>NC_092875.1:385519562-386228573 GCF_028372415.1 Notamacropus eugenii
GTCTGTCTGTCTGGCAAGCTGCCAGACTCAAGTATTTGCCTGTTCATCAATCTTAATCTCTTTAGATGTCATTCCCTATTCTTCCTCTACAGAAATACTTCTATTTTAATTAATATTTTTATTATTGTAGTTGTTGTTGTTGTTATTGATATTGTTGACTTTGGTGCTAAGTTTGTCAAATCCCTTGGAGTACGACAAGAACTATATAATTTTAGTTCATTGAAGTCCATCCATTTTCAGATGGACTACATTGTGAAAAGATATATAATTTAAAAAGGTTTGATTTTTTGGATGTGATTCAGTAGTGACTTTCATACTACAGTAATATTTTCTTCAAAAATAAATTCTTATATGAAATATTTTCTTCTCTGAAAGTTTTTACTTGTTTTTACTTCAGATAATCTCTATTTTAGCAATCCATAAATAAACACTTTGACTGAATCTGGTTCTGAATAGTATTTCAATTTTTTTGTTTCTTTCAACTTTTGGCAGATGGAATTACCATTTTTACAAAAAATTATCACCTGTTTTACTTTAACAAATAAGCATATAGTTGATATTTCAGATTGCTTCATGCCACTCTTAACTAGTTATTCAATAAAAGTTTATTAAGTGGTAATAGTTTGCCAAACACTATACAAAGAGTTTTAAATACAAGAAAAAGCTATGAAGAGTCAGCTCTTGAGGAGCTTAAAATCTAATTGAGCATAAATATATGCAAATACACATTTACAAGCAAGTTACATACAATAAAAAGGAAATAATTAATAGAGGGAAATCTAGGATTAAAATGGACTGGCAAATATTTTTTTTAAATAAAAAGCAGGAGTTTAGCTTGAACTTGACTGAAATTAAGGAGGCCAGGAGATACAGATGAAGAAGAAAACATTATATGAATTAAGAAAAGCTAGCAAGAATGTTCACAGTAAAAGGGTGGAATATCTTGTTCCAGGAAGAGCAAGGGGATCGGTGTCATCAGATCAAAATATACCTAAGGGGAGTGAAAAATCCAAAGACTTAAAAAGTAGTGGGTGAAGATTGTCACAGGTTTTGAAGTTCATAGATAGAATCTGAGAAATTAATCTTGGAACTGATCTAGAGTTACTGCAGTTCATTGAGTAGGAGGTGACATGTTCTCATTTTCACTTTACACAAGTTTCTTAGGAGGCTGAATGTAAGATGGACTGAAGTGGTGAGATTTATGACAAGTACACTCACAAACAGACAATTACAATTATGCTAGTATAGCATGCTGAATGTTTATATCAGGGAAAGTAGAGAAAAAATGCACAAGATATGTCAACAAGGCAAAATTGTTTGACCTTGCAATACAATGGATATGAAGGCTGAGAGTAAGAAGCATTGAATGATACCTAAGTTGCAAGCCTGGGAGACTGTCAGGGTGATGTTGACCTGTAATGTAACATGGAAATTTGGAAGCATGATTGAAATAAAAAAATACATTTAGTTTTGCGTATAATGAGTATAAGAAATGTATATGTCAGGGAATGAAGCCATGATGGCAGAGAGAAACGAGCAAGTTGTGTAAGCTATCCTAATTTCCCTTAAGAACAACATTAAATGAAGGCTTCATACACAATCTGGAGAGACAGAACCTTAAAAAGGAGTAAAATGATTTTCCAGCTTCAGATAAATTAGAGGAACGATACCAAATATGAGTCTCCCTTCCTTAAAGCAGGAATGCAGGCAAGCGAAGTGTAGCACAGCCTCACAGTCTTGTGCAGCTCAATGCAGATAATGTCTGGACAAACCAGTGGGAGGCTCTTAACCACAGCAAAGAACAGAAACTGAGACCAGAGCAGAGAGCAGGCCAGTTTTGACGCAGTAGTCAATGACTATAGTAATCCACTTTTCAATAAACCCAAAGACTACAGTTTCTGGGCTGAGAAATTACTATTTGACAAAAACTGGTAGGAAAACTGGAAAATAGTGTGGCAGAAAATGGGCATACACCAGCTTCTTACCAGGTATACCAAGATAAAGTCAAAATTGGCACTTGATTTAGACATAAACACTGTAAGTAAATTACCAGAGCAAGGAATAGTTTATCTGTCGGATTTATGGAGAAGGGAAGAAAGTATGGCTAAACAAGAAACTGAAATCATTATGAAAATGCAAAATGGATTTTGCTTACATTGCCTTAAAAGTTTTGCACAAAAAAGCCAATGTAATTATGATTAGAATGGAAACAGTTTTCATGATCAATGTCTCTGATAAAGACTTCATTTCCTAAAATATATAGAAAACTGAGTCAAATCTGTAAGACTACAACACCATTCTAAAGTGATAAATTTTCAAAGGATATGAATAGACAGTTTTCAGATGAAGAAATTAAAACTATCTATAGTCATATGAAAAATGCTTTAAATAACTATTGATTAGAGAAATGTAAATCAAAACAACTCTGAGGTACCCTAGCTATCAGATTGTTTAACATGGCAAAACAGGATAATGATAAAAGTTGGAGAAGTGGGAATATGATAACACTAATGTATTGTTGGTGGAGATGTGAACTGATCCAAATGTTCTGGAGAGCAATTTGATCTATGTCTCAAGAGTTACAAAATTTTGCATACCCTTTGACCCAACAATACTATTCCTAGGTCTGTATTGCACAGAGATCATAAATATGGTGAAAAGAACCACATGTACAAAATTATTTAAAGCAGATTTTTTTTGCTGTCAAGAATTGGAAGTTGAGCAGATGCCCATCAATGGGGGAACAGCTGAATAAGTTGTGGTATTGAATGTAATGTGATTCTGTTTTGTTCTAACAAATAATGCACAGGTAGACTTCAGAAAAACCTGGAAAGATTATATAAACATATTCTGAGTGAAGTGATCAGAACCAGAAGAACATTTTACACAGTAATAACATTGTGTGATAACTAACTTTGATAGATTTAGATTTTCTCAGCAATGTATGTATCTAAGACAACTCCAAAAGACTCATGATGGAATATAATACTATCTCCATTCTGATAACGAACTTTGGAGTCTGAATGCAAATGGACAGCACATTGCTTGCTCTCTCTCTCTGTCTCTCTCTCTTTCTGTGTGTGTGTGTGTGTATGTGTGTGTGTGTGTGTGTGTGCTTTGTTTTGTTTCTTTTCTTCTTTCTAGCGAATCCCCCCGCGGGTTCTAATTCTTCTTTACAATATGACTAATGAGAAAATATGTTTAATATGAGTGTATTGTATTAGAGACATTATATCATATTGTACGTAGTATTGGAGAGGGGGAGAAAACTTATGAATTCAAACCTTATGGAAGTGAATATTGAAAAGTAAAAATAAGTTATACAATTTGAAAGATTGAAGTAAGGAGGAAAGAAGCGTAAAAAAAATGTGGTCATTCACTGAGTTTCTCTTTTCTCCTCTTCATTTTAATTAGACAACTTAAACAACACCAATATCTATTCTTTTAATGTAGTATTGGATACACCAATAACCATTCTTCTTGGCAAGACCTAATAGTTTACACGCATGGTACAACTGATCCAGTTATGTCTTCTCTAGGAGATTGTGTCTGTTTTCATCTTCATCATGTCACTTCTCTTCAATTTGTCCCAATAGGCAGACTCCTTTTCTGTTGCCTACAAACAGGATATCTCCTCAAACCTTAAAAAAACAAAGAAACAAACTTACTTGACAAGACCATGCCTTCAAATTATCCTCCTGTAACTTTTCCCCTTATCTTGGTTGGACTTCTTGAGAACGATGACTGGGCTGCTCTATATGTTCTCCACTTGCTTTCTTCTAAACCCTCTGCAATATACTTTCATTTTTATTGAAATGATTTCATATTTCTCAAATTTAATAGTCTTTGCTTAATTCTAACTGTGCACGACCTCCGCAACACTTAATATTATTACTCAGTTTCTCACCCTTATAGCTCATCTTCTCTCTATTTTTATGACACTGTTCTTGCCATGTTCTCCTCCTGACCATCAGAGAGATGATCAAATGTAAATTACAGATCTCAATTTAATCTTACAAAAAACTACATATAATTGACTTTTGGTCATGTATGGAATAAGACTTTTTAGGTGTGTACCTATTTTAAACATTGAAAAACATCCTTTTAAATGAGTAATGCACTCAGGCATAACAAATTCATAAACACATGTATAAATGAAGAAAGAGTAATTTACCAGTGATCATGTAGTAAAGTATAATCAGTAATGGGAATGAGAACAAATACATATATAAAGGTTAGATAGCGTAGGTATTCGGAATAATTTAGGAATATTTAGTAGAAATAATAAATATATGTTAAAGGAAATGGCATACCTCCCAGAATGTGTATAACGCAACTAAATCTTTTTTGAGCTATATTTCTATCTCCCAACCCCTGCATTTAAAAAAAAAATGAGAAAGAAAAGGCTAAGTAGTTAAGCAGGTAGCTAATATAAACTATAAACAAGAAGGCTCTGAACTGAGTCACTTGCAAAGGGTTTTTGATTTGAAGAAATTTACAAATTTTAAATTGGATGGAGATTCTCAGGAATTTTCAAATACTTATTTAGAGTGAGTTCTGGTCAGCCATAACCCCTATGTTTCCTAGGAAAGTACAATTGAAAAGGGAGCAGGAGAATTAAGATTAAAAATATTAGTTGTCTCAGGGTAGCTCTGGTTTTGTGTACTAGAGACCAAAGCACCATGGAATCTCTCTTTAAAGATGAAATGTTCATTTACATCTTGTTTCATAGAAAATTAGGTGCATTTTTTTTTGAGTTGAGACTATGCTTCTTCTTCAAAAATGTATTTATTCATTTTTAGCTTTCAAAATTCATTTCCAAAAGATTTTCAGTTCCAAATTTTCTCCCCATCTCTTCCCTCCCCCACCCCAAAACCCCATTCATTCGGATTGCCCCTTTCCCCACTCTGCCCTGCCTTCTATCACACCCCTCCCTTCCCTTATCCTCATCTTCTCTCTTTTCTCTTAGGGCAAGACAGATTTCTGACCCTCATTACCTGTATTTCTTATTTCCCAATTGCATGCAAAAGCAATTCTTATCATTCATTCCTTAAACTTTGAGCTGCAACTTCTTTCCCTTACTGCCCCCCTTCCGTAGCCACTAAGAAGGCAAGCAATTCAATAAAGGCTATATATGTGTAGTTTTGTAAAAGCTTCCATAATAGTCATGTTCTGAAAGACTAACTATATTTCTCTCTATTCCTTCCTACCCCACAATTATTCTATTCTCTCTTTAGACCTTGTCCCTCCTCTAAAGCTTTTTCTTCTAATTGATCCCTCCTCCTATTTGCCTTCCCTTCCATCATCCCCGGATCCCACTTCTCCCCTTCTCCCTTACTTTCCTGTAGTGTAAGGTAGATTTTCATAACAAATTGAGTATACATTTTGTTCCCTCTTTAAGTCAAATGTGATAAGAGTGAGATGCACTTTTCCCCTCTCATCTCCTCCCTTTTCTCCTCCATTGAAAGAGCTTTTTCTTACCCCTTTAATGTGAGATTATTTGCCCCATTCCACTTCTCCCTTTCTTCTCCCAGTATATTCCTCTTTAGCCCCCTAATTTTATTTCTTTAGATATAATCCCTTCCTATTCATCTCACCCTGTGCCCTCTGTATATACATATATGTACACATATATATGTACACACACACACACACACACACACACACACACACACATATATATATATATATATATATATATATATATATATATATATATATATATATATATATATATATATACACATATTGAATGTAGCACCTTAAGATCATAACCTTTTGAAATTTTTAATAGTTCAACCAGAAATTATATCATTTGACCTCTGAAGTCTGGCCACCTCTATCTGACATTGTCACCTTATAAACCTTAAAACTGCACCTGAATACAAGATTTAAATAACCTTTATTAAATAACAGCCTATCACATTAGGATTCTTATGAAGGTAGTTTGCAGAAACAGTAACATATTTTTTGCATCTTGTATGTACCTACAGAAAACGGGCGTTATCTTCTGTAGAGAACCTTGAGGGATTTGAAAGAGCCCCTTATCAAGATTTCTCCTCCTCCAAGTGAGAATAATAGCTGACTTAAGAAGTTAAGTGATACATTGTTCTCACGTGCTCTTCCTTGATTTCGGGTGTTGAAGTTCCAGGAAACAAAGCCCCTGCTATAGCATTCTGATATAGAGTCCTTGAATCTTTCCTTTCTACTTATCACAATCTGCTCTACTTCATGCTTCAATTGCTACCTTTATAGTTTTTTATTATTTAAGCATCCTGATCCCATGATTTTTTGGCTCAGTATGTCCGGAATAAACTCAGCTTGTTCAGACTGCTGTGCCCCGACTGTCTTTTCATCCTCACTCTGTAAGCCCTGTAACCGCCCCGGAACTTCCGAACTGCACTGCCAGCAGCAAATTTCCTTTTCTCATGACTTGATTAGCCTCCATAAAAATAATGCATATCACTTCACATGTTTTTTTTGAAAAGTGGATGAAGATAACAGTAAACATTTTGGTTTAGAAGCTAATGTATTTCCTGTCTATGGCTCTTTTAAGAAAGTAGTAGAGAAATGAAGGTCACTGACATTCTCAGAGCCCTTGGGAACATTTTGTTAACAGACTTGTTTTAAGGACGTCTGAGGACTTAAAAGCAAAAAATCCAGAACTACATTGTTAAAGAGTTTAACATGTTATCTATTTTGTGAACCATTATTAATGATTATTTTTATTACATTTTTGCGTAATCAATAAGGCCATTAGCCTTTCTTTTCGAGGAGGATAATTTCCCCAGAATTGTTGATCCAATAATACCTTAATTTTTTGTTTGTAAATTAATCCTTCACAACTCAATGTGAAATAAAGACAGACTCATATATGTATGTGTTTGAAAATCTGTGGCTCTCTGTATTCTCTGATTTCTATCTTTTTACTTTTGCTATTGCTTTCAGTAAATGGATTTATTTGCTACTTCTAAAGTATGTTCATTGTAAAACTGGCATGGAGTAAGAAAGAGGTCAGATCTTTGATCTAGAACTTGGGACTCCTTTTCTCCATAAATAAATAGAGAATGGGAGTTTCACATGAACCAAAAAAGTACATCCACTAGAATAACACTATTTTAGGGAGTTTATGCATGTAATTCTACCCCAGTAGAATTACCAGTAGAAAGTACCCCACTTTCTGAAAAAAAAAAAAAACAATAGTGACCCAGCTTCTGACTTCAACCTCATACTTATCATCCTGGCAGGAATTAAAGTGTTCTTGGCAAAACGTTTAGAGAGGAACTGTTAGAGAAATATATTCTTGCCTCACTGGGAGTCACATTTGACACCACCCTTTGCTACAAACTTTTTCAGAAAATAGTGGCAGATAGAAAGTTTTAGTTAGCATTACGTGAGAGGATGCATTCAGTCTAGGCTATAAACGAAAATTTGTGAATAAACACAAACTTTTTGCCAATTCAAAACCTTATCTCTTTAACACCAATACTCTCCCAGGGATGTGCCTTCATGTAATCATGAGACATTACTATATGGCAGTAGAGGTGGGTGGGCCAGCAGAGATTTCAGGCTTAGAAATGAGACAAAGTAGCAAGTTACTAAGAAAATTTAATGTGAGAAAGTACATAAAAGTCATTATCAGTGCAAAGTATGTCAGTAGTATTGACAGTGTAAAGAAACAATTTATTGGTCACTGGAAAAGGAACTTACAATTTATAGCAAAAAATATTTGAATTAATGTTTATATATGATTGTTAACCTATGATTCTTACTATCTGTTAGCTCAAATAATATTGTCATACACAACTGATTCCAGGGTTAGTGAGCATCCCAAGAGAACAGGTTGTGCAGAGGCATAGAATCAGGAGATAGAAAGTCAAATATATGGAATATTCAGTAGCTCATGAAGATAGAGGGACCCAGGAGCAATAAACAGATATTTTATTACTACCACATATTTGCTTGAGAATTACATGAGGTTATGTATGTAAAACATTTTGCAAATCTTCAAGTGCTACAAAAATATTAACTTTTTCTATGTGATTACCAAAATGATCATTTCTGTATCACTGTTTCTTATTACTGTCAGAATATATTTCCATTGACATTTATCTGGACATTTATTTATTCTGGAACTTTGCTTAAAGATATTGTGATTTTATATTGTCTACAAAGTTTAATTATTTCATCTGAATTTCAAAGCTGTACACAATCTGGCATCAATTTACCTTTGTACCTTTATCCCATACTCTTTATGTCAAGTAATCAATTTCCACACCAAATTCACGTCTTCTCACATCTATGACTGAAAATATGCACTAAACTTTTCTGCTTTTATGGGTTTTCTTTTCATATTCTCTCTGATATGTATCTATGCTTCCTTATCCTTTAAAATGCAACTCAAATGTTACTTTCTTTCTGGCAGTTTCTGTATTTTTGTCATTCCCTTACTAGGCCATCATATCTGATATATGAAAAGGTTATCACTATTTTTTTTTTAAATTTCAGTTGCATTGATTTTTTCACATTAGTCAAAATACAAATTGGGAAGTTCAAAATTAGCCACAGTTGCCACAGTTTTTAAATCATCAAAGTCAGTATTATAACACAAAACTTATACCCACAATGTGTCAGTGATCTATAATCACCAGGATTAATATTAAATTAAAAACACTTCTAAACCTATTGAATCCTTGTTTCCACAAAAAAAGTTCGGATAGACAATTTCATTACATTTATATTCTATTTCTTAGAAGTGTACATTTGTAATTTCGAGACATCTGAAATGTAAAATCTGAGAGAATTATTTCTCTCTAAATGTTATTTATAATCGGTGCCTTAAGGATAATGATGACTTCTAAATATATGCATATGTATTTATATTTATATAATATATATGTATATATATATATATATATTTCCAATAGCAAGAGATAATCTAAGCTATAAAAATAATAATTAAGGATATACCTAATTGAAATGAGAAAGATAAAATCTTTTGAGAATATATTCATATGATGAATGAAAACATCAGTGTAATTATAATTTATTATAAATCACATAGGATTTTCATGAGAAATATTTGCTTTATTGTAAATTAGTTATCCTTACAGATAGGAAAGTTATTTGAATTCATTTTGCATGCTTTTAGTCACAAATTTTTCATTACATAGCTTAAAAAGAACAACACTAAGCACTTCTGTTATAAGTACATTCAGGTTATTGCCTCACATCTGTTAGTATTTCAGCAAGGAGTTACTATGAATCACTGACTTCTAAAATATACAGAGTACATATAATTTATTTTTAGAAATATATTGGGATCACTGATAGTTTCCTAAAATAGAGAACATGTTTGTGTGAGATTGCTAAGGAGACATCTGTCACATAACGTGCTTCAAGTACTCTTCAAAACTAAATCAACAACACTTGCTAATGAACAGTTAGTTTAGGCTACCAGTTGAAAGTGGGAAATTTCACAATAAATATCTTTTCATGGCAAGGGAAACATGGAAGAATTAAACATTTCATGCAAATTCTGTTGCTGAGGTATATTCCAAATGATTAGGCAAAAAAAAAAAGACACATATGGAGGGTTCATATATTGTATGTCTTTAAATATGAGCCAACTTTGAATTCAAGTTAGTTTTAAATTTTGTTTTGTTTTTATCATAGTCATTAAAGTATCCTTGAAACTTTCATTGATACAGAAAATGATCTTATATATCAAAAGTGCCTTCTTTGTTCTTCATTTTTATCATATATTATTTTACATTATAAAATTTATTTTACAAATATTCATTAACTAATTAGTGGTGATAACATTCTGCTTACCTCTCTTTTAAGGACCATAAAATCAGATAATGTCTTATCCAACATCCTTCCCCAAACATATGATTTTTTATCTAAATTACATTTTTGATTGTTTTTAATTTGATAAGATGAATGGACTTGAATTTTGAACTGCTGAAGTAAATCTAGGACTGCTGATATTTGAATACAGGTTGTGGAAAAGGTGATAATAATGCAACTAAGTCTTAGAGGAGCAACCTATTGGGGTTTGGACCCAAGATGGTCAAGAAAAGGTAAGGACTTGTCTGAGTTCTCCCAGATTTCCCCGAAACAATTTTATATAAACATCATAATGAATTCTGGAGTAGAATAAAACACAAAATGATGGAGAGAAATAATTTCATTTTTTGCCAAAGGCAGCTTAGAAGGTTCGAAGGAAAAGTCTCTTGCACCAGGTTGAGAGTTATGTGTAGTCCAGTGAAGGCAGCATCATTATAGGCAATGTCACAGGAAACCAGCATCAGTTCTTGGGGAGACTGAATAAGCAGCAGCAGCAGATCATAAATGGCAAGCCAGTCAGACAAGTAATCTAGCAATGGGCATAAGAATCTCTTGTATTACCCATATTCATATGTGGATCACGATCCTGACTTGTTGTCCCAGAATAAGGAGCACTGACACACCAGAGCTTGTGGCCACTGGAAACCTGGATCATGGTTACAGTTCAAGGGCAAAAGAGAATGCTTGCAGACCCTCAGTAAACACATCTCTCTTTGTAACATACCACCTTGGAAGTAATGAAAGCTTTCAGACCCCCAGAACTAGTTTTATAAACAGTTGTATTAAAAAAGAAAACTCTGAAGTTTGGAGCAGTGTCATCTTCACCTTGGGAGCAGAGTCTATTTTTTCTTTCATCACAATGTAAACATGACATATAAGCCTTAGTAATGAATATTGTATTTACTTGAATTCCAATCTGATGAATGAATACAGCGAAGCTGTATGTCTTTGATGAAAAGCTTATAGTCACATAGTTCCAAAGTTTCTGTGTAGTATTTAAATCCAGTCTGCTCCTCATTCCAGATTCAGTACTCTTCCCACCATACCATTTTCCTCTCCAATAACATTTCTGATAATATTATATCACTCCATGATAAAACAGTAATTTTGTTTAGTACATTATATGCACTACTTTAATTCATGGTGTGATATTTGTTAGCTCATACTTGGAGATAAGTTGCAGTAATTTGCAGAAATCTTTCAGTTCATATTAGTGAATATCAGTACTGACTGTAGTAGTACAAGTGTTAGATAGGACACCCACAGACAAAGGCATTTTAAAGGAAGTTAAGAACAAGTAGAATGTGAGAAGTATATTCAAACGAGAAGCTGATTAAACATATTTTGTTAATGAAACTCAAACATTCATAATTTTGAAAACTTCCCATACATTTTAAAAATGGTGGTATCTCAGTTTCTTGCTATATGTATAATAGCTGTTCCTTTTGCTCCCAAGAACAACAATGTTCCAATATAATTTCAAATATTGTCTTGTTTCTTATTATGTATCAGGGTTAAAATGGGTATAATTAGGTGGCTCAGTGGATAGAGAGTTGGGCCAGGTGTCAAAAAGAACTAAGTTAAAATATGATCTTATATCCTAATTTAGAGACCCTGGGCAAGTCACTTAAACATTCTGTCTCAGCTTCCTCACCTGAAAGAAGGTGAAAATAAAAACACCTATCTCTTAACTTTATCATGAAATTAAAATGAGAAAATATGTATAAAGTCCTTTGAAAGCGTTAAAATGCAGCATAAATACTGTCATCATCGTTGTCATCATCATTATTGTTGTTGTTAAAAGGTTGAACAATGAAGCACTGTCAGAATCCTGTACAAGTGAGAGACATCCTTTCTGAGCAGAGTTTTCAAGACAGATTTGTATTGTTCTAAATCAATTTTTCTTTTAAAAATCAATAAATAATTGAATCAACATGATTTCATATTGCCTATATCTTTCATTAATGTGATTATAAAGATATATTCTGCTTGAGAAAAAAATCACTAGAGCCTGTAATTTTCCTTCTTGTGATTTCAAGGAGATGCTCTTTTGTCTACATTTACCGTTCTCATTAAAGTGTTACAGAAAATGAAGCAGCATATTGGTGAGCATCCGTACTACTTTGTTCACTTTTTGTTTACTATTGTTAGTAAAATGCTAACTTACATTCTTTATTTTTATCTTGCATATATGCAAAGATATTTTTATCTTGCATATATGCAAAATTGTAGATAACCAAAATTAAAGAGCAAAATATGTATCATCTGTAAATTAATTATATGATATTGCTGTTCATATGAACTTATTTTTTATTTGTATTGCAAAAGTTGCAGAAAAATAATAAAATTAAGTCCCTCCTTCAGTACCACAGAGACTGTAAGTAATGACGTACACATTGCCTATCATTTGTAACCTCTCACCCCCTGCCAATACCAGCAAGATAAATTAACAAAACTTTCTATGAGCATTAAAACTAATCAAAAAGGAAAATCAGAAATGACAATACTATTTTAGAGCATATATTCTGATCTCTGCTGCAAAAGACTTAATCATGAACTGATGTATTTGCTGTGCTTTATAAAAGCATTGCTTTAACACTGAAAAAACAAACAAACCAAAAACCCTTAGAAATTCTCTAGCCCAGTTCATCATGTTGTACTTGAAGAAATCGAAGCTGAAATATGCCAGTGATTTTACCAACATCACATGGTTGCTGCCCTTCAGTCTGGAAGAGGACAAATATGACATTATTATGCTAGACTCAAGTTAGAGTGCATCCAGTTATGGCCGATCAGTCGATATGAAGCCAAAAGGCTCTATCATAGGTCAGATACATAAAAGTCATTGAGAACATTTGGGGTGGATTTTCTAAATTCGAACATCTCACATTTTTTTGGAGCTACTGTAATTCTGTTTTGATCATAGAGCACTGCAGCTTTTCTGATACTGGCACACCATGTGCTGTGGTACTGTGCCCCTGTCTCCCATGTCAAGTAATCAATAAGATGGTCCTTGAGAATGTACTTGTCTTACTTTTCCTGACCATCATGTGAATACTTACCCCTTGTGAGTTATCCATAAGAGAGTCTATGTTATTTGTTTGTGGATCTCATCAAACCCTGTCATGCTGTCAGTAATGATGGCTTATGGAAAATTACATCAAAATTTGGTTGTCCAGAGAAGTTCATCAGCACTGAATGTCAATTTCCTGATGGCAAGCTTGCCCAGGTTCTGGATAATGGATGATGATCTTGTGCTTTTCCAGTCCCCAGTGGAGTTAAAAAAAGTTTCTTGGGGATGGGGGGTGGAACCAAGATGGCAGAGTAAAAGGATGGGTATGATCTAGCTCTTCCCCCAGAGCCTTTAAAATATTTGTAAAAAAGACTCTAAACAACTACTAGAGCAGTAGAAGCCACAAAACGAGAGAATGAAACAAATTTCCAAACCAAGGCAACCTGGAAGGGTGACAGGAAAAGTCCATTGCACTGGGCTTGGAGTGGAGTGGGTTGTGTAGCATGGACAGAACAGGAGCAGGCCTGGGTGCTAAATCACAGGTAGCTGCTGTGCTTCCCAGATTTCTCCATCCGCTAATGCCAAGAACAGCTTCAAAGGTAAGTAAGAAAGCTCTTTCACCTAAGTGAGAGAAGAGCATTACTTGGCCCCAGCCTTGGCTCCAGGGTGGCAGGGGTCACTTTCAGAATCCTAAGCCTAAAAACTCTGGGGGAGTCGAGCAGCTGCTCAGCTTCTCAGTCCTCAGTGGGGGTCCTGGGGAGAGGAGGAGGGCTGGTGTGGAGGAACTGGTGACAGATGTGGAAATAGAATCATACACGCAGTTCCAGGGCAGAATAGTGCGGTTTTGGTTATACAGAGACAAGAGCAAAGACCAGGAGAGGAGTAAACTCTTCTCATATGATTGTGTCACCTTGGAGGAAATGAGGACTTACAGGTCTCCAGAGATATCTCAGAGCACAGCTCCACAAAACCTCTGAAACATGGGGTAGTATGCCCTCCACTTGACAATGGACAAATGAATCAAGTAACTGACTGGGAAATTGCAGAAAAAGTTGGAAAAATGAAGAGGATAGAAGCCACTTCCTTGGTGAAAAGATACTTTCTTCCGTCTTTTCAGATGAGGAATGGCAAAATATACGATCAGAAGAAGAGGGCAGAGAAAAGGCTTGTACATCAAAGCCTCCAAAAAAAAAAAATCAAAGTGGTCTTAGGCCGTGGAAGACCTCAAAAAGGATTTTGCAATTCAAGTAAGAGAGGTCGAGGAAATAGAGGCAAGAGAAATGATAGTGATGCAAGAAAATCATGAAAAGAAAGCCAACAGCTTGCCAAAGCACTCTCAAAAAATGTTGGATGAAATAATACTTTTAAAAATAGACTAACACACATGGTAAAAGGGGTCCAAAAATCCAATGAGGAGAAGAATACTTTAAAAAACAGAACTTTTCCAAATGGAAAAGGAGATTCCAAAGCTCACTGAAGAAAATAGTTCTTTACCAGTTGGAATGGAGCAGGTGGAAGGTTATGACTTTTTGAGAAAGCAAAACATTATAAAACAAAACTAAAAGATTGAAAAAAGTAGAAGACAATGTGAAATATCTAATTGGAAAAACAACTAACCTAGAAAATAGATCCAGGAGAGATAATTTAAAAATTCTTGATTTACCTGAAAACCATGGTCAAAAAAAGGAGCCTAGACATCATCTTCCAAGAAAATGCTGAGGAAAACTGCTCTGACATTCTAGAACAACAGGGTAAAATAGAAATGGGAAGAATTCACCTATCATCTCCTGAAAGAGATCCCAAAAGGAAAACTGAGAATACTGTAGCTAAATTCGAGAGAATCCATGTCAAGAAGAAAATATTACAAGCAGCCAAAAAAAAAACAAAAACAAACCCCAAAAACAAAAAAAAACAAAAACAAAAAACCAAACAAAGCAAAACCATACAAGCATTGTTTGAATCAATGCAATCAGGATAACGCAGGATGTAGGAGCTACTACACTAAGGGATACAAGGGCTTGTAACGTGATATTCCAGAATTCAAGGGAAAGAGGACTAAAACCAAGAGTCACCTACCCTGCCAAACTGAATATAATACTTCAATCAAAAAAGGTAATTTCAATAAAATAAAAGAATTCCAAGTATTCTTACTGAAAAGAACAGAAGTGAATAGAAAACTTGTGTTTCAAATACAATAATCCAGAGAAACATGTAAAGGGAAACAGGAAAAAGAAGCCTTAAGGAATTCATTAAAATTGAAGTCTTACATTCCTACCGGGAAAGAGGTACCTTTTTTAGCATTAGGGTAGTTAGAGGGAATGAATATATGTGTGTGTGTATATATATATATATATATGTACATATGTGTGTGTATGTGTGTGTGTGTATATATATATATGTATATATATATATGTACATATGTGTGTGTGTATGTGTGTGTGTGTATATACATATATATGTATATATATGTTTATATGTATAAATTTGTATGTGTATGTGCCTATTTTTGCCTACGTATGTATCTATGTGGATACATATGTATGTATGTGTGTATAGACATGTATAGACATGTATATGTATTTATCTATGCAAGTGTGTACGTGAGTATGTATCTGTGTAAAAATATTTATTGAATTGCAATGAATTTACTTCAGTATTGGCATTTCTAACCTGAGTATTAATACCTACCTTTATTTATTTACAATTTGGTTAATAATAGGATGTTATAAAAACTTGCTTTCTGTTTGAAATAAAATGTGTTCTTTCTGTTCCCTTCTTTCTAGTTATGTTTTCCTATTGGAATTGGAAAAAATAACGAAAAAGAATGAATGGCATTTCCAGGTTGCCAATGTTACATGCAAAAACTTTATCTCTTGACATGCATTTATTTTCTGATAAGTACATTTCTAATACTAAGCTAAAATTACAAAAAGAAACATTTATTCCCTAGGTGTATTTATTTTCTCAATCTGGTGCATTATTTTCCGACCTCACTTCATTTGATTTTCAAATGTTAGGTAACAGCTGGTAGAAAGGTTTTCATATTTTGCTTGCATAGTCCATAATTCATGCCTTTATCTATAACCTAAAACTTTGTGTTTTAATCTGTTATTTTGGAAAAATAAAACTTGAACCATAAAAAATATAGGTCTTGCAAATTAAGATCAATAGACTGTGAACAGACCTCTGATCATTTTTTAAAACTATGTTTAAATTATCAAGATGCAATGGCACATTTTATTTTCATGAAGATATAAACAACAGACTCCAAAACTCATTAACTGCAACTTTCCAAAAACAATAATATTTTAAAAGTTACCAACATAGAAAAAAATATAAACTGTGCACTTTCACTAAAATCACTAAAGCAAAACAACATGATGTGCAAATTCAAAAATTATTTCTAGAAATAGAAGAGGTCAAAAAATTATATACTAAACAAAAAATTGGCAAATTGATTTTCTCTCTGTTTTTATTTTGAGATGTTTTTATAGCTTTTCTAAATAGCAAAAATAAGTTCAGATCTGTTTGGAACATCAATAAATTTCTTTGAATTTCAGAGATTAAGAATGTATAAGCATGTTTATAAGCGTATATGTATACACAGACACATATAGATAGATATTGTGCGTATATACCTGTAAAGATATACTATTTAAATATAATAAAGACCTAAAAATACTCTGGAGAACTTTAAAAAAATTATAATGAAACTTGACCAAAATCACGAACTAAGCTATAATCAGTTACAGTATAATATAACATAATCAGTTGGATATAACCATGATACACTTATGCACACACAAGTAACATTAAGAAAAATAATTTTAGTGCACCTTGATATTTAAAAAAAAAAAAGCTTTTAAATCTCCAAACTGCATTTACCTAAAGTTTTACAGATGTGGTAGAGATTACAATCTTCTGGGAATGTGATGAGGTACACGTTGCTACCATTGTCATGTCAGTTAATATTACTGAGAAGTTATTCAGCGAGCATTCAGAGAATACATTTATATTCTAAATTTTACAAAAGTACCTATTTTCTTCACTTTTACAATATTCTAAAGGAGATTTAATATAAAACAATTACAAGCTAGTAACTTGTAACAGAAATGTTTTTTGCCTGATATGGACCAAAACTGAGATAATAAAAGTAATAATTATAGCACATCATATCTATTTTATGTCAAATTCCTTTTCTCCTTTTGACCTCATAGCTCATTTCCCATGGAGCATCATTTAATATGTCCTTTGATAGATGAGAAAAATTAATATCAATATAATCAAGTGATATCCACAATTGTACAGGATATGTATTAGATAGAATTAAAATTTATCTTTTCATAAATGTAAGAAAAACACTTTGTCTAATATGTTGTGCTTCTCTTTATGAGAAAAAAGTCCCAAACATCAATAGGGGTTCAGCTGAGACAATATAATATAGTTATGGTTGACTCTGTCATCCTGGTTATATGAGTTCTGTAATGAGTTGGAAGAAAGGGTCTAGAAGTAACTTTGTATTAGAAATTAGAAATCAGTAAGTAGTAGTAAGTCAATGAAGCAAGGTACTGAAAAACAGGGATATGTGTAAGATTAAAATGAATAACATGAAGGTCAAGACTTAAAAAAAAAACAAACAAAATGGAACTAGAATAATAGTGACGGACTGGGAAAGCATAAAAGGAAAGAGTAGCTGAAAGTCATAATAAAGACAAATAACACATTATGGAGGAGTAAGATGGGGGGAAAACAGACATAAGGATAAAAAGTCCTGGTTCAAAGAAGGTGACATTTCTGGATCATGTTCGTCAAGCAATTATTGGTGAAACTAATATTTTGACAATCTTTTTACCTTGCTGACATGGAATAATAGTATATGTTATTGACTAAAGAAGTTCATGAACTGATAACATCAGAGTATTCATATTTATGCATAAATATATATACACCTATATTATGTTTTATATAAAACAGATATCTTAATATGGAAACATGAGTGTATATGTATGTATATGAGTAAACACACATATATGTAATACTTGTAGTAACCATCTCTCCCTCATGGGTTCCCTGCAATTGTCACCTGAGTTTCAAGGTAGTCTGGTGGTCCACATCAACTTGGCACAATACCTCAAGAAGACCTGTTTATTTATTTTTCAGTTTCCTTACATCACATAGAAGATACAACTAGATTAGTTCAAATCAAAGTCTCACAAAGAAACAATAGTGCTCTGCCAAGATTTGCTATATACATTAATCATATAAGCTAAGGAATAATAATAAAGTTCATACATGTACAGAGGTCATAATATCTTATAAATAAAGTTAAGTGGAAAGTTGACTGTGCATATGTATCACATATAAAGTCAAATAAAAGAGGTAGAAGAAAACTGGGCAAAGAAATGAGAGGTATACAGGAGTCAATAACTTGGAAAAGGAAGGAGAAAAATTTACTATAAAAACCAAGTCCTTAAAGGGTAGAATTGGTCAAATGGAAAAGGAGGGCCAAAAATTCACTGAAGAGACAAACTCCTTAAAAGTAAAGTAGGTCAAATGGAAAAGGAAGTACAAAATCTAATAGAAGAAAATAATTTGTTAAAAAATAGAATTGGACAAGTGGAGGATAATGATTTTATGAGATATCAGGTATCAGTCAAACAGAACAAAAGAATGAAAAAATAGAATAAAATATAAAATGCCTCACTGGTAAAACAAGTGACCTGAAAAATACATCCAAGAGAGTCAATTTAAAAATTATTGGTGGACCTTGTAGTTTCTACATCAAAAGATCAGAGGGCTTGGAATAAGATGTTCTGTAAGGCAAAAGAGCTTGGATTAAAAGTAAGGATCAAGTACCCAGCATAACTGAATACAGCTTTTCAGGGAAGGAGATGAATATTAAATGAAATATGGGACTTCCAAACCTTCCTGATGAAAAGATAATATCTCAAAAGAAAATTTGAACTTTAAATATAAGATTCAAAAGAGGCATAAAAAGACAAACAGGAAAGAAAATAATAACATCTTATTAAAAAGGTCAAACAGTTTACATTCATGCAAGTGAAGATAATACTTGTAACGCTTGAGAACTGCATTGCTATTACACCATTTTAAAAAGGTATACATAGACAGAGGGCATGGTTATAAGTTGACTTTGATGGGATGATAAAAAAAAAATAATTCAGTGGTGAAAAGGGATTGTACTGAGAGAAGAGGAAAGCAGGTGGCAGAAAAATTACATCTTATGAAAAGACACAAAAACCTTCTATAGTAAAGGGAAAACAGGGAGGGAAACGAGCATTGATTGAATCTTGCTTTCATCATAGTAGGCTCAAAGAGAGAATAATATAACCTTTTAGGTACATAATGTTAACTTACTTTATAAGAAGTAGGAGGGGAAAGGGAAGAAAAAGGAAGGGGTAGAGAGGATGAGGGTTGATAGAAGAGAGGGCAGACTGAGGGAGGAAATGGTCAAAAATAAAACTCTAGTGAGAAGAGAAAGGGAGAAAGGAGAGAGAAAATCATAAATTGGGGTAAAACAGAATGGAGAGAAAGACAGTAATCATAACTATGAATATTAATGTCATGAACTCTGTCACAAAATACAAGTGGGCAGCAGATTTCATTAAGCACACTAATTCTTCAGCATCTTGTTTACAAGAAACACATTTGAAGTAGAGGGATACATACAGGTTAAATGTAAGAGGGCAGAGCAGATTATATTATGCTTCAGCTGAAGTAAAAAAAAAAAAAAAAGCAGGGGTAGCAATTCTGATCTCAGACAAAGTAAAAAGACAAACTAAATCTAATTAAGAGATAAGGAAGGAAACTATATCCTGTATCATTGATAAAACTGTGCAAACTATTTGACCCAGCAATACTACCCACATGTACAAAAATATTTATAGCAACTCTTTCTCTGGTGGCAAATTATTGAAAATTGAGGGGATATCCATAAATTGGGGAAAAGTTGAACAAATTTTGGCATATGATTGTAATGGAATACTAATATTATATAATAAATTATGAGCACACAGATTTCAGAAAAACCTGGAAAGGCTTACATGAACTGATGTTGAGTGAAATGAGCAGAATCAGGAGAACATTGTACACAGTCACAGCCACACTGTGTGATGACTGACCTTGATGGATTTAACTCTTCTCAGCAAAACAAGAATCTAAGATAGCTCCAAAAGACCCATGATGGAAAATGCTATCCACATCCAGAAAATGAACTTTGGAGACTGCATGCAGATGGAGGAATACTATTTGTTCTCCTTTTCTTTTGTTGTTTTACTTCTTCTTTCTAATGGTTCCTCCCATTAATTCTAATTCTTCTTTGTTGGGATTGGAAGTTCAAATCCGTGTCCAACAGGGACAGGAGAGCAGATATCCTGGGTGTTTTTGGGGAACACCCAGAAGGGGCTGTGAAAGAAGCGAGTCCCGAATCCTAGATTCGGAAGGAGAGAAAGAGTGATAGAAGCTTCCCACACCCCTGGGAAAAGGGCAGAGATCGATTGCCAGTAATAAAGCCAGAGGAACAGGAGGTCTGGGCTGAGACACTTCACAGGGAATGCAGGGAGGCGGGGGTCACAATAGAGTTAAACAACCTCCGAGAATTTTGTAAGGAAGGGCCGGATAGGCCAGGGCGGGATTGGAAAGAGAGTGGAAGAGGAGAGAGGGGAGGGAAGGACCTTGGCGAGCAGAAAGACGAGCAGAAAGTTAAGGAGCATAAAGAAAAAATAGGTTCGGAGCTTCATCTAGCAGATAGGACCTGCCTTAGCGGTCGCTCAGTACCCCGGCACTGGAAGCTCAAAGAAAGCCAAAGACCAGTGTGGGGAATAGGAGGGTGCCAAAATACCTTAGAGACAATGCACCCAGTAAAGTGGGAGGCAGAGGATCGCCAAGGGACCGTATGGCCATTGGTGATTCCAGGACTTAGTTTTAACATCTGGGGCAGAGACATTATGAGCCGTCTCGGGATGAAGCTATCAAATTTTTAGTAAGGGCCATTGCTGTTGCTCTGGAATCCCCACCCTTGAATTGGAAGTCAGACACCCCGATTTGGGTGGAGCAATGGCCCCTGACTCCAGAAAACCTCCAGGCACTACAACTACTGGTTAAGGAGCAATCAGCACCCTGGAATGCTCCTGTGTATGTTATAAAGAAAAAATCCGGGAAATTCAGGTTCCTTACAGATGTTAATCAAGCATTTGTAAGTACCTGGCAGCAGCTATACCAAAATAAACAGCCACTATGCATTCTTATCAATTTTACCTTAAAGGCGATCCTCGCTAAACAAAGAAGGGGAAAAGGTCGCCTAATACAATCAGAGCTTGATACAGCTGTCTCAAAAGGCTCACATACTACTCCAGATATGAGACATTTTAAGATACTAATATGGGGTCGAGGGTATGTTTGTGTCTCCACAGGAAAAGGTCATGCGTGGATTCCCATTAGAAGGATCCGTAGGTGGGAACCGATGTCAGAGACGGCGGAGATGCAGGAGGCGGAGACCCCGGAGAGCCCGGAGACGCCGGAGAAGGATCATGCACCACCTGAGTCTGCTGCTGACAGCTTTAACTTTATTGCCCAGAGAGAAAGCAGCCCTCGTCACAACTGCAGACACTGCCGCTGACAGCCTTCAATCTAGGCATCCTTTTTTCGCCAGCTGAATGAGGACTTTGATATCACAGACTCAGACATTTGGGGGGGGGGGAGGAGGTGACCAATTTTCCACCTGTATAGATCCATTTGCAAGATTAAGGGGGGTGGTGATGTGTAAGGCGCCAACACCAGCTGCTCCTCTTAAAAAATGCTTTGGGATTAGTTGATTGCACTTCCCCTGTTGTAACTCAGCCATTTAGTTTCATCTTTGTTTTATTTGATGCCTCCCTTTGTCAGTTGTGCTAGCTGCAGATTTCTGTGTGAATGAGTCTTGTTGTAGGGTACTCATATGCTAAAGGCCTTCCTAATCCACTCAGCCTCCAGCCACTGTTTGCTCTAGAGCCAGGTGCGCTCCGCGCATAACAAAGAAGGGGAGATGTTGGGATTGGAAGTTCAAATCCGTGTGGACGGTCTCAGGCAGGTAAAAGTGGGACTTCTAAATCTTAGAGTCTTACGAGGCCCTCCATGAACAGCGGGGATTCGAGAAGGTCAGACTGAGCTAGCTCGGCTAGCTCGGGTATTTCCGCCTCTCCCCGGGAGATACGTGATGGGTGGAGTCTCCCTGCCCTCGAGGTCGTCCCGGATCTGGGCACACTATTGTTATCTAACAGCACGGTATTCAGATGCAAACTGTGCGGCTGAAGGTTAAGTAGGATTGAGGAAGCCTGAAAGCTCTCTTAGCACGTGAGGAGCCAAGAGGACAGTAGGCTCCGCTTCTCTTCTTTCCTCTCTCCCCTCCCCCTCTCTCCCGGCTTGTACTTCTACTTCCAATCCCTTAAGATCCTAGCCTCCTTAGGAAATCTCCCCCTCTTCCTCCTAAGGAAGACCACCCTGCCCTTGTAACCGAAACCCTGAAATAAAGCTCAACCCTTGTTCGACTCTGGAACGTCCTTTCTCTCATATGAGCATCCGGTTTTGGCCAACCGAAGACTTCGGAGGTGAGGTAAGAAGACTCGGGTAGCCCACACAGGCCTCTAGGCCTGGCATTCTTTATATTATGATGTGAAAATCTGTTTAAATTGAATCAGATTGCATGCCATCTTGGGGAGGAGGGAAGTTCTACTGAGGGTGAAAATTCAAATGTCAAAATCTTCTGGAATTGAATGTTGAAAACTAAAACATTAATGAATTATATTAAAAATGTTCCTTGGTTACACTTGTCATAGTATTGGAAATATAATGGTAGTCATACCCCAATTCACCACTGGATTTTATTCCTGTCAGTAACCCTCAGCCTGATTTAGTCCATCTTCCAATACACTTTTAATGGTGTAAGTTCTGCCAGTACTTCAGCTTCTTGGAACCACAGGCTAGAGTTGGGATTTAGGGGTATTCACTAAGGACTTTCCCCAATTAAAAAAAAACAAAACAAAACAACCTGGTTACAAAGAAAGACAACAGATAATCTTTACTCTCAATGCGTTCAAAGTTTAATTATGGAAGCAACATGAAAACAATTATGCACCAACATGATATATTCAGGAAAAATAGAGATAAAAAATAGAAAGAAGATACTAGAATTAAAATGAATTAGGAATGACTTTTTGTTAAAGAGACTTTTAGCTGAGACTTAAAGGAAATCAGAAAAGATATATTTTTGAGATAACTAGATCATGGTAAATGTTCTGGTACCACTTGAAATCTGAGCCCATTCCTATTTATGGATACTTCATCTCATCCTAGAGAGGGTTGACAGGAGAGGAACAGTGATATGTGTGTTGTGTATATATGTGTATTTTATCTATGGATTTTTACGTATGAATTTACAGAAATCAGCGCTGGTTATTGTCCTCAATTTACAAATAAAGGTCTGATAATCACATAATTGTGGCAAAACTCAAACAAAGTTATCTTTTATAAATGACATTTTCAGATAGAGGACAGTAGGAAAGCTAATGGAAGACAGTAGGAATGGTAAAGAAGTAAAAGGCTAAGACTGAGATAAATTTCAACAAATGTTAGTAGTTGGTTATCTTATATTACATCATGCTAAACCATTCTAGATAATCAAATTTAAGGGTCAGAAAATTGAAAGAAAGAAATTGAAATGTAAAAGTAGATCCATTTCTTGTTTTGTACCTGAAACATTACATATCTTTGAGAGGGTATGGGATCATAAGCATTTCATTGCATATGAAAAGGACAGGAAAGAAGAAGGGCCTTGAGGCTTGTTTCACAGTTATTCATTTGGGAAATGTGGATGGTTTTCATAAGCTAGTATAATATTTCTCACTGAAGTAACTTAACTTTCAACTGAGAAAATTTAGCCAATTGAAAAAATTTAATCCACTCCCACTTCATATATGGGAGATGAGAAATCTGATAGCCAAAGACTTGAGGAAATAGAATTTAATATAAATAAATTAAACAAATCTGATGATTGTAAGACTCACTTATTCCCTCTCACTTTTGCCCTCTTCCCCTCCATTGCACAAGTTCTTTTTTGCCTTTTTCATGTGAGATGATTTTGAACATTATATGTTTCCCTTTCTCTTTCTCCCAGCACATTACTCTCAACACTTAGTTTTATATTTATGTGTCCTTCATATTCAGTTCACTCTGTGCCTTCTGTCTATATATATGCATACATATATGCGTACATGCATACACTCATTGTGTGTGTGTATAAATACCCTAATACTGAAAAAGGTCCCATGATCTAGAAATATCATGTTTCCATGTAGGAAAATAAGCAGTTCAACATTAATGATTCCCTTACAACTTCTATTTTATGTTTACCTTTTCATGTTTCTTGTATTTGAAAGTCAAATTTTCTGCTCCGTTGTGGTCTTTTCAAAAATAAGGTTTGGAAGTTCACTATTTCATTGACTTTGCATTTTTTGCCCTGGAGTATTATGTTCAGTTTTGCTGAGTTGGTGGTATTTGGTTTAAATCCTATCTCCTTTGACATCTGGAATATCATATTCCAAGTCCTCTGATCCCTTTGTGTAGAAGATGCTAAATCATGTGTTATCCCATTTGTGTTTCCACAATACTTTTATTTTTATTTCTGGCTCCTAGTAATTTTTTCTCCTTGACCTGGTATAGCACCAATGTGATATCCACAGTGCCCATGGCACCTATTAATATGAGGGATAACTCTAAGTCACAAAATACAAGAGAGTCTCTACATGGAAGACAAAACCATAATATTTATTCAGAAAGAAAGAAATCCATCCCAGTAACCAAGAAGTCCATACACATTATCAGGCCTTCCCACAAACAAACACTCACAATCTTAGATGCAGCTTCCTCTGTCCTCAGCTCTGATTGCTGTATGACTAACTTCCTCTCATCTCTACTCTAGCTCTGTCTCTTTCTACTCTACCCTCTCAGTATACTCCCAGCCGAGACTCCATGTGGCTTATATTTCTATGTGACCCTGGCAGATTACATGGGCCTATTAATGAATGGGAAAGATCTTCCCATTAAAAGCAAAAATTACATTAACAATAAGAAAAAAACCTTTATTATCGTACTCCTGGGAACTCTGGAATTTGACTACAATAACTCCTCGGAGTTTTCCTTTTGGGCTGTGATTGCTCTCAGGAATAACTTCATCTCAGCTCTCCTCTAGCTGAGCCTCTCCCTGTTCTACCCTTCCTATTTCACCCATTCAGGAAACCCTAACCCTAAACTCCTTCCAACACAAGCCCCACATGACTCAGACTCACGAAACTTAGGCTGTCATGTGACCCAGGCAGGTCATATGGGTCTATTAATGAATATGAAAGCTCTCTACATTTAAATTGCCATTACAGAGAAGTATGCAATCAATAGTATGACATAAGACAATTCAAATAACGTGTCAAAGGGATGAAATCATATACGTGTTGAAAGGAAATTTCATAAAATATTATTATAAATATAGGAAGGGAAAATTAAATGAAAATATGTCAGAATAGAATGTATTTAGTTATAAGTAAGACAATCATTTTTGGAAAGTTTACGCAAGATGTATGTCAAGCTGTCCAAAATAAAATTATAATCATACAAACTTCAGTAATTTCCATAAAGAAGAAAAGGCCTAAAGCCTTAAAGTGATATGCAAACAGAAAAAGCTTATCAGTCAACATAAGCATTAAAAATGCTTGTACAGGAGACAGGAAGCAAGGCAAATACACAAGTATGCAAAAGAATAACATATCTCATAAGAATAAAATCAAAATCTTTTATTAACATAGCATATGTTTTATACCACAAGTTTCTTTTCATCAGGCAAAAAAAAAAATGTTTTGTTTTTTTTCAGTGTTATGTTGGAAGAAGAGACAAAATCAAAGAAGGGAGATAGTAACTATTCTGGTATAATAGGATGGTGAGAATTGACATCAGAAGAAGAAATGACCACTTAACATCTTTTTTCTTTATTTTTCCTACAAAGAATACTGATATTTCGTTTATTTCTAAAGATTTAAAAGGATAGAGGGGAAAAACAACAGAATTAAAATAAATATTAAGGTTTAGAAAAGTGACAACATAAAATAAGAAAATGTAGTTGATTATGAAAAGTTATGTTTTTAGATCGAGATGAAAATACCAGTTATCCCAAATGTCTTCATGCAATTTCAAGCTTCATTAGCTTAAAACTACGCTGATTTTTGGAACACCAGATTACTAAAAGAACTGTCCTCTGCAATTTGCAATTTTTCACAGCAAATTGTTATAGAAAGAGAGAGGAAGGTGCAGAGAGATAGATGCCACAGGACTGAAGAGGGTAAAAACTGCTAATTTTCAAAACTAGGTTTAGACGTTGTCAGACAATTGATTTCTATTCCTGGTAATCCTATAAAAGACACTGTTAAATGGAAAAAAATTGAACACTAAAAATTCATATTTATAAAGAGCAAATTATAAATGACTAGATTTTTTTTTATTCAAAGCTTGTGAAACTGACACATCAGAGGAATTCTATACGTACAATCATACCTGGATTTCAGCAAGGTATTTTGCATAGTTCCTTATGATATGCTGATCTGTTAAAGGAAGAGCTATACGCTGTATGGAAATACAGTGGAGTGAATAAGTGACCGGCTGAATGAGTAGTTATTTCAGTGAATAATGGAAAAAGATAATTCTTGGTGGACATCACTGCTACAATGCACAGGTATTTGTCCTTGCTTCTTTGTTCTACATTATTCAATCTCTCTCTCTCTCTCTCTCTCTCTCTCTCTCTCTCTCTCTCTCTCTCTCCCTCCCTCTCTCCCTCTCTCCCTTCCTCCTTCCCTCCCCCCCCCCCCTCCGTGTACATATATAAATAGACATTGATGTAGAGGCAGAGATAAAGATAACTATATCTATGCATAAGTCAATGATTTTATACAAATAGCATTATCTAGCAAATAAGGCAAAAATATCTAATGTATGTTTGCTGAATGTAAGAATGATCATTCGAGATCACTACTTGTGAAAAGATGGGGTTTTAGTGGAAAAGTAAGAAAACATTTTCAAGGCTCAATCTGAGCCAACACTATTATGTGGCAGCAAAATAAATAATGAACAGAAGCTTGTGCTGTACTCATACATCAATGGTGTCTGGGAATAAGTAGTTGGTAATTCTCATATGCTTAGTCCTTGTAAAACTGAACCTGGAGAATTGGTTTCAGTTCTAGTCATCACATTTTAAGGCAAACAATGACAAAGCAAAACTTTCATAGAGAGTTGGATGCAGGATGGAGGGAAACTTGAGACCAACCCATAAAAGTATTATGAAAAAACTAGAAATACCAACACAAACAAAATACTGACTTCTATTGATATTTATGTTATTGAAATCTAATTTTGATATGAAATTACGCTGTGTTACAAATAGAAAACATATCAAAGATATCTAACAATATAAGGCAAAAACAAAATATCGATTTGATTTTTGGTGGAAAATATATATGAAGTGAGGCCATTGTCAGATGTCCAGGTTTTCTAATATGGAAGAATCCCCGAAGGAGTCTTGACTGAGCATACCCAAGTTGATTACCATAGAGGCATTCTACCTCACGGGTAGGTATAGTCTCCTTTGATTGGCTACGCTGCTGGAAAAGACTGAGTCATTAATGCTGCCCAGATTGAGGGATTCTCTTTAAAACTTACTTTTTCTGGCTCTCTAAATGTTCTTTCTGTTGTATCCAGAGGGTGAAGAAGAGAGGTTTATCAACAATGAGGATACCATGAACTGAACCAAAAAGAACTTCTTTCCTTTATTCTTCTACTTTTGTTTCTCTGGTTAAAGTCTCACGGATATGAAGAAACTTACTCATGAAAAACAAGTATATTCACATCTTTCTGACTCTAAGTCGAACACAAAGTAGAAGTTTTATGTACAGTAAATGTGAAACTGACTTCACTAATTATTGAAGCACAATCATGAAGAATCAATATTATCCATTGTCATGTCTTAGTCATTTTCTCCAAATAAATTATTTATGTGAGTTGTTATTATTGTTTTAGACACTTGCAAAACAGCGAATAGTTTATTATTTCATTTTGCTCCAAAATAATTTCCTCATTAAACGATAAATTGTGTCCATTCAAAGCAATGCAAATATAAATTAATCTTCTCTTCTTAATTAAAGATACTTATATTATTTCTCTCTGAATGGAACACTAGTAGGGTAGAAAAAGTATGCCCAAGTTTAAATTAATTCTTATTATGCCAACAGAGAGTGTACTCTGATTTTCTTTACAAGAATAATGAGAGAGGATTATGGTTTATATTGACTGAAAATTAGATGAGATTAAAAACCTTGAAATTCATCTGGACTGTAATAGCCATTGTGAGTCCCACAATAAGAAAAACGATAACACAAAGAAAGCAAGGTTATAAGTAAAACATACAAGCCACATGGTAGCTGCCAATATATTTGGTGGAATAGTTTCCTCTGTAGGAGGCAAGAATGATTATTATTTAGTTTTATGACAAATAAATTGTCATGACAAAAAAATGAAGAAAGGAGAAAATAAGAAAATCTCTACCCATTATTGTTTAAATGAATGAAATACTTCAAAAAGTGTTTAAGGGTGCATTGAATGACTAGGAGAAAGTATTTCTTAGAGTATGTGTAGTCTGTTTTTATTTTTTTGACAATTCCGTGTCACCTCACAATTGACTAATGTAATCAATACCATTGAAATGTACCTCAGGTTTAAATGAAAGTTATACTGTTAGAATACATCTCTCTCTCTCTCTCTCTCTCTCTCTCTCTCTCTCTCTCTCTCTCTCTCTCTCTCTCTCTCCTCCCTCCCTCCCTCCCTCTCTCTCTCTCTCTCTCTCTCTCTCTCTCTCTCTCTCTCTCTCTCTCTCTCTCTCTCTCTCCCTCTCTCCCTCCCCTCCCTCCCTCTCTCTCTCTCTCTCTCTCTCTCTCTCTGTGTCTGTGTCTGTGTCTGTGTCTGTCTCTCTGTCTCTATCCCTCTCTCTGTCTTCTCTCTCTCTGTCTTTCTGTCTCTGTCTCTCTGTCTCTCTCCTCTCTCTCTGTCTCTCTGTCTCTCTCTCTCTCTCTCTCTCTCTCTCTCTCTCTCTCTCTCTCTCTCTCTCTCTCTCTCTCTCTCTCTCTCTCTCCCCCCTAGGAAATGATATGTCAGTAGATTGAGCACTGAAGGAAATTGAACAAGAAGAAAAGTCAACAGATATTTACTTCAGCTTATCAGAGATATATTTAAAAAGATCTTCCGTTTTAAGTGAGTTAACAATACACTGGTACTGTAATAACCACTATCAGCCTGACTCAGATCAGACACTGTAACTTGCCTGAAGATTTAGTTACTTTTTCTCTTCCTCCTTTGAAATGCTGTTCTATTCTTAAGCTCTTGCTACTATCTTCTAATTTCCTCCACCTAAATCTGATCATATCTAAATTCTTTACTCTCTGTTCAGTATTTATTTTAGAACAACAAACTACAATATTGAATCCATTTGATAAATTAATGTGCTCAGAATTATTGTTTTTCATATGATGAAGGTCAGCAGATATATTTAATCCATCTATGTCTGTGGTGTTATTAGAGAAATACCAGTTATTACCTCAAAATTATTCTTGGCCCTTGCCACTGAAAGTAAGGTTAATAACTTTAGTAAAACTTTCTGTTGTTCTAGACTTGGGAAGGAAATGTATTGATTCTGAAAAGAGC
The DNA here is from genome assembly GCF_028372415.1 of Notamacropus eugenii. NCBI lineage: Eukaryota > Metazoa > Chordata > Mammalia > Diprotodontia > Macropodidae > Notamacropus > Notamacropus eugenii. The sequence continues at coordinate 385,549,213 of NC_092875.1, forward strand.
AGGCAATGATTTGTTTTCCGGGAAAAAAACAACAACAACAACAACAAAAACAATTCATCAATTGTGTCAAAAAGATTTTACTGGCAAAATATTCCTCATTCCAATACTTTCATCTCAAAGCCAACGGATGGGAAGTAGTCTATGTCTCCTCTCAACACAATAATCTCTCCCAGTCTACCTGGACCTATGATGATTTTCACAGGATCACCTTTATGAGAATTTTAGCTTCCTTCTTCTGGCAGTTAGTCCAATCCATATTGTACACCTCATATATAGGTCACTGGTTGGGCTCAAGTCTTTTCCTGCCTAAATGTCTCCTCCTAAATGTGTCTAGAATGTTCTGAGATAATCTCCTTTGGCATTTATGAGATGCCATTTTCTCCTAGGCAGCTGAGAACAGGCTGACAGCTTGCAAAGTGCCAATCCAACTCACAGCTGTGCATGAATAAGACAGGCACAAGGATACTTGGAGAGGGGAGATGAAGAGGAGAAAGAAATAGAAGGAGAGGGAGGGGAAAGGGCTAGGGTGTGAATGACCCTGGCATTAGAAAACATGTTAGAAGTTTCAGATTATTAAAATTGTAAGCTGTCAGTATTTTTACTGTTATTAATTACAGTTATTTAAATTTTTATTTTAGACTGAAAAGGATCATAAGTTACATCAGGAAATATATTTTATGAAAAGGTAGTTATTTTATATAATGTTTTGAAGTATTGTATACCTATTGATTTGAAATATTTTGACCAATGTTTTTGATAAAGCACAGCAACCACTGTGAAAGCTTAAGACATTTAATTCTTTTTTCTCAGAATCTCAAGCTGATCAATTAAGTTGTTTTTTTTTTTTATCAGCCATATCAGTCATTTTCAAATAATTGGATGATCCTTAGTATTTACTTATTTCTGTTTCAAAGGGAATATTAGATTCTTTCTTTGGAAAGTTTAGAAAAAAAGGACTGCTGCTTAAACAAAACCTCAGTCAATGTGAGGTATAGAAATGGATACTGATGCAGCAAATGAATATACTGCTGCTTTAGATAACAGGATATGGGACTTTGCAGAATAAGCTGAGCAGAGGTGATACTAGCAGGTCTGTATAAATTTAGGCTAACTGTCCTGTTGTCAGTGTGAAGTCAGTCTAAATACACAATTTCATGGTTGGCCAGTTAGCATCCTTGGTTGAATTTCTTTTCAATGATGGAGTAAAAGATCATTGGTTTGCTAGTCGATGCTCTGAGGTTATAATTCTAGATGGAAAAGCATATTACAGGAGTAACATGTATTTCTTATCCTATGTGTTTCCTAAAGGATAGAGTTAATAGTAGATCATAATACTTTCCATTCAGAATTTCAAAATAGGCATTCAATAGTTATATATTATATAAGACATACAAAAATTCAAGAAGTATACATGGATATGTACAGTCCTTTTCTATTCTCAGAAACAAAATATTTTGATATATTGATGAGGGAAATTATGTGTGTAAATGTATGTGCATATACATCATATTACATATTCATATGTATGTATGTATATGTACATACATACTGTGTGTTTACATAAATAATTGCATATATTTGATTACAAAAATATTAATTTTGAACGTTTTCTTTGGAAAATCTTCAAAAGTGAATCGCATTTTTTCTTTATTAATTGAAAAGCATGAATATGTGTATGGTGAGTTACAGATTATTTTGTATAATTCTTTGTACAAACATAGTTGAAAACATTGATAATTTAAAAAATAGATGAATCAGATATAATAATGTGCTCTATTTCCCCCTCTATCATGGGAAATGTAGAGTTACTGAAAATAAAAATAAGAAATTCTTATTTTTCAGCTGATCATTTCTCTTGAAACCAAAGATATACTTGATTTCTCTTGTAAAGTTGTTTGTTATACCTGGTGGATTTGTGGTGTTCCATGACTTAGTCATTTTCTCTGTATATGTATATATATAAAATTTATATTATATTATTTGTTATATAATTATATAATATATACTCTGTGTATATATACACACATATAGGTATGTGTGTATATACACATACATACTTGTGTGCTTATATATACATGTATATATTTATATACATACACATATGTATACTTACACTTATACACACAGATATACATATGTGTTATATGTATGGATATATATATATGCATATATGTGCATGTATGTGTGTAAATAAGTGTGTGTATATATATGTGTGTGTATGTGCCTGTTTATATGTGTGTGTGTTCATACACACACGCTCACAGATAATATCAGGGACTCTGATAGAGGCACATGAAGATAATCATAATCAGTAAATGTAATCATTACTTTAGTAGTCTAGTTGTCATTCAGTCATGCCCAACTCTTTGTGACTCCAATTTGGGCATTCTTGGCAGAGAGAGCAGAGTCATTTAACATTTCTTTCTCCAGCTCATTTTACAGATGAGTAACTGAGGCAATCAGGGTTAAGGGACTTATCCAGGGTCACACATGTAGCAAATTTCTGAGGCCATATTTGAACTCAGCAGATGAGTCTTCCTGACTTTAGCCCTGGCAATTTACATGCTGTGCCTTCTAACTGTCCTGCTTTAAAAATGATCTTATTTTCAGAACATAAAAGAAGAACCCATGGCTGTTTATTAGATATTCTTTGTTTAACTATTTTTTTTTTTTGCTTTAAAAATAAAAGAGTCGAAGGTGGAGCAAAAATATCTGACAGAAGGTGAGCTCTCCCCAATTTCCACAGAGGGGGAAATACATTAAATCAAGCACATAAAAGGATTTGGGAGCAATAATTCTGGAGCACCAGAAGTCAGAAAAAGATGGAGTGAAAAATTTTCCAGTTTAAGATAAATTAGAATGATTTCAGAAAAGGGCTCTTTCACATGGACAAAATGGGAATATAACCCAGTACATACAGTGTTTGTCAAGCCAGCATGAAACTTTTAGCTATAGAAGAAATAATTGACTGTGGTCCCATGGTCCGGGCTCAGGAGGACAGTAATGAGGCCTTCAGTCCTTGTGGAGAGCGCAAATAGTGAGCCCCAGAACAGTAGCACCACAGGTGCTATTAAGCCAATCTCCCACAACATGATGGGAAAACCACAAGTACCTGAGGTCCCAGAGCAGAAGGCCAGTCACCAGGACCCCAGTTCCCAGTATAAATAAGTTGGGACAGTGCCTCCTGTGCTCCAGAAGCACAGCTCATCTTTAAAAGTCATGAAAATGTATGTAAGTCATGAAAATGAGTAAGAAACCGAAGATAACCCTGAGCATAGAAAGTAATTGTGTGTGTGTGTTCGCCCTTTGTTGCCAAAGAAGACCATGCCATCAGAGAAATAATGACATGACTTCTATTTGACTTTGCTTTGAGTGAGGGAGGGCTGTGCAGGCCATCAGCCTCATTTCTCCTCCAGAGCCATCTGAATCCAATGACCAGATATTCATCAGGATGACTGGAGATGACCCAGGATGAGGCAATTGGGGTTAAGTGACTTTTTTAAGATCACACAGCTAGTGAGTGTCAAGTGTCTGAGGTGAGATTTGAACTCAGGTCCTCCTGAGTCCTGCACTAGTGACTCCATCCACTGCACCATCTAGCTGCCCCCATAGGAAATAATTATGACAACAGGGAAGATGAAAACAAAAACTCAGAGGAGGACAATGTCACACTGCCCGCATGTCAAGCCACAAAGAGGAATATTAATTAGTTTCAAGCCCAGAAAATCTTCTTGGAAAAGAACAAAATGGATTTTAAAAATGAAATAAGGGAAGTAGAAAAAAATTGGGAAAAGAAGTAAAATTTGTGCGGGAGAATTTTGAAAAGAAGAGTCAAAAATTTGGAATGGGAAACAAACAAAAAATGAAGAAAAAACTCCTACAAAGTAGAATTGACCAACTGGAAAAAAATATCTACTTAAGAAAACAACTGCTTTAAGATTAAAATTTGCCAGATGGAAAAGTAGATGCAAAAGCTAACTGAGGAAAGTAATTTCTTAAAAAATAGAACTGGACAACTGAAATTAATGACTATATAAGACATTAAGAATCAGTTAAAATCAAAATAATGAAAAAATTGAAGAAAATATAAAACACTTCATTGGAAAAAAATGTGACCTGAAAAATACATCTAGGAGAGATAATTTAAGAATTATTGAACTACTGAAAGCCATGATCAAAAATTAAAAAAAAAAAAAAGCCTGGACAGCATCTTTCAATAAATTATCAAGAAAATCTGCCCTGATATCTTAGGCAAACTGCCCTGATATCCTGGAACCAACAGGTAAAATAGTAGTTGAAAGAACACAGTAATCAATCACTTCCTGATATTCCCAAAATGAAAGCTCAAAGAAATATTGCAGCCAAATTCCAGAATTATCAGACCAAGGGAAAAATACAGCAAGCAATTGGAAAGAAGCAATGTAAATATCATGGAACCACAGTATGTATACAGGACCTAGCAGATTCTAAATCAAATGATTGGAGGGTTTGGAATATGATACCGCAGATGGCAAAGAAGCATGGATTAGAAACAAGAATCAACTACCCAGCAAAATATAGCATAATCTTTCAGGAGAGGAGATGAACACTGAATGAAATAAGTGACTTCTAAACTTTCTTGAGGAAAAATCTGGGGCTGAACAGAAACCTCCTTCTTCAAATACATGACTCAAGAGAATTGTAAATTGGTAAAATGGAAAGGAAAAAAAAAAACTTGTTATTCAATAAGGTTAAACTGCATCCCTGTGTGGGAAGATAATAACTGTAACTCTTGAGAACTATGTCTTTATCAGGGCAGGGAGAAGGAGTATAGGTAGACAGAGAGCACGGGTATAAGTTGACTTTGAAGTGATGATGTAAAAATTTAAGGGGTGAAAAAATGTTTCTGTTGTGAAAAGATGAAAGGGGAAGCACGACAAGGTAAACTACATCACATGAAAAGGAAGAAAAGACTTATTACAATAAAAGGAAAGAAGGTAAACAGTGTTTGAATCTTACCCTCATCAGATTTGGCTCAAATTGGTTATAATACACACCTCTGGTTATAGAAATTTATCTTACCCTATATGAAAGTAGGAAGGGAGAGGGGAAAGAAAAGGATAAACTATGGGGCTGATAGAAATAAAAACAGAAGTAGAAGGGTAAAGGGAGAAGTAAATGGTGAGGTGATGGAAAGGAGGGCACACTGAGAGAGGTGGTCGTCAGAACCAAGACACTGGTGAAGAGAGACACTCTGAAAGGAAGGAAAAGTATATAGAAGTGATGGTATCCTAACAAAGCTTCCCCAACTCCAATATTCTAACTACCACATGGGGTCCACTGAAAAGCACTCATGGCCTGATTTAACCTCACAATCTGACTTTATCCACATCACAGGCCCCCAGACTCAACCATAGACCTCACTGAAAAGCAGGTTCATTGCCTCTACCTCCTCACTACGCTTACCCCTTACTCAATATCTTAACTTCCTACCTCACCAGAACAGCAGATGTGTCCATAAACTTATGTTTCTTACAGAACCATCAGGCATGCCCATAAAGACATGTTCCACTAGAACTTTAGCTATATCCATGTGATGCATCCCAGCCACTGCCTCTAGTTGGCTACTGCCCCAGACCTATTTCTCATTAGATAAATATACCATATTTATCGTGAGGATAACTCACTATGGCCAGCAGTGATGTATATACTAGGAAAAGAGAACTGGTTGAATATTCGGGAAACTATCAGTATAATTGAAGATATAAAAAAAAAAAAATAACCATCATGATACAATTATCTCAGAAGATGCAGAAAAAGCTTTTTGACAAAGTATACCACCCATTCTTATTAAAATCAATATAGAAAAAAAGGAATAAATGAACCTTTCCTTAAATAATAAGCAGTATCAATATATCACCATCAGCCAAAATTATATGTAATGAGGATTTGCTAGAAACATTACCAATAAGACTAAGGGGAAACAAAAATGCCCCTTATCATCAGTGACACTCAATAGTGTACTAGAGTTGTTAGTTTTTTACAATAAAAGAAGAAAACGAAATCAAAGGCAACGAGGAAACAAAATTATCACTATTTGTAGATGATATGATGGTACATTTAGACAATTCTAGAGAAAAAATTAAAGATCTGCTTGAAACAACTAATACTAATAAGGCTACATGATGCATATTAAACCCACATAAGTCGTCAGTATTTCTATACATTAACGACAAAGACCATAAGAAAGAAATAGAAATATAAATTCCCTTTAAAAAAAAAAACTGTTAATGGAAGATGGCAGAGTAGAAAGACGCACATACACATAGCTCCAAACCCACAACCCATAGAATGGCTACAGGGAAGTAACTCACTGCGAATTCTGCACCCAGAGGCCACGGAATATTGGAGCAAGGGAGATTTCTGATCCGGAGAGAACTGCAAACCTCTCGCGGGGGGTCCTTCGCGCTGCAGACTGGGCGCCGAGAATGGGAGCTGAGTGCAGCCCTGCCGCGGCCGCAGCACCGAGAGGAAAAGATCCGAGCGGGCTTCAGGGACGGGATCTCCAGCGGCCACACGGGTCCCTCCATCCATAGAGGGACCTGGAAACCTCTCGCAAAAGGTCCGTAGCGCTGCAGACAGAGGAGCCCAGCCCAGCCCAGACCTGCTGCGGCCCTTGGCGGTCGTGGCACCGAGACGTACAGATCCGAGCAGGCTTCAGGGACGGGATCTCCAGTGGCTCCACCCACAGGTGTCAGGGGTCGGTGAGAGAGTCTCTTTGGCTGGTCGAGAGGGGAGTAGGGTGCCCCCATAATTCAGGCCCCCAGGGAGGTAGAAGCTGAGAGGCAGCTGCAGACCAAGGCTCCCCAAGTGGGCGGGAGCCTGAATCCATTGTGGAAGGTCTGTGCATAAATCCCCTGAGGCAACTGAGCCTGAGAGGTAGCCCTGCCCCAACCTGACCACCTGAACTTAATCTCATACTGAATAACATCCCTGCCCCCGCCAAAAGCCCTAAGGCTGGAAACAGCATTTGAATCTCAGACCCCAAACGCTAGCTGGGAGGATCAGGAGGCGAGGTGGGTGTAAGGAGAATATTCAGAGGTCAAGTCACTGGCTGGGAAAATGCCCAGAAAAAGGAAAAGAAATAAGACTATAGAAGGCTACTTTCTTGGAAAACAGGCATTTCCTCCCTTCCTTTCTGATGAGGAAGAACAATGCTTACCCTCAGGCAAAGACACAGAAATCAAGGCTTCTGTGTCCCAGCCCATCCAATTGGCTCAGGCCATGGAAGAGCTCAAAAAGAATTTCGAAAATCAAGTTAGAGAGGTAGAGGAAAAGCTGGGAAGAGAAATGAGAGACTTGAAGTCAAAACATGAACAGCAGATCAGCTCCCACTAAAGGAGACCCAAAAAAATGTTGAAGAAATTAACACCTTGAAAACTAGCCTAACTCAATTGGCAAAAGAGGTTCAAAAAGCCAATGAGGAGAAGAATGCTTTCAAAAGCAGAATTAGCCAAATGGAAAAGGAGATTCAAAAGCTCACTGAAGAAAATAGTTCTTTCAAAATTAGAATGGCACACATGGAGGCAAATGACTTTATGCAAAACCAAGAAATCACAGAACAAAGACAGAAGAATGGAAAAATGGAAGATAATGTGAAATATCTCATTGGAAAAACAACTGACCTGGAAAATAGATCCAGGAGAGACAATTTAAAAATTATGGGACTACCTGAAAGCCATGATCAAAAGAAGAGCCTAGACATCATCTTTCATGATCAAGGAAAACTGCCCTGAGATTCTAGAACCAGAGGGCAAAATAAATATTCAAGGAATCCACAGAACACCGCCTGAAAGAGATCCAAAAAGAGACACTCCTAGGAACATTGTGGCCAAATTCCAGAGCTCCCAGGTCAAGGAGAAAATATTGCAAGCAGCTAGAAAGAAACAATTCAAGTATTGTGGAAATACAATCAGGATAACACAAGATCTAGCAGCTTCTACATTAAGGTATCGAAGGGCATGGAATAGGATATTCCAGAAGTCAAAGGAACTAGGACTAAAACCAAGAATCACCTACCTAGCAAAACTGAGTATAATACTTCAGGGGAAAAATTGGTCTTTCAATGAAATAGAGGATTTTCAAGCATTCTTGATGAAAAGACCAGAGCTGAAAAGAAAATTTGAATTTCAAACACAAGAATGAAGAGAACCATGAAAAGGTGAACAGGAAAGGGAAGTCATAAGGGACTTACTAAAGCTGAACTGTTTACATTCCTACATGGAAAGACAATATTTTTACCTCTTGAAACATTTCGGTGTCTGGGTACTGGTTGGGATTACACACACACACATGCACACGCACATGCACACACATATAGAGACAGAGTGCACAGAGTGGATTGAAGAGGGTGGGATCATATCTTAAAAAAATGAAATCAAGCAGTGAGAGAGAAATATACTGGGAGGAGAAAGGGAGAAATTGAATGGGGCAAATTATCTCTCATAAAAGAGGCAAGCAAAAGACTCATTAGTGGAGGGATAATGAGGGAGAAAAACATGAAGTCTACTCTCATAACATTCCACTAAAGGAAAGAATAAAATGCACACTCATTTTGGTAGGAAAACCTATCTCACAGTACAGGAAAGTGGAGGAAAAGGGGACAAGCAGGGTGGGGGAGGATGACAGAAGGGAGGGCATGGGGAGGAGAATGCAATTCGAGGTCGACACTCATGGGGAGGGATAGGATCAAAAGAGAATAGAAGTAATGGGGAACAGGATAGGATGGAGGGAAATATAGTTAGTCCTATACAACACAACTATTATGGAAGTCATTTGCAAAACTACACAGATTTGGCCTATATTGAATTGCTTGCCTTCCAAAGGGAAGGGGTGGAGAGGGAGGGAGGTAAAGAAGTTGGAACTCAAAGTGTTAGGATCAACTGTCGAGTAATGTTCTTGGCACTAGGAAATAAGAAATACAGGTAAAGGGGTATAGCAAGTTACTTGGCCCTACAGGACAAAAGAGAAGACGGAGACAAGGGCAGAGAGGGATGATAGAAGAGAGAGCAGATTGGTCATAGGGGCAATTAGAATGCTTGGTGTTTGAGGGGGGAGGGGATAATAGGGGAGAAAATTTGTAACCCAAAATTTCGTGAAAATGAATGTTAAAAGTTAAATAAATAAATTTAATTAAAAAAAACTGTTAATGACATACAATATTTGGGAATCTACTCAAGACAAACCAAGAAATTATATGAATACAATTACAAAACTCTTTTCAAACAAATATAGTCAAGTTTAATAACTGGAAACAGATTCATTGCTCATGGATAAAGTGAGCCGATATGATAGAAATTAGAATTCTATCCAAATTAATTTCTTATTGAGGGCCATACCAATCAAACTACCGAAATTATTTTATAAGCTAGAAAAAAATAAGAACAAAATTTATCTGAAAAACAAAAGTTCAAGAATATGAAAGTTATCAATGAGAAAATATACAAAAGAAGCTGGCATAACTATATCAGATATAAAAGCAAGAATCGTCCAGACTATTTAATACTGGCTAAGGAAACAGAGTGATGGGACAGTGCAATAGGTCATGTACACAAGGCATAATAGTCTACAGCAATCTACTCTCTGATATATCCAAAGACTCCAATTTCTGGGGTAAGAACTCACTATCTGACAAAAAATTCTGGGAAAACTGTAAAGTATTATGACAGAAACGAGGTATAGACCAAGAACAAACGCCATATATCAAGATAAGGTAAAACTGGGTATAAATTTATTCATACATGTCATATCATAAGCAAATTAAGACAGTAAGGAATAGTTCATCTGTCAGTCTTTGGAGAAGAGGAGAATTTATGGACAAAACAGAGAATGAGAACAATATGCAAATGCAAAATAGATAACTTTGATTACACTAAATTAAAGCAAAACATTTTTGAACAAGGAAAAACGGTGCAACCAAGTTTAGAAGGAAATCAAAAGACTGGCAAACATTTTTATGTCTTTCCAGTGTTTCTGATAAAAACATTATTTCTCAAATAAATAGAGAAATGAGTGTAATTTCAGAGAATGCAAGTTATTCCTCCATTGATACATGACCAAACAATGTGAAAAGATAGTGTTGTGATAGATTAAAGTTATCTATATTCATTTTTATAGAAGTTCTAAATTGGTATTCGTTAGAGATGTGTAAATTAAATAAGTCTGAGATACCTTTTCTTTTTTATTATTATTATTTTTTAATGTTTAACAATCACTGCCATACAATTGAGATTTTATCCCTCCCATACCTACCCCTCACTACACCCCTCCCTACCCACGACTGCATACAATTCTGTATAGATTCTACATATACTTTCCTATTGAGTATATTTTCACTATAGCCATGCTATGTAGTGAGATGAAAATAAATGAAAGAAATCGTATAACAAATCAGAACATGATACACAAACACATACACATACTCTAACATGATCTGCTACATTTTGTTGCCAGGCCTAGAGGCCTGTGTGGGCTACCCGAGTCTTCTTACCTCACCTCCGAGGTCTTTGGTTGGCCAAAACCGGATGCTCATATGAGAGAAAGGACGTTCCAGAGTCGAACAAGGGTTGAGCTTTATTTCAGGGTCTCAGTTACAAGTGCAGGGGATCTTCCTTAGGAGGAAGAGAGGGAGATTTCCTAAGGAGGCTAAGATCTTAAGGGATTGGAAGTAGAAGTACAAGCGGGGAGAGAGGGGGAGGAGAGAGAGGAAAGAAGAGAAGCGGAGCCTACTGTCCTCTTAGCTTCTCACATGCGAAGAGAGCTTTCAGGCTTCCTCAATCCTACTTAACCTTCAGCCACATAGTTTGCATCTGAATACCGTGCTGTTAGGTAACTAGATGTGCCCAGATCTGGGACAATCTCGAGGGCGGGGAGATCTCTCTCCCATCACGTTTCTCACGGGAAGAGGCGGAATTACTCGAAATAGCTCGGTTCACCTCGATTCCCTGCCGTTTCCTGGGGGGGTTTCATGAGAGCTCTAAGATTTAGAAGCTCCCACCTTTACTCGCCCAAGACTGTCCACACGGAATTGAGCTTCCAATCCCAACATTTTGTGAGTGACTTCCATATTTCTTTCTCTGAGTGTGGAAGGCATTTTGCCTTGAGAACCACCTTTGGGATTTTTTTTTTTTTTATTAGAAGTTTTTGCATTATTACAAAATTCCAAGTCTACCAGAAAAAACTCTCGCACACTCTGGTCGTTGCTGTGCACAAAGTTCTCCTGGTTCTGCTCCTTTCACTCAGCATCAGGTCATATAAGTCCTTCCAGGCCTCTCTGAAGTCTTCTTGTTCATCATTTCTTATGGCACAATAGTACTCCATTACATTCATATACCATAATTTATTCAGCCATTCCCCAATTGATGGACATCCCCTTGACTTCCAGTTTTTGGCAACTGCATAGAGTGCTGCTATAAATATTTTTGTACATGTGGGACCCTTTCCCATTTTTATGATCTCTTGGGAATACAGTCCTAGTAGCGATATTGCTGGGTCAAACGGTATGCACATTTTTGTAGCCCTTTGGGCATAGTTCCAAATTGCTCTCCAGAATGGTTGGATGTGCTCGCAGCTCCACCAACAATGAATTAGTATTCCAGCTCTCCCACATCCTCTCCAGCATTGATCATTTTCTTGTTCTGTCATGTTTGCCAATCCTATAGGTGGGATGTGGTACATCAGAGTTGTTTTGATTTGCATCTCTCTAATCAATAGTGATTTAGAGCATTTTTTCTTATGATTATAGATAGCTTTAATTTCTTCCTCTGAAAATTCCCTGTTCATATCCTTTGACCATTTATCAATTGGGGAATGACTAGTATGATTATACATTTGGGTCAGTTCTCTATATATTCTAGAAATGAGGCCTTTATCCCCGAGCTTACTTGTAAAAATTCTTTCCCAATTTACTACATCCCTCCGGATTTTGGTTGCATTGGGTTTGGTTGTGCAAAGACTTCTCAGTTTAATGTAATCAAAGTTATCCATTTTGCATTTCATAATGCTTTCTATCTCTCCTTTAGTAAAGAATTCTTCCCTTCTCCATAGATCTGATAAATACACTATTCCTTGCTTCTCCAGTTTATTCGTGGTATCAATCTTTATACCTAAATCATGTACCCATTTGGACTTTATTCTTGTGTACGGTGTCATGAATGGGTCTATGCCTAATTTTCTCCACACTGTTATCCAGTTTTCCCAGCAATTTTTGTCAAACAGTGAGTTCTTATCCCAGAAGCTAGGGTCCGTGGGTTTATCAAACAGAAGGTTGCTATATTCCTTGCCTTCTGCATCTTGAGTGCCAAGTCTATTCCACCTGTCTACCTCTCTGTTTCTTAGCCAATACCAAGTGGTTTTGATAATTGCTGCTTTATAGTACAGTTTGGGGTCCGGTAGCACTAGGCCACCTTCCCAAGCATTTCTTTTCATTAGTCCCTTTGATATTCTGGACCGTTTATTTTTCTAAATGAATTTTGATATTATTTTATCCAGCTCTAGAAAATAATTGTCTGATAGTTTAATTGGTATGGCACTAAATAAGTATATTAATTTAGGTAGAATTGTCATTTTTATTATATTAGCACGGCCTACCCATGAGCAACTAATGCTTTTCTACTTACTTAAATCTGACTTTATTTGTGCAAAAAGTGTCTTGTAATTGTGATCATATAATCCCTGGGTTTGTTTTGGCAGGTAGACTCCTAAGTATTTTATACTGTCTACCCAAGCTTTAAATGGGATTTCTCTTTCTATCTCTTGCTGTTGGACTTTGTTGCTAATATATAGGAATGCAGAAGATTTGTGTGGGTTTATTTTGCAAACCTGCAACTTTGCCAAAGTTGTTTATTAATTCAAGTAATTTTTTACTTGAATCTCTGGGATTCTCTAGGTAAATCATCATATCATCTGCAAAGAGTGATAACTTAGTTTCTTCTTTGGCTATTCTTATTCCTTGAATATCTTTCTCTTCTCTAATTGCTACAGCTAACATTTCTAGTACCATATTGAATAATAGTGGTGATAATGGACAACCTTGTTTCACCCCTGATCTTATTGGGAATGCATCTAGCTTATCCCCATTGCATATAATGCTTGCTGAAGGCTTTAGGCAGATACTGCTTATTATTTTATGGAAAGTTCCCTTTATTTCTATGTTCTCCAGTGTTTTTAGTAGGAATGGGTGTTGTATTTTGTCAAAAGCTTTTTCTGCATTTATCGAGATTATCATGTGGTTTTTGTTACCTTTGTTGTTGATGTGATCAATAATGCTAATAGTTTTCCTAATATTGAACCAGCCCTGTAATCCTGGTATGAATCGTACCTGGTCATAATGTATTAATCTCCTGATAAGATGCTGTATTCTTTTTGCTAAAATCTTACTTAAAATTTTTGCATCTATATTCATTAGGGAAATTGGTCTATACTTTTCTTTCTCTGTTTTGTCTCTTCCTGGTTTGGGTATCAAAACCATATTTGTATCATAGAAAGAATTTGGGAGGACTCCTTCTTCCCCAATTTTCAAAAATAGTCTATGTAGTATTGGAATAAACTGTTGTTTAAATGTTTGATAGAATTCACTTGTGAATCCATCTGGCCCTGGAGATGTTTTCCTAGGGAGTTCATTGATGGCTTGTTCAATTTCTTTTTCTGAGATTGGGTTGTATAAGTATTCAACATCCTCTTCTGTTAATCTGGGCAATTTGTATTTTTTAAAAAATTCATACATCTCTTTTAGATTATCGAATTTGTGGGCATAAAGTTGGGCAAAGTGGTTTCTAATTATTGTTTTAATTTCCTCCTCATTGGAGGTGAGTTCACCCCTTTCATTTTCAATATTAGTAATTTGATTTTCTTCTTTCTTTTTTTCAATCAGATTGACCAAAGGTTTATCAATTTTATTAGTTTTTTTCATAAAACCAACTATTGGTTTTATTTGTTAATGCAATAGTTTTTTTAATTTCAATTTTATTAATCTCTCCTTTGGTTTTCAGTATTTCTAATTTGGTATTTACTTGGGGATTTTCAATTTGTTCTTTTTCTAGCTTTTTCAACTGCAAGCCCAAGTCATTGATCTCCACTTTCTCTATTTTATTTATGTAAGCATTCATAGATACAAAACTTCCCCTAATAACTGCTTTTGCAGTATCCCATAAGTTTTGGTATGTTGTCTCACTATTGTCATTCTCTTGAATGAAACTGTTGATTGTTTCTGTGATTTCTTCTTTAACCCAACCCTTCTTTAGAATTAGATTATTTAGTTTCCAATTGATCTTTGGTTTCTCTTTCCATGGCCTTTTATTACATGTAATTTTTAATGCATTATGGTCTGAGAAGGATGCATTGATTATTTCTACCTTTCTATACTGGATTGTGAGATTTGTATGTCCTAGTACAGGGTCAATTTTTGTAAATGTCCCATGTACCCCTGAGAAAAAGGAATATTCCTTTCTATTCCCATTTAATTTTCTCCAAAGATCTATCATATCTACCTTATCCAGAGTTTTATTTACCTCCTTAACCTCTTTCTTGTTTATTTTGAGGTTGAATTTATCGAGCTCAGAGAGGGGGAGGTTGAAGTCCCCCACTAGTATAGTTTTGCTATCAATTTCTTCCTTCAACTCCCCCAAACTCTCCTTTAAGAATCTGGATGCTATACCGCTTGTAGCATACATGTTTAGTAATGATATTGCTTTATTGTCTATGGTGCCTTTCAGCAGGATATAGTTTCCATCCTTATCCCTTTTGATTAGATCTATTTCTGCTTTTGCTTTGTCTGAGATTAGGATTGCTACTCCTGTCTTTCTTACATGAGCTGAAGCACAATATATTCTGCTCCATCCTTTGACCTTTATCCTATGTGTATCCCCCCGTTTCCAATGTGTTTCTTGTAAGCAGCATATTGTTGGATTATGGCTTTCAATCCATTCTGCTATCCGTCTCCGTTTTATGGGAGAGTTCATTCCATTCACATTCACAGTTATGATTACAATCTGTGTATTTCCCTCCAACCTCTTTCACACCATTTGTGCTTTTAGCTCTCCTGTCTCCCTTCCCCTCCTCAATAGTATTCACTTTTCTCCCCCTCCTCCTGCAGCCTTCCCCTCCTTCTTTTAGCCCCCCTCCCTTTTACTCCTCTTTACTCTTATTGCTTCTTTCCTCCCTTTTAGCCACCCTCCCCTTTCTTCCCCCTTTCACTCCTACTACCTATAGAGCTAGTTAGGATTATCTATTTAAGATTACTGTTCCCTCCTTTGAATAAATCAGATGAGAGTACCTCTCAAACAATGCTCATCTCCCTCCCCTCCTGCCCTCTACTATATTTTTGTACTTCTTCCTGTGATATAATTTGCCATTTTCTGCTTCCCCCTTTTCACACCTCCTATTACAATCCCTTCTCATTCTTAAATCATATTTTTAACATGACATCCTTTACTTTATGTCCGTTCCCTCTACATATATCCCTTTTATCATAATAGCTGCACAGTTCTCAAGATGAACAGGTATCATCTTCCCTTACAGGGAGGTAAACAGTTTGCCCTAATTGAGTAGCAAGTTTTTTTTTTTTCCCCTCTGTTTACCTTTTTATGATTCTCTGGAGACCTGCATTTGAAGATTAAATTGTCTATTGAGTTCTGGTGTTTTGGTCAGGAAGCTCTGGAAATCCCTTATTTCGTTGAATGACTTTCTCCTTGCCTGAAATGTTATGCTGAACTTTGCTGGGTTGTTGATCCTTGGTTGAACTCCCAACTCCTTTGCCTTGTGGAATATTGGGTTCCAATTCTTTCGATCTTTTAATGTGGAAGCTGCAAGGTCCTGTGTGATACTGACTGTGTGTCCTTGATATTTGAATTGTTTCTTTCTGGCTGCTTGTAGTATTTTCTCCTTCACTTGATAGCTCTGGAATTTGGCAACGATATTTCTTGGGGTTTTGAGTTTGGTATCCCTTTCGGGAGGGGAACGGTGGATTCTTTCGATGACTATTTTGCCCTCTGAGTCTAGTACTTCTGGCCAGTATTCCTTGATGATTTCCTGGAAGATATTATCCAGACTCTTTTCTTCATCATGGGTTTCTGGCAGGCCAATAATTCTTAAATTTTCTCTCCTGGATCTATTTTCCAGGTCAGTTGTTTTTCTAATTAAATATTTTACATTTTCTTCAATCTTTTCATTCTTTAGATTTTGTTTGACTGATTCTTGTTGCCTCATTGAGTCATTAGTTTCTACTTGCCCAATTCTAATCTTGATCGTATTGTTTTCTTCAGTTAGCTTTTGCATCTCCTATTCCATCTTACCAATTTTTCCCTTTAAGGAGCTATTTTCTCCATTTAATTTTTGTACTTCTTTTTCCATCTGATCAATTTTCCCAATTAGGTTTTGGGTTTTCTTTTCCGTTTGATTAACTCTTCCTTTTAGGGAATTATTCTCTCCAGTTAATTTTTGAACTTCCTTTTCCATTTGTTCAATTTTCCTTTTCAGAGTGATGTTCTCATCAGTGAATTCTTTTTTTATAAGTTTAAAATCATTGGCCAGTTTTTCTTGTATTTCCTTCTTCAGATGTTCCAGGTAATCTAGTTGTGCTTGTGAGAAATTCATAGTCCCTTCTGAGGTTTCAGATGGAAGTACAGTCTCAGCTCTGACCTCTTTGGTGTTTGTGTTTTGGTCCTTATCCCCATAGGAAGATTCTATGGTTTTTTCACTTTTTGTCTGCTTTTTCCTATTCATGATGTTCGCTGAGTGTTGTAGCTTCTGGTTCTTTCAGTCAGAAGGTACCGATCTTTAAGTTGAGCTGATGTGTGTCTAGGCTAAAAGCATGCTCTTTTATTTTTTTGTTTCCCAGATCAACCCTGGGGTTAGCTTGTGAGGTGTGTGGGAGGGGTGGTATGGTCTCAGGAGATCTCCTCAGCTGACCTGAGGCAAAGGCAAGGTCAGGGGATGGTGATCCCAGCTTCCCTATTGTCTTCCCTTTTCCCCTGGAGGGCTGGGGCACGCCTAGAAGCTAATGCATGTTCCCGCCCCTCCTGGGGCTCGTCTCCTGGCTCTGAGTCTTGCCTGGGTCTCAGTGCGAATTTTCTCTGCCCTGGGTCGTCTGTCTTTCCAGATCGCCTCCGCCACGTTAGGAAGAATCCCCCTTTGCTATTTTTCTAGCCTCTGGTGTTATGAGACTATTTGCCCCCTTCTGCTGTTCTCGCTGGTCCAGGATTTATCTGGGGAAGTATTTTATGGTTCTTTCACGCTCATCAGGGGGGAGGAGAGAGCAGTTACTGATCGCTCTGCCATCCTGGCTCCCGGTTGTTCAAGTAGGTGACTTACCGAAGTTTAGTCTTCAGGCTGAAGGTTTCAAGGGCTGCTGCGCTGATATCTGGCGCTCAGCGGCTCTCACTGGCTCAGTTTGGCTTGTCTCCTGCTCCACTGGTTTCGCCTGCCACTCTCGGGCTTCTCAGGTCCCTTCCTCCCTGCTGCGCTGACCATGCTGCGCTGTGTGCTGGGAGCTTACCCCCATGGGACAGATCCTTCCCGTGGACCTTCCAGTCCAACCTGTGCTCCGAATCTGTCAAAGTCTGTCACCCACTGGATTCTACACCTCCAAAGTCTGGTCAGATTCTCCTTTCAGAGATATCCAGAGGAGTTTGTCCAGGAGCTTAGGTGAGTTGTTGCTTTCACTCCGCCATCTTGGCTCCACCCCCTGAGATACCTTTTCACACCTATCAGATTAGATAATACGAAAGAAAAGGAAAAAAATTTATACAAATGTTGAAGAAGATGTTGGAAAATTGGAACATCAATTCATTGTTGGTGAAGTTGTGAACTTACCCATCTCTTCTGGAGAGCAATTTGTAACTACTCCAAAAAGTTGTGAAACAGTGTATGCCATTTGATACAGAGATAGCACTAGTAATTCTGTGTCCCAAACATATCATTAAAAAGGAAGGACCCACATGTAGAAAAATATTTACAGAAATTCATTCTGTGATGGAAAAAAAATGGAAATTGTGTGCATTCCTATAAATTGGAGAATGACTGAAAAAACTGTGGTATATGATTCTAAAGAAAAATTATTGTTCTATAAGAGATGATGAGCAAGGAAATTTCAAAAAAAATATCTAAAAAGACCTTTTTGAACTGATCCTTAGTGAAGTGAGTTGAACCAGGAGAACATTGTAAACAATAACAGCAATATTGTGCAAGGTTCAGCTATGATGGACTCAGCTCTTCTCAGCAATGAAATGATCCAAGGCAATTCAAAAAAAGTCCTGATAGAAAATGATAACCATATCCAGAGAAATAATCATGGAGTCTGAACATAGATGAAAGCATAAGATTTATATTGTTTCTTTGTTTATCTCCTGTTGTTACCTTTTTTTACTGTCTTCTTTTAAAGGTTAATAATATGGAAACATGTTTACCACGATTATACATGTATAACCTATGTCAAATTTCTTGATATCTTGGGGATGGGGAGTGATGGAAGTGTGGGAGAAAAGTTTGGAACTCAAAATCTTGCAAAAATTAACATTAAAATTATCCGTTTGTCTAATTGGAAGGAAAAAATTAATTGCTACTAAGAAAAAGAGGAGAGCTTACCCCCCAAAATTAAATCTTTGTTTGCTATTTGGCATGAGTAGACCAGCTTACATATACTACACTTATTCTTCCATACATATAATACCTTTGAAGATTATTTTAAAATGTAATTTCGGAGAGTTTGATTTTCAATATACTATTTGACAAATACAAAAGGCCAAAAAAGGCATATATACAGTGAGGAATTTGTTTTGTTTTTCTTTTTATTTTTCTCTTAAATTTGCAAGTAGCGCTGAGGTGGTAGTACTGGGCCTGGAGACAAGAAGACCTGAGCACAAATCTGGCTTCTGAAATTTACTACTTCTATAATCCTGAGCAAGTCACTTAACTTAGATTGTCTCTGTTTCCTCATCTATATATTGAGTTGGAGAAGGAAATACCAAACCACTCCAGAGTCTTTGTAACAGAAATGCTGGAGTCACATAAAGTGAAACACAATTGAAATGAATGAAAAAAATAACATGATTTTCTTGAAATTCTTAAATACATCTTTTATTGGAGAAATTTCAAGAAGTGGAAAAAAATTATGTGAAATATATCAGCCAAAAAGAAGTCACCAAAATAACTTGAATATGAGTTTGTAATCTATTGATGTAGGTTTTTCCTGCTTTTCACTGATTCTTTTATTCCTGCTATAATAAACTGAAAAATTTCTATAAAGTTCCCTATTTGGAGGCAGCTAGAATAAAATTATGGAAGGAAAAAGGCTCTATGTGTTGTGGTTGTTATTTAGAAATTGGGTGATTTTTAGTCTTACTTTCTAAATTCAATGCTAAATATATTTTATATGAAATTGTGTGTTTACACGCCTAAATCTAAATTGACATCTCTATTTATGTTTAGCAGTAGGGATAAAGATATTAAGTGGAGTTATGATTTCATGGGTATATGTACAGGCAATTTCTAAATGAATAAACTTCTCTATTTTTTCACGTGGACATCTCAGAAACTAAAATCCTTAGAATTTTATCAAAATAAATGCTCAAACCCGTGAACATACAGTTTTCAGAGGAAGAAAGTAAAGCGATCAATAATCCTAACAAAAAATGCTCTAAACCACTACTGATCAAGAGAGATGAAAATCAAAACAACTCTGAGGTCCCACATCACAACTGTCAGATGGGCTAACATGAAAAAACAGGAAGATGATGAATGTTGGAGAAGATGTTGGGGAGTTGGAATACTAATTCACTGTTGCTTTAACTGTGAACTGATACAACCATTCTGGAGAGCAATTTGAAACTATGTCCAAAGGTCTACAAAAATATGCATACCCTTTGACCCAGCAATATCACTTCTAGGGCTGTATCCCAAAAAGACCATAAAAATGTGAGAGTCCAACATATAGAAAAATATTTACAGCATCTCTCTTTGTAGTGGCCAAGAAATGAAAATAGAGAGAATGCCCACCAATTGGGAATGGCTGAATAGGTTGTGGTATATGAATGTAGTGGAATACTATTTTTCTATAAGAAATGATGAGGAAGACTTCAGAGATTGTTGGAAGGACTTCTATGGACTGATGCTAAGTGAAAGGAGCATAACCAGGAGAACTTTGCATACAGCAAAAAACACAAGGTGGGAGGAATATTTTTGGTCCACTTAGTGCTTAACACAATTCAAGGACTTTAAAAACTCCCAATGGACTTTCACATCAAGAGAAAGAACTATTGTATCATAGAATGAGGCACATTATTTAATCTTGTGTTATGTTTTCTTTGGTTTGTTTTATTTTTCTCATGTTTTGTACCACTCATTTTAATTCTTCCATACACCATGACTAAGGTGAAAATGTATCTAATACAAATGTATTTGCAGAAAATATATAAGACTTTATGCTGTCTCAGAGATGGAGTGGGTATGGAGAGAGGACAGAGGGGTGATGGAGAGGGGACAGAAGGGGGAGGGAGCAGGAGTAATTCTAAGATATATGGAAGTGATTGTAGAAAACTGAAAGCAAATA
The DNA here is from genome assembly GCF_028372415.1 of Notamacropus eugenii. Taxonomy (NCBI): domain Eukaryota; kingdom Metazoa; phylum Chordata; class Mammalia; order Diprotodontia; family Macropodidae; genus Notamacropus; species Notamacropus eugenii. Next base: position 385,569,794 of record NC_092875.1, read on the forward strand.
AATTAATTTGAAAAAAGAATAAAATGAAATGACCACTACTCCAAAAATAATTTATAAGAGATCTTAAAAACATACTTTAAAACCAAATGAGAGAGCTGAAGGAAAAACTAAAAAAAATGAATAATTCAAAAAAAATCAAGAAGGTTATTATGAAAGAAAAGTCAACCAGTTAGAAAAGATGACCCAGAAATCTCAAGGAAGAAAATGCCACTTTGAAAAATTGAATTGGACCATATGATGACAGTGAAATTATACGAAATCAAGAAATGCAAAAAATATGAATAATTAAAAATAGGAGAGAAAGTGAAATGTCTTATAAGGAAAACAACAGATTTTGACAATAAATTAAGAAGAGAATAAATAAAAATAATCAGAATAACTGAAAGCTATGACCAAAAAAGGAATCTTGATACTATAATAGAAGAAATAAAGAAAATTTTCTTGATACATTCGTACAAGTGGGAAGGAGGAGTACAAATAGAAAACAAATCCATCATTCACCACTTTAAAGAGATCTTTTGAAGATAACTCATAAGAATATCATAGTCAAATGCTTAAAATCCCATCTCAAAGAAAAATTATTGAAATCATCAAGAGTACAACAAATTAAATATAAGATAGTCACAAATAGAACCACACAAGGCTTAGCAGCAGAAATATTTAAGAACCAGAAGTCTTAGAATAATATATGTATATATATATATATATATATATATATATATATATATATTCTCTCTCTCTCTCTCTCTCTCTCTCTCTCTCTCTCTCTCTCTCTCTCTCTCTCTCTCTCTCTCTCTCTCTCTCTCTCTCTCTCTCTCTCTCTGTGTGTGTGTGTGTGTGTGTGTGTGTGTGTGTGTGTGTGTGTGTATGAAAAAGAACTGGGGCTCCGGCAAAAAATACCATACCCTGCAAAATTAAGTATTATCCTGAATGAAAAAAAAAACGGAAATTTGATAAACTCTCAGAATTTCAATACTTCATTGAAAAAATTCTGAACATACTAGATGACTCAACATATAAAAACCAAGAGAAATATAAGGTATATATCAATGACTGATTTATTTGGAATTTATAAGGGGAGACTGTTTGTATTTTATATGTGTAAAACATATGTCTATGATGCTTTTTAGTAATTGGGTATCTCACAACAAAAATTGGGACAAACCTGACCTTCATATTTATTTTAAAGATAAAACCATTTATGAATAGCTCAAAAGAGTAATTGTTTTATACAAATCAGGTAAAAGTTGAAAAAATTCATGCGGAAGGATGGAATAGGTGAGGAAGTCCGGTAGTTCTTGCAACCTACTTTTATAGGGAATAGGTTTAACACAGAACAATACATACGTCTTTATAAAACTATAAAACTTCTAAATTCAGAGGAATAAAATGGGGGTAAAGGTCAAAGGAGGAATCTTCAGAGCTGAGTGTGAAAGCATGGGTAAAAGTGGGGTATATAACTGTGTTCAGATTTACAGGCATGGGAGGATAGCGGAGGGATCCTTGGAGGGGGGTAGGCAAGTAACACTTGAGCAATGCAGTGGGCAGTAATAAAGTAGAGGAGGCAGGAGGCATAGGAAGAAATACATGTGCACAAACATTAAAACAAAGACCAAGAGTAGAATATATTGGGAAATGTATATGTCTGTATATGGATGCATATATGAATAGGTATGTATAGACACACAGACAGACAGATACACAGGTTAGATTGGTAGATAGATAGATAGATAGATAGATAGATAGATAGATAGATAGATAGATAGATAGATAGATAGATAGATAGATAGATAGATATATGGATGGATAGATAGACATATCTAAACTTTATTCTGTCCTTGTAGGGGTGGGAGGAAGGAAAAAAGAGTAAAGTAAAAAAGTGCATAGGAGACAACAAAAGTAAACTCACAAGGAAGCAAAGAATAGATGGACAATTCTCAATGCAGTGTGCATCATTCTTCACAAGAGCTTTTGTAAAATGAAAATTTATTGTAACAAATTTTAAATCCTCTCATGTCCTGTTATGCACATGACATGTCTTTTGTCTTATTTTCTATTTAAGTTCCAATATTTAAATTTATGTCATATTTTCGTTTCTTTTCTCTATTCTCTATTTGTCTTTTGGTCCTTGATTCCAAAATAGAAAATAAATAAATAAAAGCAAACTTGATTAAATGTAAAAGAATGTCCAACAACTCACTGAGGACAATAATTATTGAAAAATTAAATGGGAACAAATGGAAGTTAATGGCTTTATGAGAAATTAAGAAAGAATCAAACAAAACAAAAAGAATTTTAAAAATAGAAGACAATGTGAAATACCTTATTTGAAAAACAAGTGGCTTGGAAAATAGATGTAAGAGAGAGAATTTTGAAAGTATTGGAATACCTGAAAACTGAAAGGCATGTTAATAAAAAGGAGCCTAGATATCATCTTTGATGAAATTATCAAGGAAAACTATCCTAATATTCTAGAACCAGAGGGTAAAATAGAAATCAAAAGAATCCACCAATCAACTCCTGAAAGAAATACAAAAATAATGTCCTGAAATATTGTAGCCAAATTCCAAAATTTCCAAGTCAAGGAGAAACTATTGCAAGCAACCAGAAATAAATAATTCAAGTATTATGGAGCCACAATCAGTATACCACTGGATTTGTTGCTTTTACATTACAAGATTAGAAGGATTGCAGTATGATATGCCAGAGGGCAAAGGGAGTAGAGTTACAACCAAGAATCACCTACCAAGGAAACACTGAGGGTAATTCTTCATGGTGAAAACAGGTATTCAATGAGATAGAGGGGTTGCAAGCATTGTTGATGAAAAGATCAGAGCTGAATAGAAAATGGGCTATCAGATACAAGACTTGAGAGAAGCATAAAGAAAATAAATAGCAAAGGAAAATCATGTTGGACTCAATGTTTTTAAACTGTTTATATCCCAACAGTAGAATATGTTATCTGTGACTAAAAAGATCTTTCGAATTATTGTGGGAGTTAGGAGTATATATAGAAAGAGGACACCAGGGAAAATTCAATGGGAAGGGATGTTATCTAAAACAATAAAATTAAGGGATGAGAGAGGAATGTATTAGGAGAAAGAAAAAAAAAGAGCTTGAATTGTATAAATTATATCTCATAGGAGAGGTAAGTAAAAGGTGTATAGCGGAGGGAAAGAGGGGGCAGAAAGAGTGGTGAGTGAAACTTACTCTCATCATAATTGTCTCAAAGATGGAATATAAAACAGTCAACTGGGTATTGAAATCTGTCTCATACTGGAGGAAAGTAGGAGGGGAAGCAAATAAGCGAAGGGACAGGGTAATAGAAAGGATGGCAGGTTGGCGATAGTCTTGTCAGAAATAAAGCATTTTTGAGGATGAACAGGGTAAAGAACAGGTAGAATACAATAATTGTGGGGAGAAAGAATGGAGGGAATGACAGTTAACAATAGTAACTGAAAATATTTTGAAGCAAATTTCTCTGACAAAAGCTTAATTTCTCAAACATATTTACTGAGTAAAATTTATAAATTTAACAATAATTCTACAATTTGTAAATGATCAAAGGATACAATCAGTTTTCAGAGGAAGTAATTAAGCTATCTATAATCATATAAAAAATAATTGAACCCTTTGAATTGGAGAAACGTAAATTAAAACATTTCTGAGGTGCTACCTCATTCCTAATGGATTGGCTAATAGGAAAAGAAGAGGTAAATGAAAAATGTTGGAGGGGATGTGGGGAAAATGAGACTAATGAACTCTTGGTGGAGTTCTTTACTGATTCAATCATTCTGTAAGACAATTTTGAAATATCCCCAAAAGGCTACAAAAACACAAATACCCTTCACCTAACAATACAGCTAATAAGTCTCTCTAAAAAGAGAGATAGGAAATTTAAAGGAAATGGGCCTATACGTATAAAAATATTTATAGCTGTTCTTTTCTCATGGCAAAGGATTAGAAATTGAGGTGGTGCCCTTCAATTGGGAAATGACTTTAGAAGTTGTGGTATGTGGTAAAGGTGGAATACTATTGTACTCTAAGACATGTTGAGGAGGATGCTTTCAGAAAAAACCTAGAAAGAATTGTGTGGAGTGATAAAAGCAAAATGTACTATATATAAAGTAACAGCAGTATTGTCATATTATGACATGAATAGCTGTGAATGACATAGCTATTCTCAGTAATACAATGATCTATGAATGAAGAAGAATACCATCAATTACCAGAGAAAGTACTGATGCTATCTGAATACAGAATGAAGCATTCTACCTTTTTTCACTTTGTTCACTTTTCTCGAATTTTTTTTTTACTGTGCTTTCTTTCATTATATGACCCTTAGAGAAATGTTTTCCATGATTACACATAAAAATCCTACACAGAATTGCTTGACTTCTCAATGCCTGGTTGTGATGATAATTTAAATGGGAAGATTTACCCCACTCATAAATTGGCCCATATGACCTCTTTAAATTACATGAAAGCTCAAGGCCCAAGTGCTAGGTAGAGCTTGCTAAACTGGTGGAGAAGCAAGAGTGGAGCAGAACCAGCAGGAAGTTAGTGAGAGGGGTTGGTGTGGATGAGAGGGGACACAGGCTGGAAGGCATAGTAAGACTTATGAGACTTTGCTTGTACGGTATTAATAGACACTGACAGAGAGGCCTCCCTTATATATAGAAACCCTGGTAGGTTTAAATATAGAAAGTCCTATCACCAACACAGGATTGGGAGGGTCTGAAATATCAGCCAGAGAAGTCAAACTAATGATGAAAATTGGAAAATTACCTAAGCAAGAATATAAAATGATAAGAATACCTTTCAGAAAATATAATTTCAAAAGGAACACTGAGAGATGTGACTTTAAATTTACCAGAGGAGAGATGCAAGAAGATAGGAATTAATACAGTTTTACTGATAAAATAAAAATGGAACCAATCACTTCATCTGACCTTTCTGAAGTAATTACTTTAAAGACGTGTCATACAAGATGGGGGAGTGAGAGCAACAACTCACCTAAGCTCTTGGACAAATTCCTTCGGATACCTCTGAAAGGAGAATCTGACATAAATATTGGAGGTGTGGAATCCAGTGCGAGACAGACTGTGGTGGATTTGGAGCCCAGGACAGACTTGAAGGTCCATGGAAAAATCTGTTCTGTGTGGGTGAGCCCACGGCACTCAGTGCAACAAGGTCAGTGCAGTGGTACAGATGGGCCCCAGGAAACCTGAGAGCAGCAGGAAGAACCAACTAAATGGCAGCTGAGGGAAGGAAACTAGCAAAATCGAGCCAGTGAGAGCAGCTGAGCACCAGATATTAGCACAGCAGCTCCTGAGATTTTCAGCCCACAGATTAAACATCAGTAAGTCACCTACTTGAACTTCCAGGTGCCAGGATGGTGGAGTGATCCATAAATGCTGTCTCCTCCCCCCTTGATGACCGTGAAAGGACCACAAAATATTTCCCCAGGAAAATCCGGGAACAGCAGAGGGTGCAAATAGTCTCATAACACCTAAGGCTAGGAAAATAGCTAAGAGGGATTCCTCCAACTGTGGCAGAGGGAAACCAGAAGGTCAGAGGACCCAGGGTGGAGAAAACTAGCACTAGGATCCAGGCAAGCCTCAGCGCCAGGAGAGAAGCTCCCACAGGCATCTAGGCGAGCCTCAGCACTCCAGGGGAAACAGGAAGACAATAGGGCAGCTGGGATCACCATCCCCTGAGCTTTTCTTTGCCTCAGTGCAGCTGAGGAGATCTCCCATGACCAGACGACTCCTCCCTCACACTTAACAAGCTAACCCCAGGGCTGATCAGGGAAACACAAAACAGAAATCTGTTTTTATCTTTTCACACAAGTCAGCTCAACACCAAGTTCTACAGCTTCTCACTGAAAGAACCAGAAGCCACAAAAGACAATCAACATCATGAATAAAGAAAGCAAAATAACCGCGAAAAAACCACAGAAACTTTCTATGGGGACAAGGACTAAAATACAAATACCAAAGAGGTCAGTACTGAGACTGTACTTCCATCTGAAACTTCAGAAGGGACTATGAATGGCTCGCATGCACAAATAACTCCCCTGGAACAGCTGAAGAAGGAAAGAGAAGAAAACTGGCCAATGATTTTAAAATAATAAAAAAAGAATTCACTGATGATAACATCTCTATGAAAAGGAAAATTGAACAAATGGAAAAGGAAGTACAAAAATTAACTGGAGAAAATAACTCCCTAAAAGGAACATTTGGTCAAGTGGAAAGGAAACACAAAACCTAACTGGAAAAATTGGACAAATGGAAAAGGAAGTAAAAAAATTAACTGGAGAAAATAACTCCTTAAAAGGAAAAATTGGACAGATGGAAAAGGAGAAGCTAAAGTTAACTGAAGAAAACAATTTGATAAAGATTAGAATTGGGCAAGTAGAAACTGATGACTCAATGAGACAGTAAGAATCAGTCAAACAAAATCTAAAAAATGAAAAGATAGAAGGAAAAGTAAAATATGTAAATAGAAAAACAACTGACCTGGAAAATAGAGCCAGGAGAAAAAATTTAAGAATTATTGGCCTGTCAGAAAGTCATGATGAAAAAAAGAGTCTGGAAAATACCTTCCAGGAAACCATCAAGGAAAATTGCCAGAAGTGAAAGACTCCGAGTGCAAAATGGTCATCGAAAGAATGCACTGTTCACCACCTGAAAGGGATCCCAAACTCAAAATCCCAAGAAATATCGTTGGAAAATTCCAGAACTATCAAGTGAAGGAGAAAATACTACAGGAAGTCAGAAAGAAAGAATTAAAATATCAAGGAGCTACAGTCAGGATCACACAGGACCTTGCAGCTTCTACAATAAAAGGTCGAAGGAACTGGAGTCCAATATTCCATAAGGCAAAGGAGTTGTTACTACAGACAAGGATTAACTACCTAGTAAAGTTCAGCATAACATTTCAGGCAAGGAGAGGTCATTCAACGAAGTAATGGATTTCCAGATCTTCTGACAAAAGCGCCAGAACTTAATAGACAATTAGATTTTCAAATGCAGGTCTCAAGAGAATCATAAAGAGGTAAACAAGGGGGAAAAACAAACTTGTTACTCAATTTGGGCAAACTATTTACCTCGCTATAAGGGAAGATGATACCTGTTAATCTTGAGAACTGTGCATCTATTATGAAATATAAAAGGGATATATATATATATATATATATATATATATATATATATATATATATATATATATATATATATATATATATATATATAAAGAGAGAGAGAGAGAGAGAGAGAGAGAGAGAGGCAACAGGTTTAAAGTAAATGATGTCATGTTAAAAATACGATTTAAGTATGCTAAGGAATTGTAACAGGAGGTGTGAAAAGGAGGGAGCAGAAAATGGTAAATTACATCAGAGAAAAAAGTGCAAAATTAGAGTAGAGGGAAAGAGAGAGGGGAGATGGTCATTGTTTAAGAGGTTCTTTCATCTGATTTGTTTCAAGGAGGGAACAATAAATTCAAGTAGATAAGACTACCTAGGTCTATAGGCAGTAGGAGGGGAAGGGGGAAGAAAGGGGAGGGAAGGTAAAAGGGAAGCAAGAAACAATAAGGGTAAAGGGGAGTAAAAGAGAGAGAGGCTAAAAGAAGGAGAGGGGGTGGTGCCAAGATGGCGGAGTAGAAAGACGCACATACGCTACCTCTGAACCCACTTCCCATAAAATATCTGTAAAAAAAGAACCACTGGCGAATTCTGGAGCAGCAGAAGCCACAGAACAACGGAGTGCAGGAGATTTCTGCTCCAGAGAAGCTGAAAACCTCTCGCAAAAGGTCCCTCGCACCCCGGACCCAGAGTAGAGCCCAACCCTGCCTCTGCAGTGTGGCGCTGAAAGGAGCGGATGCGAGCAGTCTTCAGGGACAGAATCTCCAGCGGCTGCGTGGGTCCCCCACCCACAGGTGACAAGGGTCAGTGAGAGGGTCTCTTCTGTGGGTTGAGAGGGGAGTGGGGTGCCCTCATAACTCAGGTCCCCTCGGGAGGGAGCAGCAGAGGCGGGAGCAGACCAGGGCTCCCCAAGCAGGCAAGAGCCTGGATCCATTGCTGAAGGTCTCTGCATAAAACCCCTGAGGGAACTGAGCCCTGTGAGGTGGCCCTGCTCCCACTTGAGCACTTGACCCTAATTTCACACTGAATAGCAGCCCTGTCCCCACCCAAAGCCCTGAGGCTGGGAAGCAGCATTTGAATCTCAGACCCCAAGTGCTGGCTGGGTGGATCTGGAGGCGAGGTGGGGGTGGAGAGGATACTCAGAAGTCAAGTCACTGGCTGGGAAAATGCCCAGAAAAGGGGGAAAAAAATAAGACCATAGAAGGTTACTTTCTTGGTGAACAGGCATTTCCTCCCTTCCTTTCTGATGAGGAAGAACAATGCTTACCATCAGGCAAAGAAACAGAAGTCAAGGCTTCTGTATCCTAGCCCACTCAATGAGCTCAGGCCATGGAAGAGCTCAAAAAGGATTTTGAAAATCAAGTTAGAGAGGTGGAGGAAGAACTGGGAAGACAAATGAGAGACATGCAGGTAAAGCATGACCAGCAAGTCAGCAACCTGCTAAAGGAGACCCAAGGAATTGCTGAAGAAAATAACACCTTGAAAAATAAGCTAACTCAATTGGCAAAAGAGATTCAAAAGCGCATGAGGAGAAGAATGCTTTCAAAAGCAGAATTAGCCAAATGGAAAAGGAGATTCAAAAGCTCACTGAAGAAAACAGTTCTTTCAAAATTAGAATGGAACAGATGGAAGCTAATGACTTTATGAGAAACCAAGAAATCACAAAACAAAACCAAAAGAATTAAAAAATGGAAGATAATGTGAAATATCTCATTGGAAAAACAACTGACCTGGAGAACAGATCCAGGAGAGACAATTTAAAAATTATGGGCCTACCTGAAAGCCATGATCAAAAAAACAACCTAGACATCATCTTTCATGAAATTATCAAGGAAAACTGCCCTGAGATTCTAGAACCAAAGGGCAAAGGAAGTATTCAAGGAATCCACAGATCACTGCTTGAAAGAGATCCAAGAAGAGAAACTCCTAGGAACATTGTGGCCAAATTCCAGAGTTCCCAGGTCAAGGAGAAAATATTGCAAGCAGCTAGAAAGAAACAGTTCAAGTATTGTGGAAATACAATCAGGATAACACAAGATCTAGCAGCTTCTACATTAAAGGATCGAACGGTGTGGAATATGATATTCCAGAAGTCAAAGGAACTAGGACTAAAACCAAGAATCACCTACCCAGCAAAACTGAGTATAATACTTCAGGGGGAAAATTGGTCTATCAATGAAATAGAGGACTTTCAAGCATTCTTGATGAAAAGACCAGAGCTGAAAAGAAAATTTGACTTTCAAACACAAGAATGAAGAGTAGCATTAAAAAGTAAATAGCAAAGAGAAGTCATAAGGTACTTCAGTAAAGTTGAACTGTTTACATTGCTCCATGGAAAGACAATATTTGTAACTCTTGAAACTATTCAGTATCTGGGTACTGGGTGGGATTACACACACACACACATACACATGAACACGCACACACACATAGAGACAGAGTGCACAGAGTGAATTGAAGAGGGTGGGATCATATCTTAAAAAATGAGATCAAGCAGTGAGAGAGAAATATATTGGGAAGAGAAAGGGAGAAATGGAATGGGGCAAATTATCTCTCATAAAAGAGGCAAGCAAGGGGGCGGAGCCAAGATGGCAGAGTGAAAGCAACGACTCACCTAAGCTCCTGGAAAAACTCCTCTGGATATATCTGGGGGGAGAGTCTGACCAGACTTTGGAGGTGTAGAATCCAGTGGGAGACGGACTTTGACAGATTCGGAGCCCAAGCTGGACTGGAAGGTCCACGGGAGGGATCTGTTCCGCGGGGGTAAGACCCCGGCGCACAGCGCAGCGTGGTCGGCGCGGCAGGGCAGAGGGGAAGCGAGGGGCCCAAGAGTGGCGGGCGAGACCAGCGGAGCAGGAGATAAGCCAGGCCAAGCCAATGATAACAGCGCAACAGCCTTTGAAATCTTCAGCCTAAAGACGGGACTTCAGTGGGTCACTACTTGAACATCCAGAAGCTGGGATGCCGGAGTGATCAGTAAGTGCTCTCCCCTCCCCCCCGATGACCGTGAGGGAACCATAAAATTCTTCCCCAGATTGATCCTGTATCAGTGGGAGCAGCAGAAGGGGGCGGGTGGTCTCATAACACCAGAGGCTGGAGAGGTGGCAAAGGGGGATTCTTCCTACCGTGGTGGAGGCTATCTGGAGGGACAGACGACCCAGGGCAGAGAAAAATTCGCACTGAGACTCAGGCAAGGCGCAGCCCGGGAGATGAGCCCCAGGAGGGGCGGGAACACGCATTACCCTCTAGGCGTGCCCCAGCCCTCCAGGGGAAAGGGAAGACAATAGGGAAGCTGGGATCACCATCCCCGGACCTTGCCTTTGCCTCAGGCCAGCTGAGGAGATATCCTGAGACCAGACCACACCTCCCACACACCTATCAAGCTAACCCCAGGGTTGATCTGGGAAACAACAACAACAACAACAACAACAACAACAACAACAACAAAAAGCCTGCTTTTAGCCTAGACAAACATCAACTCAACTTAAAAGATCTGTATCTTCTGACTGAAAGAACCAAAAGCTACAACACTCAGCCAACATCATGAATCGGAAAAAGCAGACGAAAAGTGAAAAAACCATAGAATCTTTCTATGGGGATAAGGACCAAAACACAAACACCAAAGAGGTCAGAGCTGAGACTGTACTTCCATCTGAAACCTCAGATGGGACTATGCATTTCTCGCAAGCACAACTAGATTACCTGGAATGTCTGAAGAAGAATATAAAAGAAAAACTGGCCAATGATTTTAAAACCATAAAAAAAGAATTCACTGATGAGAACATCAATCTGAAAAAGAAAATTGAAGAAATGGAAAAGGAAGTTCAAAAATTAACTGGAGAGAATAATTCCCTAAAAGGAAGAGTTAGTCAAACGGAAAAGGAAACTCAAAACCTAATAGGGAAAATTGATCAGATGGAAAAGGAAACCCAAAACCTAACTGGGAAAATTGGTCGAATGGAAAAAGAAGTACAAAAATTAAATGGAGAAAATAGCTCCTTAAAGGGAAAAATTGGCCAGATGGAAAAGGAGATGCGAAAGCTAACTGAAGAAAACAATACGATCAAGATTAGAATTGGGCAAGTAGAAACTAATGACTCAATGAGGCAACAAGAATCAGTCAAACAAAATCTAAAGAATGAAAAGATGGAAGAAAATCTAAAATATTTAATTGGAAAAACAACTGACCTGGAAAATAGATCCAGGAGAGAAAATCTAAGAATTATTGGCCTGCCACAAACCCATGATGAAGAAATGTGTCTGGACAATATCTTCCAGGAAATCATCAAGGAAAACTGCCCAGAAGTACTAGACTCAGACGGCAAAATAGTCATCGAAAGAATCCACCGTTCCCCACGGGAAAGGAATCCCAAACTCAAAACCCCAAGAAATATAGTTGCCAAATTCCAGAGCTATCAAGTGAAGGAGAAAATACTAGAAGCAGCCAGAAAGAAACAATTTAAATATCAAGGTCACACAGTCAGGATCACACAGGACCTTGCAGCTTCTACATTAAAAGATCGAAAGAATTGGAACCCAATATTCCGTAAGGCAAAGCAGTTGGGACTCCAACCGAGGATCAACTACCCAGCAAAGTTCAGCATAACATTTCAGGCAAGGAGAAAGTCATTCAACGAAATAAGGGATTTCCAGAGCTTCCTGACCAAAACACCAGAACTCAATAGACAATTTGATCTTCAAATGCAGGTCTCCAGAGAATCATAAAAAGGTAAACAGAGGGGAAAAAACAAAAACAAAAACTTGCTACTCAATTAGGGCAATCTGTTTACCTCCCTGTAAGGGAAGATGATACCTGTTAATCTTGAGAACTGTGCAGCTATTATGATAAAAGGGATATATGTAGAGGGAACGGGCATAAAGTAAATGATGTCATGGCAAAAATATGATTTAAGTATGAGAAGGGAATGTAATAGGAGGTGTGGAAAGGGGGAAGCAGAAAATGGCAAATTATATCACAGGAAGAAGTACAAAACTATAGTAGACGGAAGGAGGGGAGGGAGATGAGCATTGTTTGAGAGGTACTCTCATTGGATTTGTTCAAAGGAGGGAACAATAACTTTAAGCAGATAATGCTAACTAGCTCTATAGGTAGTAGGAGGGGAAGGGGGAAGAAAGGGGAGGGTGGCTAAAGGGGAGGAAAGAAGCAATAAGAGTAAAGGGGACTAAAAGAGAGGTGGGCTAAAAGAAGGAGGGGAAGGCTGCAGGAGGAGGGGGAGAAAAGTGAATACTACTGAGGAGGGGAAGGGAGACGGGAGAGTTAAAAGCACAAATGGTGGGAAAGAGGTTGGAGGGAAATAAACAGATTGTAATCATAACTGTGAATGTGAATGGGATGAACTCTCCCATAAAACGGAGACGGATAGCAGAATGGATTAAAAGCCATAATCCAACAATATGCTGCTTACAAGAAACACATTTGAAACGGGGAGATACACATAGGATAAAGGTCAAAGGATGGAGCAGAATATATTGTGCTTCAGCTCATGTAAGAAAGGTAGGAGTAGCAATCCTAATCTCAGACAAAGCAAAAGCAGAAATAGATGTAATCAAAAGGGATAAGAATGGAAACTATATCCTACTAAAAGGCACCATAGACAATGAAGCAATATCATTACTAAACATGTATGCTCCAAGTGGTATAGCATCTAGATTCTTAGAGGAGAGGTTGGGGGAGTTGAAGGAAGAAATTGAGAGCAAAACTATACTAGTGGGGGACCTCAACCTCCCCCTCTCTGAACTAGATAAATCCAACCTTAAAATAAACAAGAAAGAGGTTAAGGAGGTAAATAAAACTCTGGATAAGGTAGATATGATAGATCTTTGGAGAAAATTAAATGGGAATAGAAAGGAATATACCTTTTTCTCAGCGGTACTTGGAACATTTACAAAAATTGACCATGTACTAGGACATAAAAATCTCACAATCCAGTGCAGAAAGGTAGAGATAATCAATGCATCCTTTTCAGATCATAATGCATTAAAAATTAAATGTAATAAAGGGCCATGGAAAGAGAAATCAAAAATCAATTGGAAACTAAATAATCTAATTATAAGAAGGATTGGGTTAAAGAAGAAATCATAGAAACAATCAACAACTTCATTCAAGAGAATGACAATAGTGAGACAACGTACCAAAACTTATGGGACACTGCAAAAGCAGTTATTAGGGGATGTTTTATATCTCTGAATGCTTACATAAATAAAATAGAGAAAGAGGAAATCAATCACTTAGGCTTGCAGTTGAAAAAGCTAGAAAAAGAACAAATTGAAAATCCCCAAGTAAATACCAAATTAGAAATACTGAAAACCAAAGGAGAGATTAATAAAATTGAAATTAAGAAAACTATTGAATTAATAAATAAAACCAATAGTTGGTTTTATGAAAAAACTAATAAAATTGATAAACCTTTGGTTAATCTGATCAAAAAAAAGAAAGAAGAAAACCAAATTACTAACATTAAAAATGAAAGGGGTGAATTCACCTCCAATGAGGAGGATATTAAAACAATAATTAGAAACTACTTTGCCCAACTTTATGCCCACAAATTCGACAATCTAAACGAGATGGATGAATATTTTAAAAAATACAAATTGCCCAGATTAACAGAAGAGGAAGTTGAATACTAAAACAACCCCATCTCAGAAAAAGAAATTGAACAAGCCATCAATGAACTCCCTAGGAAAAAATCTCCAGGGCCAGATGGATTCACAAGTGAATTCTATCAAACATTTAAAGAACACTTAATTCCAATACTACATACACTATTCTTGAAAATTGGGGAAGAAGGAATCCTCCCAAATTCTTTCTATGATACAAATGTGGTTTTGATACCCAAACTAGGAAGAGACAAAACAGAGAAAGAAAATTATAGACCAATTTCCCTAATGAATATAGATGCAAAAATTTTAAATAAGATTTTAGCAAAAAGAATACAGCATCTTATCACGAGATTAATACATTATGATCAGGTAGGATTCATACCAGGACTACAGGGCTGGTTCAATATTAGGAAAACTATTAGCATTATCGACTACATCAACAACAAAGCTAACAAAAACCACATGATTATCTCAATAGATGCAGAAAAAGCTTTTGACAAAATACAACATCCATTCCGACTAAAAACATTGGAGAACGTAGGAATAAAGGGAACGTTCCATAAAATAATAAGCAGTATCTATCTAAAACCTTCAGCAAGCATTATATGCAATGGGGATAAGCTAGATGCATTCCCAATAAGATCAGGGGTGAAACAAGGTTGTCCATTATCACCACTATTATTCAATATGGTACTAGAAATGTTAGCTGTAGCAATTAGACAAGATAAAGATATTCAAGGAATTAGAATAGCCAAAGAAGAAACTAAGTTATCACTCTTTGCAGATGATATGATGATTTACCTAGAGAATCCCAGAGATTCAAGTAAAAAATTACTTGAATTAATAAACAACTTTGGCAAAGTTTCAGGGTACAAAATAAACCCACACAAATCCTCTGCATTCCTATATATTAGCAACAAAGTTCAACAGCAAGAGATAGAAAGAGAAATCCCATTTAAAGTTAGGGTAGACAGTATAAAATACTTAGGAGTCTACCTGCCAAAACAAACCCAGGGACTATATGAACACAATTACAAGAAACTTTTTGCACAAATAAAGTCAGATTTAAGTAAGTGGAAAAACATTATTTGCTCATGGGTAGGCCGTGCTAATATAATAAAAATGACAATTCTACCCAAATTAATATACTTATTTAGTGCCATACCAATTAAACTATCAGACAATTACTTTCTAGAGCTGGATAAAATAATATCAAAATTCATTTGGAAAAACCAAAGGTCCAGAATATCAAAGGGACTAATGAAAAGAAATGCTTGGGAAGGTGGCCTAGCGCTACCAGACCTTAAACTGTACTATAAAGCAGCAATTATCAAAACCACTTGGTATTGGCTAAGAAACAGAGAGGTAGACAAGTGGAATAGACTTGGCACTCAAGATGCAGTAGGCAAGGAATATAGCAACCTTCTGTTTGATAAACCCACGGACCCCAGCTTCTGGGATAAGAACTCATTGTTTGACAAAAATTGCTGGGAAAACTGGATAACAGTGTGGCGGAAATTAGGCATAGACCCATACCTGACACCGTACACAAGAATAAAGTCCAAATGGGTACATGATTTAGGTATAAAGATTGATACCATGAATAAACTGGAGAAGCAAGGAATAGTGCATTTATCAGATCTATGGAGAAGGGAAGAATTCTTTACTAAAGGAGAGATAGAATGCATTATCAAATGCAAAATGGATAACTTTGAGTACATTAAACTGAGAAGTTTTTGCACAACCAAACCCAATGCAACCAAAATCCGGAGGGATGCAGTAAATTGGGAAAAAATTTTTACAGCTAAGCTCGGGGATAAAGGCCTCATTTCTAGAATATATAGAGAACTGACCCAAATGTATAATCATACTAGTCATTCCGCAATTGATAAATGGTCAAAGGATATGAACAGGCAATTTTCAGAGGAAGAAATTAAAGCTATCTATAATCATATGAAAAAATGCTCTAAATCACTATTGGTTAGAGAGATGCAAATCAAAACAACTCTGAGGTACCACATCACACCTATAAGATTGGCAAACATGACAGAACAAGAAAATGATAAATGCTGGAGAGGATGTGGGAGAGTTGGAACACTAATTCATTGTTGGTGGAGCTGTGAGCGCATCCAACCATTCTGGAGAGCAATTTGGAACTATGCCCAAAGGGCTACAAAAATGTGCATACCCTTTGACCCAGCAATATCGCTACTAGGACTATATCCCCAAGAGATCATAAAAATGGGAAAGGGTCCCACATGTACAAAAATATTTATAGCAGCACTCTATTTAGTTGCCAAAAACTGGAAGTCAAGGGGATGTCCATCAATTGGGGAAAGGCTGAATAAATTATGGTATATGAATGTAATGGAGTACTATTGTGCCATAAGAAATGATGAACAAGAAGACTTCAGAGAGGCCTGGAAGGACTTATATGACCTGATGCTGAGTGAAAGGAGCAGAACCAGGAGAACTTTATGCACAACAACAACCACAGTGTGTGAGAGTTTTTTCTGGTAGACTTAGATTTTTGTAATAACACAAGAACTTCTGAAAAAAAAAAATCCCAATGGTGGACCTCAAGGCAAAATGCCTTCCACACTCAGAGAGAGAAATATGGAAGTCACTCACATAATGTAGCAGATCATGTTTGTGTATGTGTATCTGTTTGTGTATCATGTTCTGATTTGTTATACGAATTCTTTCATTTATCTTAGTCTGACTACATAGCATGACTATAGTGAAAATATACTCAATAGGAAAGTATATGTAGAATCTATACAGAATTGTATGCAGTCGTGGGGAGGGAGGGAGGTAGTAGCGGGTGGGTGGGGAGAGATAAAATCGCAATTGTATGGCAGTGATTGTTAAACATTAAAAAAATAAAAAAATTAAAAAAAAAAAGAGGCAAGCAAAAGACTTATTGGTTGAGGGATAAAGAGGGGAGGTGAGAGAAAAACGTGAAGTTTACTCTCATCACATTCCACTCAAGGAAGGAATAAAATGCACACTCATTTTGGTATGAAAAACTATCTTACAATACAGGAAGTTGTGTGATAAGGGGATAAGCAGGGTGAGGGGGAGGATGGAAGGGAGGGCATGGTCAGGAGGGAGCAATTTGAGGTCAGCACTCATGGGGAGGGACAGGATCAAAAAAGAGAACTGAAGTAATGGGGGACCAGATAGGATGGAAGGAAATATAATTAGTTCTTACAAAACGCTACTGCTATGGAAGTCATTTTCAAAACTACACAGATTTGGCCTATATTGTATTGCTTGCCTTCCAAAGGGAAGGGGTGGGGAGAGAGGGAGGAAGAGAAGTTGGAACTCAAAGTTTTAGGAACAACTGTCGAGTACTGTTCTTGCCACTAGGAAATAATAAATACAGGTAAAGGGGTATAGGATGGAGACAAGGGCAAAGAGGGATGATAGAAGAGAGGGCAGATTGGCAGACAGGTGCATTTATAACGCTCGGTGTTTTGGAGTGGGGGGAGGGGACATAAGGGGAGAAAATTTGGAACCCAATATTTTGTGAAAATGAATGTTAAAAGTTAAATAAACAAAGAAAGAAAAAAATGTAAAAAAATAAAAGAAAAGAAAAGAAGGAAGGGAAGGCTGTAGGAGTAGTGGGTGAAAAGTGAGTACTACTGAGGAGAGGATGGGAGAAGGGAAAACTAAAAGCAAAAATGGTGGGAAGGATGGTGGAGGGAAATACACAGATTGTAATAATAACTGTGAAAGTGAATGGAATGAATACTCCCATAAAATGGAGACGGTTAACAGAATGAATTAAAGCCATAATCTAACAACATGTTGTTTAAAAGAAACATATTTGAAATGGGGGAATACACACAGGTTAAAGGTCAAAGGTTGGAGCAGAATATGTTGGGCTTCACCTGATTTAGGAAAAGCAGGAGTAGCAATCCTAATCTCACACAAAGCAAAAGCAGAAATAGAGCTAATCAAAAGAGAAAAGGATGGGAACTATATCCTGCTAAAAGGCACCGTAGACAATGAAGCCATATCATTATTAATATATATGCTCCAAGTGGTATAGCATTCAGATTCTTAGAGGAAAGGCTGGGGAAGTTGAAGGAAGAAATTGACAGCGAAGCTATACTAGTGAGGGACCTCAACATGCCCCTCTCTGAACTTGACAAATCTAACCTCAAAATAAATAAGAAAGGGGTTAAGGATGTAAATAAAACTCTGGATAAGGTAGATATGATAGATCTCTAGAGAATATTGAATGGGAATAGAAAGGAACATACCTTTTCTCAGTGGTACGTGGCACACTTACAAAAAATTGACAGTGTACTAGGACACAAAAATCTCACAATCCAGTGCAGAAAGGCAGAGATAATCAATGCATCCTTCTCAGATCATAATGCAATAAAAATTATATGCAATAAAAGGCCAAGGAAAGATAAACCAAAAATCAATTGAAAACTAAATAATATAATCCTAAAGAAGAAGTGGGTTAAAGAAGAAATTATAGAAACAATCAGCAGCTTAATTCAAGAGAGTGATAATAATGAGACACCCTACCAAATTTTATGGGATACTGCAAAAAAAGAGTCCTCAGGGGAAGTTTTGTATCGTTGAATGCCTACATAAATAAAATAGAGAAAGAGGAGATCAATGACTTGAGCATGCAGCTGAAAAAGCTAGAAAAAGAACAAACTGAAAATCCCAAAGTAAATACCAAATTAGAAATACTGAAAACCAAAGGAGAGTTTAATAAAATTGAAATTAAGAAAACTCTTGAATTAATAAATAAAACCAATAGTTGGTTTTATGAAAAAACTAATAAAATTGATAAACTTTTGGTCAATCTGATTAAAAAAAAGAAAGAAGAAAATGAAATTACTAATATTAAAAATGAAGGGGTTTTACTCACCTCCAATGAGAAGGAAATTAAAACAATAATTAGAAATTACTTTGCCCAGCTTTATGACCACCAATTCTGTAGCCTAATGAGATGGACGAGTATTTAAAAAAAAAATGCAAATTGCCCAGATTAACAGAAGAGGAAGTTGAATATTTAAACAACACCATCTCAGAAAAAGAAATTGAACAAGCCATCAATGAACTCCCTAGGAAAAAATCTCCAGGGCCAGATGGATTCACAAGTGAATTCTATCAAACATTTAAAGAACAGTTAGTTCCAATATTATATAGACTATTTTTGAAAAGTGCAGAGGAAGAAGCCCTCCCAAATTCTTTTTATGATACAAATATGGTTTTGACACCTAAAGCAGGAAGAGACAAAACAGAGAAAGAAAATTATAGACCAATTTCTCTAATGAATGTAGTTGCAAAAATTTGAAATAAGATTTATCAAAATGAATACAGCATCTTATGATGAGATTAATACCTGATAATCAGGTAGGATTCATACCAGGAATGCAGGGCTGGTTCAATATCAAGACACCTATCAGTATTATCGATCATATCAACAACAAAACTAACAAAAACCACATGATTATCTCAATAGATGCAGAAAAAGCTTTCAACAAAGTACAACCCTCATTCCTATGAAAAACACTGGAAAGTATAGGAATAAAGGGAACTTTCCCTAAAATAATAAGCAACATCTAGCTAAAATCTTCAGCAAACATTACATGCAATGGAGATAAGCTAGATGTATTTCCAATAAGATTAGGGGTAAAACAAGGATGTCCATTATCACCACTATTATTCAATATGGTACTAGAAGTGTTAGCTGTAGCAATTAGACAAGATAAAAAAAATTGAAGGAATAAGAATAGGCAAAGAAAAAACTAAGTTATCATTCTTTGTACATGATATGTTGATATACTTAGAGAATCCCAGAGACTCAAGTAAAAAACTACTTGGAACAATAAACAACTTTGGCAGAGTTGCACGTTACAAAATAAACCCGCACAAATCTTCTTCATTCATATATATTAGCAACAAAGTCCAACAGAAAGAGATAGCAAGAGAAATCCCATTTAAAGCTAAGCTAGACACTATAAAATACTTAGGAGTTTGCCTGCCAAAACAAACCCAGGGCCTATATGAACACAATTACAAGATTCTTTTTGCACCAGTACAGTCAGATTTAAGTAAGTGGAAAAACATCAGTTACTCATGGGTAGGCCGAGCTAATATAGTAAAAATGACAATTCTACCTAAATTAATTTACTTATTTAGTTCTATACCAATTAAACTATCAGGTAATTATTTTCTAGAGCTGGATAAAATAATATCAGAACTCATCTGGAAGAACAAAAGGTCCAGAATATCAAAGGGACTAATGAAAAGAAATGCTAGGGAATGTGGCCTAGCATTACCAGATCTCAGATTTTACTATAAGCAGCAGTTATCAAAACCACTTGGCATTGGCTAAGCAATAGAAGGGTAGACAAGTGGAACAGACTTGGCACTCAAGACACAGTAGGCAAGGAATGTAGCAACCTCCTGTTTGATAAACCCAAGGACCCAAGCTTCTGGGATAAGAACTCACTCTTCAGCAAAACTTGCTCAGAAGATTGGATAACAGTGTGGTGGAAAACAGGCATAAACTCATGCCTGACACCATATATAAGAATGAAGTCCAAATGCGTACACGATCTAGGCAGAAAGATTGATACCATGAACAAATTGGAGGAGCAGGAATAGTGTATTCATCTTCTTTATGGAGAAGGGAAGAATTTTTTTACTAAAGAAGAGACAGAAAGCGTTATGAAATGCAAGATGGATAATTTTGATTACATTAAACTGAAGTTTTTGCACAACCAAACCCAATGCAAACAACATTTGGAGGGATGTAGTAAATTGGGAAAGAATTTTTACAGCTAATCTGAGGGATAAAGGCCTCATTTCTAGAATATATAGAGAACTGATCCAAATGTACAATCATACAAGTCATTCCCCAGTTGATCAATGGCCAAAGGAAATGAACAGGCGATTTTCAGAGGAAGAAATTAAAGCTATCTATACTCATTTGAAAAAATGCTCTAAATCACTTCTGATTAGAGAGATGCAAATCAAATCAACTCTGAGGTACCACATCACACCTATAAGATTGGCAAACATGACAGAACAGGAAAATGATAAATGTTGGAGAGGATGTGGGAGAGCTGGAACACTAATTCATTGTTGGTGGAACTGTGAGCTCATCCAGCCATTCTGGAGAGTGGTTTAGAACTATGCCCAAAGGGCTACAAAAAATGTGCTTGCCGTTTGACCCAGAAATATCGCTACTAGGATTGTATCCTCAAGAGATCATAAAAATAGGAAAGGGTTCCACATGTACAAAAATATTTATAGCAGCACTCTTTCTAGTGGCCGGAAACTGGAAATCAATGGGATGTCCATCAATTGGGGAATGGCTGAATAAATTATGGTATATGAATGTAGTGGAGTACTATTGCGCCATAAAAAATAATGATCAAGAAGACTTCAGGAAGGCCTGGAAGGACTTATATGATCTGATGCTGAGTGAAAGGAGCAGAACCAGAAGAACTTTGTGCACAGCAATGACCACCGTGTGTGCGAGTTTTTTCTGCTACACTTGGAACTTCGTAATAACGCAAGAACTTAAAAAAAAAATTCGCAGTGGTTTTCTAAGGCAGAATGCCTTCCACACTCAGCGAAAGAGCTTTGGAATTCATTTGCATAATGAAGCAGATCATGTTTGCGTGTGTGTGTGTGTGTGTGTATGTATGTATTATGTTTTGATTTGTTCTATGATTTCTTCCATTTATTTTAGTTTGCCTACATAGCGTGACTATAGCGAAAACCTATTCAGTAGGAAAGTATATTTAGATCCTATGTAGAATTGTATGCTGTCTTGGGGAGGGAGGGGGATGGTAGGGGGTAGGTGTGTGTGTGGGGGTAAAAATCTGTGTTTTATGGTAGTGATTGTAGAACATTAAAAAAATTAACTAATTAAAAAAAAGTTTCATATATCAGGTGGGCAAGATAAAATCACCAATACTGTAAAAGAATATGCTGAAGAAGGAGTGTGAGTCCCTCTAGCTGTTGAAGGAATAATGCTGTCTGACCAGTATGAAAGTCAGATGGGAAATGGAGGATGACAGTGAATTGCAGAGAACTGATTAAGGTCACTCCTTCCTTGTATGCTCCTGTTACGGATACAGTTCTCTTAATGGAAAGGATCCAGAAATATGGTGTAAGTGGCTATGCAATTATTGATTTAGTCAATGTTTTCTTTACTATTCCAGTAGGTATTAAACAATGCCAACGGTTTGTTTTCACTTGACAGGGCTAACAATACACTTTTACATACTTGCCACAAGGACATCTACATAGTACCATTATTTGTCATAGGATAATGGCTGAACATTTTGATGAATTAGAGCTACTTGGTGCACAGCATACCCATTATGCAGATGATATTATGATACAGGGGAAAAAATGTAAAAAAAAAGGGGGGGGAGGAGAAGAGTTTGACACTTTTAATTGAGTATATAAAAAACACAACTTGGGAAATTAACACTGCAAAGATTCAACATCCAGCTCAATCCATCAAATTTTGGATTATACAATGGAATCAGGGGTTGTGAGAGATTCTCCTGCAAGCCCAACAAAAGACTCAGAATTTTCCAATTTCCAAAAATAAAAAAGAGAAGCAAAAGTTTATAGGATAATTTGGATATTGGTGACATCACGTACCACATCCAGGACAAATTTTGAAACCGTTTTATAAAACAACTAAGAAAAAATATGAATTTGATTGGTGACTTGAGCGGAGTACAGGTTTTGAAGAAGCTAATGCTGCTATACAACTGGCCCTAGATTTATGACTTATACAAAGCGACCTAGTGGAATTATAGAATGAATATTCAAACTGGAGTTTATGGTAAAAAGAGCAAACCTGAAATGTACCCTTATAATTTTTTTCTGTGACACTTAATCTCCAGTTCAACATACCACTTTTGAAAAGCAATTATTAGCTACATATTAGACGTTGGTTGAGACTCAAAACTGATTTTGGGCCATGAGGCAACATTAAAACTAGGAATCCCAATTATGACCTGAGTAATTAATATCCCAGCTGGTTCATTGCTTTATGTAATCTGAATAATAAAACATAGAGAGGAAACACACCTCTGGCCAGAGTGATGACTGCAAATCTGCAAATTAGAAAACAATTAATACATAAGATCCCAAATGTAAATTACTGGAATGTGAGGCCACATGTCCTAGCACTGTATCCAGAGATAACTGGTTTTTCAGAATATGATTTACGTTGTTTAGATGAATTTTTATTGGCTAGAAATGAAATAAGACAAGTTTCTTCTGGAATATGTATGAGAATCCCTAAAAATGATTTTGGACTGATATTGCCTACATCAGGATTATCAGATTGAGGAATACATATATTGACTGGATAGATATATTCTTGTCCTTCTAATCAAAGAGAAATTATTGTGACATTCCAAAATTTAGATGATGAACCCATACAGTTTTGTAAAAATGATAGAATATTTCAAGTGATTATTATTCCTTGAGAAACAATACCCCTTGTAGAAACTGACCCGCCTTCCAAAATAACTAGCAGATGAACTGAATGATTGGGTTCTAGTGATACAATAAAATTGGGATCTAAAATTTGGGTAAAATGGAAGCCAAACCATGTTTCAAAGTCTGTGGAAAGTAAAGGAGAGGATGGTTACCAAATTGAACTCTTATATTCTACCTTGAATGAGGGTATGATAGCGGATTCATGGACTCTAGAAGCATGGCTGACCCTACAGCTGCCTTGTTTCTGGTTATTGTCTCCTTGTTTCTTTTTGACTTTTAATCTGTTCAACTTGTTTGCATGATTTGTTTACTGCAAACTTAGTACCCTCCTCCTGTAGATGCCTGATTGCTTAAGTTTGATGTCGCCCCTGCCCACAACTGTGATTTGTCATCCCTGGAACTGGCACTGACCAAGGTCCAGATGGCAGCTGAAGTACTGAGCTCTCATATGGGACATATTGGGGCAGGGCAGCAATACATCCAATTTCAGCAAGAAGTAGCCTTAGAAGAAGAGACTTTTGCCTTTACCCCAAGATTTTAGGCACCATTCATTAAAGGGAAGAATGACGGAGTGCTTGTGCTCAAGTCTCACCCTAAGATATTGTTTTATCTTATTTATTTTATGTGCTCATTTTGTTTGATCCCTGTTATATTGCTGTAAATTTCTGTTGTCACTAGTTGCCTAAGATATTGTTTCATGCGCTTCTTTTCTGTTATCCCTATTACACTTCTGCTGATACCTGCTTCCCCCCTGACCTATGTAAAGAATACAAAAGATCTTGGGGTTGAATCTAATGGCAGTTTAAAAGGGAAGATCTTCCCCATTCGTTAATATGCCCAGGTGACCTGCTTAAATGAGCTGGAAACCTAAGGCACATGTGGAAGGAGGAGCTTAATAAACGGGTGAAAGAGAAGGTGTGGGACAGAACCAGGAGGAAGTTAGTGAAAGTGATTGATGTGGAGGAGAGAGGACACGGGCTGGCACACACAGCAAGGCTCATGAGTGTTTGCTTGTGCGAAGGCCCTAACAGAGAGAGGGAAGGCATGGGAATGCCTTTATCCTCAGCAGTGCTAATGTGTATTGACTTCATGTCTACTGTGACAGATCTGGCTTTCTGGTGTTGGGATTTGACTTTCTGGTGTCTGAATAAATATTTTTCTTCTTCCTTCTCTATGGAGAGTCTTTTATACTTTGTGATTTATACCTACACCAGCATGTTCACAGCCATCCTCAGTACTCTGAATATTGCCTGGACAATACACTGGGGTAAGGAGGGTAGTAGGGAAGGAGGGAGAGAATTTGGAACTGAAACTTTTAAAAATTAATGTTATCATTTGTTTTTACATGTAGCTGGGGAACATAAAATACTAAATAATAATAATGTCAATAATAATAAAAGAAATGTCAATGACTTATCTGGGTTTATTTTACATCATACAACTATACTCAAGTTATTAATTATTTCAAATAGTTTCTTAGTTGATTCTCTATGAATACCACCATATCAGCTGCAAAAAGTGATAGTTTTGTTTCTTCTTTGCCTATTCTAATTCCTTCTATTTCTTTTCTCCTTACGGAAACCAACAATTCTAGTAAAATATTGAACGACAGTAATGATCCAGCTTATCCCTGTTACATATAATGCTTGCTCATGGTTTTAGATAAATGTGATTTATCATTTTATGGAAACTCAATTTATTCCTATGCTCTCTATTGTTTTTAATAGAAATGAGTGTTGCATTTTGCCAAAAGCTCTTTCTGCATCTGTGGTGATACTCACATATTTTCTCTTACTTTTATTACTGTGGTCAATTATGCAGATTTTTTCCCTAATACTGAACCAGCTGTGTATTCCTGCAATAAATCTCACCTGGTCATAATATAGTATCCCTATGATAGTTTGCTGTAATATCATTATTATTATTATTATTTTCCATCTATTTCCATTAGAGAAATTGGCTCATAATTTTTTTTTTAGTTTTGGCTCTTCCCACTTTTGGTCTTGGTAATATCTTAGTATTAAAAATGATGTTTTTATGATTTCTTTTCCGCCTATTTTAAAAATAGTTCATATAGTATTTGAATCAATTCTTTTTTAAAAAAATGGTAGAAATCATACATAAACTCGCATGGCCCTGGGGATTTTTTCTTAGGGTGCTCATCAATGACTTGATCAATTCCAGTCTAAAATGGGGTTATTTAAATACTTTATTTCCTCTCCACTTCATCGGGGGAATTCCTATTTTTGCAGGTATCCATCCATTTCACTTAGATTGTCATATGTTTTGCACATTTGGGCAAAATAGCTTCTAATTGTTGTTTTGATTTCCTATTCATTTGTGGTGAACTCACTCTTTTGTTTTTTCATGCAGGTAACTGATTTTCTTCTTTCTTTTTTTCTAATTATGTTAACCAGATATTTTACTATTTGAAAGGGTATTTTTCATAAAACCAGCTGTTACTGTTATTTAATATTCAATAATTTTCTTACTTCCAATTTTATTAATCTCCTTTCATTTTTAGAATTTCTAATTTGGTATTTAATGATGAACTTTTACTTTCTAACAATTTTTAGTTACACGTCCAATTCATTGATCTCCTATAAACTTTGAGAGATATAAAATTTCCTCTACTAACTGCTTCGCCCACATCCAATATATTATGTATGTGGTGTCATTATTGCCATTCTCTTAGATGAAGTTATTGATTATTTCTGAGATTTGTTGTTTTCCCACTCATTCTTTAGGATTGGGTTATTTAGCTTCTAATTAATTTTTAGTCTTTCTTTCCATGGTCTTTTATTTCTTGTAATTTTTATTGAATCATTATCTGAAAGTGATGTATATAATATTTTTCCCTTTTTACATTGGATTGTGACATTTCTATATCCCAGTAAATGGTCAGTTTTTGTTTGGATGCCATTGTACCACTGAGAAAAAGGAATATTCCTTTCTATCCTCGTTCAGTTTTTTTCCTGAACTCTATCATATATAACTTTTCTAAAATTTCATTCACCTCTTTAATTTATTTCTTGTTTGTTGTATGGTTTGATTTATCTATTTCTGAATGGAGGAGATTGAGGTCCCACCCAGGTATAGTTTTGTGGTTTATTTCTTCTTGTAATTCCTCTAACATCTCATCTAAGAATTTTCATGCTGTACCAGTTGGTGCATATATATTTAGTATTGGTGTTACTTCATTTTCTATGATTCTTTTTAGTAAGGTGTACTTTCCTTCCTTGTGTCTTTTAATTAGAACTATTTTTCTTTTTGCTCTGTCTGAGATCAGGATTGCTACCCCTGCATTTTTTTTTACTTTCACTGAAGCATAATATACTCTGCTTCAGCCTATTATCTGTACTCTGTGTATATCTCTCTACTTCAAATTTAATCCTTATAAACAACACCTGGGAGGATTATGGTTTTTAATCCACTTTGCTGTCCTCTTCCACTTTATGTGAGAATTCATCCAATTTATATTCACTGTTAAGTTTATTACCTGTGGCTTTCTCAACACTTCAATTTCAACTCTGTTTATGCTTTTTTCTCTCCTTTCCCCTTTTCCTCCTAATCAGTATTTTGCTCCTGACCCCCACTTTCCATTCGTCCCCTTTAATTTTCTTTCACCTTTCTCCTACTACTTCCCCCCTACCTTCTTCTATACCTTCAATCAACCAATTCCATTTTCTTTCCACTTTCCCCTCCTACTTCCTATAAGTTAAAATATATTTCTATACCCCAATCAAATATGAATGCTATTCCCTCTTTGAGCCAAATCCATTAAGAGTGAAGTTCAAACAATGTTTGTCTCCCTCTCTTCTTTCCCTCTACTGCATTAGATTTTTTTGCCTCCTAGTGCAATGCAATTTAATATTTTCTGCCTCCTCCTTTCCACTTCTTCCAGTACAATTCCATTTTTACCCCCACATTAATTAATGTCATCATCACATCAAAGTCAACTTATACCCAAGCCCTCTATTGTATGTTTCTTCTGCCATAATAAAGACAGAGTTCTCAAGACTTACAATTAACATCTTCCTATGTAGAGATGTTAGCAGTTACACATTATTGAATGATTTTTTTTTCTTTCGTGTTTTCTTTTTAAGCTTCTCAGGAATCTTGTATTTCAAATTTAAATTTTCTGTTCGGTTCTTGCTTTTTCATCAGGAAAGTGTGTAATATCCGACTTCATTTTATGTCCATCTCTACCCCTGAAAATTATACTCAATTTTTCTGGGATCTCAGGACAGTTTTCCTTGATAATTTCTTGAAAGATGCTACCCAGATATTTTTTTTTATTAATTTTTTTATTTTTTTAATGTTTAACAATCACTGCCATACAATTGCGATTTTATCTCTCCCCACCCACCCCCCACTACCTCCCTCCCTCCCCACGACTGCATACAATTCTGTATAGATTCTACATATACTTTCCTACTGAGTATATTTTCACTATAGTCATGCTATGTAGTCAGACTAAGATAAATGAAAGAATCCATATAACAAATCAGAACATGATACACAAACAGATACACATACACAAACATGATCTGCTACATTATGTGAGTGACTTCCATATTTCTCTCTCTGAGTGTGGAAGGCATTTTGCCTTGAGGTCCACCATTGGGATTTTTTTTTTTTTCAGAAGTTCTTGTGTTATTACACAAATCTAAGTCTACCAGAAAAAACTCTCACACACTGTGGTTGTTGCTGTGCATAAAGTTCTCCTGGTTCTGCTCCTTTCACTCAGCATCAGGTCATATAAGTCCTTCCAGGCCTCTCTGAAGTCTTCTTGTTCATCATTTCTTATGGCACAATAGTACTCCATTACATTCATATACCATAATTTATTCAGCCATTCCCCAATTGATGGACATCCCCTTGACTTCCAGTTTTTGGCAACTACATAGAGTGCTGCTATAAATATTTTTGTACATGTGGGACCCTTTCCCATTTTTATGATCTCTTGGGGATATAGACCTAGTAGCGATATTGCTGGGTCAAAGGGTATGCACATTTTTGTAGCCCTTTGGGCATAGTTCCAAATTGCTCTCCAGAATGGTTGGATGCACTCGCAGCTCCACCAACAATGAATTAGTGTTCCAACTCTCCCACATCCTCTCCAGCATTTATCATTTTCTTATTCTGTCATGTTTGCCAATCTTATAGGTGTGATGTGGTACCTCAGAGTTGTATTGATTTGCATGTCTCTAACCAATAGTGATTTAGAGCATTTTTTCATATGATTATAGATAGTTTTAATTTCTTCCTCTGAAAATTGTCTGTTCATATCCTTTGACCATTTATCAATTGGGGAATGACTAGTATGATTATACATTTGGGTCAGTTCTCTATATATTCTAGAAATGAGGCCTTTATCCCAGAGATTAGCTGTAAAAATTTTTTCCCAATTTACTACATCCCTCCGGATTTTGGTTGCATTGGGTTTGGTTGTGCAAAAACTTCTCAGTTTAATGTACTCAAAGTTATCCATTTTGCATTTGATAATGCATTCTAGCTCTCCTTTAGTAAAGAATTCTTCCCTTCTCCATAGATCTGATAAATGCACTATTCCTTGCTTCTCCAGTTTGTTCATGGTATCAATCTGTATACCTAAATCATGTACCCATTTGGACTTTATTCTTGTGTATGGTGTCAGGTATGGGTCTGTGCCTAATTTCCATCACACTCTTATCCAGTTTTCCCAGCAATTTTTGTCAAACAATGGGTTCTTATCCCAGAAGCTGGGGTCCTTGGGTATATCAAACAGAAGGTTGCTATATTCCTTGCCTACTGCATCTTGAGTGCCAAGTCTATTCCACTTGTCTACCTCTCTGTTTCTTAGCCAATACCAAGTGGTTTTGATAATTGCTGCTTTATAGTACAGTTTAAGGTCTGGTAGCGCTAGGCCACCTTCCCAAGCATTTCTTTTCATTAGTCCCTTTGATATTCTGGACCTTTGGTTTTTCCAAATGAATTTTGATATTATTTTATCCAGCTATAGAAAGTAATTGTCTGATAGTTTAATTGGTATGGCACTAAATAAGTATATTAATTTGGGTAGAATTGTCATTTTTATTATATTAGCACGGCCTACCCATGAGCAACTAATGTTTTTCCACTTACTTAAATCTGAGTTTATTTGTGCAAAAAGTGTCTTGTAATTGTGTTTATATAGTCCCTGGGTTTGTTTTGGCAGGTAGACTCCTAAGTATTTTATACTGTCTACCCTAACTTTAAATGGGATTTCTCTTTCTATCTCTTGCTGTTGAACTTTGTTGCTAATATATAGGAATGCAGAGGATTTTGTGGGTTTATTTTGTACCCTGCAACTTTGCCAAAGTTGTTTATTAATTCAAGTAATTTTTTACTTGAATCTCTGGGATTCTCTAGGTAAATCATCATATCATCTGCAAAGAGTGATAACTTAGTTTCTTCTTTGGCTATTCTAATTCCTTGAATATCTTTATCTCGTCTAATTGCTACAGCTAACATTTCTAGTACCATATTGAATAATAGTGGTGATAATGGACAACCTTGTTTCACCCCTGATCTTATTGGGAATGCATCTAGCTTATCCCCATTGCATATAATGCTTGCTGAAGGTTTTAGATAGATACTGCTTATTATTTTATGGAACGTTCCCTTTATTCCTACGTTCTCCAATGTTTTTAGTCGGAATGGATGTTGTATTTTGTCAAAAGCTTTTTCTGCATCTATTGAGATAATCATGTGGTTTTTGTTAGCTTTGTTGTTGATGTGGTCGATAATGCTAATAGTTTTCCTAATATTGAACCAGCCCTGTAGTCCTGGTATGAATCCTACCTGATCATAATGTATTAATCTCGTGATAAGATGCTGTATTCTTTTTGCTAAAATCTTATATAAAATTTTTGCATCTATATTCATTAGGGAAATTGGTCTATAATTTTCTTTCTCTGTTTTGTCTCTTCCTGGTTTGGGTATCAAAACCATATTTGTATCATAGAAAGAATTTGGGAGGACTCCTTCTTCCCCAATTTTCAAGAATAGTGTATGTAGTATTGGAATTAACTGTTCTTTAAATGTTTGATAGAATTCACTTGTGAATCCATCTGTCCCTGGAGATTTTTTCCTAGGGAGTTCATTGATGGCTTGTTCAATTTCTTTTTCTGAGATGGGGTTGTTTAAGTATTCAACTTCCTCTTCTGTTAATCTGGGCAATTTGTATTTTTTAAAATATTCATCCATCTCGTTTAGATTGTCGAATTTGTGGGCATAAATTTGGGCAAAGTAGTTTCTAATTATTGTTTTAATTTCCTCCTCATTGGAGGTGAGTTCACCCCTTTCATTTT
The DNA here is from genome assembly GCF_028372415.1 of Notamacropus eugenii. Lineage (NCBI taxonomy): Eukaryota > Metazoa > Chordata > Mammalia > Diprotodontia > Macropodidae > Notamacropus > Notamacropus eugenii. The sequence continues at coordinate 385,600,409 of NC_092875.1, forward strand.
TAATGTTAGTAATTTGGTTTTCTTCTTTCTTTTTTTTGATCAGATTAACCAAAGGTTTATCAATATTATTAGTTTTTTCATAAAACCAACTATTGGTTTTATTTATTAATTCAATAGTTTTCTTTATTTCAATTTTATTAATCTCTCCTTTGGTTTTCAGTATTTCTAATTTGGTATTTACTTGGGGATTTTCAATTTGTTCTTTTTCTAGCTTTTTCAACTGCAAGCCTAAGTCATTGATCTCCGCTTTCTCTATTTTATTTATGTAAGCATTCAGAGATATAAAACTTCCCCTAATAACTGCTTTTGCAGTGTCCCATAACTTTTGGTACGTTGTCTCACTATTGTCATTCTCTTGAATGAAGTTGTTGATTGTTTCTATGATTTCTTCTTTAACCCAATCCTTCTTTACAATTAGATTATTTAGTTTCCAATTGATTTTTGGTTTCTCTTTCCATGGCCTTTTATTACATGTAATTTTTAATGCATTATGATCTGAAAAGGATGCATTGATTATCTCTACCTTTCTGCACTGGATTGTGAGATTTTTATGTCCTAGTACATGGTCAATTTTTGTAAATGTTCCATGTACCGCTGAGAAAAAGGTATATTCCTTTCTATTCCCATTTAATTTTCTCCAAAGATCTATCATATCTACCTTATCCAGAGTTTTATTTACCTCCTTAACCTCTTTCTTGTATATTTTAAGGTTGGATTTATCGAGTTCAGAGAGGGGGAGGTTGAGGTCCCCCACTAGTATAGTTTTGCTATCAATTTCTTCCTTCAACTCCCCCAACCTCTCCTCTAAGAATCTGGATGCTATACCACTTGGAGCATACATGTTTAGTAATGATATTGCTTCATTGTCTATGGTGCCTTTTAGTAGGATATAGTTTCCATCCTTATCCCTTTTGATTAGATCTATTTCTGCTTTTGCTTTGTGTGAGATTAGGATTGCTACTCCTGCCTTTCTTACATGAGCTGAAGCACAATATATTCTGCTCCATCCTTTGACCTTTATCCTACGTGTATCCCCCCGTTTCAAATGTGTTTCTTGTAAGCAGCATATTGTTGGATTATGGCTTTTAATCCATTCTGCTATCCGTTTCCGTTTTATGGGAGAGTTCATCCCATTCACATTCACAGTTATGATTACAATCTGTGTATTTCCCTCCACCCTCTTTCCCACCGTTTGTGCTTTTAACTCTCCCGTCTCCCTTCCCCTCCTCAATAGTACTCACTTTTCTCCCCCTCCTCCTGCAGCCTTCCCCTCCTTCTTTTAGCCCCCCTCCCTTTTACTCCTCTTTACTCTTATTGCTTCTTTCCTCCCTTTTAGCCACCCTCCCATTTCTTCCCCCTTCCCCTCCTACTACCTATAGAGCTAGTTAGGATTATCTGCTTAAGGTTATTGTTCCCTCCTTTGAACAAATCCAATGAGAGTACCTCTCAAACAATGCTCATCTCCCTCCCCTCCTTCCCTCTACTATGGTTTTGTACTTCTTCTTGTGATATAATTTGCCATTTTCTGCTTCCCCCTTTCCACACCTCCTATTACATTCCCTTCTCATACTTAAATCATATTTTTGCCATGACATCATTTACTTTATGCCCGTTCCCTCTACATATATCCCTTTTATCATAATAGCTGCACAGTTCTCAAGATTAACAGGTATCATCTTCCCTTACAGGGAGGTAAACAGATTGCCCTAATTGAGTTGCAAGTTTTTGTTTTTGTTTTTTCCCCTCTGTTTACCTTTTTATGATTCTCTGGAGACCTGCATTTGAAGATCAAATTGTCTATTGAGTTCTGGTGTTTTGGTCAGGAAGCTCTGGAAATCCCTTATTTCGTTGAATGACTTTCTCCTTGCCTGAAATGTTATGCTGAACTTTGCTGGGTAGTTGATCCTCGGTTGGAGTCCCAACTCCTTTGCCTTATGGAATATTGGGTTCCAATTCTTTCGATCTTTTAATGTAGAAGCTGCAAGGTCCTGTGTGATCCTGACTGTGTGACCTTGATTTTTAAATTGTTTCTTTCTGGCTGCTTGTAGTATTTTCTCCTTCACTTGATAGCTCTGGAATTTGGCAACTATATTTCTTGGGGTTTTGAGTTTGGGATCCCTTTCCGGTGGGTAACGGTGGATTCTTTCGATGACTATTTTGCCCTCTGAGTCTAGTACTTCTGGGCAATTTTCCTTGATGATTTCCTGGAAGATATTGTCCAGACTCTTTTCTTCATCATGGGTTTCTGGCAGGCCAATAATTCTTAGATTTTCTCTCCTGGATCTATTTTCCAGGTCAGTTGTTTTTCCACTTAAATATTTTAGATTTTCTTCTATCTTTTCATTCTTTAGATTTTGTTTGACTGATTCTTGTTGCCTCATTGAGTCATTAGTTTCTACTTGCCCAATTCTAATCTTGATCGTATTGTTTTCTTCAGTTAGCTTTCGCATCTCCTTTTCCATCTGGCCAATTTTTCCCTTTAAGGAGCTATTTTCTCCATTTAATTTTTGTACTTCTTTTTCCATTCGACCAATTTTCCCAGTTAGGTTTTGGGTTTCCTTTTCCATCTGATCAATTTTCCCTATTAGGTTTTGAGTTTCCTTTTCCGTTTGATTAACTCTTCCTTTTAGGGAATTATTCTCTCCAGTTAATTTTTGAACTTCCTTTTCCATTTCTTCAATTTTCTTTTTCAGATTGATGTTCTCATCAGTGAATTCTTTTTTTATGGCTTTAAAATCATTGGCCAGTTTTTCTTTTATATCCTTCTTCAGACGTTCCAGGTAATCTAGTTGTGCTTGCGAGAAATTCATAGTCCCATCTGAGGTTTCAGATGGAAGTACAGTCTCAGCTCTGACCTCTTTGGTGTTTGTGTTTTGGTCCTTATCCCCATAGAAAGATTCTATGGTTTTTTCACTTTTCGTCTGCTTTTTCCGATTCATGATGTTGGCTGAGTGTTGTAGCTTTTGGTTCTTTCAGTCAGAAGATACAGATCTTTTAAGTTGAGTTGATGTTTGTCTAGGCTAAAAGCAGGCTTTTTGTTGTTGTTGTTGTTGTTGTTGTTGTTGTTGTTGTTGTTTCCCAGATCAACCCTGGGGTTAGCTTGATAGGTGTGTGGGAGGTGTGGTCTGGTCTCAGGATATCTCCTCAGCTGGCCTGAGGCAAAGGCAAGGTCCGGGGATGGTGATCCCAGCTTCCCTATTGTCTTCCCTTTCCCCTGGAGGGCTGGGGCACGCCTAGAGGGTAATGCGTGTTCCCGCCCCTCCTGGGGCTCATCTCCCGGGCTGCGCCTTGCCTGAGTCTCAGTGCGAATTTTTCTCTGCCCTGGGTCGTCTGTCCCTCCAGATAGCCTCCACCACGGTAGGAAGAATCCCCCTTTGCCACCTCTCCAGCCTCTGGTGTTATGAGACCACCCGCCCCCTTCTGCTGCTCCCACTGATCAGGATCAATCTGGGGAAGAATTTTATGGTTTCCTCACGGTCATCGGGGGGGAGGGGAGAGCACTTACTGATCACTCCGGCATCCCAGCTCCTGGATGTTCCCCAGATATTTTTTAATCATGACTTTCAGGTATACCTAAAATTCTTAAATTACCTCCCCTTGATCTGCAGATCAGTTGTTTTTGTAATGAGGTATTTTACATTATCATTTTTTTCATTCTTTTTCGTTTGACTCACTCTTGGTGACTCATAAAGTAATTAGCTTCCACTTGCCTAGTTACAAGTTTTAAGGATTGTTTTCCTCAGTTAAGTTTTTGCTTCATTTTCCATTTGACCAATTGTACATTTAAGGAATTGTTTTCTTCAGTCATTTTTTGTCTTTTCTTTTCCTAGCTGTTGACTCTTTCTTGCATACTTCCCATTTCTTTGCCTATTTTTTTCTACCTCTTTAATTTGTCTTTTGTAATTCGTTTTTGTCTCTTCCAAAAAGAGTTTTTGGGCTTGAGACCTACTCATATTCCTCTTGAGGTTTCAGATATAGGTATATTGATGTGGTTGTCCTCTTCTGATTTTGTATTTTGACTTTTCCTTTCCCCGCTGAAACTGTCTTTGGTCCTGGATCATTTATGCTTTTTTTCTCATTTGTTTGCTTATTTCCTGGCTTTGTAAGTTAGGTTCTTCTTCAAGGGTGCACAGGGCACTCTCTCAAGCTTGTTGTGCTGGGGGTCAAGGATATTTTCACTGACTTTCTGTGCTGGGGCTTCAGTTTCTGGCAAGTGGAGGTTATAGGGTTCTGGCAGTTTACCTGCTGTTGAATTGGGGCTCCTAGTGGTGATTTCTGGTATATGCTGAGTCCAAGTCGATTTTTCTGCATTATTCCTGGCTACACTGAAAGATATGGAGGTCTACCCACTGGAGGACACCTGACCACAGCCACGCACATAATGATTCTCTTAGCGGTGAGTCTGCTGATTCTCATAGTTATGCTAAGGTACATGGAAGGTCATGTTATTGGTTTTTGTTTGCTCCTCCATCCTGAGGCTCAGGATTTCCTTCTGGTTTTCTGTGGTGGGGCTTATTACTAATTTGGTGGGATGCTTCCTGTCCTACCATGTGTTCCTATTTTAACTGAGTGAGACAGACCTTTTTGTTGATTCTTGAAGTTTCCCTCATTTAAAAGACTTCCCCACCACATTTTTGTGCTGTCTCTGCTGTTCCAGGAGTATCCTGGGGCAGTATTTTCTGGGGTTTTTCAGAGGATAATATAGGAGAGTGACAGTGATTTACTGATTACTCCACTATATTGCCCCAGAAGTAATACCTATACTTTAATATAATCACTTTCATTTTTATCCTATATCTTTTACTCTATTGATTTAAAATATGATTCTGCTTTGCCTATAGAATTCATCAAACTGCAGAAAAAAAGTCTAGGACACATACAGACACAAAAGTTTGAGAATCCCTGACACAAAGAATGACTTTAAAAATATAAGATACATATTCTTTATATTATTTATCTATGGACAGGGACATGACTCTTCAAAAGTGAGAAAATGTACAGCATTATTTCCTACACCATAGTCACATTTCTCATTTTTATTAGATCAAGTATCTTTAACTTACATTTTGTTTTTATCAGTGACAAATTTATTCCTATCACTAATTTTAAAATGTGATGGAATCAAACTTTAATGAAAAATTATTGAAAAAATTATATAGCTACATAGACCAAATGTTTACATATATAATTCATGTCATACACCACAAGAAAACTTAACTGAATCTAGTGATCGAGTGAAAAAATGTTTGCAATATGTACATATACGATAATCTATAAGATATACAGAACAATGCAACTAAAAATCTGTTATAAAAATAAATTATTGGTATTTAAAGAAGAAAAATTACACAAGGTATTATAAAATTATTGGATAAAATACATCCGATTGTATAGAAATTAAAAGTTGTCCATAAAACATGATAATTCTTAAAATAAATTAAAAACAATAATTTAGATAATGTTGATCGCCATCAGTAGAGCAAATGAAGCAGGGGGAGAATTAGAATGTTGGATGTAATATAATATAATAGTTCATAAGCAAAAGAAGTAGATGCTCAAACTACACTTAATAATAAATTCAGCAAGTAGAACATAGGGCAAATATGGCTACATATTAATTTGTCTCTTAAACATTGGATATTAGAAGAATTCAAGATCCATCTGTCAGTGAAATGTGATATAGTAGTCAAAAACAATTTAAGCCAATTAATCTTATATTGAACTCTTTTCCAAAAGCTATAGTGTCCGGGAGTAGAAATAACCATGCTGTGCTCTGTCTGGGTGTATGTATATGGCACATTATATTCAGTTTTCACTGCCATAGTTCAGAAATATTATTGCTAAGCCATAGTATATCAAGAAGAGGGAAAGTACGATGGTGAAGGGCAATATAACAATAAAAAGGTTAAATTGAATGAATTTAGCATAGGGAAACAAAAGTGCATTGAAGATGAGGTGGAGGACAATAGTCGTCTTCAAGTATTTTAAGGGAAATCACATGGAAGTGGCATTATACTTCTTGGTTCCAGGCATGAGAACAACGCATGGGACATAAGACATGTTATGAAAGTTGTAGAGAGATAGATTTCAGCTTAATGTAAGGAGTAAAAACATTTTTAATATGCAGCAAATTTAAAGGGCTAGATTACCTGCTTCCAGAAGTAATGGTTTGCCTCTAGAAGGCAAGCTGATATGATTGGTTTAGGAGACAATATTTTTGGGAGAGTGAAGGGGATGAGTCGGACTACATAACACTTGAATGCACCTAAAGCTTTGAGCTTCTGTGAGTTAAGCTTATAGCTATCTTTTCCTATTTTTGTTGATCTAAATTTTATGCGCATCTTTCAGAGAACTGTGATCTCATTGCTTCAAAAGTTACTGCCAGTGGTGCAGATATCAATGTAAAGGAATCTGGAAATCTGATATGATTCTTGTGGTATTCTCTCATATGTTCATCACAATGGATTCAACAACTAAAGATCATGGTGGCTTTCTCCTGATATCATGAGGGTAGAAGTAGAAGTCTTTGGCCATTTGTCATCCTTTGTTCTTGTCAATTGATAAACCGTTTTCTTTTCTAATCCTAAAATTTCCTGGTGACATTATTTGCTACTCTTTAGAAATCAGTACTAAATAAATTATATATATATGACTTCTCATGTCTACCTTGAACTTCTCCAGTGATGCCTATGTGATAACCATTTTTAATTCTTCAAAGAAGAATTTTACATCTGGTTGAATAGGTATACATAGATATAGTAACAAAATAAAATATACCATAATGTAAAGTAACAATGTGTTGTAACCTGAACTGACGATATAACATAACATATAGCATACTATGATGATATATCATGATAATATCATGTTATATTATAAAATGATACGTATATAATGTCATGTGTAATCATATCATATTACATTATTTCATATTGTCAATAAAAATTAGTTCTCTCCAAAGTCAAGTCCCTGGCACTTGTCACTCTCTTTTCTCCATCTTGACCTTTTGGAATATTAATTCACATTTTCACTGTCCTCTTCTCTTGAATCCCTAGTACCTTCATTCTATCTCCAATTTTACCTTGGCAATCCTCAGCCTTGGATCACTGCCACCATGCCTTTGTTCCTACCCACATGCTGCTCAATAAAGGTTGCTATGGGAAATATGCTATGAGCTCCAGAGGAGACAGGGAAGTTAGTGGTTTTGCACATATCTGCCTCATTTAAATTCAGTTCACTTGCAAATCATGATATCACATTCCTAATGTGATGAACCACTTTAATAACAAAGAACAAGCAAGAACAATGTGGGATGTTGTTAGTGGGAATATAATGTTGGAAATGTGGGAAATATAATAAAGAATCATTTAAGGAAAAGGAAAAGAGGTTGAATACTCATTTTTAGCTTACATACATATCTAGAAATTTAATAGGAGAGATAAAAGAACCTCTTTTGCAGCCATTCCATCCACACAGAATCGCTGTGTATGAACTTTCATGTGTATTGAAATGACCCATTCAATAACATGTAGGTAAGAACTGGGGAGGCTGGATGGTTGGAGCGTTACAAAATAGGTAGCATTGCATGAATTTCCACAACGTCAGGAGGTAAGTCATTTGAGAATAGAACATAATATTGAACTGTTTAACTGAAGAGTAAACATTGGGAAAGGAAGAAAGTAGAGCATGATGTATAGCATGATGGACATGGAATGAAAAAAATGTGAATTTCAATTCAAGCTTCTAATACTTCATTTACTACATGTGTAAATTTAGAAATTGACATATGATTCCCATTTTCCTCATCTGTAAATTGAATATGACAGTAATTATGATCCTGGTCTCACTTAATTTTTGAGATACTTGAAAGAAATCTTGTATATAAAGCATATTGGAGTCATTACAATTGTTATATGAATGGCAGGAGTTAGTGTCGGCCAGTTATCAGTGAGAACTTAACAAAACAGTTAGCTCTATAATATGTGTTAAGCATTTAGAAAATGTTTTATGATTTTTTTGCATTTTCAGATGATTTTCTTACTAAGTTTTGTCTTATTTTTTTCCAATTACATATAAAGATAATTTTCAAATTTGTTTTATAAGGTTTTGATTTCCAAATTGATTTTGTTCTTCTTCACTCCCAAAGACAGCAAACATTTTTATAGATGTATGTATGTGTGTGCATATATATGTATGTATATATGTATATACCTGTATATACATATATATGTGTGTGTGTGTGTGTGTGTGCATATAGGTGTTTATATAAATATGTACGACACAGGCAATCATATTGACCATAATTCAACATGTTGTGGAAGTCATATTGTGAAAGAAGAGCTAAAACAAAAAAGAAAAATGAAGGAAAGGAAACAATAACAACAATAAGTGGAAACACTGTGCTTCAAACTCCATTCAGACTCCATAGTTCTTTTATTCTGGATGTGGATGTAATTTCTGATCATGAGCATTTTGGAAGTGTCTAAGATCATTGAATTGCTGAGAAAAGCCAAGTCTATCAAAGTTGACCATTTCACAATATTGCTTGCTGCTGTGTAAAAGATTGTGCTTCTTTTCACTTCACTCGGCATCATTTCATGTGTCTTACTAGGTTTTCTGAAATTCACCTGCTCATAATATGTTATACCACAGTACTATTTCATTATATTCATATACCATCGCTTCTTGGGTCATTCTCCAAATGATGATCATTCCTTCTATTTCCAATTCTTTGCATCACAGAAGAAAAAGGTATTCACTTTCCAGCCCCCATTCAGTTATCTCCAAAGGTCTTCCATATCTAGCTTTTCTAAAATTCTATTAAACTCCTTAATTTGTTTCTTATTAACTTTGTGGTTAGATCTATCGAGTTCAGAAAGTGGGAGACTGAAGTATCCCACTACTATAATTTTGCTGTATATTTCTTCCAGCAGCACAGTTAAATTCTCCCATAATTTGGATGCTATACCACTTGTTGATTACATGTTGGTTATTTTAATTATTTTATTTGTTCTCAGTTTTCTACATTCGCTTCCATATATCTTAGATGTTTTCCCTTCCCTCCTCCTTTCTCCTTCCCTTCCCCTTCCCTCTCCGAGACAACAGGAAATCTTATATAGGTTGTACAGATACATTCTTACTAAATACATTTTCCCCTTAGTCACGTTGCAAAGAACAATTCAAATAAATGGGAGAAACCATAAAACAAAACAAACAAAACATAACACAAGAGAAAAATGGTCTTCTTCATTCTGCAATACAAGACCATAGTTCTTTTGTGGAAGACATTATGCTGCAAGAGTCCATTGGGAATTTTGTAGGTCCTTGCATTGCAGTGAAGGAGTAAGTCTACCAGAAAAATTCTGCACACAATGTCAATGTTGCTGTATACAAAGTTGACTTGATTCTGCTCCTTTCACTCAACAACAGTTCATATAAGTCCTTCCAGTCCTCTTTAAAGTCTTCCTGTTCATCATTTCTTATAGCAAAATAGTAATCCATTACATTCATATTCCACAACTTGTTCAGTCATTCCCAAATTGATGGACATCCCCTTGATTTCTAGTTCTTAGCCAGCAAATAGAGAACTATTGTAAATATTTTTATATATGTGGGACCCTTTCCCATTTCTATGATCTCTTTGGGATACAGGCCTAGAAGTGATATTACTTGGTCAAAGCATATGCACATTTATGGTAGGCAAATTGTTCCAAATTGCTCTCCACAACGGTTGGATCAGTTCACAGCTCCAACAACCATGAATTATTAATTCAACTCTTCCACATTATCTCCAATATTTATGATCTTTCTGCTTTGTCAAGTTAACCAATATGATAGGAGTCGTGTGATACCTCAGAGTTATTTTAATTTGCATCTCTCTAGTCAAGAGTGATTTAGAGCATTTTTTTTCATATAACTATAGATAGTTTTAATTCCTTCCTGTGAAAACTGTCTGTGCATATACTTTGGCCATTTATGAGTTGGGGAAAGACATGTTTTCTTGCACATTTGACTCAGTTCTCTGTGTATTTTAGAAATGAGGCCTTTATCACAGACAGTAGTTGCAAAAATTCTTTCTCAGTTTTCTGCTTCCCTCCTAATCTTGGTTGGATTGGGTTTGTTTGAGCAAAAGCTTTTCAATTTAATGTACTCAATATTATCTGTTTTGCACTTCATAATGTTCTCTATCTCTTGCTTGGTCAAAAATTTCTCCATTCCCCATAAGTCTGACAAACACACTATCCCTTGCTCTCCTAATTTGTTTATACTTTCAGTCTTTATACCTAGATCATATATTCATTTGGGTTTTATTCTTGTGTATGGTGTCAGGCATTGATCTAGACCCAGTTTCTGCAATACTGTTAGGCAGTTCTCCCAGAAAGTTTTTGGCAAAAAGTGAGTCCTTATCCCATGACCTGGGGTCCTTGGGTATATCAAACATTAGATTTCTTTATTCATTGACTATTATGTCTTCAATACCTAACCTATTCCCGTGGTATACTCCTTTGTTTCTTAGCCAGTAACAAATGGCTGTGATGATTGCTGCTTTATAATACAATTTGAGATTTGAAAGGGCTAGGTCACCTTCCCTAGAATTTCTACTTATTTGTTCCCTTGATATTCTTGACCTTTTCTTCTTTCAGATTAATTTTGACATTATTTGTTCTAGGTCTAGAAAATTGTCATCTGATTGTTTGATGTGTATGACACTAAAAAAGTAAATTAATTCAGATAGAATTGTGATTTTTGTTATATTAGCTCGGCCTACTCATGAGCAATAGATATTCTTTCCACTTCCTTAGATCTGATGTTATTTATGGGAAAAGCATTTCGATTGTGTTTATATGGTTCCCTGGGTTTGTTTTGGCAGATAGATTCTCAGATATTTAAAAGTGTCTGCTATACCTTTAAATGGGATTTCTATTTTTATCTCTTGCTATTGGATTTGTTAGTAACACATAGAAATGCAGGTGATTTGTATGGGTTTATTTTGTACCTTGCAAATTTGCCAAAGTTGTTTATTATGTCAAGTATTTTTTCTACTTGATTCTCTGGGATTATCTAAGTATATCATTCTATCATCTCAAAGAGTGATAACTTAGCTTCTTCTTTGCCATTTCTAATTCCTTCAATTTCTCTTTTATTCTCTTATTGCTAAAGTTAATATTTCTAGTACCACATGGAATAACAGTGGTGATAATGGACATCCTTTTTTCACCCCTGATCTTACTGGCAATGCATCTAGCTTGTTCCAATTGCACATAATGCTTGCTGATGCTTTTAGGTAGATACTGCTTATTATTGCATGGATAGTTCCATTTATTCCTATGCTCTCCAATATTTTCAATAGGAGTTGGTATTGTATTGTCTCAAAAGATTTTTCTGTATCTATTGAGATAATCATGCGGTTTCTGTTAGATTGTTGATATGATCAATATGGCTAATCGTTTTCTTAATTTCGAACCTGCCCTTGCATAAATCCTACCTGATCATAATGTATTGCTGTTGTGATAAGTTGCTGTGCTCTCTTTGCTGATATCTTATTTCAATTTTTTACTTCTACATTCACTTATGAAAAAGGTCTATAATTTTCGTTCTCTGTTTTGGCTTTTCCTGGTTTAGTTTCAGAACCACAATTTTATCATGAAAAGAATTTGGTAGGACTCCTTTTTCACCAGTTTTCCCAAATTGTCTATATAATACAAGAGTTAATTGTTCTTCAAATGTTTGATAGAATTTATTTGTAAATTCATATGGCCCTGGAGATTTTTTCCTAGGGAGTTCATTGATGGCTTGTTCAATTTCTTTTCCTGAAATGGGGTTTTTTAAGTATTCAAATTTATTTTCTGTTCGTCTAAAAAGATTATATCTTTTTAAATATTTTTCCATCCCATTTAGATTGTCAAATTTATGTGCATACAGTTGGGCAAAGTAATTTCTAATTATGGTTTTCAATTCTTCCTCTTTGGAGGTGGTGAGCTCACCCTTTTCATTTCTGGTATTTGTAATTTGGATTTCTTTCTTTTTGAAATCAACTTGACCTAAGTTTTATCAATTTTGTTGTTTTTTTTTTCACAAAACCAACTTTTAGTTGTGTTTGTTAATTCAATAGTTTTCTTAATTTAAATTTTATTGATCTCTCCTTTGGTTTTGAGTATTTCTAACTTGATACTTACCTGAGAATTTTCAATTTGTTCTTTTTCTATCTTCTTATCTTCAAGCCCAAATTATTGATCTCCTCTTTCTCTATTTTATTCAGATAGGCATTCAATAATAAATCTCTTCCCCTAAAGACTGCTTTTGTAGTATTTCAGAAGTTTTTTTTTTTAGATTGTCTCATTTTTGTCATTGTCTTGAATGAAGTGATTGATTGTTCCTATGATTTGTTCCTTTAGTTTTCGATTACTTTTTGTATTATCTTTCCATGGCCTTTTATTACATGTAATTTTTATTGCACTATGATCTGAAAGGATGCATTGGCCATTTCTGCCTTTGTGGGTTGGATTGTGAAGTTGCTATACCCTAGTATATGGACAGTTTTTGTGCAAGTCCCTTGTACTGCTGAGAAAAAAATATATATGCCTTTCTACCCCCATGCAATTTTCTCCAGAAATCTATCACCTCTATTTCATCCAGAGTTTTATTCACCTCATTAACTTCTTTCTAGTTAATTCTGAGATCACATTTATCAAGTTCAGAAAGGGGGAGGTTAAGGTCCCCTTCTAGTGCAGTTTTGCTGTCTACTTCATCCTGAAACTCCCTTTACTTCTCCTCTAAGAATTGGAATGCACTGCCACTTAGAGCACACATGTCTCCTAATGATATTGCTTCATTATCTATGATGCCTTTTAGCCGAATATAGTTTCCTTCCTTATTTCTTTTGATTGGATCTATTTCTGCTTTTGCTTTGTCTGAGATTAGGATTAATGCCCCTGTTTGTTTTTACATCAGTTGAAACACAATATATTCTGCTACAAACTTTTACCTTTACCCTGTGTGTATTCCCCTGTTTTAAATGTGTTTCTTTTAAACAACATATTGCATGATTTTGTGTTATAATTCATTCTGCTCTCTGTCTCCATTTTATGGGACAGTTCATCTCATTTTCATTCACAGCTATGATTATTACTTATGTCTATCCCCCATCCTCTTTCCCCCCATTATACTTTTAGTGCTCCCTTCCCTTCCACAACAGAGTTTTAATTTTTAACTGCCACCTCCCTCAGTCTTCCTTCCCTTCTTTAAGCACTCCTCCTTTTATCCCCCCTTTCCCTTACTACTTCTTCACTACCTTTTAGCCTCCCTTCGTGTTTCTTTTCCATTTCCGCTCCTACTGCCTATAGAACTGGTAAGCTTTCTGTACTTAACTCAGTTTGTTGTTCCCTCTTTGAACCAAATCAGATGAGAGTAAATCTCAAAAGATACTCATCTCCCCTCCCTGTTTCCCTCAACTGTAATACTTTTTGTTCTTCTTCCTGTGATATCATTTTCCATTTCTTGCTTCCTCCTTTTCACATCTCCTGTTACAATCCCATTTCACCTTGGAAACCCATTTCTATCATCACATCATTTAATTTATATACACTCCTTCTGTCTATGTATATCCCTTTTAAATTTCATAACAAATATACAATTTTCAAGATTAATAATTATCATATTCCTTTATAGGAATGTAAACAGTTTGCCCACATTAAATAACAAGTTTTTCCCCCTGTGTATCTTTTGATGCCTCTCTTGAGACTTGTGTTTGGAGAAAAAGTTGTTTATTGACCTCTGATCTTTTCTTCTGGGAGATCTGGAAATCCCTTATTTCATCTCCTTGCCTGAATTATTATGCACCATTTTGCTTATTGAAGTACCATTTCCTTTGCCTTATGGAATATCATATTCCAGTCCCTCTGACCTTTTAATGAAGGAGCTGCAAGTTTCTGTGTGATCCTGACTGTAGATGCTCAATATTTGAATTGTTTTCTTTCTGGCTGCCTGAAATATTTTTTCCTTCACTTGGTAGTTCTGGAATTTGGCAACTATATTCCTTGGTGTTTTCAGTTTGGGTTCCTTTTCAGGTTCCGAACAGTGGATTTGTTTCTATGACTATTTTGCCTTCTGGACCAATGATCTCTGGGAAATTTTCTTCCTGATTTCTTGGAAGATATTGTTCAGGCTCTTTATCTTCATCATGACTTCCTGGTTCAACAAAATTTTTAGATTATTCTCTCCTGGATCTATTTTCCAGGTTGTAGAGGGCCGAGCTCTGGACCGTGGCCCCCTGGTGAGCCCGGAGACGCCCGGGGGTGAGAACCCGCCTTCGGGTGCTGGGAACGCCCCTTACGGAGGTGAGCTCTGCCTCCAGGGAGGAACATGGGAGGAGCTACGGCAGGGTATATAAGGGGGAACACGGGAAGGTCAGGAGGACTGGGGTAAGCAATAAAGTGCAGTAAGCAGCCTCCTCAGGTGTACTGTTTGGTCATTTCCCCTCCCCCACAGGAGGGGGCCGGATCCACTGGAAGACCGGTATAGCGGGTGGCTAACAGGAGAGGTAAGCTTCTAGGCGATGGCCCCAGGCAGGCCCGGTGCACCATGTCAGTTGTTTTTCCAATGAGATATTTTGTTTTTCTTAAATTTTTTCATTCTTTACATTCTGTTTGACTGATTCTTATTTTCTCATAGAATCATGAGCTTCTACTTGCCCAATTCTAATTTTTAATAAATTTAATTTTTCATCACTCAACTTTTGCATCTCCTTTTTTTTTGTGAATGATTGTTTTGTAATATTTTTAAAATCATTAGCCAGTTTTTCTTCTACTTCTCTTACTTGGCTTTTAAAAATCTGTCTTGAACTCTTCCAAGAATGGTCTTTGGGTTTGACCAGTTGATATTCCTTTCTCAAGTTTCAGATGGGAGTACAGTCCCAATGCTAGCCTTTGGTATTTGTGTGTTGGCACTTTTCCCTGGAGAAACATTCTATGGCCTTATATTTTCTGGTTTGTTTCTTCCTCATGATGAGCACCTTTTCCTGGTTTTTCAAGTGGATTCTGCTTCTGAGGCACAGGCAGCCCAGTCTCATATTTCTTATGCTTATAACTTGAGGCTTTGTGTATTGTGGCTCCGGCGTCTTTCAACTAGGAACTAAAATGCTGCAGCTTACCTGGTGGTGACCTGTTTGGTCTACCAAAGTAGGGGCCAGGTGAAGTCTTTCTGAGTTTCCCTGGAGTTACCCTTGAGCTAACAGCATTAATGTGGGCAAAGGGTGGTCTGGCCGCACAAACTTCCCCCCACAGATCTAGAACACAGGCAAGCTCAGCAGATCATTAATGCTATCTGTGCTAGTGTCTTCCCTATTCCCCTGGTATGCTAATGCACGCCTGGGTTCACACTGTTGGAAATTGTGGGCTCTATCCCCATAGGGCTCAGAATGTCCTCCAGGATCACTTAGGTGGGCCTGTCCAGGACAGCTGCAATCTTGCAGTGGCCCCCTTTAGTCACAACAAGAGGGACACTCCTATGTCATTTTCCTTAGCCTCACAGGCTAAGAAATTATTTACTCCCTCAGTTGATCCCACTGTTCCAGAATTTTTCCTGGGGACTTATTCTCTGGGGTTTTCAAGGTCAACAAGGCTGGAGGAAGGGGGGGAGAGAGATAACATTTACAGGTCACTCTTCCATCTTGCCTCCCGAAAATTCAAGTAGGTAACTTATAGCCATATAGTCTAAGAGCTGATAGTCTCAGGACCAGCTGCTGTTACCTGTCTTTCCCCAGTTCTCTCTCACTCATGTCCACTGGGCTCCCGTTCTGAGCTGATATGTTTCAGAATCCACACTGCTCTAGCTTCAGACTACCCAAGGCTTCCTGTTCAGTTTTGCTATGGTAGGGTCTGTGCTGGTACAGCTTGTGTGAATACATGTTTAATATTAATGTTCTCATACTTGCCCAATCATCAGTGGAGTGAAACAATGCTATGTGCTTGCTCCTGTGCTTTTAAGCAGGATGTTTTCACTCATGTTATCGAATGTTTTCAGTGAGGATGCACAAGGCATCAAAATCAGCTACTACACTGATGGTGAATTCTTGAACTTGAAAAAGCTACATGCCAAGAACAAAGTAGAGGGAGTGTTGGTGCATGATTTTCTGTTTGCAGAAGATAGTGCACTCAGTGTAGCCTCTGAAACTAAGATGCAACAAAGTATGGATCAATTCTCTGCTACTTGTGCTACTTTTGGCCTAACAATTAACACCAATAAAACGCAGGCACAACATGAGTTGCAACACAGCACACATACATGGAACAAATGGAGGAGTTTTTAAGGCTGTGGATAGGTTCCCTTAGTTTGGTAATATACCTTCCAGGAATGTACACTTTGACAATGAGGTTGGCACATGCATTACGAGAGTTAGCTCAGTGTTTTGTACTCTCTGAAGGAAAGTATGGGAGGAAAGATGTATCAGATTGACTGCCAAACTGAAGGTCCACAGAGTCACTGTGTTGACCTCATTGCTGTATGCCTATGAAACCCGAGCAGTCTACCACTGCCATGCCAGGAAAGTGAATTACTTCCATTTGAATTTTCTTATGAAGATTCTAAAGATCGCCTGGCAGGGTAACCAGACAATGATGTCTTTACCCGAAATAAATTGCCAAGAATTCATACTCTGCTTCAGAGAATACAACTCTTATGGGCTGTCTGTGTTGTTCAGATGCAAACTTACTCTTGCCAAAGTGTCTATTTTATGAAGAACTCACATAAGACAAGCGTTCACATGGTGGTCAGAAGAAGCAATACAAGGACACTCTTAAGGTCTTTCTTAAGAACTTTGGAATTGATTGTATGATATGGGAGACACTGGCAAAAAACTTCTCAGTATGGTGTGTCCACATCAGAGAAGGTGCTGTGTTCTATGAGTAAAGCAGAATTAAAACAGCGCAAAGTAAATGCAGGATGCACAAATTTAGAGAATTCACCCCAAGTGTTTCCATGGACAGTTTTTGCCTAATTTGTGTTAAGGCATTCAGGGCTCATATTGGTCTGATCAGCTACAGTCAGACACATTGAAACTTGGCTTTAGCATAGTGATTTCCTTTTGGTCCTCTTCAAGAATGAAGGCCAACAACCAATATTGATATTAGTTTATTGTCTATGGTACCATTTAGCAAGATGCAATTTCCTTCCTTATCTCTTTTAACTAGATGTATTATTGTTTTTGCTTTGCCAAAGATCAGGATTGCTATTCCTGTTTTGTATTTTTAAACTTCTGCTGAATCATAATATATTCTTATCCAGCCTTTTACCTGTACTTTATGTGTATCTATCTTCTTTAAATATATTTCTTGTGCACATATTCTAGAATTCTGTTTTTTAATCCACTCAGTTATCTGATTCTAACTTATGCAAATGTTCATCCTATTCATGTACACATTTATGATTACTATGTGTTACCCTCCATCCTATTCCCCCATTTACTCCATTCTCTCTCCTTTAAAACCGTTATACCTCATCAGTGCTTTGCTTGTTAGTACTGTCTCCCTCAATGTTCCCTCCCTTCCATCATCCTTCTCTTTCTTTTCTCTTTCCTCTACTACTTCTGCCCTCCCTTCTGCCATCCCCATCACTTTTCTTTCCCCTTTCTCTTTCTTCCTTATGAGGTAAAATACATTTCTATACCCAGCTGAGTTTGTACGTTATTCTCTCTTTGAGCCAAATGCAATGAGAGTCACCAATTTCCACTTACCCAATTCTTATTTGTGAGGAATTATTTTCTTCCGTTTTCTTTTGTGCTTTCTTTTTCATTTCTCTAGTTCTACTTTTAAAGAAGTTGTTTTCTTCAGTGTTTTTTTTTTCCAAGTTAGTCAACTGTAGTTTTTTTAAGGGATTGTTATCTTCAGTCAATTTTTGTCCTTCCTTTTCCAAGTTGTTACTCCCTCTTACATATTCTTTTACTGAATTTTTCTTATTTATCCTTCTTATTTGATGTTTAACTTCTTCTTGAACTATTCCAAGAAGGCTTTCAGGACTTTAGACCAATTAATTTTCCTCTTTGAATTTTCACATGCAGGTGTTCCAACAGTATTTTCTCTACTGAGTTTGTGTTTTGGTCTTCTCTGCCACCATGTTAGTTTTCTGTGATCCAGGTTGTTTTTCACTTCTTGCTCATTCTTTTTCTTATTTACCTATTTCATGGCTTTTAAAGTTGAACTGTGCTCCTGAGGCACAGAGGGCGCTGTCACAAACTTCCTATGCTGGGCTTCAGGGTCTTGTTTACTGGCTTTCTGTACTAGGACTATGGGTGTTGATGGATTGATCACTGCACTGGAGTGACCCACTCTAGTCATGCCTTTTTTTCCTGGTTTCTGGGGTTGACAATTTGCCTTAAGGGCTGAGGCTTCAAGCTTCACAGCTGGCTTGCTATGCCAATAGTTTGCTGAGCCTGGACCAAGGGGCCTCGTTTGCTTATCTGTGTTGTGACTAAGAGCCTCCCACTGACTTGCTGGGACACAATCTGCACTGAGCTTCACTCCCTTTACCCAAGTGAGACGGACCTTTTCTGATGTCTTTCTAATTCACTTCAAGCTGGAAAATTGTTTCATTTCATCTTTTCTATAGATTCTGTTGCTCTAGAATCTGTTTAGAGGCTTGATTTAACATTGTTTCTGAGGAAAAATGGGGAAAACTCACTCAACTTCTTGGCTTATCTCTTCTATATTTGCTTCCCCTGCTCCATGTTTTTATTATTAATAATAGATATGAGATTAGACTCAATAGCTTGTAAAGTCCATCCTAATCCAATAAACATTTATTGTCTACTAGGTGAGAGAAAATTTTCTAAACTCTTGGAATAAAATTAATAGAAAGAAAGAGCCCCTGCCCTCAAGAGCTGAAAGTCTAATAAAAGATAACACACAAAAGTGGGGAACATCGTAGGGTAAGTGAATCAAGGGGTATCTTGTTGTGTGGAGTTGACAAAAAATCTAATTAGAACACCATATTTAGAGTGAAAATTCCAGAAAAGCCAAGTTTCTGACCTTTATAAAGAATGACTTTAGGATGAGTTTGATATTCTATTCTCTATCCCTCCCATTAGAGGGGAGAGGAAACGGAGGTAGATGGCATCAGTCTAGGCTTAAAGTAGTACTATAATGATGAAATTAGAGGTGATGAGCTTAATATGGGAAGGTCTTCATGGGCTGTACAGTTGACAAAAATTGACAGGTCAGAAGATACAGAGTAAAGTGAGAAGTAATTTCTGTTGCTAAGCTTATTTGACTAAAATAATTGCTATACATCTAAATAATCAGTCTAAAAGTGTTTATCATTACATCTGCGCATTTTTGAGAATTTACTGTTTTCCAAAGTATAATATAAGTTGTTCATTCGTTTCAGTTAAGCCCAACTCTTTGTGAACCTGTTTAGGATTTTCTTGGCAAAGATACTTAAGTAGTTTTTCATATACTTCTCCATCTCATTTTGTTGATGGGAACTGAAACAAATAAGGTTAAGTGATTTCCCCAGCACCATAGAAATAGCAAATGTCTAATGTTGGATTTCAACTCATAAGAATGATTCTAAGTCCAGGGATCTTTCTGCTGTACCACGTAGCTGGCTTGTGAAAATTAACTTTAATAGACTTCTAAATAAGTAGGAAGAAGTGTCCCAGTGTTCAAAAAGCTTAACTACTCAAACCAAGGATGTTCAATTCAATTCAATTCAATGATGTATCTATTAAACATATTCTGCATGCTGCCTTATACATACCATCAGTCAAGATCATGTATTGGGCATAGTTATAAGTATTAGGAATATGAAGACATAAGTGAATTGCTACTCACCTTCATGATGTTTAGACTCAAATTTGATGGTGTAGGGACAATGTATATACAGACAATTAATTAAAATTTTATTTATATTTTTTGGTTCGTTTTTATTATTTTATTTGTTTTCAGTATTCCACAATCACTTCCATATCCTTAGATTTTCCTCCTCCCTCTCCCTCCTTCCCCCTACCTTTTCCCTGTGTCTGTGAGATGGCATACAATTTTATATAGATTCTACACATACATTCCTATTAAATACATTTTCACATTAGTCATGTTGCACACAAGAATAAAATGAATGTGAGAAATCATAGAACAAACTAAACCATAACACAAAAGAAAATTATTTGCTACATTCTGTAATTGAATTCCATAGTTCTTTCTTTGGATGTGGAAGGCATTTTGCCTTAAAAGACCACAGGGAATTTTTTAAGTCCTTACATTGCAATGAAACTCTAAGTCTATCAGAAAAAATCTTTGCATACTGTGGATGTTGCTGTGTATAAAGTTCGCCTGGTTCTGACCCTTTCTCTCAGCATCAGTTCACAAAAATCTTTCCAGGCCTCTCTGAAATCTTCTGTTCCTCATTTCTTATAGCACAATAGTATTCCATTACATTTGTATACTACAATTTTTTCAGTAATTCCCCAAATGATAGGCATCCCCTGGATTTCCAGGTTTTGGCCACCAGAAAGAGTACTGCTATAAATATTTTTGTATATGTGGGACCCTTTCCAATTTTATAATTTCTTGGGGACACAATCCTAGAAGTGGTGTTGCTGGGCCAAAGGGTATTCACATTTTTGTAGCCCTTTGGGCATTACTACAAATTGTTCTCCAGAATTGTTGGTTCAGCTCCCAGCTCCACAAACAGTGAATTAATGTTACAATTCTACCACATCTTCTCCAACATTTATCATCTTCCTGTTTTGTCATGTTAGTCAATCTGATAGTTGTGATGTGGTATCTCAGAGCTATTCGGATTTGCATGTCTCTAATCAAGAGTGATTTAGAGCATTTATTTCATATGACTATAGATAACTTTGCTTTCTTCCTCTGAGAACTGGCTGTCAATATCATTTGGCCATTTATCAATTGGGGAATGACTTGTATTCTTGTACCTTTGACTCAGTTCTCTATCTGTTTTAGAAAAGAGGCCTTTATCACACACACTAGTTGCCAAAATTCCTTCCCAGTTTTCTGGTTCCCTCCTAATCTTGATTGTGTTGTGTTTGTTCATGCAAAACTTATCAATTAAATGTAATCAAAATTATCCATTTTGTACTTCTAACTCCTTTAGTCAAAATTTTTTTTTGTTCTTCTCTGTAATTTTTTCGGTGTAGGACATGCTCAATATTGAAATTTCCACCACTCTTGCAAGTCTATTACCCAGTTTGTAACCTATTGTTTGAAAACAATGCTTGAATTACTGAGCAATTAGGTGATTTTTGTCAAGTTTACATACCTCGGTTTTATCAGAGGTACAATTTGAATCCAAAGCTTGCGGACTACATTGAGAGCCCTCTCTATGCTATACTGTTGACTATAATGTGATACAAACGAATTTCAAAAGAAAGAACTCAAAAACTCCAGAATGTGGAAAGCTTTCATGTCAGAGGTGACATCAAAGAAGTAATGTGAAAGACTCTAGGTATTTGTATCAGATTCTCTGATGAAATCGTGATCTATATTCAAAATTGCCATTATAACTGCAAACACTGCAGGGATAAGTAGTCTACCTAGAGAGAGTTAAAGAGATTCCCAAGTAGTTGGTTTAATATGTAAGAAACCGGAGTTAGGTGTCAGAAAAACGTGAGTTAAAATCACTCCCAGAAAATTGCTTGGTGGGTTACCCTGCGAAAGTTAATCAACATCTTTCATCCTCAATTTCATCATCTGTAAAAGGCACTTAATTTTATTTCCTACCTTACAGCATTGTTGTGAGAATAAAATGTGATAGTATATTTATCTATATATCTATATCTACATATCTATCTATCTATATCAATATAGGTAGATATACATAGAGATAGATTTATAGATACAGGTAGATAGATATATAGAGATATAAAGATACATAGATAAGTAGCATTTTGCAAACATTAATATACAATATGAATATTAACTATATTTTTCAATTAAGAAATTTAAAAATACACAAATTACTTAGTAATCATCTTTAATGACAGGAAAACTAATAAAACAATTTATGATATCTAATAATTTTGTTTAGAAGAGTTATTCAAAATGCATGAATTACTTGTTTTTGCTTCTAAAATCTATAAAGTAGTGGAATAGAATTTTACATTTGATTTGACATGAGCAATAAAAAGTGGCCATCTTGTTGGTTAACAATAAACAATTCATTTTCCAAAATGGCAAAAAAAAATTAATAAGAGGAAAATGAGGAATAAAAAGGGAAAGCACCAGAACAACAAATCTCTCCAAAACTGAGTGTTTGCCTTGATATGAAAGAAACAAAGAGGAATAAAGGTGTTGATGTCCTATCAGTAGCTGTGATATGTAATATATTTTCTCTTTCAACACACAATAAGCAGAATTTTTCTAAACCTTTAATTTCAACTTAATTCTTAAATAAAACAACATCTATATTGCCAAGACCATGTCTTTAAAATGAAAAGCTACATATATCCAAATTTACTTTTAGATAACCTATTAATAGGGTCTATTTTTTGTCTCATACTAGAAAATAATAATTTGAATATAGAAGCACATTTTAAGAATTTATAGTCAGAAACAAAAATGGAAAACTCAGTAGTCTCTCTATTATAACTGATTTTTTTTATTTAACTTTTAACATTCATTTTCACAAAATTTTGGGTTACAAATTTTCTCCCCTTTTATCCCCTCCCCCCCCAAACACCAAGCATTCTAATTGCCCCTGTGACCAATCTACTCTCTCTTCTATCATCCCTCTCTGCCCTTGTCTCCGTCTTCTCTTTTGTCCTGTAGGGCCAGATAGCTTTCTATACTCCTTTACCTGTATTTCTTATTTCCTAGTGATAACATTACAGTTGATGCTAACACTTTGAGTTCCAACTTCTTTACCTCCCTCCCTCTCCACCCCTTCCCTTTGGAAGGCAAGCAATTCAATATAGGCCAAATTTGTGTAGTTTTGCAAATGACTTCCGTAATAGTTGTGTTGTATAGGACTAACTATATTTCCCTCCATCCTATCCTGTCCCCCATTACTTCTATTCTTTTTTGATCCTATCCCTCCCCAGCAGTTTTGACCTCGAATTGCATTCTCCTCCCCATGCCCTCCCTTCTGTCATCCCCCCCAACCTGCTTGTCCCCTTGCTCCCCACTTTCCTGTATTGTGAGATAGGTTTTCCTACCAAAATGAGTGTGCATTTTATTCTTTCCTTTAGTGGAATGTGATGAGAGTAGACTTCATGTTTTTCTCTCACCTCCCCTCTTTATCCCTCCACTAATGAGTCTTTTGCTTGCCTCTTTTATGAGAGATAATTTGCCCCATATAATTTCTCCCTTTCTCCTCCGAATATATTTCTCTCTCACTGCTTGATTTCATTTTTTTTTAAGATATGATCCCATCCTCTTCAATTCACTCTGTGCACTCTGTCTCTATGTATGTGTGCGTGTGTGCATGTGTGTGTACGTACTCCCACCCAGTACCCAGATACTGAAATGTTTCAAGAGTTACAAATATTGTCTTTCCATGTAGGAATGTAAACAGTTCAACTTTGGTAAGTCCCTTATGACTTTTCTTTGCTGTTCACCTTTTCATGGTTCTCTTCATTCTTGTGTTTGAAAGTCAAATTTTCTTTTCTACTCTGTTCTTTTCATCAAGAATGCTTGAAAATCCTCTATTTCATTGAAAGAGCATTTTTTCCCCTGAAGTATTATACTCAGTTTTGCTGGGTAGGTGATTCTTGGTTTTAGTCCTAGTTCCTTTGACTTCTGGAATATCCTATTCCATGCCCTTCAATCCCTTAATGTAGAAGCTGCTAAATCTTGTATTATCCTGATTGTATTTCCACAATACTTGAATTGTTTCTTTCTAGCTGCTTGCAATATTTTCTCCTTGACCTGGGAACTCTGGAATTTGGCCACAATGTTCCTAGGAGTTTCTCTTTTTGGATCTCTTTCAGAAGGGGAACACTGGATTCCTTGAATATTTATTTTGCCCTCTGGTTCTAGAATCTCAGGGCAGTTTTCCTTGATAATTTCATGGAAGATGATGTCTAGGCTTTTCTTTTGATCATGGCTTTCAGGTAGTAACAAAATTTTAAAGTGTCTCTCCTGAATCTATTTTCCAGGTCACTTGTTTTTCCAATGAGATATTTCACATTATCTTCCATTTTTCCATTCTTCTCTCTTTGTTCTATGATATCATGCTTTCTCGCAAAGTCCTTAACCTCCATCTGTGCCATTCTAGTTTTGAAAGAACTCTTTTCTTCAGTGAGCTTTTGAATCTCCTTTTCCATTTGCCTAATTCTGCTTTTGAAAGCATTCTTCTCCTCATTGGCTTTTTGAACCTCTTTTGCCAATTGAGTTAGGCTTGTTTTCAAGGTGTTAATTTCTTCAACATTTTTTTGGTTCTCCTTTAGCAGGGAGCTGATCTGCTTTTCATGCTTTTCTTTCATCTCTCTCATTTCTCTTCCCAGTTTTTCCTCCACCTCTCTAACTTGATTTTCAAAATTCTTTTTGAGCTCTTCCATGGCCTGAGCCCATTGGGTGGGCTGGGACACAGAAGCCTTGATTTCTGTGTCTTTGCCTGATGGTAAGCATTGTTCTTCCTCATCAGAAAGGAAGGGAGCAAATGCCTGTTCTCCAAGGAAGTAGCCTTCAATAGTCTTATTTCTTTTCCCTTTTCTGGGCATTTTCCCAGCCAGTGACTTGACCTCTGAATATTCTCCTCACACCCACCTTGCCTCCTCATCCTCCCAGCCAGTGTTTGCGGACTGAGATTCAAATGCTGCTTCCATCCTTAGGGCTTTTGGCGGGGGCAGGGCTGCTCTTCAGTATGAGATTATGTTCAGGTTGTCAGGCCGGGGCAGGGCCGCCTCTCAGGCTCAGTTCCCTCAGGGGGTTTATGCACAGACCTTCCACAATTGATTCAGGCTCCCGCCTGCTTGGGGAGCCCTGGTCTGCAGCTGCCCCTCAGCTTCTACCTCCCGGGGGGCCCGAATCATGGGGGCACCCCACTCCCCTCTCGACCCGCCAAAGAGACTCTCTCACCGACCGGCGTCACCTGTGGGTGGAGGGACTTGTGTGGCTGCTGGAGATCCCGTCCCTGAAGCCTGCTCGGGTCTGTTTCTCTTGGTGCCGTGGCAGCAGCAGGTCTGGGCTGGGCTGGGCTCCTCGTCTGCAGCCCGAGGGACCTTTTGAGAGAAGTTTGCAGGTCCCTCTGTGGGTGGAGGGACCCGCGTGACCGCTGGAGATCCCATCCCCGAAGCCCGCTCGAATCTTTTTTCTCGGTGCCCCGGCCTCAGCAGGGCTGCACTCAGCTCCCAGTCCCGGTGCCCAGTCCGCAGCACAAAGGACCCCCTTCGAGAGGTTTGCAGTTCTCTCCGGATCAGAAATCTCCCTCGCTCCAATATTCCATGGCGTCTGGGTGCAGAATTCACCGTGGGTTGGTCCCCTCTAGCCGTTCTGTGGGTTGTGGGTTCGGAGCTCTGTGTATGTGCGTCTTTCTACTCCTCCATCTTGGCTCCCTGATCAAGATTTTTTTTTCTAAAGTAGTATTAAAAATAAAAATTATTGAAGTATCTTAAATATCATTGTTTTAATTTGGACGACTGAGGAAATAGGTGATTAAAATTCTATTAGTAATTTTTTCCTTACTGGCATACTATGTAATGATTTCACATTTGTCATTTTACAGTTAAATACCAACTTCTGCCCTATGCAAAGAAATATCAATTCATTATGAAGTACACTGAACAGTAGTTCATCACTCGAAGACATGTGAATTCTGAAGGTTCTTGTCTAAAGAAAATTTGTGTAATTTACCTTTGTTCACGATTTAGCCACTGCCCATTAAGTTTATTCACGTCTCTTCTTATTTAGAAAGATTTTTTAACGGAATTCTCCCTTTTTTAAAACGTCTTTTGGGCCTATACTTGGAATAGAAGGGGAAAGACAAGGGAATAAGCATTTATATCATGCCTTTGCCAACCATTGTGAAAGCACTTTAGAAATAATATCTATTAAAAATATTTTCCCCTAGAAAAGACACCGACTATGTTTCATAGAAAAGAACTCTTTATTTAAAAAGCAAGTAATAACTATTTCCCCCAAATATAAATTATATATGATAAATTTCTGATGGGTCAAAGTAGTATAGGTAGAAATAATTTTTTTAAAATACTTTAAGCAGTTAGTGATTACAGACTACTCAGTCTGAAGTAACTATTTGAAGTTCTATAATAACCACATCATCAAAAATTAGTTTGCAAATACTCAAAAGTGTGAGAAAGATGTTAGCTTCATTCTGAATTTATTAAAAATGTAACATGTAAGACTAATTGTAGTTATTTTTGATGAATCAGTTAAGTAAACATTAAGAAATTTTTCCATTAAAGTTTATTTTTCCCTTTGACACTGATGACTTTGAACATGCTTTATTCTTATTTTGTTATTATAGTATATCTTTTTACAAGTAACAGTGCAGTAATAATATGAAAAATTCAAATTACGTGCTGTAAACATACATATGCAACTGTGTTATATTTGCATATATGTATTATTATTTTACACAATGTACATATATGTATGTGCATATCACTAATACTACATATGTGCATATGTATATGTATATGTTCACTTTTATCATGAGAAATTAACTGTTTTTTTCTAGGGATATATTTGCCGGACTGTCACCTTCATACTACATCTTATGTATATTTTCTTATCTGTAGAATCTTGTACATGGACACATATATGCCATTCATTCATATCTCCATTATTCTTCAATTCTTCAGAGACAGAGAGGGCAAAAAGGGAAGAACAACTTGTGGAAAGCTTTTTTCCTGCACTGGATTCCATGTAAGTGAATAGAATAGAAGGTACCACCCTCCTCATTTTTAATCCTAGGTGCACATCCCAGATCATATTTATACAATGCACAAGCAAGAATCACAGGGGATAGATCCAACGTGGATGGGTTGCAATCCATACAATTGAAGAGAATTTCCATTTTGATGAGGCCTATTTATATATTCTAATATTGGGGAGAATTGAACTAGCATGCCGAAGTGTTTTACCAAACATTAAAATAATTTTTTTGCTTTATCAAATGTATTTGAATATATCATCTCACCTCATCAATGTGTTATAGGACTTTTACCTGTAATAAATCACAGTATCATATCTTTTTAGAGTTGGTTGAGCTCTTTGATAAAAAGTCCAGTTTGCCAAGGTTTCATAAATCAAAAATCTTTTGTCATTAAATTCATCACATGTTCAATGAAACACAGCCTCCCACAGCAAATGGTAGTTAACATGTCTGTAAAGAGTGGGCTGGAAATTTGTCATAAGCTCTAAGTCTAGTTGCTCTACTTGTGGGGAAAGTAGTGAATTGATATCAAGAGGCTTGAATTTAAATTCTAGTGCTGATATTTACTGTGGTGTAATTTTGGGCAAATTGTTTATTTCTTTGGGTTTCAATTTCCTAATTACTTAAAAAAGAAGACATTTGATTAGATGATGTCCAAAGTCTCTTTCAACTCTCAACTGATGGACAGACTATTTTTTTCATGAATAAAACAGATATGACAATAAGTATCGTTGTCCCCCATTTTTGAGAAGGGCACTATGAAAACAAATGAGCTAGAAAGAGGCATTTTTATACATGTGGAAGAAAGTCACTGGATAAACTTTAGTTGTTGAAGTGAAAAGTGTAACAGCAGATTTAAAGTATGTAAATAGCAGTGTCATCAATAATGGTGAGCTATGCTGCATATCAAGTTCAACAAAAGAATTGTGACATTTCTGCATTTTAAAAACTATAATTTAGCTGGACTGGCTCATTTTTTATAGGGATTTATGGAAATATTCACATTTCATTTCTTTAGACTGTCAGTCTAGGCTTACAAATCAAAAGAAACTGCAAAAATGAAGTTTGATTATATGAAACCATATTCAACCAATATGGAAATATATTTCAGATAATAAATGAAGGAGAAACTATAATGAACCAACTTTCTCTTGTGGAAAGAGTATTCTAACGTGTTGCACAGAGGATGTTATTAGCGGCTCAACATATTCTTTCATAAAATTTTACTTATGCAGCAGGAATCTTTTTCTTCTTCAATAATCAGAAACTTTCAATTCAAGGTAAGATTCCTACAAAGTTGAATTTCTAAGGAATATATAGAAGATCTTGCCTGATTTCTTAATCGAAAAATAATAAAAAGTAATTGTACATATAGCACAATTATTTAATTTATATTTTCTTCATAAGATTCTGAATTTATTTTTTTTAATTTTTTTAATTTTTATTTTTTAATGTTTAACAATCACTGCCATACAATTGAGATTTTATCCCCCCCACCTACCCCTCACTACCCCCCTCCCTCCCCGCGACTGCATACAATTCTGTATAGATTCTACATATACTTTCCTATTGAGTATATTTTCATTATAGTCATGCTATGTAGTCAGACTAAAATAAATGAAAGAAATCGTATAACAAATCAGAACATGATACACAAACACATACACATAAACAAACATGATGTGCTACATTTTATGAGTGACTTCCATATTTCTTTCTCTGAGTGTGGAAGGCATTTTGCCTTGAGGACCACCTTTGGGATTTTTTTTTTTATAAGAAGTTTTTGCATTATTACAAAAATCCAAGTCTACCAGAAAAAACTCTCACACACTGTGGTCATTGCTGTGCACAAAGTTCCCCTGGTTCTGCTCCTTTCACTCAGCATCAGGTCATATAAGTCCTTCCAGGCCTCTCTGAAGTCTTCTTGTTCATCATTTCTTATGGCACAATAGTACTCCATTACATTCATATACCATAATTTATTCAGCCATTCCCCAATTGATGGACATCCCCTTGACTTCCAGGTTTTGGCAACTACATAGAGTGCTGCTATAAATATTTTTGTACATTTGAGACCCTTTCCCATTTTTATGATCTCTTGTGGATACAGTCCTAGTAGCGATATTGCTGGGTCAAAGGGTATGCACATTTTTGTAGCCCTTTGGGCATAGTTCCAAATTGCTCTCCAGAATGGTTGGATACGCTCGCAGCTCCACTAACAATGAATTAGTGTTCCAACTCTCCCACATCCTCTCCAGCATTAATCATTTTCTTGTTCTGTCATGTTTGCCAATCTTATAGGTGTGATGTGGTACCTCAGAGTTGTTTCGATTTGCATCTCTCTAATCAATAGTGATTTAGAGCATTTTTTCTTATGATTATAGATATCCTTAATTTCTTCCTCTTAAAATTGCCTGTTCATATCCTTTGACCAATTATCAATTGGTGAATGACTTGTATGATTATACATTTGCGTCAGTTCTCTATATATTCTAGAAATGAGGCCTTTATCCCCGAGCTTACTTGTAAAAATTCTTTCCCAATTTACTACATCCCTCCGGATTTTGGTTGCATTGGGTTTGGTTGTTCAAAAACTTCTCAGTTTAATGTAATCAAAATTATCCATTTTGCTTTTCATAATGCTTTCTATCTCTCCTTTAGTAAAGAATTCTTCCGTTCTCCATAGATCTGATCAATATACTATTCCTTACTTTTCCAGTTTATACATGGTATCAATCTTTATACCTAAATCATGTACCCATTTGGACATTATTCTTGTGTACAGTGTCAGGTATGGGTCTATGCCTAATTTCATCCACCCTGTTATCCAGTTTTCCCAGCAATTTTAGTCAAACAATGAGTTCTTATCCCAGAAGCTGGGGTCCTTGGGTTTATCAAACAGAAGGTTGCTATATTCCTTTCCTACTGCATCTTGAGTGACAAGTCTATTCCACTTGTCTACCTCTCTGTTTCTTAGCCAATGCCAAGTGGTTTTGATAATTGCTGCTTTCTAGTACAGTTTGAGGTCTGGTAGTGCTAGGCCACCTTCCCAAGCATTTCTTTTCATTAGTCCCTTTGATATTCTGGACCTTTTGTTTTTCCAAATGAATTTTGATATTATTTTATCCAGCTCTAGAAAGTAATTGTCTGATAGTTTAATTGGTATGGCACTAAATAAGTATATTAATTTAGGTAGAATTGTCATTTTTATTATATTAGCACGGCCTACCCATGAGCAACTAATGTTTTTCCACTTACTTAAATCTGACTTTATTTGTGCAAAAAGTGTCTTGTAATTGTGTTCATATAATTCCTGGGTTTGTTTTGGCAGGTAGACTCCTAAGTATTTTATACTGTCTACCCTAACTTTAAATGGGATTTCTCTTTCTATCTCTTGCTGTTGGACTTTGTTGCTAATATATAGGAACGCAGAAGATTTGTGTGGGTTTATTTTGTAACCTGCAACTTTGCCAAAGTTGTTTATTAATTCAAGTAATTTTTTACTTGAATCTCTGGGATTCTCTAGGCAAATAATCATATCATCTGCAAAGAGTGATAACTTAGTTTCTTCTTTGGCTATTCTTATTCCTTGAATATCTTTATCTTGTCTAATTGCTACAGCTAACATTTCTAATACCATATTGAATAATAGTGATGATAACGGACAAACTTGTTTCACCCCTGACCTTATTGGGAATGCATCTAGCTTATCCCCATTGCATATAATGCTTGCTGAAGGTTTTAGATAGATACTGCTTATTATTTTATGGAAAATTCCCTTTATTCCTACGTTCTCCAGTGTTTTTAGTAGGAATGGGTGTTGTATTTTGTCAAAAGCTTTCTCTGCATCTAGTGAGATAATCATGTGTTTTTTGTTAGCTTTGTTGTTGATGTGATTGATAATGCTAATAGTATTCCTAATATTGAACCAGCCCTGTAGTCCTGGTATGAATCCTATCTGATCATAATGTATTAATCTCGTGATAAGATGCTGTATTCGTTTTGCTAAAATCTTATTTAAACTTTTTTCATCTATGTTCATTAGGGAAATTGGTCTATAATTTTCTTTCTCTGTTTTGTCTCTTCCTGGTTTGGGTATCAAATCCATAATTGTATCATGGAAAGAATTTGGGAGGACTCCTTCTTCCCCAATTTTCAAAAATAGTCTATGTAGTATTGGAATTAACTGTTCTTTAAATGTTTGATAGAATTCACTTGTGAAACCATCTGGCCCTGGAGATTTTTTCCTAGGGAGTTCATTGATGGCTTGTTCAATTTCTTTTTCTGAGATGGGGTTGTTTAAGTAATCAACTTCCTCTTCTGTTAATCTGGGCAATTTGTATTTTTTAAAATATTCATCCATCTCATTTAGATTATCGAATTTGTGGGCATAAAGTTGGGCAAAGTAGTTTCTAAATATTGTTTTAATTTCCTCCTCATTGGAGGTGAGTTCACACCTTTCATTTTTAATATTAGTAATTTGATTTTCTTCTTTCTTTTTTTTAATGAGATTGACCAAAGGTTTATCAATTTTATTAGTTTTTTCATAAAACCAACTATTGGTTTTATTTATTAATTCAATAGTTTTCTTAATTTCAATTTTATTAATCTCTCCTTTGGTTTTCAGTATTTCTAATTTGGTATTTACTTGGGGATTTTCAATTTGTTCTTTTTCTAGCTTTTTCAACTGCAAGCCTAAGTCATTGATCTCCTCTTTCTCTATTTTATTTATGTAAGCATTCAGAGATATAAAACTTCCCCTAATAACTGCTTTTGCAGTATCCCATAAGTTTTGGTATGTTGTCTCACTCTTGTCATTCTCTTGAATGAAATTGTTGATTGTTTCTATGATTTCTTCTTTAACCTAACCCTTCTTTAGAATTAGATTATTTTGTTTCCAATTGATTTTTGGTTTCTCTTTCAATGGCTTTTTATTACATGTAATTTTTAATGCATTATGATCTGAGAAGGATGCATTGATTATCTCTACCTTTCTGCACTGGATTGTGAGATTTTTATGTCCTAGTACAGGGTCAATTTTTTTAAATGTTCCATGTACCGCTGAGAAAAAGGAATATTCCTTTCTATTCCCATTTAATTTTCTCCAAAGATCTATCATATCAACCTTATCCAGAGTTTTATTTACCTCCTTAACCTCTTTCTTGTTTATTTTGAGGTTAGATTTATCGAGTTCAGAGAGGGGGAGGTTGAGGTCCCCCACTAGAATAGTTTTGCTATCAATTTCTTCCTTCAACTCCCCCAACCTCTCCTTTAAGAATCTGGATGCTATACCACTTGGAGCATACATGTTTAGTAATGATATTGCTTCATTGTCTATGGTGCCTTTTAGCAGGATATAGTTTCCATCCTTATCCCTTTTGATTAGATCTATTTCTGCTTTCGCTTTGTCTGAGATTAGGATTGCTACTCCTGCCTTTCTTACATGAGCTGAAGCACAATATATTCTGCTCCATCCTTTGACCTTTATCCTATGTGTATCCCCCCGTTTCAAATGTGTTTCTTTTAAGCAGCATATTGTTGGATTATGGCTTTTAATCCATTCTGCTATCCGTCTCCGTTTTATGGGAGAGTTCATCCCATTCACATTCACAGTTATGATTACAATCTGTGTATTTCCCTCCACCCTCTTTCCCACCATTTGTGCTTTTAACTCTCCCGTCTCCCTTCCCCTCCTCAATAGTATTCACTTTTCTCCCCCTCCTCCTGCAGCCTTCCCCTCCTTCTTTTGGCCCCCCTCACTTTTACTCCCCTTTACTCTTATTGCTTCTTTCCTCCCTTTTAGCCACCCTCCCCTTTCTTCCCCCTTCCCCTCCTACTACCTATAGAGCTAGTTAGGATTATCTACTTAAGATTATTGTTTCCTCCTTTGAACAACTCAGATGAGAGTACCTCTCAAACAAAGCTCATCTCCCTCCCCTCCTTCCCTCTACTATAGTTTTGTACTTCTTCCTGTGATATAATTTGCCGTTTTCTGCTTCCCCCTTTTCACACCTCCTATTACAATCCCTTCTCATACTTAACTCATATTTTTGACATGACATCATTTACTTTATGCCTGTTCCCTCTTCATATATCCCTTTTATCATAATAGCTGCACAGTTCTCAAGATTAACAGGTATCATCTTCCCTTATAGGGAGGTAAACAGTTTGCCCTAATTGAGTAGCAAGTTTTTATTTTTGTTTTTTCCCCTCTGTTTACCTTTTTATGATTCTCTGGAGATCTGCATTTGAAGATCAAATTGTCTATTGAGTTCTGGTGTTTTGGTCAGGAAGCTCTGGAAATCCCTTATTTCATTGAATGACTTTCTCCTTGCCTGAAATGTTATGCTGAACTTTGCTGGGTAGTTGATCCTTGGTTGAAGTCCCAACTCCTTTGCCTTAAGGAATATTGGGTTCCAATTCTTTCGATCTTTTAATGTAGAAGCTGCAAGGTCCTGTGTGATCCTGACTGTGTGTCCTTGATATTTGAATTGTTTCTTTCTGGCTGCTTGTAGTATTTTCTCCTTCACTTGATAGCTCTGGAATTTGGCAACTATATTTCTTGGGGTTTTGAGTTTGGGATCCCTTTCGGGAGGGGAACGGTGAATTGTTTCGATGACTATTTTGCCTTCTGAGTCTAGTACTTCTGGGCAGTTTTCCTTGATGATTTCCTGGAAGATATTGTCCAGACTCTTTTCTTCATCATGGGTTTCTGGCAGGCCAATAATTCTTAAATTTTCTCTCCTGGATCTATTTTCCAGGGCAGTTGTTTTTTCAATTAAATATTTTACATTATCTTCTTTCTTTTCATTCTTTAGATTTTGTTTGACTGATTCTTGTTGCGTCATTGAGTCGTTAGTTTCTACTTACCCAATTCTAATCTTCATCGTATTGTTTTCTTCAGTTAGCTTTTGCATCTCCTTTTCCATCTGACCAATTTTTCCCTTTAAGGAGCTACTTTCTCCATTTAATTTTTGTACTTCTTTTTCCATTCGACCAATTTTCCCAGTTAGGTTTTGGGTTTCCTTTTCCATCTGATCAATTTTCCCAATGAGGTTTTGGGTTTCCTTTTCCGTTTGATTAACTCTTCCTTTTAGGGAATTATTCTCTCCAGTTAATTTTTGAACTTCCTTTTCCATTTGTTCAATTTTCCTTTTCAGAGTGATGTTCTCATCAGTGAATTCTTTTTTTTATAATTTTAAAATCATTGGCCAGTTTTTCTTTTATATCCTCCTTCAGATGTTCCAGGTAATCTAGTTGTGCTTGCGAGAAATTCATAGTCCCTTCTGAGGTTTCAGATGGAAGTACAGTCTCAGCTCTGACCTCTTTGGTGTTTGTGATTTGGTCCTTATCCCCATAGAAAGATTCTTTGGTTTTTTCACTTTTTGTCTGCTTTTTCCGATTCATGATGTTGGGTGAGTGTTGCAGCTTCTGGTTCTTTCAGTCAGAAGATACAGATCTTTTAAATTGAGCTGATGTATATCTAGGCCAAAAGCAGGCTTTTTTTTTGTTGTTGTTTCCCAGATCAACTCTGGGGTTAGCTTGTTAAGTGTGTGGGAGGGGTGGTCTGGTCTCAGGAGATCTCCTCAGCTGACCTGAGGCAAAGGCAAGGTCAAGGGATGGTGATCCCAGCTTCCCTATTGTCTTCCCTTTTCCCCTGGAGGGCTGGGGCACGCCTAGAAGCTAATGCGTGTTCCCGCCCCTCCTGGGGCTCGTCTCCTGGCGCTGAGGCTTTCTTGGGTCTCAGTGTGAATTTTCTCTGCCCTGGGTCGTCTGTCCTTCCAGATCGCCTTCGTCACAGTAGGAAGAATCCCCCCTTGCTATTTCTGCAGCCTCTGGTGTTATGAGACTACTTGCACCCTTCTGCTGTTCCTGCTGATCCAGAATTTATCTGGGGAAGAATTTTATGGTTCTTTCACGGCCATCAGCGGGGAGTAGAGATCATCTACTGATCACTCCGCCATCCCAGCTCCTCGAAGTTCAAGTAGTTGACTTACCGAAGTTTAGTCTTCAGGCTGAAGGTTTCAAAGGCTGCTGTGCTGATGTCTGGCACCCAGCGGCTCTCACCGACTCGGTTTGGCTTGTCTCCTGCTCCGCTGGTTTCGCTCGCCACTCTCGGGCTTCTCAGGTCCCCTCCGCCCTGCTGCGGCGACCCCACTGCGCTGTGCGCTGGGGGCTTACCCTCGTGGAACAGATCCTTCCCGTGGACCTTCCAGTCCAACCTGGGCTCTGAATCTGTCAAAGTCTGTCACCCACTGGATTCTACACCTCCAAAGTATGGTCAGATTCTCCCTTCAGAGACATCCAGAGGAGCTTGTCCAGGAGCTTAGGTGAGTCGCCGCTTTCACTCCGCCATCTTGGCTCCGCCCCCAAGATCCTGAATTTAGAGTTGAAGTGACCAAGAAGCTATCTAGCACCACGCATCATGTATACACAGGAAAATTAAGTTCATCGATATGCAGTGACTCAGCCAAGATCAGAAAATTAGTAATCAATATTCACAACCTCTGTTCTGATCTTCTGTGTCACCTTCTCAGCTACCTATAGACATCTCAAATTAGATTTCCCACAGACATGCATTCAGCACATAGCCTGGTTCATGACTGTTACTTAAAATATTCTTGTTGAAGAGACTTAACTTGAAGACCTCAAGCTCTAAATACATCACATTCGCCAGTGTACAGTATTCTCTCTTTCTCCCATGCAATGGTTGGGTTTCTCTCTTAGTTCATTTCATAACAGTGATGATCAAGGCAAATTTTCTAATGCATACTTCTATTAAATCATGCTTACCTTTGCTCAGTGCCTAAATCCTGCAAGAACAGTGGGGACCTTGTACTTTGCACATATTCACTGTGTCCCAATTTATCTTATCTCTCACTAATGATAGTTTGTTGTTTTTGTTTTTTTTTTTTTTAACTATCTGGTACTCAAACATTTAATCTGCTAACAAATAACTAAGCTCTTAGGTAAATTGGTTTTTCTTATCTTTTTTAATTTTTAAAGTACTTTCTTCCATTACTTGTTTAAATTCTATATTACAGACACACGAAACAGATAAAGCAGCAAAGTGAAATAAAAATTGATTTATATTTCCAGTGCCAGGAACAAATGTGGAATTTGAAACTGTGACTTTTCTTTGACCTTTACAATTATAAACGAAAGAAAAATACTCCCTGCCTTTGAATATCTCTTATACAATAGAGTCACAGAATTTGAACCTTTAAAGGACATGATGTATATATATAGTTATCCTCTATTATAACAAAAAATGTGTGTAATTGTCTACCTTTATTTCTCTGTGTCAGAAAAGAAACACAAATAAAAATATGAGTCTAGATGTATATATTAAACTACGACTTATATGTGTGCTTGGATCTTGATATAGAATGATGTTGATGAGAGACAGAATAAGACTGAGTATGTAACTTGCCTTAATATCTGGTAGATATTTTTTGTTGATACTAGTTGTTTTTAATATCTTTAATAGCTCTACTGTAAACTCAGTGTAGCACAGTGGACAGAGTGAAGGCCTAGAAATCATAAATATACAGGTTATCTATCTCTGATAAACAGAGGACGAATGACTATGGGTAAGAAAATCACTATTTGTCTTAGGCAACACCTGTGGTTTAAATATATTCCTGAGGGTTTTTGACCATCTAACAGTAGAGTAGCTGTTTCCACCTGAGAATTTCCATATTCTGATGAAATTTCAACTCATCCAAATATTTGTGGAGTCATTTTCATGCGAAGTCAGCCTTTTTGCTGCTAAATAGATTATATCTTGACAAGGAACTGATGCAATCAGTTGAAGCTTTAAAAGATACCTGAGACTGTAGAACTGAAGGGCATTTTAAACAATATAATTAAAAGAGAACATGGCCTTCACTTTCTACAAGGTATTA
Organism: Notamacropus eugenii; assembly: GCF_028372415.1. Taxonomy (NCBI): domain Eukaryota; kingdom Metazoa; phylum Chordata; class Mammalia; order Diprotodontia; family Macropodidae; genus Notamacropus; species Notamacropus eugenii. The sequence goes on from NC_092875.1 coordinate 385,637,167, forward strand.
TGAACTCTGTATCCTAAATCATATCTTATTATCTTGGATAGTCTGGATTAATGTCTTGGTTTTAAGGTTCTATATAGTTGCTCAACACTTCTCTTAACGTAGTAGGTATTCTAAATACTATTATACTCATTTTTGAGATGAAGACTTTTAGCCTCAATTTGAGTTGTTCTTAAACATACATAAGTACGTATTAGCACCTAATTTGTTTTATATTTTTAATATTTTAAAAACTAAAAGTGGAATCTAGTCACTGACATTATACATTTAATAATCAAAATAAAGTTTCCATTTCAAAAAAATATTTCCTTCATAACCACTCTGAGTATTGAGTAGAATATTTGACTTATTCATTATATATGTATATGCATATATATGCATACATGTATATATATATGCATATATATACATATACATATATATGCATATATATATGTTGGTTCCTCATTCATTGCATTCTAACTCAAATCACTTGATATCCCTTCCAAATCATTAAGATCATTAAGATGCAGTGTGTCTTCGAGGATATGGTGCTGGATTTAGGTTCAAATTCCTCTATAGACACCTATTAACTGTGTGATTTTGGTAAGTAAAAATTGTTTTGATCTTCAGTTTCCTGACCTCCTCAATAAGTATTTGAATAAGAGGATCTCTGAGGTTCCTTCCAATTCTAAATCTTTGCTCCTTTAAGAACAAAGTGGATATAACATTTCTAAAGATGTTGGTTTTATCCCTCAGCCACCACAATCATACCTTTCCTAACATCTTTATAATTATAAATGTTTTAGTTTATTGTCTGCTCCTTGTCTCCAGTGTTAGAAGAGTCATTCCTCCTCCCAAAAAACAGCTTCTCCACTTATTGTCTTTGTCATCTGCTTCCATCTCTCCCCAAACAAGCTCCTTTTCTCAAATGGTTCCCTCTCTATTTTCTCTATTCTGCTCTATCTAAAAATAACTTGTTTTAGCCTCTCTATTCTAAAGGAAAAATGTAGATAGATGGAAACAGACAGATAGATATAATATGTGTAGGTATATGTGTACATGTATGCATGTATATATGTGTGTGGGTGCTTCATGTGTATGTATATATGTGTTTATATACATACACACATATACACCCACACCCCTACATACACATATGCATATACATACATACATACATACATATATATATATGTATATATATATATATATATATATATATATATATATATATATATATATATATATATATATATATATATACATATTGCCTTTAAGATATTCCATATTTGGTATGTCCTATTTTATTGCTCCCCTTTCTTGTTATCTTCTAAAATAAGAGGATACTGACTTCACTGCCTTCACTTTCCCAACATTTACTTACTTTTCAACCCCTTCCAACCTCACTTCCATTCCGATAGGTCTATCCAAATTTACCCATGACCTTATTATTGCTGAATCCTATTATGTTTTGCTGAACTACAGTAACTAAAATTTCTTTAAAATTTGACAAGTTTACCATTTCTGACCACCATCTCCTTCCTATCTAATCATTGTTTGGTTTTCACAGCACATTTCTGCATTTCTGATAGCTTTGTGTCTGTACTGCTCCCTCTTTTTCTTTTGTTGGATTCTCATTTTCTTTTCTTCTACGTTAATATGTGTCAAAAATTCCTTTGAAAAAATTCTATCTTTAGTCCTCCTGTTGCCCTTTCTTAGTGATATACATTGTAACTGATATAGTTTCAATGATTAATTTGATACAAATATGGGTGAACTTTATGGGCTATGTAGAGTATGCCCAGTTATACTGTAATATAGAAGTCCTCTCAAAAGGATGAAAATGCAAAAGACCCAGAACTCCGCTTGGATTAGAGCAGTCACTGGGGAATGCTTTTTCATTCATCTGCTTCCCACTTTCTTATCTTGTTTTATTTGCTCAGGCCTCTGGTGTGGTAAGGGTGTGTGTGCGCGTTCATCCTTCATTGCCAAAGAAGACCATGCCATTGGAGAAATAGTGATATGACATGCACTTGACTTTGTTTTTGAGTGAGTGAGGGCTGTGCAATTCACCAGCCTCACTTCTCCTCCAGAGCCATCTGAATACAGTGACCAGATATTCATCAGGATGATTGGAGATGACCCAGGATGAGGCAACTGTGGTTAAGTGACTTGTCTAACATCACACAGCTAGTGAGTGTCAAGTGTCTGAGGTGAGATTTGAACTCAGATAGTCCTGCTTCTTGCATTGGTGCTCTATCCACTGCACCGCCTAGTTGGTACAGTGGATACAGCTCCAGATATACAGTTGGGAAGACCAAGTTCAAGTGTGACCACTGATACTTATATAAGCTGTGTCACCCTGGGCAAGTCTCTTAATCCTGTTTGCTTCAATTTTCTCTTCTGTAAAATGAGCTAAAGACATAAATGGCAATTAACTCCAGTATATTTGCTGAGAAAACCCTAAATGGATTCATAGAGTCTGAAATTACTAAATACCAATGATGACTGGTGTGGGAGGAAGAAGGAAATCTGTCTAGTAAGTTAGTCACCTTGAATCCTGAGTTCCACACTTTTGGTCATCTTTCAGACAGTTCGTAAGCACATTCTTACCTGTTCTATAGTTATTTCTGCTTGACAGTGCCAAATTCCTATTGGAGTCAAGTAGGTTGCTTTTCCTTTTCCTTCCCACTGCCACGAGACCAGAAATCCTTCCAAGGACGTCAGTAAACTGTAACTAGATAAGGGAAAAAATCAACTTGGCTTTTCCCTACCTTGATTCCTTTGAAATGTTTTTCTCCCGCTATGATAATACCCTGGGACTCTGATACAGATAAAGTTGACAAATCAAACAAAACTTTAATTGTATAAATGATATACCTGAGGTCACAAGTTTTAAACCCCAGAACTGACTTTTCATGGTGAAGCCTAAAGCTATAGAAACAGAGTCTAATTAGAAAGATGCTTTCTTAATCGAAGAAGGTAATGTTGAAAACATTTTAACTTTTAGAATAAGACAAAATCCCTTACTTTAAATGATCAAAAGCAATCTGTGGAAAATTTCATATATTTAAAGTGAGATTTACTTATTCAAAATAAACAAATTCAATTCAGTTTTAAGCAAGCCAGTTACCCAGCAGTGCCCTAAATGAAAGGAACCAAAGAAAATGTCTTTATGGAAAGATAGAGGACCAAGAAGAAGAAAAGACAACTTGAATATTTGCATGTCTATAAAGCAGAGAAAAACGTGAGGTTCATATTAGGTATCAAAAGAGAGAGTAGGAAAATGTCCTGGTATTGTACTTCAAATAGTTTTATACATTCACACAAGTGTAAATATTTGTTAATTGAAATTGGTTCATTCAAGTGCTCCTTACTTCCTCTAGTTTCCAAGAATTTCTATCAGAACTGATATGAAGCATCAGAATGGATTCTTTTGACTACTTTATTATTCTACGGTCATTCAAGAGTAAAGATGAAAACTGAGTTGAAATTCAAACAACAAAAAGGACAATATTATCAAATCTGAGTCATAAGGCAGGAAGAAATCTTGGAAATTATGTTTTCTCACCCCATTTTGACTTCATTTTATCATTCATTCAGCAATATACCGATGTACCTTTTGATCTATCAATTATTGTAGGCAAGATGAAAGTGAGGGAAGAGAGGAAGGGACATCAGATACTTGTCAGCATCACTTAGGTAATAAACATTGAAGACAGGACTGAAATCCAGATTTTTTGTCAATCATTTTTTAATATATGACTCAAGCTCTTGAAGAATGATCTCCCAAAGGGTAAACTATCATCTTAAAATGATATGAGTATTATAATAAAACAAACATCATAACAAAAATCAATATTACATCACATGTTAAAAAAGGACAAATTCATACTTTTCAAAGAAGATGCTATTTCCTAAGAAATAATGAACCTCACCATTTCTCTATACAATGCTTCATTTAAATGATCATCCAATTTTACTTAATATATCTATATGTAAGATAAGAATTACTCAACACCATAAAAGCATCTTGCATATGTACAGCACTTTTTGTCACCACATATGCTCAAACATAAATGTATAGAAATATGTATATATATGTGGTATGCATGCACATCTACATTATACATATATTCATGTACAATTCTAATATGGTCTTCTTAAAAGACTGCTGTTCATTTAATTAGTTAAAATGTTTCTTATATACAGAGTTCAAAAATACTAAGATAATTTTATTTTTTATAATGCCTGAAGTATAACTTCATTCTTAGAAGACCTTTTGAAATAATCTCATTGAAAGCTATACAATTTTTATCTCAATAAATTTCAACTCATTCCTCAGTAGTTGTAAAGAAACCTCTTTATTTTATATCAGTAAGGCAATCTTTTAAAATTATCACAAATGACATGTTATCCTTGACTGCTGATACTTGATTTTCTCATAATTGTAAGGTTTATTTGGAGAGACTTCTACATATTCTCTTTGAAAAATAAGATCAAAAATTTATGTTTTCTTTTTAGCCAAATGAGAATTATTATTTAGTGCAATTAAGGTGGTCATTGCCAGGAAATACATTTCGATATTTGCTTTTTAGAAATTATGTGAAATTTCTTTTCTCAATATTACCTCTGGAAACTAAAAATGATTCACTTCCTTCTTTTAAGGGCTCATTACTGCTCTCACTTTAGGATAATCAATTCTAATTGACTTTCTGAAGGAGGATCACTTTAGAGCTTGCTCTTGCATTAGTCAGTAAGACACTGATGAATCAAAGGACACAACACTTCTTTTTTTATTAAAAATGCAAGCTGAATATATGATTAATGAAGAGAGTAATTGTAATGATGTCCTTGAAAATGGCTATAAAGTGAAAAATTGAGTTCTTATATTCTATTAAATTTTGTGATGTCTGTGGTGTCATTTCTATTTTGGATTTGTTTTTCAAATAGCAAATCAAAACACAAATAATCTACTTAGATTCCATTAACTACTAACTCTACATTATTTTGTTGTTTTGGATATGTTTGTCTAATTCTGGTTCGTAATGATTATTGGCACTATTAGACATCTTTTCTAAGTCATGAGGTCTGGAAAAGCAGTTTGGTCATCTTTTTATCCAGGTGCAAAACTCAGCTGTACCAACATCTTTTAATTGCCTGGCAAACAAGAGGCAACATCTGCGTATCAGAGAGTAAGTTTTAAATTAGTAATCATAACAAAATAATGCCATGTCTGTTTAGCTGCCAATAGTCTCAGATGTTTGAAAACTTCTGTGTTGTATGCCAAATGAATGAGGGATCCTGTCATTAAATATTATCTTCATGCTTTGAACAGAGTTGATTTGCTTTTTAGGTTCATAAGTTTTATTTCTGTCACAAGGTGAAGAGAAGTCACCTTTGTTATTTGCCAGAAGTTGTTGATAGAAAATGGAAAGGAAGGGAATTGGGAATGAGATGAGGAATCTATTTTCTCCATCTAAAAAACTGCGGGGTTGGGCTCTACGATCTTGGAAGTTCTCCTTCCTGTACTCAAGGTCCATAATAATTTGAATATTGTCTACATCTATCTATCTACCTTTCTATCCATCATGTTAAAATCATCAGATCATAATATATGTGAAACTTATATTTTCAAAATACATAAGCTCAAGGGTTAAAACTTAAGTCCTGCAGGGTCTTAATCAAATTGATTGGCATATAGCTTCAAGAGATGACATATATTCATTAACATTGCAAATATCTTCCAGGATCATTTGGTATAAATCAACAATGTTTTTCATGTAAGAGGTAATTCCCATTAAATATTTTTGTTTTCAAATACAGTATTTTCGAAATGTCTAACAGCCATCTTGTTAGATTTCTGCACAAAACAAATTAAATGACTGGACCTTGTTCATAATTAAATTTCTCTTTCTAAGAAATAAGAGGTGAAATGATGGCATAACATACAGGCTGTGGAACAATTTTTTTTTAACCTTGGCTTTCCCAGAATTCTCAGAAAATCTTTGTTTTTACATTAGAAAACAGTAAGTCATAGTAATATGTTTTAAGATCTTAATAAAATTTTTAAACATTTCATTAGAAGTCCCAGACATGCTCACTATACCAACAAATTGAATTAAAATTTAGTCTTTTCCAGATTTGCCAGGAGTCCTAACACCCTGAAGATTCATTGGCCCTGAGGTCCATTCTCAGTGCTAGGTCCATTCTCAATGCTAGGCTGAATCATTATGTCATAAAGGGCCACGGTGTTTAGCACGATACTTAGCTACCATATAAGAACAATTAATTAATTCACCCTCTATGTATCTGTCCACCTGACTATATATATTTGCATTCTACCAGGGAGTTTTGAATCATATACTGATCAATGGAAAGGATGGTAGAGGCCATTTAGGTAAAGACTCGCAATTTTCAGATAGGGAAACTGAGCACAAGAAAGGACAAATATAATGCCCAGGGTAATACATCATATTTTGCAAACCCAGAATTTAAAACAAGTTTCTCTGATTCTAAACGAAGCATCTTTTCCACCCCTCCACCATTAAAGCGGCGTTCTAAAGGAAAAACAATGCCTTAACCTATACGATCTATCTTGTGATGGAAATAACATGCCTTATTGTAAACTGGTAGGAGAAATAATCTCTGGAAGAAATGATTCTCCATATCCGTGTGGGAAAGCCCTTTTGTTTAGCCTTTAACCCTATCATAGATAAAATGGAAAACATTGTTCTCAATAGAATGGTTTCTTTTATCTGACTGTTCTACCTGTCACAGTTTCAAAAGTAGTTGCTGGGGCACATCTTCAAAACGCAACACCAATATATCTTATCATGTGCAAATTGGCGTGTAATATTGACTGTTCAGAAGTTTCAAAGTTCCCTAAGTTGGAGAAGTGTCATCTCCAGAGTACACTTAATGAATTCTTCGCATTTAAAATTTCTTTGAAAGAATCAGTTTCAGGAGTGGTTGTGAAAGAGATAAAACAAAGATAATTCTATTTCCAGAAATGGAAAAACAAAACAAGGCATCTTAAGGTCCCTATTCCTACCTTTATCAGCATCAACTTTGCAACTGACAAGGAAACAACAATAGATCAACAGTTACTCATTTTTCCAGAATGAAGAACAGCCTCTTGTCACACTATACAGCTTAAATTGAATGTTTAGCATTGCTCATTCTTCTTTGGGAGGTGAGAGAGGCATTTAGGTAGAGAAGTGGATAAACCCACTCAGGATAGGTTTATACATTATTATATTTTTCACATCTATTAAAAGCTCTGCTCTATATAATTTCCCATGTAAATTTTCCTCTATAGTAAATAAAGTCTCCATATATAAAGACACCGCATTAGAGCTGAGGAATCATAGATTTTAAAAGAACAAAGAAAATAGCTGATTGGGTAGTAGGATAATAGCAACATGGAAATAATTTCGTTGCCTTTATCATTTTTATCCCACTTATATTTCTGAGCATTACTTCCTTAAATATTAAGTATCATTTTCCAGACAAAAACTTTAACTATACAATGTTTGTCTGCAAAGTGAAAAATCTCAATTCTTATTTTTGTTTCCAAATACTTGTATCTTGTCTTACAACTTTTTCTTCACCATAGAAACCTGGATCGTTCTGGAAAATGTGTGATTCTTTGTCATCATTTCCTTGGCTAGACACTGTTTCTATCTCGAAACAAGACACTTTGGATCAGGTGGAGAAATTGACATAGTCCTAGTTCTTCAATGTCATCAATCTTCCCCTTTGATGCTGCAATTCGGAAACCAGTGTTTCTTTGTCGTTTATTCAGGGTATATGAAGGAATTCATTCTAAGGAGATTCAAGGTCTAGATCTCGCTCAAATTATATGTTTTCAGGATACAACAGTGTCAAATATATTATACTAAGAATATCAAAAGATATAAGAAAATTGGTAATTAAAGATAAACAAGAAAAAGTTAGACACCAAAGGAGTAACAGTCTTCACAAATGTTCATTCTAGACCTCAATAAAATCAAGCCCCACCAATGTTAAACATCTCACCAAGACCAAAGAAAAGTGACCATACTTCAAAGAGTGCTTTTATCTTTCCCAAATTCGTCATACCATATGAGCTATAATTTTAATTTTTAATTTAATTTCTATTTGATTTTTAATTTTAGTATTTAATTTTTTTTTATTGCTGGATTAAAATAAGGGGGTGAGAGGTTTCTGGGAAGATGGTGGGGTAGGTCAGAAAATTCCAGACTCTCAAGGTTTTCCCCCATAAAAGCATTAAAATAGCATATTAGGGCAAATAGAGTGTGGCTGGAGAAAAATAAGAATAGGGGCACAACAGGGGTATTCCCGGGACAATTTGAGAAAATTGGAAGAAAAATCTCAGGACTAGTAAAGAGTAAACACCTGAAGGCTAGATTACCTTTTAACAACAAGCTGCTAGCCCCTTAAACTACAAGCAGCAAGTCCTGGAGTTAGTTGGTTTGAAAGGCTGCCTTGGCCCCAATCACAGGAGCTCTCATCCATGGAATAGTGAGGGGAGTTGAGTGTTTTACCCCAGAAGATTGAGAGAATCTCTGCTGATAAGAAATGACAGACCCAGCTGGGTTGCAAATGTAGCAGGGAGTGAGAAGGATCCAGCACATGCCTGGCGGTTGTAGAAGCAGTAGGGAATAAAGCTCCTGGTGGTGGGCACTTACAGAAGGTTGGAGAATTGGCTTTGGTTAGAGGAAGGAGGGGAGACCTGAAGATCTAGGGCAACAGGCACCATTTCACATGCCCCAGCGCTAGAGATGATTACAAAAATTAAACTCTTACCACAAAAAAATTCAAAGGCGAAGGAGAAAGAATCCAACCCTAGAGAGCTACTGTAGGAACAGGGACGAGAAAGGTTCATCTTCAGTAAAGAAACCCCCAAAGAGTAATGTCAAATGATTACTTGCCCAAAATGAATTCTTAAAAGATCTTTAAAAAGAGTTTTAAAATCAAATGACAAAGAAGGAGGACAAACTAAAAAAAAAATGAGAATGATAGAAGATAAACAATAAAGTTATGAAAAGAAAGCCAACCAATTGGTAAAAAAAATTCAGATTCTTAAGGAAGGAAATGACTCCTTGGTAATTAGAATTAGGCAAAATGGAGCTAGTGAAATTATAAGAGAACAAGAAGTAATTAATAAAAATACGAATGACAAAAATAGAAGCGAAAGTGAAACATCTTATAAAAAACAAAAGATTTAAGAATAAATCAAGCAAGGAAAATATAAAAATAGTCAGACTGAAAGTTATGAAAAAATATCTTAATACAGTAATATAATAAATCAATAAAGCAAATTATCCTGAAACATTAGAACAAGGGGGGAAAGTAGAAATAGAAAAAAATCATTGATCACCACTTAAAAGATATCCTATGAGGAAAATGAATAGGAATATCATAGTCAAATTCCTAAACACCCAGATTAAGGAGAAGATATTAAAAAGATAAAGATTAATACAGTTTAAATACGGTGCTGCCACAATTACACTCATACAATATCTAGCAGCAGAGCCATTAATGTTCCGCATGTATAGGAATATAACATATTGGAGAGTAAAAGAAATACTGCTCTTGCTGAATATACCATATTTTGCAAGGTTAAGTATTAGCTTGAGTGAAAAAAATGGACATTTGATAAACTCTTAAACTTTCCAGACATTGTTAAAAAAATCCGAAACTTAACAGAAGATTTGACCTACAAGAACCAAAAGAAATATAAGGTACATACAAACGTTTGATTATAAGGGATTCAAAGGACAGACTGCTTACTTTTTCAATTTTTATATATGTAAAATACAAGCTGTATATCTAAAATTCTAATTAATAATTTGGTAGTTTATAAGTAAGACTGGGGAAATCCTGCTTAAAATGAGAATTTAAAAAGCAAAACCATTTATAAGCAGTTAAAAAGAATAGTTATTTTATACAAATGAGGTGCAAGAGGAATAATCAAGGAATTAGATGGGGAGGAGGCCTGGCAGTTCTGGTAACTTACTTTCATCAGGAATAGGTTCAAGAGAAATATTAAATACATAAATGCATGCATGTTATATATGTATATATGTATGTATATATGTATATATACATATATACTTACACACACACTTGTGTGTGTGTGTGTGTGTGTAAAAGTCTTCTAAATTCAGAAGAAGAGGTAGAAAATGGTGGGGTGCAGGGCGGGGAGAGGACAAGGGAAGGATCTTTATAGAGGAGGGAGTGGAAATAGGTAAAAGGGTAGCATATAAGTATGTTTAGATTTATGGGAATAGGAACATAGGGGAGGCATTCTCCGAGGGAAAGGTAGTGGTAGAAGTTAAGTAGAGAAGGCAGGAGGGATGTGAAACAAGAGATATGCTCAAACATAAAAACAAAAAACAAAAACAAAATAAAAGATTAGGAGTAGAATATGTTTGGGAAAGTATATATCTATACTTGTTTGTATATATATATGTGTGTGTATGTTTGTATCTATAGCTATATAGAAACATACCTAAACTTTATTGTAGTCTTCTGAGACTGGGGCGGGGGGGATATCAAAGTAAAAACTGCATAGCAGAAAAGAAAAGAACTCACAAGGAAGCAAAGAAGGGGTGGATAATTTTCCACACAAGTATTTTCTATCCCACAGGCTTCCCTGAAATGAAAAATTGTTACACAATTTGAATTCTCTCATGTTTTGCTATGCACAGGACATATTTTTTTTTCCTTTTTAGCTTTGTGTTTAAGTTCCAATATTTATTTAATGTTATATTTTTGGTTCTTTTTTGTATTCTGTATTTGTGTTCTGGAATTCGAAACTAAAGTAAAAACAAAATATAAAACATAAAAAATAAAAATAAAAAATAAAAAGCCTTACTCATATCTAACTTATACAAGTAAACAAACAAAATTTTTATCTATCAATCCCTTAAGCCATTGCTTTTTATCTCTTCTGCATTTTCCCAAACAAATAGGAAAAGCTTTATTCTTTCTGGTTTCACTTTTCACCAGAACCTTGCATCCAAGCACCTTGTAATGTGGCTTCTGAGCTCCAAAATTTTATTTAAATTTTTTTCCCAAATATTCCCAGTGTATTCAACGTTATATTCTTTCCATTATTTCTTGTCCTGCAACCTCCATAGACTTGCTGTAGCTTCTTATAAGGTGGTCGACCATTTTCTCATGAATACATTCCCTTTTCTCAAACATCCATGAAGATTTTATCTCCTGCTTTTTCTTCTATTTTACTGATAAAGTTGTTTCTTTTCAATAATAGATGCTGAGAGTGTGTGTATCATTGTCACTCAGTTGTTGTGATAGAGCCTTTTTTTATGTATAGTCACTCCCTCTCTCTTTCTATCTTTCTTTTATTTCCTCCCTCCTTCCTTTTTTTCTCAATACTTCATTTATAATTTCTTCACAAATGACCCCCTGAGATTTCTATATAATCTTAATGTCTCCCCTAAACAGCAGTGCATCTCCAAATGTCCTTACATTACCTATTCCAGGCCCTAATACTTCTTGTTTGAACCAACTAACATTAAAGCTTCATAATTGCCTGTATTCTTTTTCGTCTCCAATACAGGTTGCTTCTATAGGAGTAATATTTGGCAAGGTGATGAGCCGTTTATTTTTTTCTGAATTGCTTATAAGGAAGTTTGTTTGGATTTTATAGTTTTGTGTTTTTTATTTAGTTAATAATTGAATACATTATGATAGACATTTATGCTGTACAAGCTCAAAGGAGACAGCGACTTTTCAGAAGAGAGGTGTTCACAACTTGAATACTAAAGTCATAGTTCAATTCATAAAAAAATATTTTAGGCAGAAACTGTCCTGAAAGACATGTTTTAGAAAGATCTGGGTTTAGAGTCAAAACATCAATGTTTATATCCTGACTCTCCAGAATACTGTTTATGTAACTTTGAAAAACTGACATAGTTTCTCATTGATTTTCTTGACGATTCAGCAAAATTGAATGCAATTGACAAACTTAGCTTTAAAGAGCCTTTCAGATCCAATAATATGATTCTTTGGGGTAAGAATATTTGTAGGCATACAAGAACTAAGAAGTAGAGTTGGGAAACAAATCCATAACTTTTGATTACAAATATTGTGTTATGGGCTTCTGGGGTAAAAACCAAGATGGTAAAGGAAGTAACTGTGCTTTTTCAACACTACCCTTCAAACAAATGGAAAAGTAACATTTCAAAGCAAATTCTAGAAAGGAAGAGATAACAAAAGGTTAGTGTAAGAACTTTTTTCAGCACCAATACAACTAAGGCTGTCTGAAAGAGAAGTTCATAACACTGAGGTGGAGTGATAACATGTAGCTCACTTGACTGAAATACTAACGATGGATCTTTGAGGTGGCCATAGCAGAAACAGAAGTTTTGGGAGTTCTCAAATCAGAAACATTAAGGGGATCAGACAAGTGGTCAGAAAGAGACTCCAAGGGACCTCTGTACTAGAACTCGATACAACATAGTTTGGAAGTATCGTTACCTTTGTGCACTTCCTCTTCACGTTGTTTCCAGGTGAGAGAGGAGCACTTGCAATTCCAAAGAAACAAAAGGTCTGAAGAGGCAACATTGATTTTGGTCACAAGGGAGCAAGGGACCTGAGAAAGATTGCATGTTGTTTCTAACCACAGATCGTACCACCTTGAAAGCACCAAAAAATTCCAAGAAGTCCCCTATAATTGATGCTGAAAACAACAGTGGAAAAAAAAACAACCTTAAAGTGTGCAACCCTCCACTGAAAAGAAATCAACTTTAGCATAAAGTTCCAAGTCAATAAATAGACTGGATAAAAAATAATCCAAACATAAAAAAGCTACTATGGTGACAGTAAAGATCAAGAGTCAAATTCAGAAGAAAACTATGATGGCAAAAGAGCTACAATCAATGCCCCAAATGGAAAAACTAAATGAATTGTACACAAATTCACCAAGAATTCTTGGAAAACCTTTTCAAAATCAATCACTCTAAAAATCAATTAAGAATGGTAGAGGGAAAATTGGGAAAAAAAATAAAAGCAATGCAACAATATGAAAAGACAATTAAAAACTTATTAAAAGAGACAAAAAAAATTGAAGAGAATGACACTTTACAAACAGAATTAGTCAAATAGAAAAAAAAAAGGATCAAAAAGTACACCAAATAAAAGTATTTCATTAACATTGGAACTGAGCAAGTGGAAGCTAATGACTCCATGAGAAATCAAGAAACAATAAAAAAGTGAAAAAATAAGAAATATGAAATAGTCAAAGCAATAGCTAGAGAAAATTTTAAATCTCAAAATAAGTGCATCAGTAAAAAAAGGAGGAGGTTAATAAATTGGGCACATGACTAAAAAATTTAGAAAAAGAACAACTTAAAAATCCCCTATTAAACATCAAAATGGAAACTCAAAAAACAATTGAAAGATGAAAAAGTTAAAACCAAAACACCAAAGCAAAACTGAAAAAAAAAAAACAAACAAACAAAACTAGTAACTAGTTTGTGAAAAAAGAAGAAACTGTTGGATAATTTGTCTTGTTAGGAAGAAGAAAATAAAATTATCAAAACAGAAAGGATAAATTCACCAGAAATGAAAATCAAATTAAAACAATTATTATAAGGAATTTTTCTGAATTATACATAAGGAAAATTGATGTTCTAAGGGAAATGGATGAATATTTAAAAATATAAATTGCACAAATTAAGAGCAGTGGAAATGCAATATATGAAGGGCACTATCTTAGAAAAATAAAGTGAATAAGGAATATGTAAACTACCTATGACAAAAATCCCCAGGAATAGAAAGATTTATAAGTGCACTCTATGAGACATTGATGGAGCAATTATTTTATAAATTATATAAAATATTGGAAAAAATAAAGAGTTCTACTAAATTCCTTTTCACATGCAAATATAGTTTAGGCATGTAAATCATGCAAAAGCAGAGAAAGAAAACTATAGACAAATTATGTTAATGAACATTGATGCTGAAGGAGAACCAAGATGGTGGAGTGAAAAGAGAGACCTGCTCTAGTTCTCTCCCCATAACCCATAAAATACCTGTAAAAATGACTCTAAACAAATTCTAGAGCAACACAAACCACAAAACGACAGAATGAAAGAAATTTCCAGCCCAAGACAGCCTTGAAGACCAACAGGAAAGGTCTATTGCACCGGGTTCAGAGCAGAGCTCAGCCCAGTTTTGAAAAACTGAACCACACAGACAGGACAGGAACAGGTTTCAAGGCACAGAATCATGGGTAGCAGCTGCAGTTCCTAGATTTCTCAACCCACAAATGCCAAAGACAGCTTCAAAGGTCAGTGAGAAAGCTCTTTCAACGTAAAGTGAGGGGTTTGTGGTCTGACCCCAGCCCCAGCCCTTGGGGACAGCAGCCACTGTGGTAGCAGCGCCCACTTTTGGAGCCCTTGCCCTAGAGGCCCTGGTGGAATTGAACTGCCAATCTGAGTCTCATTCCTAAGTGGCATTCCTGAGGTGAAGAAGAACTCCTGCATGGTAGAGCTGGTTGAGGCTTGGGAGAGGGAATGATACTCACAGGTTCCCGGCAGAAAAGAGTGCTCATGGTTACCCACAGATCAGAGCACATGCCAAGAGAAGAGTAAACTCCGCTTCCTTGACTGGGCCACTATGGAGGAACTGAGAACTTACACGTCCCTAGGGTATACACTTATCTTGACCAAGAACTCAAAAATCAAGTAACTAACTGGGAAAATGCGAAAAAAAAAAAAGGAAAAGTAAGACTATAGAAGTGTACTTTGTTAGTGAAAAGGTATTTTCTTCCATCCTGTCACATGAAAAACAAAGCACACATTCAGAAGAAGACATAAAAGTCTAGGCTTGGACATATAAAACCTCAAAAAAATTATGCTATGGCTTCAGGACATGGAAGAGTTCAAAAAGTACTTCGAAAATTAAGTCAGAGAGGTGGAAGAAAAATTGTGAAAAAAAAATGAAGATGATGCTAGAAAATCACGAAAAGCAAGTCAACACCTTGTTAGAGGAGACCCAAAAAATGCTGAAGAAAAGACAGCTTTAAAAGTAAACAAACCCGAAAGGTAATAGAGGTCCACAAAGCCACTGAGTTGAAGAAAGCTTTACAAAGCAGAATTAGTCAAAGACAAAACGAGGTTCAAAAGATCACTGAAGGGGGCGGAGCCAAGATGGCATAGTAGAAAGACGCACATACACATAGCTCCGAACCCACAACCCATAGAACAACTACAAAGAAGTAACTCACGGCGAATTCTGTACCCAGAGGCCACAGAACATTGGAGCGAGGGAGATTTCTGTTCCGGAGAGACCTGTAAACCTCTCGTAAAAGGTCCTTCGTGCTGCGGACTGGGCGCCGGGACTGGGAGCTGAGTACAGCCCTGCCGTGGCCGCGGCACCGAGAGGAACAGATCCGAGCGGGCTTCAGGGACGGGATCTCCAGTGGCCTCACAAGTACCTCCACCCACAGGTGACGGGGGTCTGTGAGAGAGTCCCTTTGGTGGGTCAAGGGGGGAGTGGGGTGCCCCCATGGCTCGGGCCCCCTCGGGAGACAGAAGCTGAGGGGCAGCGGCAGACCAAGGCTCTCCAAGCAGGCAGGAGCCTGGATCCATTGTTGAAGGTCTGTGCATAAACTCCCTGAGGGAACTGAGCCTGAGAGGTAGCCCTGCCCTCACCTGAGCATCTGAATTTAATCTCACACTGAATAGCAGCCCTGCCCCCGCCCAAACCCTGAGGCTGGAAGCAGCATTTGAATCTCAGACCCCAAACACTGGCTGGGAGGATCAGGAGGTGAGGTGGGTGTGAGGAAAATATTCAGAGGTCAAGTCACTGGCTGGGAAAATGCCCAGAAAAGGGAAAAGAAATAAGACTATAGAAGGTTACTTTCTTGGTGAACAGGCATTTCCTCCCTTCCTTTCTGATGAGGAAGAGCAATGCTTACCATCAGGCAAAGACACAGAAATCAAGGCTTCTGTGTCCCAGCCCACCCAATGGGCTCAGGCCATGGAAGAGCTCAAAAAGAATTTTGAAAATCAAGTTAGAGAGGTGGAGGAAAAGCTGGGAAGAGAAATGAGAGACATGAAGTCAAAGCATGAACAGCAAATCAGCTCCCTGCTAAAGGAGACCCAAAAAAATGTTGAAGAAAATAACACCTTGAAAACTAGCCTAACTCAATTGGCAAAAG
The DNA here is from genome assembly GCF_028372415.1 of Notamacropus eugenii. Classification (NCBI taxonomy): domain Eukaryota; kingdom Metazoa; phylum Chordata; class Mammalia; order Diprotodontia; family Macropodidae; genus Notamacropus; species Notamacropus eugenii. The sequence continues at coordinate 385,653,347 of NC_092875.1, forward strand.
AGGTTCAAAAAGCCAATGAGGAGAAGAATGCTTTCAAAAGCAGAATTAGCCAAATGGAAAAGGAGATTCAAAAGCTCACTGAAGAAAATAGTTCTTTCAAAATTAGAATGGAACAGATGGAGGCTAATGACTGTATGAGAAACCAAGAAATCACAAAACAAAACCAAAAGAATGAAAAAATGGAAGATAATGTGAAATATCTCATTGGAAAAACAACTGACCTGGAAAATAGAGCCAGGAGAGACAATTTAAAAATTATGGGCCTACCTGAAAGCCATGATCAGAAAAAGAGCCTAGACATCATCTTTCATGAAATTATCAATGAAAACTTCCCTGAGATTCTAGAACCAGAGGGCAAAATAAATATTCAAGGAATCCACAGAACACCGCCTGAAAGAGATCCAAAAAGAGAAACTCCTAGGAACATTGTGGCCAAATTCCAGAACTCCCAGGTGAAAGAGAAAATATTGCAAGCAGCTAGAAAGAAACAATTCAAGTATTGTGGAAATACAATCAGGATAACACAAGATCTAGCAGCTTCTACATTAAGGGATCGAAGGGCATGGAATAGGATATTCCAGAAGTCAAAGGAACTAGGACTAAAACCAAGAATCACCTACCCAGCAAAACTGAGTATAATACTTCAGGGGAAAAATTGGTCTTTCAATGAAATAGAGGATTTTCAAGCATTCTTGATGAAAAAACCAGAGCTGAAAAGAAAATTTGACTTCCAAACACAAGAATGAAGAGAACCATGAAAAGGTGAACAGCAAAGAGAAGTCACAAGGGACTTACTAAAGTTGAACTGTTTACATTCCTACATGGAAAGACAATATTTGTAACTCTTGAAACATTTCAGTATCTGGGTACTGGGTGGGATTACACACACACACATGCACACACGCACACACACATAGAGACAGAGTGCACAGAGTGAATTGAAGAGGATGGGATCATATCTTAAAAAAAAAATGAAATCAAGCAGTGAGAGAGAAAGATATTGGGAGGAGAAAGGGAGAATTGAATGGGGCAAATTATCTCTCATAAAAGAGGCAAGCAAAAGACTCATTAGTGGAGGGATAAAGAGGGGAGGTGAGAGAAAAACATGAAGTCTACTCTCATCACATTCCACTAAAGGAAAGAATAAAATGCCTGCTCATTTTGGTATGAAAACCTATCTTACAATACAGGAAAGTGGAGGATAAGGGGATAAGCAGAGTGGGGGGGGATGATAGAAGGGAGGGCATGGGGAGGAGAGTGCAATTTGAGGTCAACACTCATGGGGAGGGATAGGATCAAAAGAGAATAGAAGTAATGGGGGACAGGATAGGATGGAGGGAAATATAGTTAGTCCTATACAACACAACTATTATGGAAGTCATTTGCAAAACTACACAGATTTGGCCTATATTGAATTGCTTGCCTTCCAAAGGGAAGGGGTGGAGAGGGAGGGAGCTAAAGAAGTTGGAACTCAAAGTGTTAGGATCAGCTGTAATGTTCTTACCACTAGGAAATAAGAAATACAGGTAAAGGGGTATAGAAAGCTATCTGGCCCTACAGGACAAAAGAGAAGACAGAGACAAGGGCAGAGAGGGATGATAGAAGAGAGAGCAGATTGGTCATAGGGGCAATTAGAATGCTTGGCGTTTGGGGGGGGGAGGGGAGAAAAGGGGAAAAATTTGAAACCCAAAATTTTGTGAAAATGAATGTTAAAAGCTAAAAAAAAAAAAAAAAAAAGATCACTGAAGAAATTAGTGTTTTTTTTTAAACTAAAGTGGAACTGATGGAAGCTAATGACTTTATGAGAAACCAAGAAATTATAAAAACATGACCAAAAAATGAAAAAATAGAAGATAATGTGAAATATCTCATTGGAAAAACAATTGACTTGGGAAATAGATTCAGGATAGATAATTTTAAAATTATTCGTCTACCTGAAAACCATGATGAAAAAAGAGCCTAGGCGTCATATTCAAAGAAATTATCAAGGAAAACTACCCTGATATTCTAGAATCAGAGAATAAAATAGAAATGGAAAGAATTCACTGGTCACCTGAAATAGATCCCTAAAGGAAAACTCCTAGGAATAATTTCAGAGTTCCCAGGTCAAGGATGAATTATACAAGCAGTCAGAAAGAAACAATTTGAGTTTTGTGGAAATATTATCAGGATAACGCAAGATTTAGCAGCTTCTACAATAAGGGATCAATAGGCTTGGAATATGACATTCCAGAGATGAAAAGGAGATAGGATTAAAACCAAGAATCACGTACCCAGAAAAAATTAAGTATAATACTTCAGGGGAAAAATGAAATTTTAATGAAATAGAGGAAATCCAAGCATTCTGGTTGAAAAGACCAGAGTTGAATAGACATTTTGACTTTTAAATACAAGAATCAAGAGAAACATGAAAAGGTAAACAGGAAAGAGAAGTATTAAGGAACTCTTTGAAGTAGAAGTGTTTATATTCCCACATGGAAAGATGTTATTCGTAACTCATGAGACTTTTTTCAATATTAGGATAGTGAGATGGAACATATAGATATATACACAAACACATACACATATACATATACACATATGTATATATGTATTTATATATATATATATATATATGTATAGGTGTGTACGGGTATGTATGTATGTGTATATTATATACATGTAGGTATATAGATAGGTAGATATATATATATGTATAGATATAGATATATGTACATGGGTGTATGTGTGTGTATATATATATATACATATACATATCTATATGTGTGTGTGTATATATATATATATATATATATATATATATATATATATACATATATGCATTTGTATGCAAACGCATACACACACACATAGACAAAGGACACAGGGTGAGTTGAATATGAAGGGAGAATACCTAAAAAATATAATTTACTTTTGAATGGAATGTACTAGGAATAAGCGAAAGAGAGATATGGGATGTCACGAATCATATCATATAAAAAAGGAAAAAAAGAACTTCTACAATTGAAGGGAAGAGGGGGGAATGAAAAAAAATAATTAGCCCTTGCTCTCATGAGATTTGGCCTAAGGAGGGAATAATACACACTCAATAGGATATGGAAATCTATTTTACCCTGCAGGAAAACAAGGGAGAAGGAGATAGTAGAGGGAAGATAGTAGAAGGGACAGCATATTGGTGAAAGGGATAATCAGAAGCAAACAAACACTGTTGTGGGAGGACAGGTCAAGAGCGAGAATAGAATAAATGAAGTGCAGGATAGGACAGAGGGAAATGTGGTTAATTTTCTGCAATATAAATATTATAGAAGTGCTTTGCATTATAACCCATTCTTACCAGACTGAAGGAAGGGGTGGATGAAGTATATGCTGTCTTGCATGGGGGTGGGGAGAGATGGGTAGAAAATTTTTATTTCAAATTCTTATGGAAAAAAAATTTTAAGAACTGAAAATAAATTATATATTTAAAAAATGAATTTTGATGCCAAAATTTTAAATTTGATACTGCCGAGAATCTCACAGCAAAATATCAAAGAGATCTTATGGAATGAATAAGAGAGATTTATACCAGGTATGCAAGTCTGTTTCAATATTAGTTAAATTATAGTCTTAATTGACCACATCCATAAAAAAGGAAAAACCATGTGATTTTTCAATAGATGAAGAAAAAGCAATTGAAAAAATGCAATGCCTATACTTACTAGAAACAATACGAAAAATAAACCAAAAATTTAGTTGATTCTTTTTTTTAATAGTAAATATTATCTATGTACAATTAAGAGCAAGTATTTTCCATATTGGAGATCAAGTCCATGCCTTCCTAATAAGAGTAATGTTGAAGCAAGTCTGTCCATTATCAGTACTAATATTCAACCTGGTACTTTAAATGTTAGCTAGAGCAGCAAGTCCAGGAAAAGAAAATGAAGGAATGCAAATACACAACAAGGACATGAAACTATAACTTTTTCTATATGATGTTATGATAGGCTTAAAGAATCCTTAAAAAAATCAAAAGAAAATAATCAAAATGATTAATGACTTCTGCAAATTTGTAGGATGTAAAATAAACCCGTATAAATCTTTAGTATTTCTATATCTAACCAGCAAAATATAGAAGGTATGCAAATAGAAATTTAAAATAACTGCAAATATTATAAGATACTTAGGAGCCTACCTGCCAAAACAATAACAAGTACTGTATGAACATGACTGTAGAACACTTTTCACACACATAAGGAGAGATCTAAACAATGTAAAAATATTAATTTCTCTTTCATAATCTGAAACAATATAAAAAATAAAATGATCCCATTTAAATTAATTTAGTAATAAAGTGCCATTTCAATCAAATTACTAGTCAATTATTTTATAACAATGGAAATAATAACAAAATTCTATCTGGAAGAATAAAGTATATCAATTTTTTAAAGTGTAAAGAAAAGTGTTCTACCCACACTCAATTTCAAATGTACTTACAAAGAGATAACCATCAAAACATTCTGATATGAGTTTAAGAAACTGAGTGGTGCATCAGTGGAATGGATTAGTTACTCAATATACAACAGTAATTTAGTTTTGTTTTTTTTTAAATAAATAAAGAGATCAGTTTCTGAGACAAGAAGTCAACATTTCAGTAGGAAATTACAGGGGAAACTGAAGAACAGACAGGCAAAAACTAAACGTAGAACAACATATCATGATTTACACCTAAAGAATGATATCATAAACAAATTAAGTGATTGTGGAAAATTTTATCCCTAAGATCAAGGACAAGAGGAGAATTTATGAGCAAAGAAGATAGTCATGAGCAAAAGAGATAAAATGAAAAATTTAGATTATATGAAATGAAGAGGTCTTGAACAAACAAAATCAATGTAATCAAAACTAGAAAAAAAGCACGAAACTTGGGGAAAATTACTAAAAGTTTCTATGTTAAGAAAAAAAAAACAACCTGAGTCAAATTTAAAAGAATAAAATCATTTCCCAATTTATAAAAGGTCAAAGAATATGAACAGGGAATTTTCAGCAGAAATCATAGCCCTCAATAGTGACATAAAAAATACTCTAACCCATTATTTATTAGAGAAATACCAAATTATAATCCTGTGATTCTACTCCACACCAATAAGACTGGATAATATTTTGGAAAAATAAAATATAATTACTGGAAGGGATGCAGAAAAATTGGCACATTGAAGTTCAAAAGCACTAAAGTTTTGAACTGGTCTAACGTTTCTGGAGATCAAGTTGTTCTTATGCCCAAAGGGCTATCAAATCATGCATACCTTCCACCCATCAATACCACTAGTAGATCTGTACCACACAAAGAAAAAAAATAGAGGAAAAGACTTATGTGCCAATGTATGCACTTATGAAATATGCATACATCAAGGAAACACTTATGTGTTGAATATATTCGTATACATATATATGCATATTCATATATGGATGTACATATGTGCATGGTAGCTCTTTTTGTGGTAGAAAATGATTAGAAATTTACGGGACCTTCATCAATTTGGGAATAGTTGAAAAAGTTTTGGTATGATTGTGATGGAATATTATTATGCTATAAGAAATGATATGTAGGATGGATTCAGAAAATCCTGAGAAGATCAAAATAAACTGATGCAAAGTAAAGTGAGCAGAATGAGAAAAACATTGTACATATCAACAGAAATATTGTAACTGATCAAATGTGAAAAATTTTGTTTCTTTGATTAATACAATGATCCAAGATAATTCCAAAGGACAAATGATTAAAAATAATATCTAACTTCAGAAAGAGGTCAGATGAACTCTGAGTGCAGACTGCTGCATGCTGTTTTCGCTTTCTTTGTGTTTCTTGTTGGTTCTTGTTTATATTTTAATTCTAGTTTGTTTCTTTTTTTTCAACATAGCTAATATGGAAAAAATATTTTATGACAACACATATATAATTGATATAATACTGCTTGCCTTTTCAACAGATGAGGGAGAACTGAGAGGAAGGGAAATAATTTTATTCCCTCATTTGACCTTATCCCTTCCCAAAAGTGTTTATTTCTAGTTACTTCATTCTCGTATTTGCCCTCCCTTCTATCATTCCCTTCACCCCACCTGTCGCTTCCTCCCCTACTTTCCTGTAGTTTAAGATAGATTTTCATGCCAAATTTAGTGAGAATGCTATTCCTTCCTTAAGCCATATGTGGAGAGAGTAGCTTCACATTTCCCGTCTCCCCTTCTCCCTTTTCTCCTCCATTGAAAAAGATTTTTCTTGTTTCTTTGATGAGGTAGAGCTTCCCCTATTCCATTTCTCCTTTTTCCTGCCAGTATTTTCCTCCCTAACCCCTTATTTTTTATTTTATTTTACGTTTTTTGTGGATATTATCTCTTCTGATTCAGCGCAACATGTACTCTCTGTCTATATGTGTGTGCACGCGCACACATGTGTGTGCGTATGTACAAACCCTCCACCTACCCAAATACTGAGAAAAATCTCAAGAGTTACAAATATTTTCTTTCCATGTAGGAATGTAAACAGCTCAGCTTTGGAAAGTTTTTTTATGATTTCTCTTTCTTGTTTGCCTTTACATGCATCTCTAATTTTTATGTTAGAAAGTCCTCTATATGATTGAATGACTATTTATTCCCTTTAAGTATTGCACTCAGTATTGCTGGGTAGGTGATTTTTGGTTTTAATCCCAGTTCCTTTGACTTATGGCATATCCTATTCCAAGCCCTTTGATCACTTAATGTTGAGCCTGTCAGATCCTGTGTTATCCTGATTGTATTTCCACCATACTCAGTTGTTTCTTTGTAGCTGCTTGCAGTATTTTCTCCTTGACCTGGGAACTCTGAAATTTGGCCACAATATTCCTAGGAGTTTCTCTCTTTGGATCTCTTTCAGGATGTGGTTGATGGATTCTTTCAATATTTTTTTACCCTCTGGTTCTAGAATATCAGGACAGTTTTCCTTGATAATTTCATGGAAGATAATGTCTAGGCTCTTATTTTGATCATGGCTTTCAGGTAACACCATAATTTTTGAATTGTCTCTCCTGGATCTATTTTCCAGGTCAGTTGTTTTTCCAGTGAGATATTTCACATTATCCTCTATTTTGTCAAACTTTTGGTTTTTTTGTTTAACTGCTTGTTTTATGTTGTAGACATTAGCTTTCTTGAACTGAAATCTCTCTTTTAAAGAACTATTTTGTTCAGTGAGCTGTTGAACATTCTCCTCCATTTGACTAATTGTGCTTTAAAAAGCCTCCTTCTTCTCATTGGCTTTTTGGACCTCTTTTTCTAATTGAGGTAGGCTTTTTTCAAGGTGTTATTTTTCTCAGCATTTTTTGGTTCTCCTTTAGCAAGCTGCTACCTTGCTTTTCGAGCTCTTCTATTGCCTGAGCTCACTTTAAGGTCCCTTTGGAAGTCCTGGAAGCAGGATTCTTGACTTCCTCTGAAAGTATGCCTTGTTCTTCCTCATCTGAAAGGATGGGAGGAGACAACTGTTCACAAAGAAAGTTACCTTCTATGGTCTTATTTTTTTTTCTCTTTTTTGGACATTTTCCCAGCCAGTTACTTGACTTCTGAATCCTTTGTCAAGAAGATGGTCCTATTTCTCCTTCTCTCCCCAGGATCGATTTGGAGGCTGAAATTGGACTCAACTGTACCATTCCCCTGGGGCTTTGGGTGGGGGCGGAGCCATCACTGAGGGCTGAGATTTAGATCAGCTGCTCCCTAAAACCAGAGACTTTAAGCTGATCTGTTTGGACAATGCATCCAGGTAACTTCCCAGCCACTTTACCTGTCTTCAGTCTGTTGCTGCTGTCAGGAACCCTCTTCCCCTGTCACCCTGCTAGGAAAGCCTTCCCACGCTTATATTTGCAGGCTTCTTTGTTACTCGTGAGTTGAGAGATCTGCGACCCTCCCTGCTTGGGACTCTGCCCTGGAGGTCTGTTCAGGTCCTGTTCTTCTCAGTGCCACATGGCCAGGGCTGGCTTCCACTCAACTCAGTGTCCTATGAGATTGACCTTTCCTGTCAGCCTTCCAGGTTACCTTTGGCTGGAAACCTCTTTCCCTCTGTTGTTCTGTGGCTTCTGCTGCTCAAGAATTTGTTGAGAGTCATTGTATACAGGTGTTTTGTGGGCAGTGGGGAAAGCACTACAGTATATGACTCTTTCTACTCATCCATTTTCGTTCTGCCCCCCAGGGAAATAATTTGAAATGAAAATATAAAAAGATGAATATTAAATTCAGGGAATATATAAATTAAAAGGAAAAAACAAACCAAGTATTTTCATTATATTCCACTCTTCGGCTACACAAAGGCAAATTTTACTTATTTTATGAAATTATCTGAATGTACAGCTCACAATAAAGTACAAAAAGCAAATTAAAAAGTAAGCAGTGGAGAATCCTAGAGGCATACACATTATCATCAGAAAGAGTTACATAAATGTTATGAAAATAAAATATGTGAACTTAAAAGGGGAGAGGATCCTGGAGCCATTCATATTGAGGGAAAATTCTGTAAAATTATATAGTTCATGAGATCAATGCACTACAACAGAATATAATAATTGATTTCTTTCATTCAGAGAAAAATATCGTGTGTTCAGAACATAAGCCAGTTAAAATATCCTGTATTTTGGTGGGAATTTTGTTTAAGACTAAGAATATGGGAGCACAATACATAGGTTGTTCATATACACATCACACGTATATAGAGATCTGAAATACAGTAATTATTGAAATTAGTAGAAATCTCCAGGAAGCAAGAATGGGGGATATTTGGAACAGTCATGATGAAATAGCTATTGATGTGGCTGAAATAGACTCTAGAGAAGACCTAGGATCACACATTTCCTGCTGTTATTATAATTTTTGCTGTTGTTGGTGGCTTTTTACATATGGTCAACAACAAAAAAATGTTGTATCCATGCAATAATAGGGTATACATTGAACCTTTCAGGATTTACACTGAAACTTTGTAGGACGTGATTTAAGAATAGAACATGGCAAACTCATTGGTTTGCTTTAAACATATCTTCAAACATTTATGTATGAAAGATTGAATAAAGTCTCTTTATGAAATGTTATTGTTACATTTGTTTTCATCATATCTTTTATGATAGATATTTGGGCATGATTTTGGTTAAGTGAACTGAACCTGTGAAAAAGAAGAGATTGAAAGTATGAAAGAAAAATTAAAGAGTGGATATGGTTAGATCATGAAAGGAGGGGATACGGTTAGAAATGGACACAGAATCAATAATATTGGCAGAAGTATCTGTGTTGACAAGTTAAAAAGGTTATTTATTCCTTAAAGGCAAAAATTACTTCAGAAAAAAGTGAGTACAGGTACAGAGAAATAATGAGATGGACAGAAGGAAAACTGTTGATAAGGTATTATAAAATAGAGAGGTAGGGAAGGAGAGAGAAGAATGGGGTTGGGAGTCTGTGACCATGGAAAACAAGATTGGAAGTATCTTCTGAGAAATTGTATTGAAAAGTTGTATTTAATAGGAGGTAGAGACTTTTCTTCAGTCACTACATTGGCGTCTTATTTTGGGAAGGTATTTGGTTTTTTTTTTTTATGCTTTCTGTATTTTTGGCAAAAACTCCAGAATGGTTTGTCATTCCCTTCTTCATTTCATTTTACAGAAAAGGAAAAGGAAGCAAAGAAGGATAAGTGACTGACCCAGGGTCCCATTGCTAGTAAGTTTCGGAAGAAAGAGTTAAACTCAAGTCTTTCTAACTTCAGGGTAAAGGTTCTCTCGACTGTGCCATGTAGATGGCACACAGGAAAAAGGGAATGGAGAAAATATTTGTATTCTAATATTTGGTATGATGGATATAAAAGTTGTTTTATTTCTGCCAGTCCCAGAAATCAAAGAAGGAATCAATGTGTGGTAGTTGTAAAGAGGCAATTTTAAGTTATATGAATGAGGGTAAACATAGAAGTCCTAACAAAAAGGGTTTTCTAAAAGTTCTGTGGACTGCCTGAGAAGGCCCTGAATTTTCTTTGATTAGAAGTCTTTATAATGAGCAGAGCCAACTTGTCAAAGTTAAGGCAGGGACTGACATGAACTTTCCACCAGAACTCTCCAAATAGTTTTGAATAATGACTCTAAACAAACTCTAGAGTGATAGAGTTCAAAAAAAAGACAGAGTGAAATACTTTTCAGCCCAAGACAACATTATAAGTTGGCAATACTAGTCTGTTACTCCAAGGTGAAAGTGGAGCAGAGTACAGCACCAGCCATACGAGTGCAGAATCAGCCCCAGCACACCCAAGGCAGACCTCAGGATTAATGAATCAATGGCAGCATTAATGGTTTCCAGACCTGTCAGTAAACAGGTGCCAAAGACAACTTAGAAGGTCACCTGAGTGAGAGCAGAGCACAGTTCAACAAAGGCTGTGTCTGTACAACACTGGCAATAGAAAACCAGGAGAAGCAAGGCTTTAGAAGCCTCTGAACTAGCAGCAGAAGAAGCTGCTTTCACAGCAGGTAAGCAATGCAGTCAAACAACTGATCAGAAGTACATCGTAGGGAATTTTTTTGCTAGCACTGATAGAGGCCTCTATTGGTTTGTCCATATTCCAATCCAGGTCACAGTTCTTGGTGGTAGTCCTTGGGCATGCAGCAGCATTAGCAAAACAAAGCTTGTGACCCCAGGGGAACACAGACCTTCCCCAATATTTGAGGAAAGAAAAGAAGACTTGTTGTCACTCACAGACAAGAGCACAGTCCAGGAGAGGAGGAAGAACACCTCTCCTCAGAGCATACTATCTTGCAAGAACTGAAAACTTACAGATCCCTAGAGGTGTCTCTGAAAATAGGTACAGAAACAACTGAAGCTTGGGACAGTGCCCCCTCCACCCTGGAAGCAGAGGCCTACATTCACAAAGAGTTAAAAGTCAAGTAATAGCCTGGGAAAATAAGCAAAGAGACAAAAGACTGACAATAAAGTTAATATGGAGACAAGGTGGTTCAAAACACTCAGAAGAAGATAATAAAGTCAAAGCTCCTAAATCCAAAGACTCCAAGAAAAATATTGATTTGTTCTCATGTCATAGAAGTGTTTGAAAAGTATTTGAAAAATCATGTAAAAGAGAAAGAGGAAAAATTAGTATGAGAAATGAGAGATTCAAGAAAATCATAAGAAAACAAATAAACAACTTGATAAAGGACAAAAAAATTGAGAAAAATAATATATTAAAAAAATTAGATGAAATGATGAAAAAATGTACAAAAGTCAATTAGGAGAAGAATGCCTTAAAAATAGCAACTGACAAAATGGAAATAAAGGTGAAACTTTCAATGAAGAAAAAAAGTAGAACTGGCAAAATAGAAAATGAGTTATAAAATTCAGTGAAGAAAATAATGACTAAAGAATCAGAACTGAGGAAATCAAAGCTAACGACTATATGAGAAATCAAAAACATAATAAAACAAAATGAAAAGAATGAAAAAATCACCATCTGAAATATCTCTTTGGAAAAAAAAACTGACAAGAACAACATATGTAGGGCAGATAGGTTAAAATTATTGCACTACTTGAAAGCCATGACAAAGATAAGAAGGACCACAGACGTTATCTTTCAAGAAATTGTCAAGAAAAAACCACAATGATATTCAGAAACCAGAGAGTAAAATATAAACTGAAAGAATCCGTTGATCACCTCATGAAAGAGATGTCAAAATGAAAACTTCCAGAAATATTATAGCAAATTCCAAAACTCCCAGGTCAAGGAGAAGATATTGCAAGAAGCCAAAAAGACAAACAAAGTCAGGTATCATAGAGTCACAGTTCATAAAACACAAGATTTAGAAGTTCCTACCATAAAGAATCAGAGGATTCAGGATATAATATTCCAGAGGATAAAGGAGCGAGGATTATAAACAAAAATCACCCATTCAGCATAACTGAGTATAATCCTTCAGGGAACAAATAGATATTCAATGAAATACAGTATTTTCAAGCATTCTTTATGAAAAGATCAAAGCTAAATAGAAAATTTGACTTTAAATATAAGACTCAAGAGAAGCGTGAAAGAGTAATGAGGAAAGGGAAACCATAAGAGGATTAATACAATTAAACTGTTTGCATTCCTACAGGGGAAGATTATCCTTGTAACTCATAAGAGCATTCATTATTAAAGCAGATAGAAGTATACATAGAAGCAAGCAGCACAGGTATGAGTTGAATATGAAGGGATGATATCTAAAAATAAAGTTGAGCACTGAGAGAGGAATGTAATGAGAGGAAGGGAAAATAAAATGTAGAATAGGATAAATTATTTTACAGAAAAGAGGAAAGGAAAAGCTTTCACACTGGAAAAGGAGAGGAAATGAGGGAGAGTGAATGAACTTTACTCTCGTCAGAATTGTCTCAAAGATGGAATAATATACTAACTCAATTGGATACAGAAAGCTAAGGGGATAACAAAAGGTGTGTCATAGAATGAAGTTTAAGTTGGGGAAGGTGGTAGTCAGAAGCAAAATACTTTTACGGACGGACAGAATGAAAGGAAACAGAGAATAGAATAAATAGGTGGGAAATAGGATGGTTGGTAATACAGTTAGCAATAGAAACTGTGAAAAAATATTTTGAAGCAAGTTTCTCAGCTAAAGGCCTCATTTTTTTTGAGGTTTTATTTATTTCTTTGTTTGTTTGTTTGTTTATTTGTTTGTTTGTTTATTCATTCATTTATTTATGTATTTATTCATTCATTTATTCATTTATTTATTTTATTCATTCATTCATTTATTTATTTATTTTTTAATTTTTTATTTTTTTATTTATTTGACATTCATTTTAACAAAATTTTGGATTCCAAATTTTCTCCCCTTTTATCCCCTCCCCCGCCAAACACCAAGCATTCTAATTGCCCCTATGACCAATCTGCTCTCTCTTCTATCATTCCTCTCTGCCCTTCTCTCCATCTTCCCTTTTGTCCTGTAGGGCCAGATAACTTTCTATACCCCTTTACCTGTATTTCTTATTTCCTAGTGGCAAGAACATTACTCGACAGTTGTTCCTAACACTTTGAGTTCCAATTTCTTTACCTCCCTCCCTCTCCACCCCTTCCCCTTGGAAGGCAAGCAATTCAATATAGGCCAAATCTGTGTAGTTTTGAAAATGACTTCCATAATAGTTGTGTTGTATAAGACTAACTATATTTCCCTCCATCCTATCCTGTCCCCCAGTACTTCTATTCTCTTTTGATCCTGTCCCTGCCCATGAGTGTCGACCTCAAATTGCTCCCTCCTCCTCATGCCCTCGCTTCCATCATCCCCCCCACCCTGCTTATACCCTTATCGCCCACTTTCCTGTATTTTAAGATAGGTTTTCATACCAAAATGAGTGTGCATTTTATTCCTTCCTTTAGTGGAATGTGATGAGAGTAATCTTCATGTTTTTCTCTCACCTCGCCTCTTTATCCCTCCACTAATGAGTCTTTTGTTTGCCTCTTTTATGGGAGATAATTTGCCCCATTCAATTTCTCCCTTTCTCCTCCCAATATATTTCTCTCTCACTGCTTGACTTCATTTTTTTAAGGTATGATCCCATCCTCTTCAATTCCCTCTGTGCACTCTGTCTCTATGCATGTGTGCGTCTGTGCATGTGTGTGTGTGTAATCCCACCCAGTATCCAGATACTGAAAGATTTCAAGAGTTACAAATATTGTCTTTCCATGTAGGAATGTAAACAGTTCAACTTTGGTAAGTCCCTTATGACTTCTCTTTGCTATTTACTTTTTCATGCTTCTCCTTCATTCTTGTGTTTGAAAGTCAAATTTTCTTTTCAGCTCTGGTCTTTTCATTAAGAATGCTTGAAAGTCCTCTATTTCATTGAAAGATCAATTTTTCCCCTGAAGTACTACACTCAGTTTTGCTGCGTAGGTGATTCTTATTTTTAGTCTTAGTTCCTTTGACTTCTGCAATATCCTATTCCATGCCCTTCGATCCCTTAATGTAGAAGCTGCTAGATCTTGTGTTATCCTGATTGTATTTCCACAATACTTGAACTGTTTCTTTCTAGCTGCTTGCAATATTTTCTCCTTGACCTGGGAACTCTGGAATTTGGCCACAATGTTCCTAGGAGTTTTTCTTTTTGGATCTCTTTCAGGCGGTGTTCTGTGGATTCCGTGAATATTTATTTTGCCCTCTGGTTCTAGAATCCCAATGCAGTTTTCCTTGATAATTTCATGAAAGATGAAGTCTAGGCTCTTTTTTTGATCATGGCTTTCAGGTAGTCCCATAATTTTTAAATTGTCTCTCCTGGATCTATTTTCCAGGTCAGTTGGTTTTCCAATGAGATATTTCACATTATCTTCCATTTTTTCATTCTTTTGGTTTTGTTTTGTGATTTCTTGGTTTCCTATAAAGTCATTAGCCTCCATCTGCTTCATTCTAATTTTGAAAGAACTATTTTCTTCAGTGAGCTTTTGGACCTCCTTTTCCATTTGGCTAATTCTGCTTTTGAAAGCATTCTTCTCCTCATTGGCTTTTTCAACCTCTTTTGCCAATTGAATTAGCCTATTTTTCAAGGTGTTATTTTTTTCAGCATGTTTTTAGGTCTCCTTTAACAGGGTGCTGACCTGCTGTTCATGCTTTGACTGCATATTTCTCATTTCTCTTCCCAGGTTTTCCTCCACCTCTCTAACTTGATTTTCAAAATTCTTTTTGAGCTCTTCCATGGCCTGAGCCCATTGAGTGGGCTGGGATATAGAGGCCTTGACTTCTTTGTCTTTGCCTGATGATAAGCATTGTTCTTCTTCATCAGAAAGGAAGGGAGGAAATGCCTGTTCACCAAGAAAGTAACCTTCTATAGTCTTATTTCTTTTCCCTTTTCTTGGCATTTTCCCAGCCAGTGACTTGACCTCTGAATATTCTCCTCACACCCACCTCACCTCCTGATCCTCCCAGCCAGCGTTTGGGGACTGAGATTCAAATGCTGCTTCCCAGCCTCAGGGCTTTTGGTGGGGGCAAGGCTGCTGTTGAGTGTGAGATTAAGTTCAGGTACTCATGTGGGGGCAGGGCCGCCACACAGGGCTCAGTTCCCTCAGGGGTTTTATGCAGAAACCTTCAACAATGGATCCAGGCTCCTGCCTGCTTGGGGAGCCCTGGTCTGCTGCTGCCTCAGCTGCTGCCTCCCTCGGAGGCCTGAGTTATGGGGGCACCCCACTCCCCTCTCGACCTGCCAAAAAGACCCTCTCACCGACCCCCATCACCTGTGCATGCAGGAACACGCGCGGCCGCTGGAGATCCCGTCCCTGAAGCCTGCTCAGATCTGCTCTTCTCCGTGCCGCAGTCACGGCAGGGCTTGGCTGGGCTCCGTGTCTGCAGCGCGACAGACCTTTTTGCCAGAGGTTTGCAAGTCCCTCTGGAACAGAAATCTCCTTTGTTCCACTGTTCTGTGGCCTCCACTGCTTCAGATTTCTCCGTGAGTTCCTTTTTACAGATGTTCTATGGGTTGTGGGTTCGGAGGTATGTGTATGTGTGTCTTTCTACTCAGCCATCTTGGCTCGGCCCCCTAAAGGCCTCATTTTTCAAAGAAACATATAGAGAAGTGAATCAAATTCTTATAAACAAGATTCATTCCCCAACTGGAAATGATCAATTTCAATGAAATAATCAAATCTATCTATAATCACATGAAAATATGTTGTAACTCACTATTGATGGAGAAATGCAAATTAAAACGATTCTGAGGTATTACCTGCCAGATAGGCTAATAAGACCAAAAAGCAATCTACAAATATTGAACGAGATGTGGGGAAAATGAGACATCAGTGCTGTGGTGGTGGAATTGTTACCTTATTTAACCATTCTGTAGAGCATTTTGGAACCATGCCTAAAGGGATATGAAACCATGCATATCCTTTGATCTCACAGTACTATCACTAGTTAGGTATCCCAAAAGAGATAAAAAACTAAAAGAGAAAATGCTCCAAGTGTGCAAAATTATTTCTTATAGCACTTTTATGGTAGCAAAGAATTGGAAACTGAGGGGATGCCCATCAGTTTTGGAATGGTGGAAAACTGCAGTAGGTGATTTAGATGGAATACTATTAAGCAGAAAGAAATGATGAGCAGGATAATTAAAAGTATTGGAAAGAGTTATGTGAATGGGCGCAAAGGGAAATGAGCAGAATCAGAACACTGTATACTATAACAATATTGTATGATGATTAACTGTGAATGAATTACCTATTCTCACCACACAATTAAAGACAATTCTGAAGAATTTTAATGAAAAATAAATTAATGGCGTACTAATCCATTAATGGTGTAATTGAAGGACGTACCTGCTGTAGCTGTCCCCCAAAAGCCCATAAAATACCTGTGTAAATGACTCTAAATAAATTCTAGATGAGTAGTAGCCACAAAATGACAGACTGAAAGACATTTCCAGCCCAAGGCAGCATGGAACACTGACAGGAAAGGTCTATTACTACAGACTTAGAGCAGAGCACAGCCCACGGAGTGCAGCCCAGCTTTGGTCACAAGACCCAGCAGGGACAGGACTGGGGCAGGCTTCAGGGCAAGGTGTACCTGGCAGCAGTTACGGTTCCTAGATTCCTCAACTCAAAAACACCAGAGACAGCTTCAAATGTGAAGGAGAAAGCTCTTTCACCTGAGTTAGAAGGGAGCAATTTCCTGCCCTTGCCCTGGCCCCAGGGAGCTACAAGGTCCATTTTTGGAGGCCTCAGACTAAAGACCCTTGGGGAGTCATGCAGCTTATCTGAGTCTCTGCCTTGAATGGGGGTCCTGGGGTGAGGAAGAGCACTGTCATGGTGGAGTTGGAGGCAGTTGTGGAGAGGGAACCCTACTCACAGACCCTGGGCAAAAAACCTGTGGTTGCTGCCAGACCAGAGTGCAGGTCAGGAGGGGAGTAAACACCTCTTTCTTCACTGCACAGCCTTGGAGGAAGTGAGAAATTACAGGTCCCTAGATTATATCCTCCACTTGACAAAGGATTCAAAAGTCAAGGATCTGGATGACAAAATTTCCCCAAAAGGGGAAAAAAATAAGAGAATAGAAGGTTACTTTCTGAGTGAACAGGTATTTTCCTCCATTCTTTTAAATGAGGAAGAAAAATACATACAGTTAGAAGAAGACATCAAAGTCAAGGCTTCTTCCTCCAAAAAGTCCAAATTAAATTTGCAATGGTCTCAGGCCACGGAAGGGATCAAAAGTATTTTGAAAATCAAGTAAGAGCAGTGGAGGAAAAATTGGGATGAGAATTTAAAGCAATGCAAGAAAATCATGAAAAGTGAGTCAACAGTTTGCTAAAGGAGACCCCTCAAAATCAATAAAACCCTGAAGAAAATGCCACCTTTAAAAACAGAGTAACCCAAATGGCAATACACGTCCAAAAAACCAATGAAGAGAAAATGCTCCAAAATGAAGAACTAGTCAAATGAAAAAGGAGGTTAAAAAGCTCACTGAAGATAATAGTTCTTGAAAAATTAGAATGGAGCAGGTGGAAGCTAATGACTTTATGAGAAACCACGAAATTACCAAACAAAACTCAAAGAATGAAAAAATAGATGATAATGTGAAATGTCTCATTGGAAAAACAACTGATATGCAAAATAGATCCAGGAGAGAAAATTTAAAAATTATGGGACTACTTGAAAGAGATGATGAAAAAAAAAAGCCTAGATATCATCTATCATGAAATTATCAAGGAAAACTGCCCTCATATTCTAGAACCAGAGGGTAAAATAAATATTGAAAAATTACACCAATCACCTCCCAAATTGGATCTGAAAAGAAAAAAAAAACTCCTGAGAATCCTGTAGCCACATTCCAGATTTACCAGTCCAAGAAAACATTACAAGCAGTCAGGAAGAAACAATTTGAGTTTTGTGAAAATACAATCAGGATAACACAAGGCCTTGTAGCTTCTACATTAAGGGATCAAAGGGCTTGGAATAGGATACGCCAGAAGTCAAGGGAACTAGGATTAAAACCAAGAATCATTTACCCAGCAAAACTGAGTTTGATACTTTGGGGAGAGGGGGAAATGGATATTGAACGAAACAGAACTTTCAAGCATTCTTGATGAAAAGACCAGAGTTGAATAGAAAATCTGATTTTCAAATACAAGAATAAAGAGAAGCATGAAAAGGTAAATATGAAATAGAAATCATAAAAGACTTACAAAAGTTGAACTATCTACATTCTCATATGGAAAGATAATGTTTGTAACTCTCGAGACTTTTCTCAGAATTTGGTTAGTTGGAGGCATCATATTCATATAGATAGAGGACACAGAGTGAGTTGAATAGGAAGGGATGATATCTAAAAAATAAAAGTAAAAGGTGAAAGAGGGATATATTGAGAGGAGAAAAGGAGAAATGGATTGGGGCAAATTATCATGAAAGAGACAAGGAAAACCTTTTTCAACGGAGGGTAAACAGTGAGTGATGAGATGCAAAAAGAGAAGCTTACTCTCATCATATTTGGCTTAAGGAGAGAATAACATGCACACTCAGTTAGGTATGAAAATTTATCTTACTCTAGAGGAAAGTAGGGGAGAAGTCGGCCCTGGGGGCGATAAAAGAAGACAGGACAAATAGGAGGAGGGAGTAATTTGAAGTAAACACTTTTGGGGAAGTAGAAGGACAAATGAGAGAAGAGAATAAAAGTGGTCAGGATAGAATGGAAGGAAATATAGTTAGTCTTTCACAACATGACCATTACGGAAGTTTTTACATGACTTCACATGCATAGCCTATATTGAATTGCATTGAGATAGAGGAATTCCAAGCATTCCTGTTGAAAAGGCAAGAGGTGAATACAAAATTTGACTTTCCAATACAAGGATCAAGAAAAAAATCATGGAAAGTTAAACAGGAAAGAGAACCCATAAGGTACCCATCAAAGCAGAGCTGTTTACATTCCTACATGGAGAGATGATATTTGTAACTCATTAGACTTTTCATTTTTCTGTTCTTCCTTGGGCTAAGACAATTTCATATTTTTCGTGGAGCCTTTAGAGGTACGAGCCTTTACCTTGCTTTCTTTCTCTGGTTGTAAGCTTTGATCTCCAGGTTATATGCTTTTATGTTCCTCGTTGTAAGAAAATACATTTTTAACCAAGGAAGTAACCTTCTATGGTCTTATTTTTCCCCTTTGTGGTCATTTCCCCAGCCACTTACTTGACTTTTGATCTCTTTCTTAAGTGCAGGGCATACTGCCCCATGTGTTATGATTTTTTGCTGCTGTTTTCAGAAACAACTTTAGGGACCTGTAAATTCTCACTTCCTCCAAAAAGGTAAGATCATAGGGCAGGTGTTTGCTCCTTTCCTGGTCTGTACTCTCATCTGTGAGCAAATACAAGCAGTCTTTTCTGCCCTGGAACTGAAAGTAGGATTCCCTTTCCACAGCCACCACCAGATCCACCATCCCAGTGCTCCTTCTTTCCCCATTACTGCCTCTCAGGACTGAAACCTTGATCAACCCTTAGATTCCCCCACCACCTCTAGGCCGATAAGTCTAGAAGGAGCAGCCACAATAGCACTGACTGTAACCACCTTGAGGTGGAATTTGTACAGGGCCATGATACACTCTCACCCAGTTGAGAGAACTTTCCCACAGACCTTTGAAACTGTCTTTTCCATTTGTTGGTTGAGAAGTCTATAAACTGCCACAGGTACCACTAATTCAGCACCCTGAGGCCTGTTCCAGTCCCATCTGTTCCAGTGCAGTCCATGCTGGGCTGCGTTCTGCTCAGAATCTGATACAATAGACTCATCCTGTAAGTGACCCAGACTGTATTGACCTAGAAATCTGTTTCATTCTGTCATGTGGCTTCTTCTGCTCTATAATTTTTAGAGTCACTTTTACAGGTATTTTGAGAAGTTTGGGGGAGAGTTCAGGGAGGTCCCTGCTTCTTCTCTAGCATCTTGACTCTGTCCCTCACTGGCATTCCTTTAAATGATTTCTCTGATAAGGATTCCTGAAATTAATTAAGCTGGAATTCAGACAAATTTTGTTCTGTTTATGATTAAATACATTTAAAGAAAAATATTGATATGACAATGTGACCCCAAAATTATTTTTAGTTGATATGACATTATTGTTAATATTTAATTGGCCATAAAGTTTTATAACTTTAATTCAATTACATCTAAAAAAAAAGATGTGTTCACAATTGCGTCAGCATTGAACTAGGTATTATAACTGCAAAGACAAAAAAAGAGAAAGAAAAATACAAAAGAAAATCAGCATCCTCTCAACGTGCCTACATTCTATTCCATGTGTGCATGTGGAAGGGATGGGACATGTAAGTAAAAATAAATACAGTATAAATTCAAAACATTTACAAGTGACTAGTCCATTGGTCTAATCATTTTATGAGAATTTAAAAAGTATTTTTGGGCACCAGATAATGATAATAGGGTAGGATAGGGACAAAGGAGGAAAGAGGCTTTCAGACTTTGATAAATGGAAATATGACTCTGGGGAGTAAGTGTCCATAAAAAGAACTTTATACTATGTAATCTGCATTTCAGAAACATTTTCATGTAGCCTTAGAGAATTCAGAATTTTGCATGCATGTAGCTAGGAACACTTACATAGTTCTGGTGTCAATATCTGTGTATTTTGAACACTTAAGCAAGAGATGGGAAGGCAAAGTTAGTGAAGTCAGAAAAAGGTTAGATAACCAGATGTCTGTGCTCCTGTTGATGTCCTCTTGGAATTACTAGATGGAAAGAATCTTATTCCACAGAAAAATACATCTTGAAGTTTCAAGCAAAACCCCAACAACATATCAAACTGAGGCATATTTTTTCCTAATGTAAATACCAAAGTTGAATACACTATCCACCTGGATGAAGGAAGTAGGGCATTTCATGTCTGCGGAACTCCTATTCCTGGTGTCTTTGTAGTGAAGTTGATACACAGACGTAGCAGCTTAATGGAGTAGATAAAAATGGTTAATTTTTATAAGCAGCATATTTATCTGAAACTAAAGATATTTTGCCCTTTCAACTAAAAAGCAATAATATTTCAGAGTCACATGAAAGTTCTTCCTTAATGGAGTCTTTAGGATTTGATAAAAACAAATGTTGCCCTATGCTCTTATTACTTCAACTAATAAAAGAGAATATCTTAAAGTATTCATGCTTCCAGCCATTCATTTGTTTTAGTTGAATAAGTACAAGTGACTTATACTATCCTAAAAGAGTAAGGATAGAAATGTTTTCCTTAAATTTTAAGCAGACAAGAAAGCCCTTCCCCTAGTCTTAATAATCTGCAATTGTTATTATCCCTGAAGAATTAGAAAGGAAGAAGTGAAATGATAGGTAAGTATAGCAGTAAGTACATGACATTTTGTAATAAAAAAAAAGATATATGATTGAGAAGCTAGCCCCTGACAACTACAAAAAGTTTAATGAATTTTAAAGCACTTTTCCCTATAGTTTTATTTGATTCCCAAATCTTTGTTGTTGTTGTTTAACACATAGCCTTTTCCCCCATTTTGTTGATGAGGAAACTGAGGGTTTAAGTAGTTAAATAATTTTGGTAGGTATACCCATGCATATATATATATATATATATATATATATATATGTTTTATATATATATATATATATATATATATATATATATATATATACACGCACACACACACATACATACATATGTGTACATATGTGTGTGTGTGTGTGCGTCTATATATATATATATATATATATATATATAAATACTTTTTTATTCTTTCACATCCAGGGGTCTTTTAGTCACATCATGCTGCCTTAGTGAGAGGTAAAAGGTTCCACTCTGTCCTTAGAACTGATTAATATGCTCAGTTTCATTCATTCATTGGCTAGTCAGACACAAGTCCTGTATTTAGAATAGCATATATTGGTCAATCATCCATGTCACCCTTCAGCATTGAGAGACAATGGTAAATGTAATGATATTAGCATTATCCTAGTGCCAAGATATTTCTTTCAGTTTACTTTAAATATGTGTTGTTTAATTTTATATACGTCCAAAAAATATTTTCACATAAAACGTATAGGCCTTAGCTGGTAGTATTTCACATTTGTCTTTACATTTCTGGTATCTAGAATAGTGTCATTACCTATTAGGCATTAAATAAATGTGGTTTTAAATGAATTTATTTTTCAATCTCAAATTGATTAGTAAATATTCGACATATATAGGTGAAACCTGAGTTGTTATGCTTATGCATACAAATCTGAAAGATCATGTTGATTTATCCTAAAATTATAACCTGTATTCAGCAGGATTCAATAGCTTTGCAGGTTTATGGTCTTTAGGTAGCAAAACTCTATGAATGGAAACTGATAGAAGAAATTAATTGGTTCCACTGTTTTGGAAAGTAATAATGATCTATACCATCAATGCAATTAAACCTGATATTAGCATTGTCCTGGAGATATCAGCAGTAATCCTATGAAGAAAAGCATGAAAGAAAGAGGAAAGGAATTAAGGTGAATATAAATCATATAGTACTATTACTTCTGGTGAAAAGAACTAACAAATGAAGGCTCCTCATCATTTGGGGAATAGATGAACAAATAATACATGAAAGTGCCCAAATACTATTGTGCTATTAGAAATGAGGGAGGTGGTGGCAAGGAACCTGGGATAACTTTGGGAACTGATGTAGAATGACATAAACAGAATCAAGATAACTTATACAATAATTAAAATATTATAAAAAGAACTTTTAAACATTTAAGATCACTGATCAATGAAATAATCAGTCAAAACTCCGATATGTTTTGATGATGAACAATGTTAGACACCTCCTAACATACAAGTGAACTGAATTTAAAAAATCTAACCTCAACATAAACAAGAAGGAAGTTAAGGAGGTAAATAGAATTCTGAACAAAGTAGATATGATAGACTTCTGTAACAAACTGAATGGAGGGAGAAAGACATATGCACTTTACTCAGTAGTACATGACACATACACAAAAATTGACCATGTATTAGGGCATAAAATAGTCCCAATTAATTGCAGAAACGCAGAGGTAGTCAATGCATTCTTTTAAGATCATGATGCAATGAGAATTATATATAACAAAGGGCCATGGAAAGATAGACAAAAATTGATTGTGAAGGAAATCATCTAATCCTAAAGGATGAGTGGGTCTAAAAACACATCACAGAAAAAATCAGTAACTTCACTGAAGAAAATGAAAATGACGAGACAATCTGCCAAAACTTATGAGACGCGAAATGGGCTTGGGGAGCTCCTGAGGTGGCGGCAGTGGTGGCTCCCGAGGCCGTTCTGGATAGCCCCGTGGATGCCACGGCCCGAACCCGGGGCCATGGCTCCCTAGAGCTCTCAGGCAGGGGCAGGGTGGGGAGCAGCCATGTCGGAGGTGACCCGCAGCTTCCTGCAGCGCTGGAGCACCAGCTTCAGGAGGGGTGCATACTTCGACTCCTGGGGGCAGCTGGTGGAGGCGATAGACGAGTACCAGATATTAGCAAGACATCTTCAGAAGGAAGCTCAGCCTCAACACAACAATTCAGAATTCACAGAAGAGCAAAAGAAGACCTTTGGTAAAATTACAACATGCTTGGAATTAAGAAATGCAGCTTTACAGTCCACACAGTTTCAAGATGAATTTAAACTGGAGGACCTGAAAAAACTAGAACCAATCCTAAAGAATATTCGTACTTATAATAAGGAATCCCCCTTTGATGTTCAGCCTGTCCCATTAAGAAGAATTTTAGAACCTGCTGAAGAAGAGAATTTGGAATTTGAGGATGATGATGAAGAGGGTGGTGCTAGAGCAGGATCTCCAGACTCCTTCCCTGCTAGAGTTCCAGGTACTTTATTACCAAGGTTGCCATCTGAACCAGGAATGATGTTACTCACTATCAAAATTGAGAAAATTGGTCTGAAAGATGCTCTACAGTGCATTGATCCCTATATTACAGTTAGTGTAAAGGATCTGAATGGCATAGATTTAACCCCAGTGCAAGATACTCCTGTGGCTTCAAGAAAGGAGGACATATATGTTCACCTTAATGTGGATATTGAACTTCAGAAACACATCGAAAAATTAATGAAAGGTGCAGCTATTTTCTTTGAATTCAAACACTATATGCCTAAGAAAAGATTTACCAGCACCAAGTGTTTTGCTTTCATGGAGATGGATGAAATTAAACCTGGGCTGATTATAATAGAGCTATACAAGAAACCCACTGACTTTAAAAGA
The DNA here is from genome assembly GCF_028372415.1 of Notamacropus eugenii. Lineage (NCBI taxonomy): Eukaryota > Metazoa > Chordata > Mammalia > Diprotodontia > Macropodidae > Notamacropus > Notamacropus eugenii. The sequence continues at coordinate 385,677,561 of NC_092875.1, forward strand.
AAGAAACTGCAGTTGTTGACCAAGAAACCACTTTATCTTCACCTCCATCAAACTTTGCACAAGGAATGACCATGGCATGTATATCCTAAAACTTCTGTGATCTGAACCCCTCACTACAAAGTCATGGTAGCTCTGTGTAGCACATTGATCCTTCAGTAGGCTTCTAGGAAACCAGCCCTTCTCATGCCAATAAATGAAGTGTGATGTGTTCTACGGCTGCAACACAGAGATGTTTACAGTTCAGGCCATCAATGGAGACCAGGAGGAGTCCACGCATTCCTAAAAAGCTCCTTTAGCATACAGGTTTTCCCACAGATTTTTGAAACAGTCTTTGACTTGAGTGATTTGTGTACATGGTAAAGGTGAAGTTTTACATTTATTTACTATAGCGATTAACACCAGAGCAGGAAGGAACACTCATCACCTGTGCAGGATTTACTGCCCTAATTCACTTCTACTTCAGTGCACTCCTTGCATGAGTGAATCCATGTTTATTTCCAGGTGTTTACTGCTTAGGGTAGGACGCAAAATGCAAGAGAAATTTGCCAAGTACCAGAATCGGCAAACTTGTAAAGGGTTTATATCAGGGATGGCTCACTACTCACCAGTGATTGGTTATGAGGAGGCTGCAGAAGAATTCATTAACTTTACCATGAACTAGTTCAACCTCATGGGGGAGGGGGCTTATTTTCCAGATTTCAGCAGCCCATTTACCAAATGACTTGAGGTAAAACTTATTTGAAGAGCTGCATTCCTTTTAGATATTTAAGGGAATGGTCACCTAGGTTTCTTTTTTGCTTATTCAAAGCTCTTCCTCCACTAAATGAGTCCAAGATAAAAGGCACCCAGAGAGTGTCTAAATAATTTTGATTTACTAGCAGTGTTCAGATGATGTGGTTGAAATAACCTCCTGTATGGTTCTAAGATATCTAATCCAAAAATGTTTAAATTCAATCAGTTCCCTAAAGATACCTGTAGGAGTTTTGCTTTTTTTTTATTTTTTTGTTCCTGAAAACTAATTGTGAGTCCTTGAAAAACCTGCATGCCTCTTATGGCAATTTGTGTGCAAGTCTGGAAAGTTACTCTAAATTTTATTTCTGAGATAGATAGCTAGGATTACCATTTGTTTTCTATTCAGATGTATTAAGTCATCTAAATGAAAAGATGCAGATCATTAGCTTATAATTTGAGTATCTAAATAATTTTTTTTTACTCAGTAAAGGCACATAAATAAAACCCAAGCAGAGCTTTCATATACTTAGTAGGCAGGATATTTAATATATTCCTTTAAGGTCTGTTGTGAGCTTTATGTGGACTATATGTAGTATATGCACATACTTTCATATGCACTTATATAATAGGAAAAAAAAATCCAGCAGCAAGTGAATGCATTGTCAATACCAGCTTTATTTTTATTGTATAATCAGTCATACCACTCAGCTCATTTGCTTTCTGTACCACATAATTCTTAGCAGTTGCATTACAATTTTATTAGGTAAACTCCAACAAAAATAATTCAATTTATCCCCTCTTGCTTTAAGGGCTATAGTATTCTTTGCTTTCTGCTTTCTGTTTAGGTCAGTTTTGTTTATGCTGGATACACAGTTTACATAAACTATATAAACCATCAATAGTTGATAAAATTTCTCTCCCTTTCCTCAGTCTTGACTGGATTAATTCCATTGCAAGGGAAATCATTTTCATGGTCCTCTTGAGTATAAACAAGCTCTTGCATTTGGAGGTAACAGATGTCACATTATCTTCAAATAATGTAAAATTCCCATAGTGCTATCAAGTCTCTGAGTATTCAATAAATCTCAGTGATGATAAGATCTAAAAATCATTACTAAAACAACCTCAATTGATGAAAATGTGCATGAAATGAAGTGATAGTTTATACGAAAAAGTAACAGTTCTGCTTCACAAGTATGATTTATAAGCATCAATGCCTTAGGAAGACCATCTGAAGAAGTTTAAGATAAATTTGACTGTGCTTTAGTTTTCTGATGTGAGCAGAACTGTTCACTCAAATTCTATACTGTTTGGTGCGTCCCACATCTAAGCAATTTATAAATAGTCTTTATATAATGGATTTTTTTCACTGATCTGAAGCAGTGAGCAGTAACTACACTGTGCATTTGTCTAAGAAAGCTGCTGATTCACAAGTAAAATGGCTTTGCACAGTTGAATGAATTTTACATGGTAGCACTAGCAGGTGAGCAAATGAACATGGTTGGATGGGATGACTACTATAGTACAATACAATTTTTGGGGGAGTGCAATCTAATGACTTAAAATAAAAATTAATTGTTACATTTCTACAGTGACCCTCCAATCTTGGGCTTTTGTGGGGGGGAAATGGTGCAACTAGTTGTATGTGATTTTAAAGTTTTTTGACGGTTATGGATTGGTTTGTGTTAAGCCAGGTTTGAATATTTCTAAATTTTACTGATGTATCCATGAGTTTTCCTGAAGAACATACCATAGAAATTAAGTGATGGCAAGGTGTTGGGATTGGAAGCTCAATTCCGTGTGGACAGTCTCGGGCGGGTAAAGGTGGGAGCTTCCAAATCTTAGAGCTCTCACGAGACCCCCCCAGGAAACGGCAGGGAATCGAGGTGAACCGAGCTATCTCGAGTAATTCCGCCTCTTCCCGTGAGAAACGTGATGGGAGAGAGATCTCCCCACCCTCGAGATGGTCCCGGATCTGGGCACACTATTGTTATCTAACAGCACGGTATTCAGATGCAAACTGTGCGGCTGAAGGTTAAGTAGGATTGAGGAAGCCTGAAAGCTCTCTTAGCACGTGAGGAGCCAAGAGGACAGTAGGCTCCTCTTTTCTTCTTTCCTCTCTCCCCTCCCCCTCTCTCCCCGCTTGTACTTCTACTTCCAATCCCTTAAGATCTTAGCCTCCTTAGGAAATCTCCCCCTCTTCCTCCTAAGGAAGATCCCCTGCACTTGTAACCGAGACCCTGAAATAAAGCTCAACCCTTGTTCGACTCTGGAATGTCCTTTCTCTCATATGAGCATCCGGTTTTGGCCAACCGAAGACCTTGGAGGTGAGGTAAGAAGACTCGGGTAGCCCACACAGGCCTCTAGGCCTGGCAGCAAGGGAAAGAGTTCTCGTTCTGAGTAAATGTTTAGGTTGGATTTAGCTTTGCTGCTGTGATTATCTACCTAACTGGAATCTGTATCCAACTGATGTTTACAACTTTTATGACTCAGCATTGTGTTACATGTCCAGGTGTCATAGGCATTCAAAGTTTATGTGTTTGTGGATGAAATAACAAAATCTTTTGTTATTTTACTAATGTTAAAGCACATGTCCTTTACTGTGAAGTTATGGTATATATCATTTAAAGGGTTGGAGAATCAGTGTGTGTAGAAGGATACGAAAAAATTAACTTTATTCCTTTATAATAGTGATTAAACTTTCAGAAAAACTTATGAGACCCAATGAAAGAAATTCTTAGTACTCTAAGTTTTATATCTCTTCATGCTTACATAAATTAAATAGAGAAAGAGGAGATCAATGAATTGGGTATGAAATTGTAAAAAGCTAGAGAAAGAACAAATTGAAAATTCCAAATGAAAGACGAAATTAGAAATACTGAAAATCAAAGGAGACATTAATAAAATTGAAATCAAGATTACTATTTATCTAATAAGTAAAATTATGAGCTGATTTCATGAATAAAACAATAAAATTAATAAAAGTTAGGTCAATTCCATTTAAAATAAGAAAGAGGTAAAACAAATTAGCACTATCAAAAATGGAAAGGATGAACTCATTTCCAATGAGAAAGAAGTTATGAAAAAATAATTAGAAATTACTTTGCCCCATTCTTAATTGATAGATGGTCAAAGGATATGAACAGGCAGTTTTCAGAGGGAGAAATTAAAGCTATCTATAATCGTAGGGGAAAATGCTCTAAATCACTATTGATTAGAGAGATGCAAATCAAAACAACTCTGAGATACCACATCACATCTATCAGATTGACTAACATAACAAAACAGGATGATGATAAATGTTGGATAAGATGTGGGAGAGTTGGAATACTAATTCATTATTGGTGGAGGTTTGAGCTCATTCAAGAATTCTGGAGAGCATTTTGGAACTATACCTAAAGGGCTACAAAAATGTGCATATACTTTGACCCAGAAATACTGTTTCTAGGACTGTATCTCCAAGAGATCATAAGAATGAGAAGGGATCCTATATGTACAAAAATATTTATAGCAGCTCTCTTTTTGGTGGCCAAAACCTGGACATCAAGGAGATGTCCATCAATTGGAGAATGACTGAATTAATTGTGGTATATTAATGTTATGGAATACAATTTTGCTGTAAGAAATGATGAAGAAGAAGATTTAAGAGAGGCCTGGAGAGATTCATATGAACTGATGCTGAGTGAAAGGAGCAGAAGCAAGAGAAGTTTCTACACAGCAACAATCACAATGTGAGATGATTTTTTCTGGTAAACTAAGAACTTCATTGCAATGTAAGGATTTAAAAAATTCTCAGTGGTCTCTTAAGGCGAAATGCCTTCCACATCCAGAGAAACAACTATAGAATTCGAAAGCAGAATGTAACAGATTATTTTCTTTTGTATTATATTGTGCTCTGTGTTATGAGTTGTCCCATTCATTTTAATTCATCTACACAACATGACTAAGGTGAAAATGTATTCAATAGGAATGTATGTATAGAACCTCTATGAAATTGTATGCCATCTCAGGGACAAAGGGGGAGGGAAGGGGAAGGAGGGAAGGGAGGGAAAAAAAAACTAAGTTGCATAGAAGTGATTGTAGAACACTGAACAAAAATATAAAAATAAAAAAAGAATTTATTTTGTCCTGCTCTATATTCATGTATTTGACAATATTAGTGAAATGAATGAATATTTACAGAAAATATAAAGTGCCCAGATTAAGAGAATAGGAAGTAAAATACTTAAATAACCCCCTCTAAGAAAAACAAATTGAACAAGTCATCAATTAACTCCCTAGGAAAAGATCTTCAGGACAAAATAAATTTACAAGGGAATTCTATGAAATATTTAAAGAACAGCCAATTCCAATACTCTATAGAAATATTTGGAGAAATTTGTGAATAAGGAATTTTACCAAATTCCTATTGTGATATATATATATATATATATATATATATATATATATATATATATATATATATATATATATATATATATATATATATATATATATATATATATATATAGTTCTGATACATAAACCAGGATGAGCCAGAACAGAGAAATAAAATTGTAGACCAATTTCTCTAATAAACATAGATGCAAAAAATTTTAAATATGATATGAGCAAAAAATATTGTAGCATTGTAACATGAGAATAATACATTTTGATCCCATAGAATTCATACAAATGATGCAGGGTTTATTCAGTATTCAATAAACTATCAGCGTAATTGATAGTATCAACAGCAGAACTAACAGAAAACATATGATTATCTCAATAGGTGCAGAAAAAAACTTTTGAAAAAATACAATACCCATTCCTTTTGAAAATATTGGACAGAGTAGAAATAAAGGAGCCTTCCTCAAAGCAATAGATAGTAGCAACCTAAAACCATCAGCTATATATAGATATAGATATAGATATAGATAGATAGATAGATATAGATATACGTCCATACATATAATGAGGATATATATAATATTATATATATGCAATGAGGATTACATATATATATATGTATGTATACACATACATACATATATACACATATATATGTATGTGTATATATATATATATATATATATATATATATATATATGTAATGAGAATACGTTAGATACATTTCCAGTAAGATCAGCAGTGAAACAAGGATGTCTATTATCATCACTCTTATTCTATATGGAACTAGAAATTCTATCTTTAGAAATAAGAGAAGAAAAAGAAATTGAAGGAACTAGTATTGGTAAAGAAGAAATAAAGCTATCACTCTTTGCAGATGATACCATGATAGATTAAAGAATAATAGAGAATCAAGTAAAAAAATCTACTTGAAATAATCAACAACTTTGGCAATGTTGCAAGACACAAAAGAAACTCACATAAATCATCTGCATTTCTATATATTCCTAACAAAACATAACAAGAGATAGAAAGAGAAATCTCATTTAAAGTTGCTGTAAATACCATAAAATGTTTGGGAGTCCATCTGCCAAAACAAACCCAGGGGATATATGAACACAATTATGAAACACTTTTCTACAAATAAATCAGATTTAAGTAACTGGAAAAACATCAGTTAATCATGCGTAGACTGAGCTAATGTAATTAAAATGACAATTCTTCCAAAATTAATTTGGTTATTTAGTGCCATGCCGATCAACCAACGAAAAATTATTTTTCTAGAATTAGGAAAAATAATATCAGAATTCATTAGGAAGAACAAAAGGTCCAGCATATCAAAGCAATTAATGAAGCACAATGCTCAGGAAAGTGGCTGAGCCATAGCAGATCTTAAACTGCATTATAAAGAAACAATCATCAAAATCACTTGGTACTGGCTATGAAATAGAGTGGTAGATTAGCGGAATAGGTTAGACACACAAGACACAGTAGTCAATAATTACAACAGTCTGTTTGACAAATTCAGTGACCTCAGGTACTGGGTTAAGAACTCACTCTTTCACAAAAAACTGCTGGGAAATCTGGAAAGCAGGGTGGCAGATAGTGGGCATAGACCAATTTCTGACACCATTTTCCAGAGTAAAGGCCAAGTGGGTACATGATCTATGTGTAAAGTCTAATACTATCAACAAATTAGCAGAGGAGGGAATAGTGTATTTGTCAGATTTGTGCAGAATGGAGAAATCTATGACCAATTGAGAGACTGAGAACATTATATATTACAAAATGGATACTTTTCGTTACATTAAATTGAAAAGTTTTTGCACAAACAAACTCAATGCAATCAACATTAGGTGGTAAACAGAAATCTGGGAAAGAATCTTTACATCTAGTGTCTGTGATAAAGGCATCACATCTAAAATATAAAGAAAAATGAGCCAAATTTACAATAAGAGTCATTTCCCAATTGATGAATGGTCAAAGGACATGAACAAGCTGTCGTCAGAGAAGGAAATTAAAGCTATCTATAGTCACATGAAAAATTGCTCTACATCACTATTGATTACAGAGATGTAAATTACAACATCTCTCAGGTACCACATCACACCTATCAGATTGGCTAACATGACAAAACAGGAAAGTGATACATGTTGTAGAAGATGTGGGAGAGTTAGAACACTAATTCATTGTTTGTGGAGCTGTGAACTTTTGCAACGATTCTGGAGAGCAATTTGAAACTATGCACAAAGAGGTATAAAATGCTCATTCTCTTTGACCTAGCAACACCCTTTTAGGATTGTATCCCAAAGAGAGTATAAAAGTGAGAAAAAAATCCAAATGTACAGAAATAGTAATAGTAAATCATTTTGAGTGATATCTATCAATTGGAGAATGGCTGAAAAATTTGTGGTTATGAATTGAATGGAATACTATTGTCCTATAACAAATGATAAAAAGGAAGACTTCAGAGAAACCTGGAAATTTTTCTATGAATTGATGCTGAGTGAAATGAGCTGACACAGTAAAACATTATGCACAGTAAGAGTCACAGTGTGCAATCAGTGTTTATCTGAAAAACAGTCCTTCACAAAAATGCAAGGACATAAAACATTTTCCAAAGGTTTTGATACAAAATGACATCCACATCCAGAGAAAGAAATATAGAGTCAGTACTTGGAATGAAGTAGATTATTTTCTCTTTTGTTATGTTTTGTTTTAGTTTTTTGAATTGTTTTTCCCATTCATTTTTAATTCTTCTATGCAACATGAACTATGAGAAAATATGTTTAATAAAAATGTATGTATAGAACTCATACGAGATTGTATGCTGTGATGGCAATCAAATTAGGATCTTTTGCTCTTTGTGTTTTACTAAAAGTGCCTCTGATTGAATAATTTGGTTAAAGGTCATCCCAACTCATTGATTGGCATGCCCATTGAGGGCAACTTGATTAGGGGAGTTGTTTTCTAAGAGGGTCCCACGTACCTTTTGGTTTTTTTTTTCTACTGAGGCACTGGATCAGAGGGTTATTCCCACTGACTCTGAAAAGTGTGTAAATATTCTGAGAGTGAAGTTTTACATTTGGGCTTGCTGACTGGAAGTGTTTGTGTAGCCAGACTAAGACTCTGGGTGTGTTCATCTTTTGTTACCAAACAAGACCATGCCATCAGAGAAATAATGACATGACTTGCAGTTGACTTTGTTCTGAGTGACGTAAGACTGTGCACTTCACCAGCCTTACTTCTCTTCCAGAACCATCTGAATCCAGTGGCCAGATATTCATCAGGATGACTGGAGATGATCCAGGATGTGGCAATTGGGGTTAAGCGACTTGCCCGAGGTCATACAGCTAGTGAGTGTCAAGTGTCTGAGGTGAGATTTAAACTCAGGTCTTCCTGACTCCTGCACTTGTGCTCTATCTACTGCACCACCTCACTGCCCCAAGTACTCTGGGAAGCAACTAAGTAGAGCCGCTGGCTTGGAAAACCCAGATGTTGGGGTTTCCCTCTCTGGTAACAATGGTCAGACATTTGGACCTGTCTTTTGATGGTCAGTCAGAGGAAGCCATGTCTGTCGCCTTTTGATTCCTCTGTATTTTCTTTGAAATTAGGTGTGCTGACTCCTCTGATCTAGGTGAATGATATATGTGCTTGGTTATAGGAATGATGGGTGTGCTTGATTAAACTGATCGTTATCCCCTCAAAAGTTGCCTTTCCTTTTGTGAATGTAGATTTAAGAACCTATGATAGTAGGCCCCCCGTGTATGTTGGGGTGCTTACTATTATATTATGGCAAAAAGGATGGGATCTTCATAAATTAAAAGGAAATTATGAAGACTGGGATAATTGCCTATTGTTTCCCAATTATGGTGGCTTTGATTCTGTAGACCCCCAGGAGGTTGGAGTGGTCAAAGCCTGGGCTCCAATGGATTAGCCAAGTTCTGGACTGTGGTGGAGGGGTGAATGCCATGATATTGTATTGTATGCAGAGCCTTGGAACAGGAGGGAAAAACTTTATGCTGAACCACCCAACAGAATCAGAGAACAGCCTGTGTGCTGACCTTGGTGAGATTAGAAGGACAGGAAGAGAGAGCTGCCAGTGCACAGATCCAGGTGGGAGCTTGGAGTGGCTGGCTCCTGCTGGAGGAGGAAGAATGCTGGAGCTTGGAGTTCAGCCCTGGGGCAAGATTGGCACTATTTAGCAAGGCACTGCATCTGATTTTTTGCAGTTTGGGAACAGCGGGACAGTTTGGGAACCAGGGGGTAGAGTTTTCTCTGGTGGGTCGGGGGAGGTGCCATGTACCCCCAAGTAACCCACCGTGATGACTTTGTTGTCCAGCCACCCCTCAAGACTTGGAATCAGGGCCTAGAGCATTGTTAAAATGGACTTGGCTCCTCAATTCCCCCATCTGAGAATACAGGGTGGGGAGAACATCCCCCTCCCCCAATTTGCTTGGACATTTCCATTTGGGATTGAGGAAGAAGGAGCTGGTTGCACTCTCCTCGAAGAATGATGTTATCTTATGTATATAGCTTTGTGTTTGTTTAAAACCATTTGGCCACCCTGGTAATAAGCTGCTATGTTATGTATTCTGCAAATGTGATTCATGTTGTGTTTACTTAAGAAATGTTAATACCTACTTGTTTCAGGATCCATGGCCATTTAGATTGTAAGGGTAAGGATCCTGAAAGGGTGGAATATGATGGTAATCAAATTAGGAGCTGTTGCTGTTTCGGTTTTGCTAAAAGTACCTCTCCTTGAATAATATGATAAATGAAGATCTTTCTCGCTCATTGATGGACCTGTCCATTGAGGGAAGTTTGATTAGGTTTATAGAAAGGTTCCAATTGCCCTTTGTTTTTTTCTATTGTGGGTGAGCTGGCTATGACCTGTGGCTTTGAAAAGTGTACGACTTCTCTGAAGGTGACATTTTAGTTTGGGGCTTACTGAGTGGAAGTGTTTGTTTGGCCAGTCTAGGACTCTGGGAAGCTGCTTTGCATCCACCTTGGCTTGGAAAACCCACTTGTTGCTGCTTTCCTCTCTGTTAACTATGGCCAGACAGGAAGAGAAAGCTATACCTCTATTCATGGTGAGGCAAAGGAAGCTATGTGTGTTGACTTTTGATTTCTCTGCCTTTACTTTGATGCTAGGAATGCTGACTCCCCTGAACTAGGTGAATGATACATGTGCTTGATTCAAGTGATTGTTAACCCCTCAAAATTTATGTCTCCTTTTATCAATGCAGATCTAAGATCCTGTGATAGCATCCTCCCGTGTATGTTGGGGTGCTTACTGTTAAACAAGCCATGTTGGAAGAGAGTGATTAGGGATGGGGAAAAAAATTTAAAACTTATGGAAGTGATAGTTCAAAACTGAAAATCAACAAATTAATTATATTAAAAAAAAACATTTAAACAGAGAGGTACACACAAAATAAAGTGGAAAGGCTGGACCACAATATAATATATTTCAGCTATGAGAAATTAAGGGTAGCAGTTCTTGTGTCAGAAAAAGCAAAAGCAAAAAGAGATCTAATTAAAAGAGATAAGGAAGGAAAACAAATCTTGCTAATTCCAAAGACAATGAAGTAGTATACATACTGAACGTATATGCACCAAGTGAAATAGCATCCAAATTTGTAGAGGTGAAGTTAAGTGAGTTACAGGAAGAATACAAAAAAACTATAGTAGCAGGGGACCTCAATCTCCCCCTCTCAGAACTACATAATTCTAACCACAAATTAATGAAGAAAAATGTTCAGGAGCTGAATTTTATAGAAGTTAGATATGATAGAGCTCTGGAGAAAACAGATTGGGAATTGAAAGAAATATACGTTTTTCTCAGTGGTACATGGTACCTGCACAAAGGTTGAAAATATATTAAGGCATAAACAGTTCATAATCAAATGGAGAAAGGCAAAAATATTAAAGGCATCCTTTTCAGAGCACGATTAAATAAAAATTAGCTGTAATTAAAAAAAACCACTGAAATAGAGGCTAAAATTGATTAGAAACTAAATTATCTAAGCCTAAATAATGAGTGGGTCAAATAATAAATAGTAGAAATTATCAATAACTTCATTTAAGAGAATGACAATAATGAGCATACCAAAACATATGGGATGCAGTCAAAGCAGTTCTTAGGGGAAATTTTTATCTCTAAATACTTAAGTGAACAAAATAGAGAAAGAGGAGATTAATGAATTGGGTGTGTAACTGAAAAGTTAGGAAAAAAACTAGTTCAAAACCCTCAATTAAATACCAAAATGGAAATTCTGAAAATCAAAATAGAGATTAGTAAAACTGAAAGTAAGAAGGCTATTGGACTAATAAATAAAATTAACATCTGTTTTTTTCTTTTCATGAAAAATGTCAATAAAATACATAAACCTTTTGGTCAATTTAATTTGACAAAAAACAAAGAAGAAAATGAATGATATCTAGTTTTTGCTTTGCCTCAAAATAGAGGGGAAGTTTTTGAGAAAAATTCATCAGTGAGAGAAGGGGCCCACAGCAGTGGAGGGAGCAGGTAGCATAGGCATGTCCGGAATGTATTCCTCTAGCATAACAGTCACCCTCTCTGTACTTTAACAATCATCTAGGTTACACTAGTATTCACTTAAGAGGATCAGGAGCCCATATCACTGTAGCTTTATATTGGTGCACTGGATCGTAAACTGGTAGCACTATGACTCCAAATGATATCTACCACACTCTGTCACATCAAGCTCTCTGTTGACAAGCAATTGCTTCTTTTGGACCTGATGGTGCTTGCCCTGAATTGAATTAAATCCTGTTTCCATTTTTTTCAAACAATCCTCTTGTCCAAAAGTTCAATTTCCTCTTACTGCCAGCCAGTTTCTACACACGATGATGATGATGATGATGATGATGATGATGATGATGATGATGATGATGATGATGATGATGATAGTTAATACTTATTCAGTATTTGCTATGTGTCAGTCACTGGGCTAAATACTTTATAATTGTTTTATTTTATCCTCACATCAATCCTAAGATGTAGTCATTGTTATGATGATGATGATGATTTTTCTATTTTAAAGATAAATAAACTAAAGCACCCAGAAGCTAAATGACTTGCCCAGGATCACACAGCAAGTGTCAAAGGCTACATTTGAATTCAGGCCTTCCTGACTCCATGACTGTTTCTTTATCTACTGTGCCAGAGAACTGCTTACAATCCAGACCCTGCAATGATTATAACTAAGCTCTTACTTGCCTCTTGAAGACTCTGTCCTATACTGAATATAGACTCAACTGTATCACTCATGCCTCAACTAGCATTTTTCCTACTCTGGATGTCTTCATGGAGGCTGACCTACCAGTACAGCCTATGCTGAGAAGGTCCAAAATACAAGATTCTGATTTGTCACTCCTAATGGATATCCCAAATGGAAATCTACAATTCATTTATGGTGACTTTGGAAATTTAGAAATTATGAAAGGAGCACTGCAAATCTGGAAAACCGTTGAGATAATGGTCAAAGTTACTGAAAGATTTGTTTATTTCATGCTCCCTACCAAATGTCCTTAGATCAGAACCTAAATTAGAGGCGGAATTTTGGGCTTCAAACTGCATTCAACTTTGTAAAATAATACATTAAGTGAAAATTGGTATTAAAGTTAAGAAAGTTGACTGGATGAGGGAAAAATTTCCCTACAAAAAGTGTATACAATGAACACTTTAGGCAAAAATTTTTCCTTTGGGTTAATTATGCAGATCATTTGATTAAAAGTCTATGTCTCTTATCTTTCCTGATTTTGATTTCTGAGTTACTTTGGTCCATGTGGAGTTACCAAACTTTTTCAATTCCTTTTTAAAAAATAATATTTGGCTTATTAACAGAAATTGTGATGCTCACTTTGTTCTTTTTGGATATACCACTCTAATACAGAGACGATTTTACTTACCCTATGACATCAAATCACATTATTAGGTTAAAAGAATTCATCCTAGCTACTATAATTTCTTAAAGGTAGGATATATTTTCAAATTAGGTTTATTTAAAATGAAATGAAATTTAATAACAACCATAAAGTTTCTTAAGAAAAATTTTAAGTAATAAAAATGAAGTTAAAATGATTTTTGTTGTTATTGCTCTTCCAAAGATAATAAATTTCAGCAAATTAGAAACGTTTAATTATTTTAAAGAAAATTTTGAAAAAAATGTTAGTATTAAGAGACTGAAATGTAAGATACTTTGTAGATATATTGATTTCTTTTACATCCCAACACATACACAAACAAACACACAAACACACACACTCACACCAATCATTTATTATGGTTACTGCAAATCCTTTACCCTAAAAAACAAAACATGCTTTAAAGTTCTTATATAATATTGATTTTAAAAGATTATGACTTTTTAATGTTTGGAATTAACCAATGGTAGCCCAAACAAGTACATGGATATGTTTTTTTTTTTTTAATCAGAGTTATACAAGAAAGTGATTTCATCGCCTTCATTATAAATGGACATCCAAATTAAAAGGCATAAGGATTAATTTGAAGAAATATTGTGTAAAGAAAGAATACATAAGCTTAAAAGCGTTAGGTTACTATGTCTTTTGTCCAACTTCACTATAAGCACACATAAACAAATCATATATGGCATCTAATATTTTCAGCTTCACAAATAGCTACATTTTCCTTCATGTAAAAAAAGTGAGATGCCAAACATACTTAAGAAAGAGTTTTACAAAATTGTTTTCTCCGACTATACAAGCTCTTGCCATGTACATCAGAAACCAAATTGGAAAAAAAAATGTTTTGCCCTCTATATCGATTATTCAGTGTTTTTAAGTCTTACTGAGAATTGCATTTAGATTAGAAATCATTTTCAATTTGTAACCTCGAGCTAGTAGCCATTTCTTTACTGTACAAATTTGACTAAAAACAATCCCCCCTTCAGTAACCACCTCTTTAACAAGAACCTGTACCATGGAAGCCACATATAAAAGTAATTAAATTTAATAGCTCATTGCTTTTAAATAAAGTCATATGGTAAACTTAGCGTGCAAATTCTAATTAAATTCAATAAGATTTTCTTTTTTGGTAGAAAGCACTTTGGAAAATTTCAATCAGATATATGTCCAATTCAATGTTTCTAGATCAAAAGTAGCATCACTGCAAACCTTACTTTAGAGTCTCATGAACACTAAAATAATTTTTAAAAAAATCTGCTTCCTGCTGTACAAAGTAACTTTGAAATGAATGATAGTTATGTCTTATATTTTAATGTATCTTGTCATGTCTCCTGTATTTGTACTTCTCTGTAGATTTTGTCACGGTAACTTTATGTCATGGAATAAATGGGAAATATAGAAGTGCAATACAAACGGTGGGTTATTTTTTAATTGTTAAAATGTTAGTCTTATATCAGTATAGGAACGCACAATTTAGTGTAAGCATATCTCATTTAATGAGTTCTATATGATAAAGGCACAGTGGTGTATTGGAAAATTTACTTGTTTTGCTGTTAAAAGATATGATATAGATGCTCACATTCAATATTTATACTTGAGTAACTTGGGACAAGTCTAATAACTTCACTGAGTTTTCTGATCTTTGAAATTGGAAGAGTAATGTTTGTAATATTAGTCTCATGGTGTTGTGAAAAAAAATTCTATTTATAAATCTGGCTATATAATTATTATCTATACTTACAATTGGAAGTAACTAAGTACTACTACTTTGTATTACTTATTTTACAGGATTATCATATTAATCAAATGATGCTATATATCAAGGAATTTGATAAATATAAACTATTTCAGTTATAAACAGGTAGATAAAACTTTCATTTTTACCAATTTGATTCTAAATGTGCTAAAGGAAATGATTATTTGAAGGAAAATTGTAGAATTTTTTGATAAAATGGCCATTTGTAGAGTAAAGCAAATAATCATTCCCTTGTTTATTTTGTTTGTCAGTGTTGAATTATACACCTTTTCTTCAATTTAATGAAGATGCACCTATATCAATGAAAGTTAAATTGTATGAAATAACAATCTCACTTATGACAAACATTTTGAAATAGAACATTTATACCTTGAGCATACATTTTTATATCTTAAACTTTATCAATCTGTTTTTGATCATAAAGTATGATATTCAATAATAAAGAAAGATAAAATCTACATTCTTTCTGAATAAATAAATCATTTTCAATCAATTCATTTCATAAATCATTAAATCATATATATGCATACATATATGCATTTCATGATCCTGTCTTGACTACATAGTTTAAAATAAATAAGAGCATTTGAAAGAAAGTTACCACAACTACAATGTATATTTGTATGTGGATGTATGTATATATTAATATTGTGCGTGTGTATATATGTGCATGTGTTGATATATATACATACAAACATATATATGCATATCTCTATCTCTCTCTGTCTCTCTCTGTCTCTCTGTCTCTCTGTCTCTCTGTCTCTCTCTCTGTCTCTCTCTCTCTCTGTCTCTCTGTCTCTCTCTCTCTCTCTCTGTCTCTCTCTCTCTCTCTCTCTCTCTCTCTCTCTCTCTCTCTCTCTCTCTCTCTCTCTCTCTCTCTCTCTCTTTGTAGCAGCCCTGCTTGTCAATACTACTGTGCTTCAAAAAAGTAATATATCTACTAAATTTCACCTTAATTTAATGTATTTGTAAGGATAATTAGGATACTGGGTCTGTTCATTAACATTTCAAATCTCATTTAAATGTAAATTTTAATTTTCTCTTTTGTTTAGCACTGGGTAGTTAAGAGTCTTTCCTGAGTAATAAGTAATTTGTTCCTCATTTGCCATAAGAATGGATAAATAAACGTATAAAACCTGGATAACAGAAATAGTTAAAAGTTACCTTTCTGGAAGGGAGATTTAAAAAGCAACATTTCCCCCATTATTGTACATTTTAAGTTTACAACACATCATATTTCAAATATTAATTGGCTCTTTTATATTCATAATGAAAAGAGATCTACAAAAACTTTTTTTGAAAGATGATGTGATTAATTATATCTTATTTCATTATACTCTTTTCATATTAATTCCAATTAAGAAAATGCATGATGCACACAGGTGTGTCCAAATAGAATTTAAATACATGAAAAGTTTTCAATGTTAAAATAACACAGGCAACCTATAAACTATGTACTTAAAGACATTACATTTCAAGACTTTTTGAATAAGGTGATAGTTGGAACTAATTTAAAAATTTTCTTTCTACTTTTTGAGACATAAAGATTAGCTTCTTGATCTTAAATTAAATTTCTTGTCAAGGTGATTTCAACAGTTCCCAATTTCTTGACCTCCACAAAACCTTTGTATCCTCAGAGCCTTTACATATCACATCAAAAAAATATTCTTCAGGAATTACTCTGTATAAGTGTCAGAAGACATACTTAGGTCATTCATATGTTAGAAATGATCGAAGGAATACAGAGTGATTATCCTGAAAAAGAGAAAGCTATAGAGAGGGAGAATGTCTTTAAATACTTGAAACTTTCATGGGACAGAGAATATACTTCTTTACTATGGAACAACAGAAAAAAGGTGAAATTATAAGGAAGACTATGAAAATTCCATAAATTCAACAATTACAACTAGGTCATGCTGGATGATTGAAGTCTATAGAGAAAGAACGAACTTTTAACCTCCATTCTATGAGTTATATGGCTAGAATTTCATTGTATCCATGAACTTAGATTAGGGAAAATCATATCATGATTTTCATAAGCTTCCAACTGAAATTTAATATTTTTTAAAAGTATGGATATAGGCAGCATATTAGTCCTTAGCATTATTATTAGCGATACTGAAGTGTTAATAACCAGTAAAAAGCACATATCATAAAATGTCATTTACCTTCTGCAATCACTGTACTTATTGTAAACTCTGCCAGATCACACTTGATCACTGTTTTCCCACTAAGTATTTCAATAAAAGTAATTTCCTTAGTGATCCTGTTTCCTTTCCTTTAAGGTCTCTTGCTCTCCAACTACTATCATCACAATTTGCCCTCACTACTTTGAAATTCCTTATACTGCTAAACAGAGCTGGGAAAAAGTGCGAAACTACGTGACTGAATGTACAATAGATTTGCGTTACATAATATCAGTTGGTCTTCTAAGAAAATAAGACAATCCTTTGATCCCTCCCTAGTTGATTCTTTAAACCACTTACTATGGACTTCTTTAGAAAACTCTTTAGAAAACTCTTCAAATCGATCATAGTTCCCCACCTCCTACCATCTCAATTGAGGACCTTGTCTCATCTTCTGTTGAGTACGGTGAGGTAATTCACCAAGAATTTTCTCTTCTGCACTCCACATCTTGGATTGCTCTCATCTATTTCCCTAATATTTCTTCCTCCATCCTTTTCTCACACAAAGAGTTGGTTCTTTTTTGCACTTACTATTTTTTCCAATTGCATGTGAAGAGAGTTTTCAAAATCCATGTTGATTTTTTGACATTCAAGTAAGATTGTAGGTTAACAATTTTTCTCCCCATTTCCCTGCCTCCTCAAGACAACAACCAATCTGATATAGGTTATGCATGTATAATCTTGTTAAACATATTTCCACATTAGTTGCGTTGTGAAAGAAGTATCAAAATAAAATGGAAAGGAAAAAAAAACTACAAAAAAGTTAAAATGGTTAAGTATCAATTTGCATTCAGACTGCAAAGTTCCTTCTCTGTATGTGGACAGTATTTTTCATCACGAGTATTACATCTGTCTTGGATGTCTCTATTACTGAGAAGACCTAAGTCTATCATAGTTGATCAATGCACAGTTTTGCTGTTACTGTGTACAATATTCTCTCTTAGTTCTGCCCACATGATTCAGAATAAATTTATTTAAATCTTTCCAGGTTTTTTCTCCCCTGAAATCTGCTTGTTCATGATTTTTTTTTGTAGGGAAGGATGAACTATATTTCATTCTTTTAATTTCATGGATATGAAATTGCATTTCTGAGTCTATTTGCTTTCAATTGCTTATCAGTTTTAATAAGAAGAGAGGCCCACATCAGTAAAACCACGAATTATTGTAGGTATTCTTATGTATTCACAGTTAAATTGATTGCTTTCTCAGAATGTTTATTTTTAATAAAATATTGAAAAGTATTTTATATACATGAATACATTGAAATTATCCTAGATATTTAGGCATAACACAAAACACACACACAGTGTAGATCACTAATAACACCAAAGATCATAGAAAAATATAAGCTGGGATTCTTTATAACACTTTTATGAAGGAAGGATAATTAATTTAGCATCAATGAAACTTAAAGACGTGAACGTTATCAATTTACTATTAATTCCTAAATCAGTATTCCCAAATATGACAGAAACTTCAATGAATTAGATATCTTTCTTTTGATATAAGCACAACGATTAATAAAATGATGAAGAAGCTTTCATAATTCAGTCTTTATAGAATTATTACATGGATCATGAAAGAAATGAAAATGTAAATAGTTTATGTTCTTTAATGCAAGAAAAAATAGTTTATTAAAGTAGACAATAGTTACTCTTTTAATACTCACAGCAACGATATTAGTCATGATTGGTCTGGATTACTTATCCAAAAATAGAAAAAATATGACCAAAAAGAAGGTTCTGAAGTGGAAGGAAGCACACAATTCACACAAGCCAACCTCTTCATTTTGTTTAAGTGGTAGTGAAGGTATTATAAGAAAAAGTTCAATAACTTTTCCAAACATCAAGAAAACAATATGTACCAAAACCAACATTCGAACCTGGTCTTCTGATTCTCAATTAGAGCTCTTTTCTGATACACCCCTATTTTATCTAAAATTTAAGAATACAGAATTAACATCATATCTATAAATTTGACTGTAACACAAAAAAATGATGATAAGTGAAAAGTAAAAAGGTTGAGTCATCTTAGTGTCTGTGATAAAGGAGAGGAAATAAGACCTTAAACTGACATACACCTCTGTCATATCAAAGGTGGTATGGTAGGAAAAGTCTACCACAGAAGAAGGCATTAAGGAGTTACATTCTCTACAGAAAATTAAAACAGTGAATATCGTATTCTACGTGAAAGCTAATTCAGAGAAGCCCTGGCAGTATGCGTGGTCCCCTAGAGTCATATATTCAAGTGCATGCATTTGTTTTGACAGTAAGTTTATGGACACTTCAGAGTTTTTCAGCTTCCTTTTTGCCCAGAGCCTATATTAAAACATTATTATCACTGAAAAATGCTAATTAAAGGATGTGGCTTGTTAAAAATAATCTTCTCTGGAGGTCAAACACACTAGGCACACAATTTTCATATACGCTAGGTTTGAGGGAAACCATTTTCAAAGGGTTCAAAGGGAAGATAAACTGGAAACAATCAAATAAAATGATTCAGGGAAAATAAACCCAGGAAGGACAGATGTTGCTTAAGAACAAAAGTCTGAAGGCACAATGCAAAGTAGTTTCATGACAAAAGCTAATGTGTGTGTATGTGTGTGTATACACAGACACATGTATAGATCATACACACACATATATATATATATATGAGGAATATGAAAGCATGTTTCCTACCAGTAATAATGAGTATTAATATCAGAATGCTTAACCTAAAAATGAGATGAGCCAGATATATAAATCTAGGAACTACAAGTTGTTTGTATCTGTGAGTGTGTGTGTTTGTTTGTGTGTTTGTGTGTGTGTGTTTAGCTATACTTTGAGAAAGAGGAGGATCAAAGAAGGGATTTATGAATTCAGTGGGGTAGATATGAATTTTATTATGATGTGTGTGATTAACATATTAAATCATATTTTCTTTGTTTACTTTCAAAAGAAAGATTGTTTCTAATTTGAAAATTAAAAAAGTGATAAATATAAAGTTGATACTCAATGTACAAATGAATATAGTAATAAAACACCTACCTCCTCTACTGTGATTTTTATTCTTCTCACCCAGATGAATTAATTATCAATTGTAATTGCTGAAATACATTTAGTAACACTTGGAAACATGAAGAACCAGATGGGATTCACAAGACTGGAGAATACTCAGACTTTCAACAAAAATCTGAGAAGAAATTCTGCAGAAATTGAGGCCAGTGATCTTGACTGATTCCTAGTATAATTTTAAATCAGTCGTGAAAAAGAGAATGACTAAATATATGGAAAAAATGTAAAGAAAAAACTTTTCTTTAATTAAGAACAGCTCATATTAGCCTGCCTTCATTTTATTTTCTCACAGAATCACTACACTATTAAACAAAGAGAATTATGTGGATACGATTTACTTAGATTTTAGCAAATTTTTTGTCAAGATACAGATTGATGACAATATAATTAGATTGTTCCAAAAATGGGTGGTTCACAAGACTCAAAGAACATCAATATCAAGGCGGAAGGAAATATCTACTACAGTGTTTCTAGGATTTCTGATTGTTTTTGAGTTATTTTACATTTTATCCATTTCTTAGATGAAAAAATGGATTGTATGGCTATCTAATTTGAAAATGATAATAAAGTTACAAAAGAAAGTTAACTTGATAACTGGTAGAGGAATGATCTAAAGAATCTTGATAAAATAGAACATTAATAAATAAAATAGAGTATGTAATATGAAGGAATTCAATACAGACAAATTTACAATCTTATACTTCAAATTTTAAAAAAAAAATTCATAAGCACAAGTTATGATGAAAGTGATACTTTTTCTGGAGAGAAAATAAGGTTCCAGTGAGCCAGAAGTTCAATATATCACAGAAGTGTGATACCAAAAAACATAAATGATGTGCTGCATTAAGAGCAGCAAGGATTACAGTAATTTGGAAATAATGATACCATTGTGGTCTCCCTTTTTGAGAACTCATCTAGGGTATAATATTTAGTTTTCAACATTATGATTTTTTAAAAAAGGAAAATTGGATCGATTCCAGAGGAGGTCAATAAGTAAGGACAGTTACCTAAGTTTGTATGATATAAGGGAAGTAAAACAAATGGAAATTTTTAGCTTGGATATCAAAAGATCTAGTGGAGCCTAGTGATTATATGTAAGTGCTTGATGGACAGTCGTGTGGAGGAGGGATCCAATTTGTTCTCATTAGGCCCAGACACAAAGACAGGAAGTAGAGTTGGAAGATGCAAAGAGACGAATTAGGAAGTTTTCGGAAAATCTTCCTAACAATTAGATTAACTAAAAAGTAGATGGTCTACCTCAAAGCATGGTTAGAATCTATACCCTTATGGTTTTTAAACAGAGTTTGAACAACTACTTGTCAAGCACATTGTAGTAGTGATTCTTTTCCTTTACTGGTTGCACTATATGACTAAAAAGGCTTATTGTAACACGCTAGTTCTTTGATATCTTAAGAGCTGAATTGAAATACACAAGTAAATATAGATATATATGTATATGAGTAAAAATATGGATGTGTATGTGTATCTGCGTTTCTATATGTGTTTGCATGTGTTTTCCCAAAAATTGTTATAACGATCTATTGGGAGTTAAAAATCATATATTCACATTCTACCAATGACTTCCACTACCTAACTGTATTATCTTCTTCAAATAAAAAAGATTAAGTTTTCAATATTTGTTTGGTGAAATGCCTTATTCTTAATACCATTGGTAATAGGATTATAAATACCTTGCATCACAAGTTTTCTGACGTTTTCACTTTGGTGGGAAGGATAATACACTTCTATTTCTACAAATACTTTGATTGTTTTGTCATTTAATCCAGGGTTTCTTAAAATTTTTCCCCTCATAACCCCTTCAGCAGTTCTTTTTTTTTAATAGTCAGTCGACTCTCATTTATTTATTTTTCTTTTTTCTTTTTCATTTTTCATTTTTAACGCAGTTCATATCAAATAAAACAATTCCAACTCTTATTCAGGTGATACTTCTCTTAAAGCATTTACAGTATAGTCCACAAACGAATTTTTTTTTAACATTAACCGAGACACAAATAATAACTGTGTATGCTAACTTCACAAGCCCTTGATCTGATTATCTCCACACTATTTATTGCTAAGAATTAAAGGACCCTAACTTATTGTTGTTGGTCTCAAGTCCTAAGTCTAATAGCTTAAATTTAGACTTAACCTCTGATGTTCCCCTACCAACCATCTATAATTTAATGGGTCTGGTATTAAGCTTACAAATCTTTTGACTATAGGAAATTGCCACTAAGAGTAGGGACATTCCAGGGAACCAATATCTCCTCAAGTTGATGTCAATTCCAGGCAGGAGTAGATTGTCAACTTTCATTCAGTCAGGCTTAAATTCTGCCAGGTGTCGATAGGGAAACTGAGTCAGGAGAATCCTACCTCAGTCCAGGCTGAACAGCTGCTTTCCCACCCTCCCATGAGATCACCTTTTTCAACTTATACCGGCATCTCACATCTCACAAGCTTACTGGCATCATCAATCAGATCGCCATTCTTGCCATCCATACCTGGAGTTAGACTCTTAAGAACAGTCAGCTAATAGTCCCATAGAATCTTAAAATAGCAAGTTCCAATAACCAGTTTTCAGATATGACTATAGTTTCACATTTGCTAAGGAACATCTTTTAAGGCAAGTCTTAAGTGGCTTTCATGCCTTTCTATACATGTCCTAGTTCCTGATTATATGGCAATCATAAAATCAAATTTACCCTTAAAATCTTAACTTTTCCATCAATGCCAAATTTTACCCAAGGTTACCTGCATCTAGGAAACTTAGACTAAAATTCTTTTCCCCAAACTAAAGATGTCTCTGAATTAGTCTCAGTAATTAATTGAGTCAATTGTTTTAACTCTAATTGCTTTTACATCACTCTGTAACATGTCCAATTTTTCTCCCCATCTCATTTTTCTCCCCTCCGCCCACCCTCTAGTACCTTGCATTCTGATTACCCCTTCCCTCAATGTACCCTTCTTTCTATCACACCTCACCTTTCCCTTATGCCCATCTCCTCTCTTTTCTTGTAGGGCAGGATAAATTTCTATACCTCATTACTAGTATTTCTCATTTCCTGGTTATATGCAAGAGTAATTCTCAATATTCATTTTTAATATTTTGAATTCCAACTTCTCTCCCTCCCTCCCTCATTACCCATCCCCACTGAGAAAACGAGCAATTCGATACGGACTAAATATGTGTCTTTGGCAAAAGACTTCCACAAAAATTATGTTGTGTAATACTAACTATACTGTCCTCGATCCTATTAAATCATCCCTTGTTTTTTTTATTCCCTCATTTGACCTTGTCCCTTCCCAAAAGTGTTTATTTCTAGTTACTCCCTTCTCCCATTTGCCTTCACTTCTATCATTCCCCTCACCCCACTTGTCGCCTCCTCACCTACTTTCCTGTAGTGTAGGATAGACTTTCATAACAAATTTAGTGAGAATGTTATTCCTTCCTTAAGCCATATATGGAGGGAGTAGCTTGACTTTCCCCCTCTCCTTTTCTCCCTTTTATCCTCCATTGAACAGGATTATTCTTATCTCTTTAATGAGTTACAGCCTGACCCATTCCATTTCTCTCTTTCTCCTCTCAGTATTTCTCTCCCTCACCTCTTAATTTTCATTTTATTTTACTTTTCTTGTGGATATCATCTCTTCTGATTCAGCACAACCTGTACTCTCTGTCTCTCTCTGTCTCATTCTGTAAATATATATAAATACATATATATACACACACACACATACGTGTGTGTATGTGTGTGTGTGTATGTGTGTGTGTGTGTGTGTGTGTGTGTGTACAATCCCTCCACCTACCCAATACTGAGAAAAGTCTCAAGAGTTACAAATATTTTCTTGCCATGTAGGAATGCAAACAGTTCAGACTTAGAAAATCTTTTATGATTTCTCTTTCCTGTTTATCTTTTCACGCTTCTCTTGATTTTTGTGTTTGAAAGTCAAATTTTCTCTTCAGTTCTGGTCTTTTCATAATGAATGCTCGAAAGTCCTCTATATCGTTGAATGACCATTTATTCCCTTGAAGTATTATACTCTGTTTTTCTGGGTAGGTGGTTCTTGGTTTTAATGTCAGTTCCTTTGACTTCTGGAATATCCTATTCCAAGCCCTTTGATCATTTAATGTTGGCACTGCCAGATCCTGCATTATCCTGTTTGTATTTCCACAATACTGAAATTGTTTCTTTCTAACTGTTTGCGGTATTTTCTCCTTGACTTGGGAACTCTGAAATTTGGCCACAAAATTCCTAGGACGTTCTCTCTTCAGGTCTCTTTCAGGAGGTGATTGGTGGATTCGTTCAAAATTTATTTTGCCCTCTAGTTCTAGAATATCAGGACAGTTTTCCTAGATAATTACATGGAAGATAATGTCTAGGCTTTCTTTTTATCATGGCTTTCAGGTAGTCCCATAATTTTTGAATTGTCTCTTCTGGATCTATTTTCCAGGTCAGTTGTTTTTCCAATGATATATTTCACATTATCTTCTATTTTTTCAAACTTTTGGGTTTTTTTTTTTAACTGCGTGGTTTATGTCATAGTCATTAGCTTCCCTGAACTCAATTCTCTCTTTTAAAGAAAGATTTGGTTCAGTGAGCTTTTGAGCCTTCTTCTCCATTTGGCTAATTCTGCTTTTTAAATCCTCCTTCTCCTCACTGGCTTTTTGGACCTCTTTTTCCAGTTGAGTTACCCTCTTTTTAAAAGTGTTATTTTTCTCTGCATTTTTTTGGTTCTCCTTTAGCAAGCTGCTAACTTGATTTTTGAGCTCTTCTTTTTCCTGAGCCCAATTTAAGCTCTCTTTTGAGGCCTTGGAGGCAGGGTCCTTGACTTTCTGTGACAGTATGCTTTGTTCTTCATCTGGAAGGATGGGAGCAGACATCTGTTCCCCTAGAAAGTAGCCTTCTATGGTCTTATCTTTTTCCTTTCTTGAAGATTTTCCCAGCCAGTTACTTAACTTCTGAATCCTTTGTCAAGAGGATGGTCCTATTGCCTTGTCTCTCACTGTTATTGTGTTCAAGGCTGAGATTGGACACCACAGCTCAATTTCCCAGGGTTTGGGTGAGGGTGAAGCTGTCACTGAGGCCTGAGATTTAGATCAGCTGCTTCCTACCACCAGAGGCTTTAAGATGAGCTGCTTGAACAATGGATCCATGTTGTTTTCCAGCCACTGTAACTGCCTGCCCTCTGTTGCTGCTGTTGCTGCCATTGCCTGGTGCTATTGCCGGAGGAACCCAGTTTCCCTCTCGCCCAGTTTGGAAAGCCCTCCCACACTGACCTTTTGAGGTTTCTTTGTTGTTGTAGGTTGAGGTATCTGGTACACTCCCTGCTGAGAACTCTGCCCAGAGGTCTGTTCAGGTCCTCTTTCTCCCAGTGCAGCATAGCTAGGGCTGGGCTCTTCTCTTCTCAGCATCCTTTGAAATAGACCTTTCCTGTCACCCTTCTATGTAACCTTTGGCTGAAAACCTCTTTTGCTCTGTTGTTCTGTGGCTTCTGCTACTCTAGATTTTGTTGAAAGTCATTTTTTTACAGGTATTTTGTAATTTGTGTTAGAAGTGTTGGAGTATATGTTTCTTTCTACTCTACCGTCTTTGCTCTGTCACCACCCCCCTTCAGAGATTCATAAACTGTTGCTTGCAATCCCATGGGGTCAGAGCTCACAGTTTAATCCGTATGAATATTTAATCACTATCAAAATGTGTTCATTAAATGACTTCAAGTTGCTAGACATTTTTATAAACACTGAATACAAAGAGACAAAAAGTAATCATTACAAATTTCAAGAAGCTTATCTTCAACTGGGACAAAAGAACATGTGTGCATATAAATACATACAAAATATATGCTTTCTACAACAGTAAGAATTTCAAGCCACTTATAAATGTTGCATTGTTTATCGCTGTACATAGAAATCAAAGCATGTTCTGACACTAGCTATCTCATTGGGTGCTCAGCTCTAAGAACTCTGGATCCCCAATTATGACAATTCCCATAGAGATCTTCCTCAAACTACAACTCAAACCCAATTACACTTCAGTTTCCTAACATAGACTGCATATATATATGTGTATAATTATTTTATTCCTAAGATGAGTGTATGTATGTATGTATCTGTTTGTATGTGTGTATATGTGTATATGCATGCATACATGTACACATATGCATGCTATGTGAGCATATACTTAAAATGAATATATATATGCACATATAAACACTCTTATTTTAGACATTTTACTCCTAAAATATTTTGTGCATGTGTACATATGCATATGTATGTGTATGAACACATGTATAAGTGTATACATATGTATAGATATATGTGTACAGGTATATATTGTTTGTTATTTTTCCTTCATTTTAAAATGACTGGTGAAATTGGGTAAACTGACTTGCAAGTATATTGGATTTTAATGAGGCCCAGTGGTGCAATGTCATCGACCTCACTTTTTCCTACCGGGATTTCTGAGTCTAGTGGCAAGACACAGGTCAGTACAACTGGAGATGACCCGAGATACTGTGGGAATATTTGGCCTTTTTAAGCTAAGTTCTCTCTCAGGTCTCATTTTGTCTGAGAATACTTTCATATACAATTGCATATGTATACATCTTTTGCCTCCTTTCTTATCTAGCTTTAATCACTGATTATGTGTGTCCTCAGATACTTAAAATTTATAAAGAATTTTAAGATTTTCAGTGTACTTTGTAATTATTGTTACATTATATCACAACTAGATTGTATAAAATTAGATGATTTAAAGAATATAACCTTCATTTTTCTGATTTTTTGATTGAGAGGATTGTATTGGCTTGTCATTCACTTTGTTAATTGTTCTAATTATCCATTCCAAACAAAAATTTCCAACTCACTGCCTCCCATTTGGATCTTATTTAAAGCTGAAGTCTAGATAACTAACTACACTGATGAGTTATTTTCTTCATGACACAGAAATCATTTTGCTGTTATAAGTTTTGAAAACACACACACAGACACATACACACGTTCTAGATTTGAAGTATCTGGATATCTATGAAAATTATACAGCTTATATAACTTTACAGAATGTTATAGTGGATCATGAAGTGGATAAAATTCAATGGTAGTGAAGTGTTATCAGAAATTATGATAGCATTTTTCTGACCATATTACTGTCATCAAATATAATTTGAAGCAAATGGGAAGAAATGGAGAATCCAGTTATCTATTTATTTTCCACCAGAAAAAAAATTTGTCCAAGTCTTATCTACCTTTCAAAAATATTTCTATATGACTCTAACAATGTTAGTGGAAGTTTTGGACAAAAAGTAATTAATAATAATAATTGATAATAAAAATAACAACAATAATTTTTACCTATGATTATATTTATGATTGCCTCCATTTTAAGAGTAAATGTCAACTATTCTGAGTGATTACAAATCTCTGCCCTTCATAAAATTACTATGCTTATTTTTTATCAGTTTTACACTTTTTTCTACTTTCTTGACTTCTTTCCACTTCTGTCTCCCAGGGTCCTTCAAGTGTTTCTACTTTTATATTTCTCCATAAATATAATAAACATGAGAAAACTCCTGTGGTAATTTATTCTGAGAAATTTTGTGCAGACTTTTTTATTGTAATTGTCTTGTTGTTGCCAACTTGATTCAAAAGCATATGTATAGCGCATTGGAGCTAAGATGGAGGAGTAGAAAGACAGACCTGCTGTAGCTCTCCTTCCATAGGCCATAAAATATCTGTTAAAAATGACTCTAAATAAATTCTAGAGCAGCAGAAGCCACAAAACGACAGAGTGAAAGAGATTTCCAGCCCAAGGCACCCTGGAAGGCTGACAGGAAAGTCTATCTCACAGGTCCCAGAGCAGAGTGCAGCCCACAGAGCCCAACCCAGTCTTTGATGCATGGCACAACACCCAAAGGCTCAGAGAAGTCTTTAGGGTGCAGAATCATGGGTAGCAGCTGCAGTTCCCAGATTTCTCAAACCACAAATGCCAAAGGCAGCTTCAAAAGTCAGTGAGAAAGCTCTTTCACCTGGGTGAGAATGGAGAAGGGTCCTACTTCTGGAGCCGTCAGCTTAAAGATGTCAGGGGAATTGAGCCACTATCTGAATCTCTTCCTTGAGTGGCAGCCCTGGTGTCAGGAGAAGCACTGGCTGGTTGAGCCAGTGGAGGCTCTGGACAGGGAATCCTACTTGCAGATTCTGGACAGAAGAGTGTTTGCGGTTGCTCCCAGACCAGAGTACAGGCCAGGAGAGGAGTAATCTCCTTTGCCTTGACTGTGCCACCTTGGAGCAACTGAGATATTTTAAGTCCTCACAGCATATCATCCACCTGACAAAGGATTCCAAAGTCAAGTAACTGACCGGGAAAATGCCCAAAAACGGGGAAAATAAGAGTATAGAAGGTTACTTTCTTGATGAATAGGTATTTTCTTCCATCCTTTCAGATGAGGAATAATAATACATACCATCAGAGGAAGACATAAAAGTCAAGATTCTGCATTCAAAATCTTCAAAAAAATATGCAGTGTTATGAAACCATGGAAAACCTCCAAAGAGATTATGAAAATCAAGTAAGAAAACTGAAGGAAAAATTTGGAAGAGAAATGGGAGGAATGTAAGCAAAACATGGAAGGCATGTCAACAGCCTCCTAAAGGAGACCCAAAAATTAGTGAATAAAATGACACCTTAAAAATAGACTGACCCAAATGGCAAAAGTGGTCCAAAAAATAATGAGAAGAAGAATGCTTTAAAAAGCAAAATTAGCCAAATGGGAAAGGAAGTTCAAAAGCTCACTGAAGAAAACAATTCTTTAAAAATTAGAATGGAAAAATCGAAGCTAATGACTTTAGGCGAAACCAAGTTACAAAAAAATGAAACAAAACAAAGGAATGAAGGAAGAAAAGCAATGTGAAATATATCATTTGAAAAAGCAAATGACCAGACCCAGGAGAGAAAATTTAAAAATTATTGGGCTACCTGTGTGCCATGATCAAAAAAAGAACCTAGACATCATGAAATTATCAAGGAAAACTGCCCTGATACTCTAGAACCAGAGGTTAAAATAAATGTTGAAAGAATCCTCTGATCATCTCCTGAAAGATACCCCAAAAGGAAAGCTCTGAGGAATATTGAAGCCAAATTCCAGATTTCCCAAGGGAAGGAGAAAGTATTGCAAACATCCAGGAAGGAACAATTTGAATATTGCAGAAATACAATCAGGACAAGCCAAAATCTAGTACTTTCTACATTAAGGGATAGAATGTTTTGGAATATGATATTCCAGAAGTCAAAGGAAGTAAGATTAAAACCAAGAGTCATCTACCCAGCAAAACTCAGTATAATAATTTGAGGGAAAAATGGTCATTCAAAGAATTAGAGGACGTTTTAGGATTCGTGATGAAAAGACCAGAGTTGAATAGATAACTTGACTTTCAAGCACCAGAATCAGAGCAGCAGAAAAAGGAAAACAAGAAAGAGAAATCATAATGGACTTACTAAAGTTAAACTGTTTACATTCCTACATGGAAAGGTAACATTTGTAACTCTGGAATCCTTTGTCAGTATTTGGGTAGTTGGAGGAATTACGTACACACATATAAATATTCATACATACGTATATATAAATATGTATGTGTATGTTTGCACACACAGAGGGCACAGAGTAAGTTGAATAAGAAGGGATTATACTTAAAAAATAAAATTAAGTTTTGAGAGAGGATTATATGGGGAAGAGAAAGAGAGAAATAGAATGGGGAAATCATGTCTCATAAAAGAGGCAAGGAAAAGCTTTTTCAGTGGAGGGGAAAGGGGGAGTAGGTGAGAGGGAATATGTGAAGCTTACTCATCACATTTGACCTAAGTAGGGAATAACATACACACTCATTTTGATGTGGAAATCTGTCTTAAACTACAGGAAAGTAGGGAAGAAGGAGATAACTGAGGTTTGGAGAGGGAATGATACAAGAGAGGGAAAATCAGAGGAGGGGATAATTAGAAATAAACACTTTTGGGAAGGTAAGAAGTCAAAAGAGAGAATAGAATAAATGGGGAGCAGGATAGGACAGAGGGAAATAGAGTTAATCTTTCATAACTTTACTATTACGGAAATCTTTTGCATGACTACACATGTAAGACCTATATTGAATTGCTAGCCTTTTCACTGGGGACAAGAAGGAGGAAACAAGAGAAATTGGAACTCAAAGTTTTGGGAACGAATGATGAGAATTATTTTTGCATGCACCTAGGAAATAAGAAATAGATATAATGGGGTATAGAAATCTTGCCCTACAACAAAAGATAGAAGATGAGGATAAGAGAGGGGAGGGATACGACAGAAGGGAGGGAAGATTGGGGGACAGGGTAATCATAAGGCATGGTGTCTTGGGGTGGGGGGAAGGGAGAGATGGAGAGAAAATTGGGCACTCACAATCTTGTGGAAATGAATGATAAAAGCTAAAAATAAATAACTTAACATTTCAAAAAATAAAATAAATAAAACATATATATACTTATATATATATATGTTTTAGTCTTGACATGTAATATAATTTAGTATGTCAGGGAGTACAGAAGAGGGCAACATATTTCTTTTCTCTTAGACACTTAAATGAGTACTAAAGAATTACACTGATACGCCATAAGAAGTCTAAGGATGAGGTCTCGAAAAGCAAAAGTGGTTTTCCATCCATGACTATGTTTTACTTACGCAATCTTGATCAATTTTCTGCAATTAATATTGTCATTATTATTATTATTATATAACATAATAAATTTCCCAGGAAAATAAAGAATTCTCCACATAGATCAGAGCATGGGATCATTTTATTTTATTAAAGCAATTTATTTTGTTTATTTAAGGAATAAAGTTCGATTATTTGATTTCAGAGCTACAGCTAAGTATTGTTATCTAGAAATGATACGAGGCACTTCCTTTTAATTTGTCTAGAAAATGTTGTTACTTTCTGAATTTTACTTACCTTATGTATAATTCTGTAAGGTGTATGTGTTAATTTTAACAGGATTCATTGTCAGTTTTACATTTTTTCTTTGAACACCATCAATGCAAAAATTCCAGGTAGTCCTTTTCATAAAATATAAAACAAGAATTCAGATTGAGCCACAGTATTTGCTCTCTCTATTTTTGTTTCATTTCTTCTTTCTCGTGGTTCATTCCATTGACGTTGCTTTGCAGTACGACTTTGTGAAGATATGTTTAATGTGAATGTGTATGAAGAGTCTATATCAGATTTCATGCTATCACGGGGCAGAAGGAGGAGAGAAGGAAGGAGGAAAAAATTTGGAACAATGAGCTTTTGGAAATGAGTGTTGTAGAGTATAAATAAATAAATAAATAAATATTTTTAAAATTAAAAAATGCTAACAAAAAAAATAAAGCAAATGCAAGAGAAAAATGTGTTTGAAGACACATCAACAATATTAAGGTAAGAATAACAAGGTATTCATATATACACTTGTATACATATGCATGCATAGATTCACATATATATGTGTTTGAGTAATGGTGAGGGCATCTTGTGTGTGAATATAACACAGCATATAAAAATAAAACTTTATAAGAGTAAACACGTTATTCAGATAGCTGAATGACTATATATAACTCTAGCATACATAAAAGAATATTTGACTCTTTTTGACGTACCAGTCATTGGCTATAATTTTTAACCATTTAACTGTTCTAGCTTTTATAAAATATTTTGTTTGGACTTTCCTCTACTATTGCAAATAAATGTTGGGGCATGAGAACTAACATACGTAGGAAATATTTCAGGAACATAATTTTCCTTTGATTTCTTTTCCTGCCCAATATTTCTTCAAGCCCAATATTATTGCACTACAATCATTTACAACTTGTTCTACCATTCCCCAATTGATGTACATTCCTTCAATTTCCAGTTGTTTACCAACAATAAAAGAGCTGCTGGAGTTATTTTTTATATTGCTTGGTCAAACGGTATGCATGGTTTTGTAGCCTTTTGTGCAAACTTCCAAAATTGTTTTCCACAGTGATTGAATTAGTATAAAATCTGAGATTCTCAGACCTCAGACATCCACTAATATCGTAATTGTCCCATATCTCCCTCAACATTTGTCTTCTTTCTTTTCTGTCCTATTAGCCAATTTTATGGGTTTGAGGAGGCAGTTCAGTCGTCTTAATTTGCATTTCTGTCTTCAATACTTGATTTTTGTTTTTCACCATTTGTCAGTCTAGGAATGGCTCTTATTTCTGTAAATTTGACTCAGTTTTCTATATATTAGAGACATGAGAATCTTATAAGAGAAATTTGCTGTAAAATTTTTTTCACATCAATGATTAATATGCATTTGTCTCAATATTCATTTCCACATTCAAATTATTCTCTTCTTTCACCCTGTTTATTCTCAAAAGCATTTTCCTTCTGACTTTTATTTCCTCCAATCTTCCCTGCCTCCACCAGTCCTTCTTGTTTTTCTAAATCCTATCACCTCCTAGTTTCCTGTATGGTAAGATAGATTTCTGCACCAAGTTGACAAGGTATATCATTTCCTCTTTCAGCCAATTACAATGAGAGTAAGCTTCGCATGTTCTCTCTCCACTTCCCCATCATCTCTTTCACTGTAAAATCTCTTTTGGACCTTTTTAATGTCAGATGATTTACCCCATTCTGTCTCTCCCTTTCTCTTTCTCACAGTATATTCTTCTTCCTCACATCTTATTTTATTTTTAGCTATCAATCCATCATGCTCAATTAACATCTACATCTTCATCTATATGTATACTTCTTCTAAGTGCCCTAACACTGAGAAAGAATTTAGGAGCGATAAGCTTTATTTTCCCAGGTAGGAATGTAGTTGAATTGAATGATTCAAACTTGTTGAATCCTTTGTGATTTTTACTTCCTGTTTACCATTTTAAGTTTCTCTTGAATCTTATATTTGAAGGTCAAGTTTTCTATTCAGCTTTTTTCTTTTCATCTGCAATGCTTGAGAGTTCTTTCTTTCAATATTCATTTTCCGTCTAAATATTATATTCTGTTTGCTAGGTGGGTGATTCCTGGTTTTAATTTTGACTCTTTTGCTCCTCTGAATATCGTAGTCCAAGTTCTCAGATCATTTAATATACAAACCTCTAAATCTTGTGTTATCCTTATTGTAGTTCCCTGATATTTTAATTGTTTCTTTCTGGTTGTGTGCCATATTTTCTCCCTGACCTGGGAACTTGACTAAAATATTCCTGGGAATTTTCAATTTGGTTTCTCTTTCATAAGGGGATGAGTGGATTCTTTTCAATTATATTTTACCCTCTGATTCTAGAATATCAGGGCAGTTCCCTGAAAATTTCTTGTAAGGTGATTTTTTTCTTAATGGCTTTCAGGTAGTACAATAATAACTAAATTATCTCTCCTTAATTTGTGGAGGATCCTGATCCAAACCTCCTGATTTTTTTTTCTTCTGCAACTGTTTTCAGCGATAACTCTGGACACTTTTAAGTTTTTGGTTTTTCCAAGTTGGCATGATGGACAGGGAAGTGTGTTTATTAGTCTTCTATTCTATGCTGTGGTCTTTGGACAACCACAAGCACTTCTTTCCACCCAAGAACCATGACCAACGTCCCAGCTTTCTTGTGACCACAAGCACTGATGTGCTAGTGTTTTTCCTTATACTGTGACTAAAATTCAGGACTGCAACCTGGAAAAAAAGTTTGTTAATGCAACAGAGTCCTACTCCTGATGTCAGTAAGAGACCCAAGTAATCTCCTTATGTCACTTTTATCAACTGTGTACTGAGAGGTCTGGAAACCACTACTGATTCAGTTGCCTACAGGTTTACTGGGGAATGGCCTGCAGTACCCTCTGTTCCGTTCTTACCCTGGTGCAAGAGACATTTTTTGTTGTCCTTCTAAGTTGCTTTGGGCTGGAAATTTGTTTCAATCCATCATTTTGTGGATTCTGATACTGTAGGATTTGTTTTAAGGCATTATATAAAGATGTTTTGAAGGGTTTGAAGGAGAGCTCAGATAAGTCCACTCGTTTTCTCTGTCATCTTGACTCCACCGCTGATGATGAGAAATTGAAGATAAGTGACAATATATGTTTGATCAAAAAGGCAACCTGCTTGAGAAGATGAGACAAAAATTACCACCTGCTCACTTAGAGGATTTGGCCTGAGACAAAAATGTCTTTGTCATTATGTGAGACAGGTATTAAGGAGTAGTGAGTTACAGATGGCATGGGAGTAATGTGAGATGAGAAGTATGGTAGAAAAGGGAGCCTCAAGTTTTTCAGTGAAATATGAAGGATCTCAATTAAGATAAATGAAGAAAGAGCAGTCATGCAATTTTTGAGGAAGGATAAAAAGGTTTGGAAAAGCCACAGTGATGAATGAGATACAGAGTTAATTATGGAGGTATAAAAGAATTGATTTATTTTCCACTGGTTGAACATGAAGAAGTGTAATATGATTCTGTAGTGGACTGAATCAGCAGTTTCATTATATTCTTCAGCATCTTTCAGTAGTGCATGTGTAGGAGTGAAGGTAGTGGATGTCAGAGAGTTCCAAATCTGAGATTCGGTGCGGAAAGATTAATAATATGCTAAAAAGAATAAATAACTGAAGAGAAGAGGGCATCCTAGATTTGAACTGGTTCACCAAGGGGTCAAAATAATGAAGGTAGCATATTATAATTAGTACAAGGAAAATGGCCTTAGAATTAACTGAGAGGTCAAGGGTTTGGAAGTCATGGTGATTACAAAGAATATGGTTTGGACTTGTAAGGCAGAGGGAAGGATGGAATGACAAGAAATTGTGAAAAAAATAAGGAAATTTTGGAGGTCATGAACACAGAAGTGCTGTACTTTTGGATGATGACAAAGTCAAGGAAATGACCATGTTTCTATGTGACAGAGATGGGTGAAGGATGATGTGAAATGAATAAGTTGAGGAACTGTGAATTTACAGGATTTGAGAGGTGAGAACTATACTGAATTGCTGTTGTGTGATGGCAGAAGTTGAAACAGAAAAGTTTGCTGTAATATAGAGACTAAACTCTTTAGAAAATGTGAGAAGCTTTCTCGAGATTGGAAGACAACAGCTACTTGAATTCTGAGTAGATATGGATTGAATTAACCTCAAAGGAGGAGAAGCTCTTAAGTATTTATCAGTTCTTTTCTACTGGCATTTTTTTCTTTTATGATATTTAGTTTTCTCTTTTCTTAAAAGAAAAATAAAAGTCTGCTTTTGGTAATCCCATTCTATTTATCATCTTTCAATTAAAGTTAATAAATAGAATAACATTAAATTGGAAAATTATTCTTTATTCTCCGTTTTCACAAGCAGTGTAATCTCATTAACATATTTAAATGCTCTGAACCTTATTTTGTATAATATTTGTGATACCTACGTTTAGTAGTTATTCGAAAAAGTTTCATAATTTCAAAATGTTTTATAAAGTAATTATTTTTGTTTCTATTAATAAAATTTGAGGAACATTTACATTGTCTTTAGTTCTCTATTTTTTTCTTTGTAAAACACTTTGCAAACTGTAAACAAACAAAATCCTTCCCTCCCTTCCTTTCTGTCTTTTTCCTCTCAGTATTGGTAGGAAGATGTTTAGTTATCATTAATATTATTATTCTCTTATGAAGTATGAGAAGTCGTTGTTATCTTCAATACCATTTATAAGCTTCTAGTGAGTATGTGACATTAAGTTGACATTAGTTATTTTGCACTGCAGTTTAATTCACTGAATAGTGTATAATTTTGGCAATGAAATTTAGCAAAAAAAAAAAAAAAACAAAAACATTTACCTTCATACTGGCAAATTAAATGTTAAACTTATTTCAAAAAGATTTCCATGGAGGAGAGGGTCAATATAATTAATCCAAAACCCTAAACTTTTTAAAATAATTTTTAAAGGCTATTCACTTTCATTTTTAGCAGATTAGTTAAAGAAATTAAATGTTTATGCATGAAGAGGGAATGTAGAGGTGTGGATTTTTTAAATTATTTACTACTGTTCTTTTTGTTTTAAATCTAATGTGTGTCAGTAGGATGATCATATCTGATACACCATCTGTTAGGTGGTATCCAGTAAACATCAGACTTGTTACTGGTAGAAATAGAAATACTCATTCATACCTATGAATCTGTAATGTGTAATGTTAAAAGATACTGAATGTATGATGTTAAGTCTTAGAAACTCTCACCAAAATCTTATATTGCCTTTGGTTTCAAATTTCCATACTAAGATACAGTATAGAATTATTTCTTTTCAAAAGTACTCATAAAACTGAAATTAACAGAATGTTAGGAGCAGTTCAAGGGCTACTTCATTCCACAAAAATAAACAAAGCAAGACTTATAAGACCACTGCTGTGAATTTGGAATGTTAATCTTCTGCAATATTGACATTCAGTCTTCTAAGAAATTACAATTGTGTACTTGCAACTGACAGTCCAGGAAAGCAGCAAGTACAGCAACTATAATGCCATAAATAAAGATGTTATATGTTTGCCCGTAAAATGATATTTAGATGAAATATTATAAGACCTCTATGCTGATACTTTTGATCTACAGATGGTCATTCTGTTCAGTTTGCTGAATAGGATCTGTAGTTAAGGAGGGTATTTCATTCATTATTTTTGCTAAAGGAATGCCACTTTTATTAGAATGTCTTCAGTAGCTCAGTGTTTTGTGATGAACTATGCAACACTCTGTGTTCCTCCTTGGCTTCATTTTCTAAGCATTTGACTTTGTTTTAGTTACTTTATATTACCTACCTTTTTCTGTAACCATGACTGTCAGTATGTGTCCTGTGTTTTCTTCTGTGTGATGCTTACCAACTATATGATCCATTGGCTTTGTTTCCATATTCTTATTGTGATGTTTTTTGAGGGAAGCAAGGGATTTTCCATGCATTATGCTAAAGTATAGAGACATCAATTACACATTTCATGTGAGTGGTTCCTGAATACACACGCAGACACACACACACACACACACACACACACACACACACAATTGTTTCTTTTCTTCAGATAGTTCGTCTTAGTCAGCATTCTGATTTTGACCTTTCCAAACTAAATCTCACACGATATGAGGCTAGGTCATTTTCTATTCATGAATTGGTGTCAATTACAGTTAAACGACTGCTCATAGGCTGGCAAAGTGCCATTGGTTGCTGAGCTTTTTTTTCCCCCAAATGATACAGTATTGTAATTGTTTTGGTCAATAAGAGACCTAATAGACCTATGTAGGCCATAATGATTATTAAACTACGTTAATGTGGGTTTGTTTTTAGGTGCTAAGCAGAAGTTTTAAATATCTGCCTAAGATGTGAACACTGAGTTTTTTTTTTTTCTCTGAAACGGATACTACTTTTATTCTAATTTGGTAGAATTTTTTAATTGAACTAGAACTATTTGCTTTATAGATTCTGATTAATAGAAAATTGTGAGAAGACTTCTTCCATTTAAGAACTTCAATGACTCTTTAGTCTCAAGGATATAAGTATTACATCCACTATTAGCAATTACAATGCATCCTTGACTTCTTATTTTAGATGATTTTTATCAACATTTTTGCCCAATTCCTACACAGAGAATTACGTCTTTTTATATTTACATTCTGATGGTATCAGTTTAGTGTAATGACTATGTTTTTTTAAATAATTAGGTGTGGTTTCAACACTCCTTTTTGAACATATATCTTCTTGCTAATATCCTTTTTATTAATCTTTGAACTTAAATCATTAATTGATATGGTAAAATGATTGCAAATGATAATAAATCATTAGTCTTATCATTTGAAGTTGTGATAAAATATCAAACACATAAATGTTTAAAAACTTTAAGATTTACAAAACACTCTATACATATTAAGCTATTTGATGATCACAAAAATCTTGTGAAGTATGTGCTTTAATTTTTCCTATTTCAAAGTTCAGGAAATAGAGGCCGAGAGGCCAATCCATTTCCTTATAATCTTGCATATAATTTCTGAATAGAGATTTCAGTTGGAGCCTAATTGAACTCACCATTTACCTTTCCACTGTGCTTGGTATCTTTGCAACTTTCATTCTTTATATATTGGGGTAAAATGTGTTTTTAAAAAATTCACTTAATTTATTTGACATGCATGGCAAAAGGAGAAATTCTATTTGGAGTCTTTCTGACCAAACAATATTCAAAAGTATTGCTGATAAGTGATTATAAAATCAAGGTAACTGCTATCTTAAATCATTAAATCTTTTTTTAATACCCTGTCCTGGTTTAACCTAAGAATTTCCAGAACTTTCCACCATGCCTGAGATATTATATCACCCTAGAATTTTTGTTTGTGCCTGTGGCATGACAACCTTTATCTAGCCCAGTGGTCTTTTATCTCTGGAAATTTCCTCTCTCTTACCAGCATTCTTCATCCATTGCTGAATTATTTTCTGCCATGTAGTCCTTTTTTTTTTTTTTTTGTGAAGGGTATCAGAGAACCAACCTTCATGCCCCTATTGGATCTGCTTCTGAATTTCTGCCCAAACTTTCATCTGTGGCTTCAAAAAACTGTGGCATGTGCAGTGGCTGCACTCTGGTAAAACCATCAAGGTGGATGGAATAAAGCAGGATGAAGGTAACTGAAAGAACTGAAACCCATCAGTAAGTTGGGTGGGAAGGTGTCTATCCTAAGCATGTGAAGACTTCCCAAAGGAGAAAGAGTGTACAAGAACAATCTGTCCTTACAGTTCTGAAAGCTATTAAAAATGTATTGTAGAGCACTTAGAACTTCATTAGATATCAAAGACAAGGTCATCCACAGTATCCTGGGCCATTGTCAATTATCTAAACTTTCATCTCGCCACTGAATTTCAATGAGTCTGGAATAGAAAGTGAGGCTAATGACTCTGTGCACCTCTGCCTCATTTGCATCCAATTCATGCACAAAGACATCAACTCATGAAGTCATTGGTCCTCTTTGAAAATGAATGATGAACAACAATTTTGGATACCGTTCCCTTGAATAGATTCCTGCTGCTCCCTGGAAGTTTTCAGGTCATTTTGTGTGCGTTTTCCCTATTAGAATGCAAGCTACTTGTTGTTAGGAAATGGCTTTCTTTTGATTAATGTTTTTATCCCAAGCCCTTACTATTGTTCTTGAAACATACTAATTACTTAGTATTGCTTGTTGTTGTGTTAAGTGTCAGGAGCATAAACCACTATCAATACACTTTGTAGAAATATTAGGAAATTAATTGAACTAACTGCTTCTTGTAGCTCATAAGTACTGTGATTCCCACTAGTACTTTTTTCTCTATGTCTCTTCTATTTTATCTTACCTGGTTTTAAATTTGTGATTGGATATATTAGGTTTCATACAATTTTATAGTCATCATAATCATCATCATCATCAAATGCCATAAATAAAAAAAATTGTTAATATGATTTCTTTCTTGTTTATACATGAATAATTAAAGCATGAATAGCAAAGGAAAGTAAATATTTTAATGAAAGAAGATTTAAAAAATCACATATGTATACCTTAGAATGTATAGATTTTAACTTACTATGACTATAGTTCAATAATTTTAAGTGTATACTTATTAAGATGCAAATAAGTCAAATGATGGAGTAGCTTCTTCTTGATAAAGCATATAAATCCCATAAGCTGAAAGCACATTGAGGAATAGACGGAGGAGGTTCTTTTGTACAACAAATAGACAGAAAACCAAGAAATAAATAATATTCCAGACTTTCCAGGAAGGAAGACTGATGGAAAAGAACTTTCTTATCCTAAATTTAAACCCAGAAATTTGAAGAAGGCATGAAAACCCAAAAACACCACAGATATATTTCTAAAAATAAATATCTGTGCAGTTCTTGACATTCCTTCCTGAAAATTTAACTTTTCACAATGTGGAGAAATTGACATAGGATAGCGCTATTTTGAAACTGAATTTTATCAGTAATGAACAATTGGTTGTGGATCACAAATGTTGGAAACTTTATAAGAATGTGAGTACAAAATCTTAGAATTCATGGAAGATGGAAGTGATTGCCTGACTTCACCTTAGAAGCTGGATAAAGACATGGTTACAAATAGCAGGGAAAGGATATAAACTTTCTAATTTTCTCTTTATTTCATTTTTAAAATATTCTATTTTGTTCTTAATGCCACATTTTAGAAAAGAAATCATTAAGTTGGAGAGTTCCAGACAAAGTCAACTAATATTTTGAAATGTCTTGAGATGATGCCAAATGAGCATGAATTGAAAGAAATTGGTTGTTTACTTGAGGAAGAGAAGATTAACATTGGATATAACAACTGCTAAAAGTACTTGAATGTCTGCCATATCAAAGGGGGAATACATTTGTACTTCTGGGCCACAAAAATCTGAACTAGCCTGAAAAGAGTAGACATGAAAGGGAAGCAAATTTCAGGCCTACTGTAACAAAAAATTTCCCTCTATAGAGGTGCACTTCTAATATAATCTGGATTTAGACTGGATTTCTTTTAAGATTAATTTTAACCCAGTTTATGTTATTCTATTCTTTTTGAGAATTCAGAAAAATGAGTTTTAGCAATTTTAAATTTTATCCTTTAAATCAAACATGTTCCCAGGAAATATGTGGAGATAAAGAAAGCAATATTTGAAAAGGAATTCCCTTAAGCAATTTAAAAACAATTTTAAATGATTAAGAGAACTCTTTAAATTGATTGATGAGGTAGGAAAATTAGTCACTAACAATCACTTCATGCTTTTCAAAATAATAATTTGAAATTATCTTCTGTTATTTAATTACCACATTTTATTGTATCCCTCCCACTCTCCTATAGAGCTTCGTAGAATAAAAAAGTTTACAAAATGAAAAAAAATTACACTAACTAATCAATAGAAAAATTGACATGAAGTTCAGAATTTTGAATCTATAATTTGACATCTGTTCAAAGAAATGAAAAATTACCTGTTTTTTATCTTTCTTCAGAGACAGTTCTGATCATTGTAATTTCAAGTTATGCAATTTAAATTAAGTGTAGCCAAATTGCAGATCAAGGAGAATATATTGCCAGCAGCCAGAAAGAAACAATTCGAGTATTGTGAAAATACAATCAGGATAACACAAGATCTAGTAGCTTTTACCTTAAGACATCGAAAGGCTTGGAATATGATATTCCAGAAGTCAAAGAAGGAGAATTAAAACCAAGAATTTGTTTTGTAATTTCGTGGTTCTTCATAAAGTCATTAGCTTCCATCTGTTCTTTGCTTATATTTTATAGAACTATTTTCTTCAGTGAGCTTTTGGACCTCCTTTTCCATTTTACTAATTCTGGTTTTTAAAGCATTCTTCTCCTCATTGTCTTTTTGGACTTCTTCTGCTAATTGAGTTACCCTATTTTTATAAGTGTTGACCTGCTATTCATGATTTTCTTGTTTTGCTCTCATTTCTCTTCGCAATTTTACCTCCACCTCTCTTACTTGATTTTCAAAATCCTTTCTGAACTTTTCCATGGCTTGGGACTATTGCATATTTCTTGATGAGGTTTTGGAAGCAGAATCCTTGACTTTTATGTCTTCCCCTGATGGTAAACATTGTTCTTCATCATCAGAAAGGGTGGGAGAGAATACCTGTTCACAAAGAAAGTAACCTTCCTGCTCTTCCCCCCCCCTCCCTTTTTGGCATTTTCCCAGGGTTTTAGTTGATTTTTGGTTCCTTTGTCAACAGTAGGACATACTTTGGGGACCTGTAAGTTCTCAGATCCTCCAATGTGGCACAACCCAGGGAGAGGAGTCACTCCCTGGCTTGTCTAGATGCTGACATTCAGATCAGTTGCTCAATTCCTCCAGGGGTTTAAGGCGGGGGTGGGGCCACCACTCAGTGTTGAATTTCAGATCAGCTACTCAATCCATCTGCCTTCCAGATCACCCTGGGCTGGAAATTTCCTCCACTGTCATTCTGTGACTTCTGCTGCTCTAGAATTTGTTGAGAGTCTTTTTTAGAGTATTTTATGGGGTGTGGGGAAAGATCTAGAGTATGTGGTTCTTTCATTCCCCCCATTTTGGCTTCACCCCAGGGATTATTTTCTTCAATGAATTGTTGGACCCCCTTTTTCATCTGGCCTATTCTGCTTTTTAAGGCACTCTCCTCCTTATTGTTTTTTTTTTATTTCTTTTGCCATTAGTCTATTTTTATGGAGGTATTTTCTTCAGTATTTTATGAATACCATTTAACAAGCAATTGACTCAGTTTTGGTGATTTTCATGCATCACTCTCTTTTCCCTTTCCAATTTTTTCTTTACTTCTCCAATTTGATTTTCAGATTCCTTGTTGAGCTCTTCCATGATCTGAGGCCAAATCATATGTTTCTTGGAGGCATTGTATCTACAAGTTTTGACTTTGTTGCCTTCTGTTTGTATATTTTAGTCCTCCTTGTCATCAAACTAAAATTTCATAGTCTGATTCTTTTTATGGTTTTTGCTCTTTTCTGCAGGCATTACTTGACTTTTGAGCTCTTTGTCAATGGAATTCTGTGCTTCCCGTGTTATTGGGGGACAGGGTCTGTACTCTCAGGCCCTCAACAACCCCACAGTATGTTGACCTAGAGTTCCAGATAGAGCTGCCGCCCCTTTATCTGTATGTTTCTAGAATATCAGGGCAGTTTTCCTTGATATTCATTGAAAGATGATGGCTAGGCTTTTTTTTTTTAAATCATGGCCTTCAGATAGCCAAATAATTTTTAAATTATATCTCCTGTATCTCTTTCCCAGATTGGTTTCCAATGAACTATTTCATGTTTCCTTTTTTATCATTCTTTTGGTTTTGTTTTATAATATCTTGATTTCTCCTAAAATCATTAGCTTCCATTTGCTCCATTCTAATTTTTATGGAATTATTTTCTTCTCTGTTGTTGGCTAGCAAGAAGGTGACTTGTTTTTCATGATTTTCTTGCAACATTCTCATTTTTCTTCCAGGTTTTCTTCCACTTCTCTCACTTGATTTATAAAATCCTTTTTTAGCTCTTTTTTGACCTGAGACCAATTCTTGTGTCTTGGGGCTTTGGATGTTGAAGCTTTGGCTTTGTGGTCTTCTTCTGTGTGTATGCTTTCCTTGTCGCAAAAGTAAGACTTTGGAATGTGATTTTTCCCCCTGTTTCCTTGACTTTTGAGCTCCTTTTCAAGATAGTTCCCTGCTTCCAGTGGAGGTGGTTTGGTGTGGTGTATTGTCCCAAACTTCACTGGTTTTATGCAGCTGATTTTAGAGATACTTCTAGGGACCTGCAAGTGAGCATTTTTTCCTACAAAGGTTGTATGCTCAAAAGATAGGTGTTTGCTCGTCTCTTGGTCTGTGGTGTGGTCTATGAATCACATCAAGCGCTCTTTTCTACTTTGAAACTGTGAGGTAGATGTCTTCTCCACTGTTGCCACAAACTCTATCATCCCAGCACCTCTTCTTACTCCTGGAGCTCCACTCAAGACTAGGACAGAAATACAAGCAGAGCAAAGCAAGATAATCTCACCTCAGCCCTGGCAAGGAAATCCCAGCAATCTCACTCATGGCTGCGAAATCTCGCCAGAGTCTCTCGTCCTAGTGCTCCATCGCTGCTACAACCATCATCTCCACCACCTCTATAGGCCTTGGGGCCAGACCAAGCTTCTCTCTCACAAAGGTCTGACATGCTTTTCCTATTGGCCTTCCAAGTTGAGATTTGGGGTCTGAGAAGTCTGAAAACCACCATAACAGCTAGTGACTCAGGACCCTGAGACCCCCTCAGACTCTGTCTATGCCAGTGTAGCCCATGCTGGACAGTGCTCCTCTCCCAGCTTCAAGTAACTGAGCTTTCTTTTCACCTTTCAAGCCTGTCTTGGGCTAGAAATTTGTATTACTCTCTCATCTTATGGTTATGCTAGTCG
Organism: Notamacropus eugenii; assembly: GCF_028372415.1. Taxonomy (NCBI): domain Eukaryota; kingdom Metazoa; phylum Chordata; class Mammalia; order Diprotodontia; family Macropodidae; genus Notamacropus; species Notamacropus eugenii. The sequence continues at coordinate 385,721,522 of NC_092875.1, forward strand.
AGAATTTATCCAGTGTCGTTTTCACAGGTATTTGGAGGTGTTGGGGGAAGCTCAAGCAAATCCTTGCTTCTACTCCCCTTTGTTTTCTCTATTTATACTCCGTGTAACTGCCCTAAAAATAGAAAAATTTTAGAAGTTTCAGAATATCATTTCCACATGAAGGAATGTAAAGAGTTTAATCTTATTGAATCTCTTATCAAATCTCTTTCCTGTTTATCTTTCTATACTTCTCTTGAGTTTTGTTTTTGTAAGCCAAATTTTCTATTCAATGCTTGTCTTCTTATCAGGAATGATTGGAAGTCTTCTATTTCAATGAATATTCACTTACCTGATTAACAAATTTACTAAGCTTTGCTGAATAAGTAATTCTTGGTTTTAATCTTATGTCTTTGCCTTTCAGAATATCATATTCAAGCCCTCAAATCCTTTACTAAAAAAGCTACAAAATTCTATGTTCTCATGAATTTGGCTCCGTATTATTTGAATTTTTTTGACAGCTTACAATATTTTCTCCTGGGCATGAGATCAATGTAATTTAGGGAAATATTCCTGGGATTTTTTATGTTGGGATATATTTTAGGAGATTTTTGGTGGATCTTTTTAATTTATTTTTACTCTCTAGTTCTAGAACATCAGGGCAGTTTTCGTTCATATTTACCTGAAAGATGATGTCCAAACTCTATTTTTGAACATGGTTCTCAGGTAGTTCAATAATGTTTTTTTAATTATCTCAACTAGATCTCTTTTCCAGGTTAGGTGTTTGTCCAGAATATATTTCACTTTTTTTCCTACTTTAATTTTTTAAAATTTATTTAATTATTTTTACTTTTTCACATTCATTTCCACAACATTTTGAGTTTCAAATTTTCTCCCCATCTCTACCCTACCCCTACCCCAAGAAACTATGTTTTTTGACTTTCACTTCCCCAAATCTGCCTTCCCTCATATCACTCCCCTCCCTTCCCTTGTTTCATATTATCTCTTTTCTTGTAGGGCAAGATTGATTTCTATACACTATTGCCTATATTTCTTATTTCCTAGTTCCATGCAGAAACAATTCTTAACATTTGTTCCTAAAACTTTGAGCTCCATGTTCTCTCTCTACCTCTCTCCCTAGCCATCCCCACTGAGAAGAGCAACTCAATACAGGTTATACATGGGTGGTTATGCAAAAGAATTCCATAACTGTCATGTTGAGAAAGAATAAATATATTTCCCTTCATCTTTACTGTGCCCCCCATTTATTCTGTTCTCGCTTTTGACCTTGTCCTTCCTGAAAAGTGTTTACTTCATTTGATATTCTGGGAGCAAAGATAGCAGAGTGATCGGTAATTGCTCTGTCCCTCCCCTTGATGACCTTGAAGAACACAGAGAATATTTTCCCAGGAAAAATTATGAAACAGTGGGATCGGGCAAAGGGGTAAACAAATGAGGCAAGAAAAATCACTAAGGAGGGTCCCTCTTGCTATGGCTGAAGGGGATCAGTGCAGGACCAGAGATGTTCAAGACAGCCACATCTCAGCAAACCAGGAGGAGAGCCTGAGCCACAGAGGTTAGAGGGGAGGGAGACCACAACTACCAACACCAGAACACCAGGAGTGACTCAGCACCCCAGCAGAATAAGAAAGGTACTAGAGCAGATGGGAAAACCAACCTCTGAGCTTGTATATGCTCTAGTTCACCAGAGGAGACTCCTGTGGCAACACCACCCATCTCCCACACTTAAAGCAGCTAGCGCCAGGGAAACTCCAGGAAAACTCAAAAAGATTTCACCTGATCCCTGCTTTCCAGTACCTGACAACTCAGCACCAAGTAAACTGCATCAATTTCACTTCTAGCTAAAAGAACCAAAGGCCACAACACACAAAGCCTCAAATTCTAGGCACAAGAACTCTCGGATAGAGCCCTCTGTACCACAGAAGCAGAGATCTACTTTAAAAGCCAGGAAAATGGTGATTATCATGAGCGAGAAGCAAAACAATATAGAAAAGACCATTGTATTTTTCTGTGGGGACAAGGAACTAAACACAAATACAAAAGAGGTAAGCATTGAAACTGTTCTCCTAACGTAAACTTCAGGAGGGAATATGAACTGGTCTCTAACTCAAAGTGCACTCTACTAAGAGCTTAGGAAAGATTTTAAAAACCAAATTAGAGAAAGAGAAGAAAAACCGGCCAATGATTTTAAAAATATGGAAAAAGAAAAGACAGAAGAATTTTAAAATGAAATAGGACAAACGGAAAAGGAAATGCAAAAACTAACTGGATAAAATAACTCCTTAAAAGGAAAAATTGGACAGATGGAAGAGGTGAAGCAACAGGTAATTGAAGGAAGCAATTAGATAAAAATTGGATTGGGGCAAGTAGAAGCTAATGACTCTATGAGACATCAAGAATCAGCCAAACAGAGTCTACACAATTAAAAGATAGAAAAAAATGTAAAATATATAATTGGAAAAAACTGAACTGCAAAATAGATCCAGGAGAGAAAATGTAAGAATTAATTGTCTACTGGAAAGACATGAAGAAAAAAGATCCTGGACAGTATCTTACAAGAAATCATCAAGGAAAACTGCCCAAAACTCCTAGATCCAGAGGGCAAAATAGTCATTGAAAGAATGCACTGCTAACCTCCTGAATGTGGTCCCATACTGAAAAGACCAAGAAAATTTTTTGCCAAATTCCAGAACTATCAAGTGAAGGAAAAAAATAGTGCATGCAGACAGAAAGAAACAATTCAAATATCCAGGAACTGCAGGCAAGTTCACACAGGACCATATAGCTTCTATTTTAAAAGATAAAAGGGAATGGAATATGACATTCCATAAGGCAAAGGAGCTGGGACTACAAGCAAGGTTCAATTGCTCATCAGATTTGAGCATAATATTTCAGGCAAGGTGATGGGCATTCAATGAAATAAGGGATTTCCAGATTTTCCTGATGAAAAGGCCAAAACTCAATAGAAAATTCAATCTTAAAACATAGGTTTCAAGAGAGGCAAAAAAAGGTAAACAGGAAAAAAATTTTATTCAATATGGGCAAACTCTTTACTTCCCTATAAGGGAAGATGATACTTCCTTATCATGAGGAGTGTAAATTTATTGTGGTATATAAAATAGATATACGTAGAGATAGGGAGCAAGTATAAAACAAATGATGTTATGACAAAAAAATGTGATTTAAGGGTGCAAAGAGATTGTAAAGGGGGATGTGGAAAGCAGGAGGCAGGAAAAGTTAAATTACATCACAGGAAGAGGCACAAAATGTATTACAGTAGAGAGAAAGAGGGCAGGGAGATGAACACTGTCTGAGAGTCACTCTAATCTGATTGGGCTCAAGGAGGGAACAACAAACTCAGTTAAGTATAAAATTATAATTACCTATGTAGAAAGTAGAAGTGGAAGCAGAAAAGAAAAGGAAAGGGGAGGCTATAAGTGAGAGAAGAAATAGTAATGGGAAAAGGGTGTAAAATGGAAGGTAGCTGAAAGAAAGGAGGGAAGAATGAGGGAGACAGTGGTCAAAAATTAAAACTCTATTGTGGAGGGGAAGGGAGAACTAGAACCATAAATGGGAAGACAGCATATTGTGGAAAAGACACAGAGAGTAATTGCAACTTTTAATGTAAATGGGATGTACTTTCTCATAAAACGGAGATGAATAGCAGAATAGATCAAAAACTATAATCCAACAAAATGTTGTTTAAAAGAAACACAGTTGAAATGGGAGCATACACAGAGGATAAAGGTAAAAGTTGGAGCAAAATAAATTGTGCGTCAGCATATGGAAAAGAAGCAGAGGTAGCAATCCTAATCTCAGACAAAGAGAAAGCAAAAATACATCTTGTCAAAAAAGATAAGGAAAGAAACCTTATCCTGCTGAAAGGCACCTGTAGACAATGAAGCAATTTCATTACTAAAGATATATATTTCAAGTGGAGGAGTTAAGGGGCATACAGGAAGAAACAGACTGAAAAACTGTGCTAGTGGGGGACCTCAACATCCCCCTCTCTGAACTTGATAAATCTAAACTCAAAATAATCAAGAAAGAAGTTAATGGGATGAATAGAAATCTGGATAAGCTAGATACGATAGATCTGTGGAGACAATATAATGAGGATGGAAAGGAATATAACAATCTCCATCGTACATTGCAAATATACAAAAATTTACCATATACTAGGTCATAAAAAGTTCACAATCCAGTGCTGAAAGGCAGAGATAGTCAACGATTACTTCTTAGACCATAATGAAATAAAAACTATGTGTAATCAAAAGACAAGGAAAGATTACACAAAAAATACCCTGAAAAAAATAATCTAATCCTATAGAATGAGTGAGTTAAACAAAACAATATAGAAACAATCAACAGCTTCTTTGAAGAGACTGACAATAATGAGACAATCTACCAAATCATACAATATACTTGAAAAGCAGTTTGTAGGGGAAGTTTTATATCTTTGAATGCCTGCATGAATAAAATAGAGAAAGAAGATATCATTGAATTGGGCATGCCATTGAAAAAGTCAGAAAAATAGCAAAGTGAAAATTTCCAAGTATGTCTTCAATTAGAAATTTGAAAAGCAAAGCACAGATTAATAATATTGAAATTAAGAAAATCATTGAACTAATAAATAAAACTAGGAGATGGTTTTATGAAAAAATCAATAAAATTGATGAACCTTTGGTCAACTTGAAAAAAAAATAAGAAAACCAAATTGCCAATAGGAAAAATGAAAGGGTTAACTCACCTCCAATGGGGAGAAATTTAAAACAATAATAAGAAATTACTTTGCGCAAAGGATGCCAAAAAATCCAACAATCTAAATGATATGGATGACTATTTTAAAAGAGAAAAATTGCCCGTACTAACGGAAAAGAAAGTTCAATTCTTAAATAGCCCCATCTCAGAAAAAGAAATTGAACAAGTCATCAAAAAATGATGGAAAAAATCAGGAAAAAATCTCCAGGACCAGAAGGATTCCGAAGTGAATTCTATCAAACATGTGAACACCATTTAGTTCCAATGCTATGGAGAGGATTTGGAAGAACAGTAGGAGTCCTCCTAAATTCTTTTTATGATACAAATATTGTTGTGATACCTAACCCAGGAAGAGTCAAAACAGAGAAAGAAAATTATACACCAATTTCTCTAACTAATGCAGATGCAAAAAATTTAAATAATATTTTAGCAAAAAGATTACAGTAACTTATCATGAGAATAATACATTATTATGTGGTAGGATTTATACCAGGATTGCAGAGTTGGTTCAATATTGGGCAAACTACAAACGTTACTGGTCACATCAACAACAAAACTAACAGAAACCAAATGATTATCTCAACATGCAGAAAAAGCTTTTGACAAAATACAATATTCATTACCATTGAAAACACTGGAGAACATAGGAATAAATTTAACTGTCCATAAAATATAAGCAGTATACACCTAAAACCTTATATAAAATGCTAGATGCATTTTGAATAAGATAATGGGTCAAACAAGGATGCCAATTATCACCACAATTATTCAATATGGTACTAGAAATTTTAGCTATAGCAATAAGAGAATAAAAAGAAATTGAAGGAATTATAATAGGCAAAGAAGAAACTAAATTATCACTCTTTGCAGATAATATAATGATATTCTTGGAGAATCCTAGAGATTCAAGCAAAAATTTACTTCAAATAATAAACAACTTTGGCAAAGTTGGGTGTTACAAAATAAACCCACACAAATCTTCTGCATTTCCACACATTATTTAAAAAGCCCTACAGCAAGATATAGAAAGAGAAATCCCATTGAAAATAGACACTATAAAATATCTGGGAGACTACCTGCCAAAACAAACTCACAAAACATTTTTTGCACAAATAAAGTGTGAACTAATTAAGTGATAAAGCATTAGTTGCTCGTGGGTGAGCTGAACTAATATAATGAAAAGGACAGTTCTACCTCAATTAATTTACTTACTCAGTGCTGTATCAATCAAGCCACCAGGTGATTATTTTCCAGAGTGAAAAAATCTTATCAAAACTCATCGGGAAGAACGAAAGTTCCAGAATACCAGGGGGACTAATGAAAAGGAATGCTAGGGAAGGGGCCCTAGCCTTAGGCTCAAATTATATTATAAAGCAGCCATCATCAAAACCATTTTTAGTGACTAAGTAACAGAGTTGTAGACCAGTGGAATAGGTTAGGTACTCAAGATACAATAATCAATGAATTTAGCAATTTACTGTTTGATAAACCCAAGGTCCTCAGCTTCTGGGATAAGAACTTAACACTTGACAAAAATTGCTGGGAAAAGTGCATAACAGTGTGTTGGCAACTGGGCATAGAACAATGCCTAGCACCATGAACTAGATTAAAGTCCAAATGGATATATAATTTAGGTATAAAAACTGATACTACAAAAAACTTAGTCTGGTAAGGAATACTGTATGTGTCAAATTTATGAGGAATGGAGAAATTTTCGACCAAAGAAGAGATAGAGGATATTATGAAATGCAAAATGGATAATGTTAAACATATTAAATTTAAAAGTTTTTGCACAAACAAACCCAAGATTAGGAGGGAAGCAGAAAACTGGGAAAGAATTTATGCAAGTAGTGTCTGTGATAAAGACCTCATTTCTAAAATATAGAGAAAATTTATTCAAATGTACAAGAATAGAAGTCATTCCCAAGTTGTTAAACGGTAAAATGATATGAACAGAAAGTTTTCAGAAGAAGAAATAAAGCTAACTCTAGTCATATAAAAAAAGTCCTAAATCACTATTGATTAGAGAGACGCAAATTGAAACAACTTTGAGTTACCACATCACACCTATCAGATTTGCTAACATGACAAAGCAGAAGACGATAAATTTTGGAGAAGATATGTGACAATTGGAACACTAATTCATTGTTCATGGAGATGTGAGATTATCCAAGCATTCTGGAGAGCAATTTGGAACTATGTGTAAGGGGCTACAATTATATGCATATCCTTTGACCCAGTAACACTGCTTCTAGGACTGTATCACCAAGAGATCATAAAAATGAGAAAGGGTCCCACATGTACATAAATATTTATAGTAGCTCTCTCTTTTTGTTGCAAAAAACCTGGATATCAGTTCAATGCTCTTCAGTTGGGGAATGGCTGAACAAGTTGTGGTATATGAATGCAATGGAATAGCATTGTGGTATAAAAAATGATGAACAGAAAGACTTCAGAGAGACCTGGAAAGACTTACATGAATACATGGTGATTGAAAGGAGTAAAACCAGGAGAACTTTGCATACAGCATAAACAACAATGTGCAAGGAATTTTTCTGGTAGACTTAGTACTTCATTGTAGTACAAAGACATCAAAAATTCTCAGTGAACTTTTGGGGCAAAATGCCTTCCACGTCCAAGGGAAGGGCTATGGAATTATATCGCAAGATGAAGCAGACTATTTTCTTATTTATTATATTTTATTGTATGGTTTCTCCTGTTCATTTCACTTCTCTATGCAATAAAGTTAAAGTACAAACATATTTGATAGGAACATATGTGTAGAACCTATATAAGATTGTATGCCATCTCAGGGAGGGAATGTGGAGGAATAAGAAAACAAGGGGGATGGAGGTAAAAAATTAAAGATAGCTGGAATTGATTGTAGAACACTGAAAAGAAATAAAAATTTTTAATATTGCAAAAAAAAAAAGTAAGGAAATGCCTTGCTTGAAAATGAAAGAAATAAAATTTTATTTAATAAATATTTTAAAAAAGATTTGAAAAGTTAAAAAAATAAAATATTTCTTAAAATGAACAATATACATAGGAGTATTGCATTTTACAAATGAAAATCAATCTTATTTTAAAAAAAAATGTTTACTTCCAATTATTCCCTCCTCCCATTTATGCTCCCTTATGTTGTGCCATCCACACACTACTTATCCTATTCTCACCTACCTGTTTGTAGTGTAAGATAGATTTTCATATCAGATTGAGTGTGCATGCTATTCCCTCCTTAAGTAAAATATGATGAGTTAGCTTCAGGTTTTCTCTCTCACCTCCCCCCTTTTCCTCTCCTTTGAAAAAGCTTTGTCTTACTTCTTTTATGATAAATAATTTTTCCCATTCATTTCTCCCTTTCTCTTCCCAATACACTCCTCTCTCACCCCACAAATTTATTGTTACAGACATCAGCCATTTATATTCTACTTGTCCTGTGACCTGTCTCTCTCCGTCTCTCTCTCTCTCCATACAAACACACACACACACACACACATATATGTATGTATATATATATTTAGATAGATAGATAGATAGATAGATAGATAGATATCTGTTGATACATATATATGTACATCTATAGATACTTATTGGAAATATATATATATATATATATATATATATATATATATGTATGTAAGATCTCAGGTCCTCCTAAATCCTGCACTGGTGTTCTATCAACTGCACCACCTAGCTGCCCAGACACCTGACACTCACTAGCTGTGTGACCTTGGGCAAGTCACTCAACCCCACTTGCCTCATCCTGGGTCACCTCCAGTCATCCTGATAAATATCTAGTCACTGGATCCAAATGGTTCAGGAAAAGTGAGGCTAATGATCTGCACAGACCTCTCTCAATCAAAACAAAGTCAAGTGCAAGTCATGTCATTATTGCTCTGTTGGCATGATCTTTTCTGGCAAGGAGGATGAACACATATTTTTATAATCACTCCAACTACCCAAATACTGAAAAAAGTTTCAAGAGTTACAAATATTGTCTTTCAATGTAGGAATGTAAAGAGTTCAACTTTACTAAATCCCTTGTGGTTTTTCTTCCCTGTTTACCTTCTCATGCTTCTCTTGATTCTTGCATTTGAAAGCCAAATTTTCTATTCAGCTCCGGTCTTTTCAACAAGAATGCTTCAACCTCCCCTATGTCATTGAATGACTATTTTTCCCTTGAATTATTATAATAAGTTTTGCTGTGTAAATGATTCTTCGTTTCCATCATAATTCCTTTGACTTCTGAAATATCATATTCCAAGCCTTTCCATCCCTTAGGGTAGAATCTGCTAGACCTTGTGTTATCCTGATCGTATTTCCACAACACTTGAATTTATGTCTTTCTGGCTGCTTGCAATATTTTCCCCTTTACCTGGGGACGCTGGTATTTGGCTACAATATTCCTAGGAGGTTTCTTTTATGATCTCTTTCAGGAGTTGATCAGTGGATTCTTTCAATATTTATTTTACCCTGTGTTTCTAGAACATCAGGAACGTATTCCCTGATAATTTCATGAAAGATGATATCTAGGTTCTTTTTAAAAATCATAACTTTAAAGTAGTCGCATATTTTTTAAATGGTCTCTACTAGATGTTTTTTCCAGGTCCTTTGTTTTTCCAATGGGATATTTCTTATTGTCTTCTATTTTTTCATTCTTTTGGATTTATTTTGTAATTTCTTATTTTCTCATAAAGTCGTTATCTTCTAACTGTTCCATTCTAATTTTTAAAGAACTATTTTCTTCAGTGAGCTTTTAAACCTCCTTTTCCATTTGGCTTATTGTGATTTTTAAAGCATTCTTCTCCTCACAGGATTTTTGATGCTCTTTTGCCACTTTGTTTAGTCTATATCTAAAGGTGTTCTTTCTTTTCTTCAACATTTCTGGGATATTCTTTAGCAAGCTGTTGGCTAGCTTTTCATGATTTTCCTTCATCACTCTCGTTTCTCTTCCCAATTTTTCCTCCACTTCTCTTACTTGATTTTCAAAATCCTTTTTGAGATATTCCATGGTCTGAGACCATTGCGTATTTCATTTGGAGGTTTTGATTGCAGATGCCTTGACTTTGATATCTTCTTCTGATAGTATATCTTGTTCTTCCTCATCAGAAAGAATAGAATAAAGTATCTTTGAAGCTGTCTTTGACTTTTGTGGGTTGAAAATCTGGGAACTGCAGCTCCTCCCTGAAGCCTGCTGCATTCCTTTCCTTGCTGTGTCTCAAGACAAAACCTGGGCTGTGCTCCACCCTGAGCCCAGTGAAACAGACGTTTCCTCTCAGCCTTCCAGTCTATCTCGGACTGAAGATTTCTTTCACTCTGTCTTTTTGTGGCTGCTTGTGCTCTAGAAGTTGTTAAGAGTCATTTTTTCAATTATTTTATGGGTTTTCAAGGTAGAAGTACAGCAGGTTCAGCCTTCTACTACACCATCCTGGCTACACCCCCATTTTTCTTGTTTGATTTTGTTTTATTATTTCTTGATTTTTTTCAAAATCATTAGCTTCCAATTGCTCAATTATAAGTTTTAAGAAGTTATTTTGTGCAATGAGCTTTTCTATCTCCTTTTTGTATCTTCTTTTCTTTTGGACAATTCTGATTTTTAAAGAATTTTCAGTGAAGTTTTAAATATCTTTCTTTTAACATGTGGCCAAATCTGATTTCTTAAGGTATTATTTCCTTCAGTAGATTTTTGTGCCTATTTCACTATTTGACCTATTCTTCTTCTTCTTTTTTAAGTAGTATTTGCTTCAGTATTTTTTGTATGTCTTTTAATAAATGGTTTCCTTGTTATTTGATTTTCTTGGATTTTGTCAATTTATCTTCCCTGTGTTTATTCTACCTCTATTACTTGATTCTAGAAATCATTGTTAATCTCTTCCATTTCCTAAAATGAATTCATAGTTCCTCTTTGAGGCTTTTGATGTGAGAGTTTTTACGTTTTTGTATCCTTCTGAGTTAAGATATTGATCATCCCTGTCACCAAGCAACTTTTTACCAGCAGGTTCTTTTTCGGTGCTTTGCTCACTTCCCCAGTATATTTCTAGCCCTTTTTCTGTATGATATAGTGGAGCTCTGATTCTGAAGTGTAGGGTGCACCACCCAAAGTTTCTCTTTTATTTTGCCAATGTATTTTGAACTAATTTTCAGGAGCTGTAAATTTCCTGTTCTCTCAATGTGGTATGATATAGGGAGAGGTGTGTTTGCTACTTTCCTATCCTCTTCTCTTATCTGTGCATGACCACAAGCACTCTTTTATGCCCTAGAGCTGTGAACAGGGTCGCACCTCATCTGTCGCTACCAGGTCTAGTGTGATGGTGCTCCTTTTTCACCTGAGAACTAAGACTAAGGTCCAACTACGGATAATGCAACAAAACTCAGTCCTGGTGCTAGCAAAAGTAATGCTGTAATCTCTTTGTAACCTCTTGTTTGTGCCTACTACCATCTGCACTCTGACAGTTCCTGAAACCAAAACTGCCATAATTCATCCAATTGCAACCAACTTCTACTGCTGGTTTGTCATGGCAAGACCTCATTTGGACTAAATTCCACTTTCAATGCAATAAAATCTTTCCTGACTCTCTTATAAATTGTCTTTTTTTAAAAAATCCTGTTTATTTTCAGTGTTATAAAATCACTTCCACATAATGAGATTTTTCCCTCTTCCTTCCCTTCCTTCCCCTCTTTCTTACCCATCCCTTCCTGAGATGGCAAACAATTTTATGTAGGTTCTACAGATACATTCCTGTTATATACATTTGCACCTTAGTCATGTTGCATAGAAAAATTAAAATGAATGGGAGAAATCATAAAACAAACCAAAATGTAACACAAAAGCAATAGACACACTACATTCTGCAATTGAATCCCATAGTTCTTTCTCAGGATGTTCAAGGAATTTTATATAAGAGACCACTGGGAAGCTTTTAAGTCCTTGCCTTGCAATGGAGTACCAAGTCTACCAGAAAAAAAGTCTTGTGCACTGTGGTCTTTGCTATGCACAAAGTTATCCTGGTTCTGCTCTTTTTTCTCATCATCAGATCATATAAGTCTTTCCAGTCCTCTCCAAAGTCTTCCTGTTTATCATTTCTTATAGTGCAATAGTATTCTTTTATATCCATATGCCATAATTTATTAGGCCATTCCCCAATTGATGAGCATCCCCTTGATTTCCAGTTTTTGGTCACCACAAATAGTGCTGCTGTAAATATTTTTGTATATGTGAGATATAGAAACAATTTTGCAGTCTCAAAGGGTATCCATATTTTTGTAGCCTTTTGGGCATAGTTCTAAATTGCTTTCCACCATGGTTAGATCAGCCCACAACTCCACCAACAATGAATTAATGTTCCAACTTTCCTACATTATCTCCACCATTTATCATCTTCCTGTTCTGTCATGTTTGCCGATTGATAGGAGTGATATGGTACCTCAGAATTGTTTTTCCTTGCATCTATCTAATAAATAGTAATTTAGAGCATTTTTTCATATGACTTTACGTATCTTAAATTTCTTCTTCTGAAAAGTGTCTGTTCATATCTTTCGACAATTTATCAACAGGGGAATGACTTGAATTTCTGTATATTTGACTCACTTCTCCACATATTCTAGAAATGAGGCCTTTATCCCAGATACCAGCTGCAAAAACTCTTTCCCAGTTTTCTGCATCCCACCTAATCTTGGTTGCATTGGGTTTGGTTATGCAAAACCTTTTCCGTTTAATGTAATCAAAATTATGCATCCTGCACTTCATAATGTTTCCTGTCTCTTCTTTCCTCAAAAATTCTTCCCTCCTCTATTAATCTTATAAATTCACTAGTCCTTGCTCCAACAATATGCCCATAGTATTAATCTTTATACCTAGATGGTGTACCCATTTGAACTTTATTCTTGTGTATGGTATCAGACATTTATCTATGCGTAGTTTCCGACACATTGTTATCCACTTTCCCCAATAATTTTTGTCAAACAACGACAAAATTCTTATCCCAGAGCCAGGGGTCTTTGGGTTTATCAAAGAGTAGATTGTTATATTCATTGCCCATTGTGTCTTCATTACATAGCCTATTCCACTTGTCTGACTTTCTGTTTCTTAGCCAGTATCAAGTGGTTTTGAATTGTTGATTTAGAATACAATTTGAGATGTGGTAGTGTTTGGTCACCTTCTCTAGTGTTTCTTTTCATTAGGCCCCTTGATATTCTGGGCCTTTTGTTCTTCCAGATGACTTTTAATTTTATTTTTTCCAGTTCTAGAAAATAATCATCTGATAGTTTAATTGGTTTAGCACTAAATAACTAAATTGATTTAGATAGAATTGTCATTTTTGTTATATTATCTCAGCCTACCCAAGAACAATTGATGTTTTTCCACTTACTTAAATCTGACTTTATTTGTGAGAATAGTGTCTTGTAATTGTCTTCCTATACTCCCTGGGTTTTCTTTGGCAGGTAGATGCCCAGATACTTTATAGTGTCTACTTTAAGTGGAATTTCTCTTTCTATCTTGTGACATTGGGCTTTTTCAATAATATATAGAATTGCAGCAGATTTGTGTGGGTTTATCTTGTAACCCGCAACTTTGTCAAAATTATTTATTATGTCAAGTAGTATTTTTTTCCTCTAATCTCTAGGATTCTCATCATATTATCTGAAAAGAGTGATAATTTAGTTTCTTCTTTGTCCATTCTAATTCCTTCAATTTCTTTATTAAATAATAATGGTGATATTGGACATCTTTGTCTCACCTCTGATCATATTGGAAATACATCTAGCTTACCTCCATTGCATATAATGCTTGCTGAAGGTTTTAGGTAGATGCTGCTCATTATATTATGCAAAGTTCCCTTTAATCCTATGCTCTCCAGTGTTTTTAATAGGAATGGGTGCTATATTTTATCAAAAGCTTTTTTCTGCATTTATTGAGATAATCATGTGGTTTCTTTTAGTTTCATTGTTGATAGATCGATAATGCTAATGGTTTGTGTAATATTGAACCTGCCCTGCATTCCTTGTGTGAATCCTACCTGATTATAATGTATCATTTTCATGAAAAGTTGCTGTATTTTTTCCTACAATCTTATTTAAAATTTTTTCATCTATATTCATTAGAGACATTGGTTTATAATAGTTTTCTCTGTTTTGTCTCTTCGTGGTTTAGGAATTAAAACCATATTTGTATCATAAAAAGAATTTGGGAGGACTCCTTATTCCCCAATTTTCTCAAATAGTCCGTATAGTGTTGGAATTAACTGTTCTACAAATGTTTGATAGAATTCACTTCTGAATACATGTAGACCTGTAGATCATTTCCAAGGGAGTTCGTTGATGGCTTGTTCAATTTCTTTTTCTGAGATGCAATTGTATAAGTATTCAGCTTCCTCTTCTGTTAATCTAGGCAGTTTATATTTTTTTTAAAATACTCATCCATCTCATTTAAAGTGTCAAATATATGGGCATAAAGTTGGGTAAATCAATTTCTAATTTTTGTTTTAATTTCCTCCTAATTGGAGGTGAGTTGACCACTTTCATTTTTGATATTGGTAATTTGGTTTTATTCTTTATTTCTTTTAATCAAATTGACAGAAGGTTTATCAATTTTACAAGATTTTTTTCATAAAACTAAATATTAGTTTTATTTATTAGCTCAATAGTTGTCTTCAGTATTTTGAATTTGGCATATACTTGGAGATTTTCAATTTTTTCTTTTTCTACCTTTTTCAGTTGCATTACCAAGTCATTGATCTCCTGTTTCTATATTTTATTCACATAGGCATTCAAAGATATGAAACTTCCCCTAAGAATTGCTTTGGCAGTATCCCATCAGATTTGGTAGGTTGTCTCATTTTTCTCATTCTCTTCAATGAAATTATTGGTGTTTTCTATGATTTCTTGTGTAACCCACTCCTTCTTTCGTATTAATTGTTTAGTTTCCAAATAGTTTTTGGTTAATTTTTTCATGGCCTTTTATTACATATAATTTTTATTGCATTTTCATCTGAGAAGAATGTATTGACTATCTCCACCTTTCTGCCCTGGTTTGTGAGGTTTTATGTCCTAGAACATTGTCCATTTTTATATACGTGCCATGTATCGCTTAGACAAAGATGTATTTCTTTTTATCCTCATTCAATTTTCTCCAGAGATCTATCTTATCTAGCTTATACAGAGTTTTATTCACTTCTTTAAGTTCTTTCTTGTTTATTTTGAGGTTAGATTTATCAAGTTGGAGAGGGGGAGGTTGAGCGCTTCCACTACTATAGTTCTGCTGTCTATTTCTTCCTGTAACTCCCCCAGCATCACCTCTAAGAATTTTGATTCTATACCACTTGAGGCATACAGGTTTATTAATGGTATTGCTTTATTGTCTGTAGTGCCTTTTAGCAGGATATAGTTTCCTTCCTTATTTCTTTTGATTAGATGTATTTCTGCTATTCCTTTGTCTGAGATTAGTATTGCTACTCCTGCTTTTCTTATATCAGCTGGAGCACAATATATTCTGCTCCAAACTTTCACCTTTACCCTGTGTGTATCTCGCTGTTTTCAATGTGTTTCTTATAAACAAATTATTGTTGGACTATGGCTTTTAATGCATTCTGTTTTCCATTTCCGTTTTATGGGAGAGTTCATTCCAGTCACATTCACAGCTGTGATTACAATCTGTGTCTTTCCCTCCATCCTCTTTCTCATCATTTGTGCTTTTAGTTCTCCTGTTTCCCTTCCCCTCAATAGAATTTTCACTTTTGAGTACCACCTCCCACAGTCTTCTCTTCCTTCTTTCTGCCCCTGTCCCTTCTATTCCCCTTTATCCTTACTACTTCTTCCCTCCCTTTTAGCTTCCCCTCCCCATGCTATCTCCTTCCCCTGCTACTGTCTATAAAGCTGGTTAGATTTACATACTTAATTAAATTTATTGTTCCCTCCTTGAACCAAATCAGATGAGAGTACCTCTCAAGCAGTTCTCATCTCCCTCCCCTCTTTCCCTCTACTATAATATAATTTTGTACTTCTTCCTTTAATGTAATTTACTATTTTGTGCTTCCTCACTTTCTCATCTCTTATTAAAATCCCTTGTGTGCTTAAATCCCATTTTAATCGTCTTATCGTTTACTTATACCCATTTCCTCTATCTTTGTATATTCCTTTTATGTTTCATAAATGTACAATTCTTAAGATTAACAAGTACCATCTTCCCCTATATGGAGGTAAAATGTTTGCTCAAATTAAGTTACAAGTTTTTATTTTCCCCTGTTTACCTTTTCATGCCTGTTTTGAGACTTGTGTTTGAAGACGGAATTTTCTATTGAGTTCTGGGGTTTTTGTCAGGAAGGCCTGGAAATATCTTACCTCATTGAATGATCATCTCCTTGCCTGAAATGTTATGCTGAACTTTGCTGGAAAATTGATCCTTGGTTGTAGTCCCAGCTCCACTTCATTACGGATTATAGTATTCTAATTCTTCGTTCTTTTAATGTAGCAACTGCAAGATCCTGTTTGTTCTTGACTGTAACTTCTAGATATTTGATTGGTTTATTTCTGGCTGCCTGTAGCATTTTATATTCACTTGATAGTTTTGAAATTTGGCAGCAATACTTCTTGGGGTTTTTACTTTGGGATTCTTGGAGGTGAACAGTGGATTCTTTCAATGCCTATTTTGTCCTCTGGATTTAGCACGTCTGGGCAGTTTTCCTTGATGATTTCTTGGAAGATATTACACAGACTCTTTTATTCATCATGGCTTTCTGGTAAGCCAATAATGTTTAAATTTTTTCTCCAAGATCTGTTTTAAAGCTCAGTTGTTTCTCCAATTAGATATTTTACATTTTCTTCTCTCTTTTCATTCTTTAGATTTTCTTTGACTCATTCTTGATGTCTCATAGAGTCATTAGTTTCTACTTGCCCAATTCTAATTTTTATCAAATTGTTTTCTTCAGTTAACTTTTGCTACTCCTTTTTCATCTGCCCAGTTATTCCTTTTAAGGGATTATTCTCTCCAGTTAGGTTTTGTGCTTCTTTTTCCATTTTTAAATTTCCTTTTTAAAGAGCTGTTCTCTTCAGTGAATTCGTTTTTTTATACTTTTAAAATCATTGACTGTTTTTTTCTTCTATTTCTTTCTTCAGCTGTTCCAGGAGAGCTCTTTCTGCATGCAAGCAGTTTGTAGTCCCTTCTGAAATTTCAAATGGGAGTACAGTCTCACTACTGACCTCTTTGGTATTTATTTTTTCATCCCTGTCCCCATAGAAATATTCTAGGATCTTTTCCCTCCTTTTCTTCTTTCTCGTGATGGTGAGACTTTGTTCATTGGAGCCTCCTGTCCTTTCAGTTAGAAGCTGGAGGACCTGGTGTTGAGCTTACTGGTGTGAAAAAGCTAAGGAGAGGTGTCTTTTTTTTTTCTTTTTGTTTTGTGTTTTATTGGATTAACCCTTGTCTAGCTTGTTAAGTGTGAGGGAGTTGTGGTCTGGTCAAGGGAGATCTCAGCTGAGCTGGAGCAAAGGCAATCTCAGGTGTCCACCATCCTGGCTGCCCTATTGCCTTCACATTTACCCTGTGGGAATCCTGGGCTCCCAGGGTAGGTGATGGTGGGGCTCCACCCCTATAGGGATTTTTCTCCTTCTGGTTTGCCTTCACCACATTAAGAGGAAACCCCCTTAGATATTTTTCTAGCCTCTGGTGCTACAAGACTCTTTGCCTCTTCCTCTGATCCCACATATCCAGGATTTTTCTGGGGAAATATTTTATGGTCCTTTGAGGTAAATAAGGGGAGTGGGAGACAGCATTTACTCCACCATTTTGGCTCCTGGAAGTTCAAGTAGGTGACTTACAGATGTTTCATCTGTGGACTGACTGTCTCAGGAGTAACTGTGGCTGCTTACTGGTGCTCAGCAGCTGTCACTCACTTGTCTTCACTGGTTTCCCACCCTGGGCTGCCACTCTGCTATTTTTTTTAGCTGTGCTGCTGCTGGTTCTGGTTGTTCCTGGGCTATCCAGGTGGAGCTGCACTGTGGGCTCTTCTTCTCCCTGACCCACTCCTTCCCCCCGCCCCCACTCACTGAAGAACAGATCTTACCTGTTGACCTTCCAGTTTGTCCAGGTCTGTGAATCTACCACTTTCTGTCTCCCATTGTATTCTGCAGCTCCAAAATTTGGTCAGATTTTCCTTTTAAAGGTATCTGAAGGAGTTTCTCTAAGAGCTTATGTGACCAGTTGCTCTCAGTCCACTATCTTGGCTCCTCCCAGAACAGTGAGTTGCTATCCCAGAAGCTGGGGTCCTTGGGTTTATCAAACTCTAGATTGCTATATTCATTGACTACTTTGTCTTGAGTACTTAACCTATTCCACTCGTCTACCCTTCTGTTTCTTATCCAGTACCAAGTGGTTTTTATAATTGCTGTTTTATAATACTATTTGAGATGTGGTAGAGCTAGGCCACATTCTCTAACATGTCTTTTCATGAGTTCTGAGTTGTCTTGAGCTAGAACATTGTTTCATTCCATCCTTTTATGTATTTTATGCTCTAGTATTTTTTGAGTTATTATTTAAAGGTTCTTGCAGGGGTTTGGGGGCGAAGTCAAGCAAGTCCCTGTCTTTTTTATGCCATCTTGACTCTGCCTCCTCTTAACCATTTTTCAATGTGAGATTATTGTCTTTTCTTTCTTTCTTTTTTTTTTTTTTTTACAAATTTCGATAATCTTCCTATATAGCTAAGAGTTGGTGCTTTTATCAGAAATCTTTCAGTATATTTTTTTTCTTCAGCTCTCTCCTAATATTATCTACATTGTTTTGCTTAGGCAAAACCATTTAATTTCATGTGATCACAATTATCCCTTTGGCTTCCTATGATCTTTTTAATATTTTGTTTATTCATGAACTCTTCCTTCTCCAGAGATCTGACAGATAACTTTTGCATTCTCCTCTATTTTATTTATGATATCACCTTTTATGTCTTAATCATTTATCCATTTTTATTTTATCTCAGAATATTTGATGTACATATAGTTTATGACTGCTTTCTAATTTTTCTAGAAAATTCCATCAGATGGTGAGTTTTTGCCCCAAAAGTTTGAACTCAGTGTTATAGAAAACACAAGATTACTTTGCCCATTTAATATTCCGTATTATACATTTATTCTATACCACTTATACAGCACTCTATTTCATTGTCAAAATATTTTCATTCTTACCACTTTGTGATATAGTTTTATATCTGCTACTGATAGGCTGCCTGACTTTGCTTTTCTCCTCATTGATTCCCTTGATTTTCTTGGCCTTTTGTTCTTCCAGATAAATGTTATTTTTCTTTTTTCTAACTTTCAAATAATTATTTGGCAGTTTGATTAACTTGTAACGACTAAATGAATTAACTGTAGCAGAACTGTTATTTTTATTCATTTGACTCACCCTATGGTTGAAGAATAAATATCACTCAAATTGTATCGATCTGTCTACTTATTATAAAATTACTCTGCAAGTGTGTTCATATGTACCTTAAATTTTTCTTGGAATGTGAACTGCAAAGTTCTATAAGTATACCATCACATCATGTGACAATTTTTTTTTCTTCAGTCCCTATTTTTATTTAATCAATTTCTTTTCCTGTCTCATTTTTATGGCTAGTATTTCTAATACGATATTGAATAATAGTGATGATATTTTTTGTAATATTGAAAAAATTTCCTGCATATCTAGTATAAACCTTACCTGATAATCCATTTAGCTTAGATTGCCAGTTTTAGTCGTATGTAGTTGGGCAAAGTAACCCCTACTAATTGCTTTAATTTCATCACCTTTTTGTGATACAAGCACATTGTTCATTTTATGAGATTGATAATTTCATTTAATTCCTTTAAAAATCAAAGAAACAGATGATTTATCTATTCTATTGTTTTCATTTTTCATAAATTCAGCTAAATTTTATTCGTTCATTTTTTACATGCAGTTTTATTAATCTCTCTTTTCATTTTTAGGGCTCCATGTTGTTGTTCAATTGAGCATTTCCAATTTATTCTTTTCTATTTATTTTTAATGGTCTTTCAAATTCATTATTTGTTCTTTCTCTTTTTGTTGAAGTTTACTTCAGAGATGTAAATTTCTCTTAAATACTGACATGAATGTGTCACACAACATTTGGTATGTTTTCTCATTATTGTCATTTTTTTCACCGATGAAGGTAATTTTTCTATAATTTATTCTTTGATCCATTCATTCTTTAGAATTAAATTACTTAACTTCCAATATTTTTATGTATGTTTCCATGGCCCTTGATTGGATGCAAATTTATTACATCATGATCTGAAAAGAATGCGTTTCATATTTCTGCAGTTGTAAGTTTTCTTTTTTTTCTGCATAATACATACTCAATTTTTGCTAAGGTGCCTTGTATAACTGGTAACATGGTATGCGCCTCCCTTTTTATTACCACTCAGTTTTCTTTTCTATTCCTATTCAGTTTTCTCCAGAGATCTATAGTACTTTTTCTTAACAGCAAAATTTGAGATATCCCACTACTGTGCTTATAATGGCTATTTCCTCTTCTAACTAATTTAACGTTTCCTTTAAGGATTTGAATTTTCTGTCATTTTGTGCCTTTATATTTAGTATAATAATTTATTCACACTCTGTATGATACTTTTTCTTAGCAAAATGTAGTTTTTCTTCCTTTCTCTTTTAATTCGGTCTTTTTTTTTACTTTCAATTTTTCTGACATCATGATTGCTACCCCTGCCTTTATTTTTACCTCAACAGAAGCAAAACAGATTTGCTCCAGGTCCTTATTTTAAATCTGTGTGTTCTTTCTCTTTCAAATATATCTATTCTGTTTTAAAGAATATATGATTCACTTTTTCTTTCTATTTTATGGGTTCACTTCTTCACTTCTATTTTATGGGTGAATTCATCTAATTCCCTCAGGTGTCATTACTAACTGTATTTCCCTCCATTCTGTTTTTTAGGTTTATCTTCTTTCTCTTTTTTCTTTGTCCCTCCTCAAATTTCTCCTTTGTTTCTGTCTGCTGCCTCTTTTGATCTGCCCTCCCTTTTATCATCCCTACTCCCCAAATTTTATTACTTCCCCATTCTGTTTTATAATTTTGAGGCTTTTCTTAGAGGTATTTTCACATTATTGTCTTCTAAATTTGTTTATAAATATTCTCTGTCATCTAAAGTAAATTTTTATAGTCAGGCTTTTTATTCTTTTTGCTCATTTTGTATCTTTTTAAACTTCATATTAAAGTTCAGATCTACTGACGTTGAGGTAGGGAAGCATTGTTTCAGGCTTAGGATTCTCACACTACTGTTTCCAGAACTATTTCGAAGTTTTAGTGGCTCCAAGGTGGCATGATCTGGGAAAAGTGGTGGTTGCACTCTCTTAGCCTGTACTTTGGTCTTTAGGTATGGCCCCTGCTCCACTGCAGGTAAAATTTTTCATCTCTGCTCTAGAAATATGACCCGGAGCTGCATATGTGTAATTGGGCTGCCAAAAAAGAGCTTTGTGTGATGCTCAGTGTCAACTTAGGATCCCTTATAATGTTTTTCTGACCACTTATCAAATTCCCTTATCATCTCTTGACTGAAAGCTTCTGCAGCTGCTGTTGCTGGCAGAGTCACTTCCAGGGCCAATCACTGATGTTCTTGCCAAGTGTCTTCTGACTCAGGTGTCACAGACCAGCCCTTCTAATCTCCTATGTTGTCATGGGTTGGAAAAAAATGTCTCCTTATCTTTCAACAAAGTGAATCAATAATATTAATGGCCTGAGTTCATACATATTCCTCTCAGAATTATTTGGAGCAACCAACAAATAATTAGTATACCAATGTGAAAAACTATTAGTATGTTTTCATTAACAAAAACATATATCATGCTATGTAAAATAATTTTAATGGAAAATTAAGAGATTTTTATATTATATCAAAAAAGTTTTAAATCTAACACAAAGTCTAAAGATATGATAGACTGAATATAAAGCAGACGGCCATGTGCAAAGCTAGAATATTATTTCAGTAATCTACGTGGTCTACCTTTTTCAAGTATCCATTCTATCATTTATTTTGCTCAACAGCTGTCTACATATAACAACAGTCTACATATAAAGATATAAGTTAACACTGAGTAATGAATGCATATCATGAATGCTAATGGTAAGAGTATCTGTACCAAAACAAATACAGTTTAAATTTCAATCACTAGTTCAGAGAGAGAGAGAAAGAAAATTGGTCATAACCCTGAAGGAGACCTTGAAATATCCCTAGTCACTCATCTTTAATCTCCGAAGTTAGACAGGCAAAAGCAAAGTTAGGGAAATAAATTTTTTTTTGATATCCCTAGATAAGTTTTTTTGCGATAATTCTTTCTGCCTTTATGGAGTCCCTTAACTTGACTACTTCTATCTTCCCTTGGCCCTGAGAATTCAAACTGTTAAAGTGATTGTTAAGTCAATAATTCCTATCCTCAGAGTATTTGCATTTCAAAGTTGAATGACAGGCTTTGATTTTGTTTAAAGGAACTTTCAATTTATTAGAAGAAGAATGTTCTTTTGGAGGTAGGGCTTGGAATTCATATCATATATTCTAATAGCTGGGTTGATTGTTTTTTTTATTTATACCTAAATTTGTGATTGTGTTGCAAATAGTGGTGATTGCTGGACATCTTTACTAAGACAAAGAAATGAATCTTTATGGTCTTGAGTCAGTCTAGCCTCAAGACACCGACAATATTATAGAAATATGTGAATTTCTCCCAAATGTACATTGAGAAAGGAATTTCCCAAATTTTTTAATCCCTTTACATATTATTCAAAAGGTATTTGTGGATAACATGTCACTTATTTTACTTGCCTATAAAGCTCATACGAGTATGCAATACTCCGGTTTCTTAATTATTCCTGTTAGCAAATTCTGACAGGGAAGATAGAAGGAATAAGAAGGAGAGCATTGTGTGAGTCACACCATAATTCAGTCAAGAAATATGACGTGAAATTAAGAAAAAATATTTGAGATGCATTTTATATTTGCATAATTGCTACTTTGATCTTCACCCCTTGAAGACCAAGTGGGTTACATTTACCTCTCCCCCACAGTTTTGAAATACTCTGAAGTTAGGTTAGAAATTCATATTGCATTTGCTACTCTTGCCTGGTTTAATTTCCCAAGAAATATATGTCCCTCAGTTCTATAATTCCAAACTGACCAGTATGCTACTAGCACAAGTGTTGGTTGACAGAATCTTCATTTACACTCCTTTACTGTTTGATTGGGGGCATGGAAGACAAACTCTTCCCAATGCCTTCCTTTATAGAATAAAAAAGACATCCTCCATACAGTTGATTTTTTTTGAATGAAATTATAAGTGAATTGTGATATCATATTCTTGGATGCAACAGGCAAGAGTGTAGGTAAGAATGTAGAAAGCACAGGAAAAGAAAGACTTCTGCTCTAGACAGTTTTAAAAATTCAGCCCTTTTGGTTATGTGCCCAATTGAATGAGGATACAACCCACTCATATGATAGTGCAAGTAAGAAGCCTTAATGCTAGGTGATCTGGGGATGACCAAAACATGACCATAGGGAAATTTCCATATTAAGCAATTTGGAAATGCTCAAAAAAACTCTAAATAATGTGATATCTAGATTTGAGTTCGTTTTTGCTGTTGGTCAGTCATTTCTCTGTCATATCTGACTCCTTGTGACCCCCTTTGGGCTTTTCTTGTAAAAAACACTGGAGTAGCTTGCTTTTTCTTCTCTAGCTGGTTTTAAAGATGAAGAAACGGAGGCAACCAGGGTTAAAACTTGCCTGGGGTCAAAGAGGTAGTAAACGTCTTAGAGTACATTTGAACTCAGGAAATTAATCATCCTGACTCTAAATCCATGACTCTATCACTTGTAAAACTTATTTTCCTCAAATATGATGATCTAGAGCTTAAGTAATGAAGTTTCACCATGACCAATTGACAGGGAGATTTTATACTTCCTCAGTTTATTACTTCTTAGTGTGTTAAGTGAGCAGATTAAGAGAATTAGCATGTGGATAAATAAAGATCCCACTGACATTATCCTGGAAAATTATTCTCCTCTGCAGATCATTCTTAACTTGAAGATATATGTAGAAGGAGTCAATTAGAAAGTTTTGAGGTGAAAATGAATGGGATTATTTCTCTTCCCAAAACAATTCACTAAGTAATGAATCCACTGGTTAATCATGGAGACTGTAGGACTAATTGGTGCTTTCTCTTCATTTTTTTTAGCTACATTTAATCAGTGTTTTGCATGACAAGTTTCTAGATCTAAAGTATTTGAATTATATGTAACATCTGGAAGAATACTATACATACACAGGTGTTTAATAAATTATATTTACCACCATGGTATATCTGTGGGGTGGAGACATTAATATCAGTCACTTATATGGACCTTTAAGGTTTAAAAAGCTATTTAACATACGTTTTATCAACTTTCTTGCATTGTTGTTGAATTTACTTCCAGAAAATAGAGCAACTATGTGGTGCAGTCGATAGAGTACCAGTGCAGGTGTCAGGAGGACCTGAGTTCAAATCTCATCTCAGACACTTGACACTCACTAGCCATGTGACCTTGGGCAAGTCCCTTAACTCCAATCGCCTCATCCTGGGTCGCCTCCAGTCATTGTGATGAATATCTGGTCACTGGATTCATATGGCTCTGAAGGAGAAGTGAGACTGGTGACAGGAGAAGTGAGGGCTGCACAGCCCTCCCTCACTCAAAGCAAAATCGATTGCAAGTCATGCCATTATTTCGGTAGTGGAATGGTCTTCCGCAATGAAGGACGAACACACACACTTTGCCAAAATACAATTGATCAGAGCAATAGTTGAGGCTACTGATTGCCCCCACCCCAAAAATCATCACTTAAAAAAAGGGAAAAAAGATATCCATTGAAAAGCAAAAAAACAAAACAAAACAAAACAAAATAAAGCAAACAAAAAAAAAAACCCAGCAACACTATAAAACAAACAAACAAACAATTTCCTGAGGCCAAACTTCCCTCATATGACCCTACATGGAACGTAATCTAAAACGAAGAGATAAAGAAGAAATTTCTCAATACACAGTTATCAAAATTTATTAAGTGTCAAATTTCTGCTAAAATGTATCCTCAGCTCTTTAATAAAACTGAAAACTAATTTTCCAAAATCAGGGATGTGGAAACAATTTGAAATAGCAAAGTGTAAATTTCTGGAGGAAGGTCTATTTTTTTGTTTCACATCTTTAGAACATAGTATACCTCCTTGCTTTTTTCTATTTCACATCCATTATATTTTCAGTATAGAAGACTTTCATTGTGAAAACTTCCTTCATTGATGCAGATGAAAATGTTGCCTATTACTTATTGTTATAGAAATATTCGTAGAACATTTATAGATGAAATCACTCAGCTAGTACATTTACTAAAGAGCACTTAATCTAGCATCACTAAGTCTGAAGCTTTTTCGCTGTTCATCATGTCCCATTGCCTCTTTGACCAAGTCATAACAGATGCTTTAAAATACTTATTGTACTGTATTAGACTAGTTAGATTTTAGCAAATAGTAGATTTGCACCCCAGCAAATCATATACAACTATGTCTCTTTGACAGAGGGAATCAGATTAATCAACCACACATAACCATAATATTCATTAACCAGAATCTTTTAGGTTTTGGTTATTTTGTTCTAACAAAATTAATTTTACATGGGGAATAAAGAACTAAAATTACATTTTTAAAAATTGAGTTATACAACAAGAATAAAAACAGATAAAATTAGACTTGCCTTTTCCCTGACTCTTGATGGTCACATACTATGCCCAGCCATAATGATTTTCTAAGCCACAAGTCTTCAGTGGCCTCATTGTGTCATTCATATATCTACTTACAAAGTGTATCTTGTCCCAGTCAGAGTGGGAGAAAAGGAAAGTACATATCTCATATTCTTCTCTGGTCATCAAGAAAACAAACCCTTTCCTTTTCTGATACATACTTTGATTACAACTTCTCATGGAAGGAGAACAATTACAAGGTTGCATTTCTTCATATTCCATGAGAAAATTGCATTAGCAGTGTAACGTATATCCCAGAACTTATAGTCAGTGAACATAAGAAGAATGCTATAATACCTTCTGCAAAAGTATTTTTGCTCCATTTATATTTTAGTGGTACTGCTTTGTGACTTTTACTCTTACAAGGTCTATCTCCACTCATTCTCCATCAACTAGCTTGTAAATAGTATGCCACACTACATTATCGAGGCATCCAGAAAAAATACAATTTTTTGTATGAACGCACACATACATACCTACATATACATAACAAATATGTGTATGTGCGTATGTGAATCAGCAGTATTTTGTTAAAACATTAGCATATTGCAGATGATCATCCTCTGAAATCCTCTTACAATTTCTAAGAAGAGGTTGCTCTTTTGTAGATAGGACAGGGGCCCAATTATTTCCTATCCTGGATGACACAAATCTGGCAAAAGTTCAAGTCAGTGCTTATGATGCTTGGAAAATAAGTGTTTTTACTGCGATCATATAAAATGTCATTGGAAGTAGTAGAACCTTTTATTCTGATATAAAATATCTGAAAACATATTTTTTTCTCCCAAATTATACAGTTGTTTATCTTCATTCAAAACTGTTGGGGGCAGAGCCAAGATGGCGAAGTAGAAAGATGCACATACACACAGCTCCGAACCCACAAACCACAGAACAGCTACAGGGGACCAACCCAGGGCGAATTCTGCACCCAGAGATCACGGAATATTGGAGTGAGGGAGATTTCTGTTCCAGAGAGACCTCCAAACCTCTCGCGGGGGTCCTTCGCGCCGTGGACTGGGCTCCGGGACAGGGAGCAGAGGGCAGCCCTGCCGTGGCAGTGACACCGTGAGGAAAAGATCCGAGAGGGCTACGGGGATGGGATCTCCAGCGGCCACGCGGGTCCCTCCACCCACAGAGGGACCTGCAAACCTCTCGCAAAAGGTCCGTCGTCCTGCAGACGCGGAGCCCACCCGGGACCTGCGGTGTAGGCGGCGGCCGCGGCTCCGAGAGGTACAGATCCGAGAAGGCTCCAGAGACGGGATCTCCAGCAGCGGCACAAGCCCCCCCACCAACAGGTGACAGACGGGGGTAGGTGAGAGAGTGTCTTTGGCGGGTCGAGAGGGGAGTGGGGTGCCCCCATGGCTCGGGCCCCCCCAGGAGATAGAAGCTGAGAGGCGGCTGCAGACAGGGGCTCCCCAAACGGGCGGGAGCCTGGATCCATTGTGGAAGGTCTGTGCATAAACCCTCAGAGGGAACTGAGCCAGAGAGGCGGCCCTGCCCCTGACCACCTGAACTTAATTCTCACACTGAATAGCAGCCCTGACCCCGAAAAAAGTCCTAAGGTGGGAAGCAGCATTTGAATCTCAGTTCCCAAACGCTGGCTGGGAGGACCAGGAGGCGAGGAGGGTGTGAGGAGAACATTCAGAGGTAAGGTCACTGGCTGGGGAGAATGCTCAGAAAAGGGAAAAGAGATAAAACTATTGAAGGGTACTTTCTCGGAGAAAAGACACTTCCTCCCTTCCTTTCTGATGGGGAGGAACAATGCTTGTCATCAGGCAAAGACAGAGAAATCAAGGAATCTGTGTCCCAGCCCACCCAATGGGCTCGGGCCATGGAAGAGCTCAAGAGGAATTTTGAAAATCAAGTTAGAGATGGGGAGGAAAGACTGGGAAGAGAAATGAGAGGGATGAGGGAGAAGCATGAAAAAAGCAGATCAGTTCCCTGCTAAAGGAGAACCAAAAAATCTTGAAGAAATTGGCACCTTGAGAACTAGCCTAACTCAGCTGGCAAGGGAGGTACAAGGGGCCAATGAGGAGAAGAATGCTTTCAAAAGCAGAATTAACCAAATGGAAAAGGAGATTCAAAAGCTCACTGAAGAAAATAGATCTTTCAAAACTGGAATGGTACAGATGGACGCTAAGGACTTTATGAGAAAGACAGATATCACAGAACATAGCGTGCAGATTCGGAAAATGGAAGATAATGTGAAATATCTTATTGGAAAAACAACTGACCTGGAAAATAGAATCAGGAGAGACAATGTAAAAATTCTGGGACTACCTGAAAACCATGATCAAAAGAAGAGCCTAGACATCATCTTCCATGAAATTGTCAAGGAAAACTGCCCTGAGATTCTAGAACCAGAGGGCAAAATAAATATTCAAGGAATCCGCAGAACACCGCATGAAAGAGATCCAAAAAGAAAAAACACCTAGGAGCATTGTGGCCAAATTCCAGAATTCCCAGGTGAAAGAGAAAATATTGCAAGCAGCTAGAAAGAAACAATTCAAGTATTGTGGAAATACAATCAGGATAACACAAGATCTAGCTCCCTCTACATTAAGGAATCGAAAGGCATGAAATAGGATATTCCAGAAGTCAAAGGAACTAGTACTAAAACCAAGAATCACCTACCCAGCAAAACTGAGTATAATACTTCAGGAGAAAAAATGGTCTTTCAATGAAATAGAGGATTTTCTAATTTTCCTGATGAAAAGACCAGAGCTGGAAAGAAAATTTGACTTTCTAACACAAGAATGAAGAGAACCATGAAAAGGTGAACAGCAAAGAGAAGTCATAAGGGACTTACTAAAGTTGAACTGTTTACATTCCTACATGGAAAGACAATATTTGCAACTCTTGAAACATTTCAGTATCTGGGTACTGGGTGGGAGTACACACACACACACACATGCACACACGCACACATACATAGAGACAGAGTGCAGAGAGTGAATGGAAGATGATGGGATCATATCTTAAAAAAAAATGAAATCAAGCAGTGAGAGAGAAATATTGGGAGGAGAAAGGGAGAAGTTATATGGAGCAAATTATCTCTCATAAAAGAGGCAAGCAAAAGACTTATTAGTGGTGGGATAAAGAGGGGAGGCAAGAGAAAAACATGAGGTCTACTCTCATCACATTCCACTAAAGGAAAGAATATAATGCACACTCATTTTGATAGGAAAACCTATCTCATAATACAGGAGAGTCGGGGACAGGGGCACAAGCAGGGTGGGGGGGAGGATGGAGGGGAGGGCATGGGGAGGAGAATGCAATACGAGGTCGACACTCATGGGGAGGGAAAGGACCATAAGAAAATAGAAGTAATGGGGTACAGGATAGGATGGAGGGAAATATAGTTAGTCCTATACAACACAACTAGTATGGAAATCATTTCCAAAATTAAACAGATTTGCCCTATATTGAATTGCTTGTCTTCCAAGGGGAAGGGTTGGAGAGGGAGGGAGCTAAAGAAGTTGGAACTCAAAGTGTTAGGACCAAATGTAATGTTCTTACCACTGGGTAACAAGAAATACAGGTTAAGGGGTCAAGAAACCTATCTGGCCCTACAGGACAAAAGAGAAGACGGAGACATGGACAGGGAGAGAGGATAGAGGAGAGAGCAGATGGGTCACAGGGGCAATTAGAATGCTTGGGTTTGGGGCGGAGGGAATAAAAGGGGAGAAAATTTGTAACCCAAAATTTTGTGAAAATAAATGTTAAAAGTTAAATGAAAAAAAATAAAAAAAATAAAAAAAATAACTTTATTATTGGTCATGAGAAGGTACTGCAAGCTATCTTTGATTTGAAGCTTAATCAGGATTATAAATTGCTATTATCATTCTGAGTATTACTATGGTACTATGGTTCTTACAAATGATGTACCATGTATTGATTATTTTTAATCATCATATTTTCAATTTACCTGAGCTTGAGAAAATACAAAACATTGTGGCCAAATTCCAAACACAATACTTGATATTTTGGGAACAGCCAGATATTATCATCAATGTATTCCACTTTTTTTGTAATATCACTAATCTAGATCACCTGATTCCCCTTCCATACTTCAAGTAAGCTCTGTTATCAGCTCCAGTGCTGAGACTTTCAGATCACAGTAAGTCTTTGTTTTTTTCTTTTTGTACATAAACGTAAGAAAATTGCTTCAGACGTCCTCACTTGATCCCTTGGACTTTTTCTTAACTCTGTAGCATATTGTACTGTTTTTCTAGATTCAGTTACTTCAGGGGCTCCATCGTACTTAGAAATTGTGGCTGTCGCTTTCCTTTTAGTTGTAAAAGCATCTGACTTGGCTTTAGGAACCCCATTTTAGTGCCATGTCTGCAAGAGGTTGAGGATCTCTTGTTTAGACATCACACTTAAGCTTTCTCTAATCAAAAGTCACTAGATATGAAGTGAATTTTTTGGAGTAATAAAAAGTGACCCTAAAGGGTGGTGCAATTTTCCATCTGACCATGTTACTCTGATATACCTATCTCAAGGAGCCTCTCGTTGATTGTTTCTCTATTTTAGATATGGTCGAAAGTCCCCACAATGACCATTTTGACATTCCTTTGTTGAACCTTCATCATACTTGATGATTTCTCTTTTGTGAGAGGTGGCATCTGGAAGTCAGTTGTGGCCATGATTTCTAACCATGATGGTGTCAGAGAAGACTCTCTCCCATCTAACCTCAGATTCAAAGCTCCTAATTGATTTTGCTTATACACAGTCATTGTCTGGCTGATGGACAAAGTGTAAACGTCTACATTGACTCCTATTATGTCTTTGAAATATGTCATTCCACGTTGTTAGGATGCAAAGGACTGTGCTGCAAAGAATATTTTTTTCTTTTTGTGCTAAATTCCTTGTGAATGTGGAATACATCAAGGAACATTTGTCTGCAACGCAACTTTCTATCTTGCAACTTGCTATAGTCCTACCCATTAATGGTATCAGTTCTGTTTTCAGACATAACAATCATACTGATTTTGGTGCAAATCTTGCTGTCCTTGAGTGCTTTGTACAAATATTTCATCTGCCTGCTTCTGATATTGAATTATTTTTTCTATTTTATAATGACTCTGAAATTTCAAAGTGGAAACAGTATTTCCATGCTAACTAGGCCTCTGGATCTGAGTTATAGCAGAAGGTATCTGGTGACTGTATGACTATGGAAGACAAATTACTTTTTCCCTCAGCATTTCTATTACCAGGTCTGTCAACAATGCAGGCAACAATGGCACACAAATGATTAATTATATGATTAGAAGGGCATGGGTCACCGCAGTGTTACCTCTGTGGCTGCTTGTATTTGTGCCTCCTGACCTACTTGTCAGGTGCTTAATCAACATTCATTCTGTGCAATCTCTTTCAGCAACTGCTCCCTAACGTTCATTTGAGCACCTGCAAATTGATGTTGTTTAGATGCCTTAATCTTGGCCCTACAGTTTCATCTTATAACTATTAGTCAACTAACTCAATGGGTAGATTCCTTCCCTAATGCAACAGGTACTGCTAGGATCATTCCTAAGTTTATTTTAAAAAGATTGTGCCTCAGTTTGGCCTACTAGCTCATATTAATTATGACAGGTGTCATCTTATTGTTGATTGTTGTTCTTCGTTCTCGAGGACCAACATGACATCACCCTGATAACGTGAAATTTCAGTGTGTCTGACTGTGGCTGATAAGACAAATATGAGCTTGCAATGTTCTGCCACAGGTTGGGCACAGATATTCTGTATGAATATTTGGAGTGGATACTCCAAATTGTGCATCCCACATTTACTTTGTGCTGTCTTAATTCTGCTTTGCTCATAGAGCTCAGCATCTTTTGTGATGTGGGCATGCCTTGCTGAGTGGTCCTGAGCCAGTGTCTCTCATGCTGCAGTCAAATTCAAAGTTCTTGAGAGAAAACTTGAGACTGTGATTGTCTTGCTTCTTCTGACCACCATGTGATCACATGCCCCACGTGAGTTCTCCATGAAATAGTATTTTTGGCAAGTCTATATTTTGCATTGGACCAACGTGGCCAGCTCAATGGAGTTGCACTCTCTGAAGCACAATTTCAATACTTGGCAATTCAGCTTGACTAAGCACTTCAATGTCTGGTACCTTTTCCTGCCAGGTGATCCTCAGAATCTTCCTAAGACAGTTCAAATGGAAGCAATTCAGTTTCTTCACATGGTGCTGGTAGACTGTCCATATTCTGCAGACAAATAACAATGAGGTCAGCACAAGAGCTCTGCAGACCTTCCATGTGGTAGTCAGTCTAATACCTCTTCTCTTCCAAACTTTTCTTCAGAGCCTCCCAAACATTGAGCTAGCTCTAGCAATGCGTGCAACAACTTCATTGTCAATGTGTAAATCCCTGGAAAGAACACTACCAAGGTAAGTGAACTTATCCACAGCATTGAAAATCTCTCCATTTGTTGTAATCAATCGTTCTACATATAGGGAGGATGGGGAATGTGGTGGTGACTGATGGAGCACCTCTGTTTTCTTGCTGTTAACTATTAGCCCAAAATTAGCACAGACAACAGAGAATTGATCCATGCTTTGTTGAATCTCCGCTTCAGAGGCCACATTGAGTGCACAATCATCTGCAAACAGAAAATCATGCACGAACAGTCCCACCACTTTAGTCTTAGCTTGTAGTCTTTTCAAACTGAAGAATCTACCATAATTACGGTAGTTGACCTTTATGCTGTGTTCATCCTCATTGAACTTATTTGAAAACATGGCTGAAAACATTACGATCAAAAGCAAGGGAGCAAGCACACAGCCTTATTTCACTCCATTGCTGACTGGGAAGGCACGAGAGCATTGTACACTATCCAGAACCAGGGCAAACATACTATCATGAAATTGACGTACAGTGATGAAGAACTTCTCTGTGCAACCAAATTTTGACGGAGTTTTCCATAAACCCTCACAACTAACAGTGTCAAAGGGCTTGGTCAGATCTAGAAAGGTTGTGTGTAAACTTTTGTTCTGCTCCTCAGGTTTCTCCTGGAGTTGTCAGGCTGCAAACTCCATATCAACTGTTCCTCGGCCCTTTCTGAATCCACACTGGCTCTCAAATATGTGACCATCCTCAAGGTGAAGGATCAGCTTATGAAGGAGGACTCTAACAAAAATCTTACCAGCAATGACTAAAAGAGGGACCCCATTGTTATTGTCACAGGACAATCTATTTTCTTTACC
This sequence comes from Notamacropus eugenii, assembly GCF_028372415.1. Lineage (NCBI taxonomy): Eukaryota > Metazoa > Chordata > Mammalia > Diprotodontia > Macropodidae > Notamacropus > Notamacropus eugenii. The sequence goes on from NC_092875.1 coordinate 385,754,309, forward strand.
TTTAGAGAGATGGACAATGGAGATATACTTGAACTCCTAGGGAATAACTCCCTCTTGCCATATAACCTGGAAAAATTTCAGTCAGCTTTGTAAGAGTAATGGCTCTTCAACCTTATAAGTTTCAGCTGGAATAGAATCAGCACTGTTGGGACTGGAAGCTCAATTCCGTGTGGACAGTCTCGGGCAGGTAAAAGTGGGACTTCTAAATCTTAGAGTCTTACGAGGCCCTCCATGAACAGCGGGGGTTCGAGAAGGTCAGACCGAGCTAGCTCGGCTAGCTCGGGTATTTCCGCCTCTCCCCCGGAGATACCTGATGGGTGGAGTCTCCCTGCCCTCGAGGTCGTCCCGGATTGGAGCACACCTAGTTACCTAACAGCATGGTATTGAGATGCAAACTGTGTGGCTGAAGATTAAGTAGGATTCAGGAAGCCTAAAAGCTCTTAGCACGTGTGGAGCCAAAGAGAAAAGTAGGGCTCCGCTTCTTTTCTTTCCTCTCTCCCCTCCCCCTCTCTCCCCGCTTGTACTTCTACTTCCATTCCCTTAAGCTTAGCCTTCTTAGGAAATCTCCCCCTCTTCGTCCTAAGAAAGAAGAGCCCCTGCACTTGTAACCGAAACCCTGTAATAAAGCTCAACCCCTGTTTGACTCTGGAACGTCCTTTCTCTCATATGTGCATCCGGCGTGGCCAGCCGAAGACCTCGGGAGGTGAGGTAAGGAAGACTCGGGTAGCCCAATACAGGCCTCTAGGCTTGGCACAGCACCAAGTGCTTCACCACATGAAAGGAGCCTAATGGCTCTCTAAACTTCTTCTTCAGTTGGAAGTTCAGCTAAGGATGGATTGACTTCCACCTGAGGTAAACGGTCAATGGCTTCAGCATTGATTGATGATGGTCTGTTGACAACACTATGGAAGTGTTCAGTCCATGTCTCTAGCATCATGTCCTTATCACTAATCAATGTGGCTCCATCAGCACTGAGTAGTTGTGACGCACCATAGGTTTTTGTTCCATAAATAGCTTTCAGGGAATCATAAAAGGTCTTTGAACTGTTACTATTAACATAAAACTGAATTTCATCTGCCTTCTTACTGAGCCAGGAATCCTGCATCTCTCTAAGCTTTGCTTTTGATGGAATTTAGAGCTGCCTCCTTAGAGGTGGATGAACTATTCTGCTGGCGTATCCTGTGGAGTTCTCATTTTTTTTGTTTAGCAGCTTCTGAATTTCCCCATCATTTTCATCAAATCAGTCCTGGTGTTTGCAAGTGTTCTGACCTAGATAAAAAAATGCAGTGCCATACACCAAATCTCTGAAAAGTACCCTCTATTTTTCTGCTCCACTGTTGTCAACTATGTTTTGGCTCAACTTTCCCTCCAAGTTAGCAACAAATTGTTCATGCTCAGAGAAGAGTGCTCCCACAATGGAAGCTGCCTGCTGCCTGCTGCCTGCTGCAGCCACCACCACCACACCTGCTACCTCCTGCCACTGTTGTCACTGCCTAGGGTGGAGAGTAGTGGAAGATCCTGAGGTGAAAAAACTCTCTTCCTGAACTTAGAAACTGGCTCTGGCGTTTTTGTGTTTAAGGGCTGTACAAACTACCTGTTCTGCTGGGCATTCTGTCCCCAAGGCTTGCTCCAGGCCTGTTCCTCTCAGTGCCCCATGGACAAGGATGGGCTACACTGCACTCCATGTTGAGTGTGACAGACCCTTCCAGTTGGTCTTCTAGGTCACCATGGGCTAGAAGTCCCCTCCACTCTGTCGCCCTGTGGCTTTTGCTACTCTAGAGCTTGTTGAGAGTCATTCTTTACAGGTATTTTATGGACTATGGGGGAAGAGCCAGAATATGTGTGTCTTTATACTCTGCCATCTTGGTTGCACCTCTCAAGATGATCTGAAATTATGCTTTTAATGGTAACCTAACCTTTATTGCTTCGTGGCTGGCGCCCCATGAAGTACTTTATTTGTGGGCTATCAATCTACTCAGACCCTGCCAGGAGGGTCAGGCCTACTTAAATTATCTAGGAAATGGATATCTAATATATCTGAAACTCCTTGGGGACCAGAGACTGCTGATTGATTCTTTTTCTATGATGATAAGCGGTTTTTATCCTTTCACCCGAATTGTTTTGGGACATGTGGGAATACTTGTTTGGCCTCACTAGAATAAATCTTTAAGCATACCATAAGAATAAGGGGAAAGAAAACTACTAGAAACACAGAAGTGTAGTGATTTAAATATATGAAATGTGTTTATAATTCAAAAGCCATTAAAACAAGGTGGAAATGGGTATGGATACTTAAAATGAGAGAAGGAGGGGGCTGGAAACAAGGTGGCTGAATAAAAGCAGGGACTTACTTTAGCTCACCTCCAAAATTCTTCTAAATATTTGCAAAAATAACTCTAAACAAATTTTAGAGCTACAAAATCCACAAAATGATAGAGTGAAGCAAATCCCCAACCAGAGACAACCTGGAAGGCCAAAAAGGGTATATCACACCAGCCTAGGAGTGGAGTACACTTTGGTGTGGGTTGTGCCAGCACAGACAGGGTTAGAACGGTCCTCATGGGCTGAATCACTAGCAGCTATGGCAGTTTTCACACTTCTCAACACAGAAATGGCAATGACAGCACAGAATGTCAGTGGGAAAACTCTGTGGGGCATGCATGAAAGAAGAGTACTGTGAAATGGGGGTCTGGTCCTAGATCTGGACTGGGGGAGGTGACAGTGGTGGCAGCAGCAGTGACAGTGGCTGCTTCTGGATCTCTGGACCCACAGATGTTGGGTGATTGAGCAACTGTTACTAAACTCCTGAAGCCTGAATAGTACACTCACCCATATTCCCACTCCCACCCACACTGTAAGAAGAGTCTCACTTTGACAAAGAGTTTAAAAGTCAGGTGTTTTTCTGGGAAGATGAGAAAACAATGTAAAAGAAAAAGCTCAGATTATAAAATCTTACTTCCGTGGCAAAGAAGATCAAAACATACAACCAGAGGAAAACAAAAAAGTCAAAACTCCTACAACCAAAGCCTCCAAGAAAAAGTGTGAAATGGGGCGGAGCCAAGATGGCAGAGTGAAAGCAACGACTCACCTAAGCTCCTGGAAAAACTCCTCTGGATATCTCTGGGGGGAAAGTCTGACCAGACTTTGGAGGTGTAGAATCCAGTGGGAGACGGACTTTGACGGATTCGGAGCCCAGGCTGGACTGGAGGGTCCACGGGAGGGATCTGTTCTGCGGTGGTAAGACCCCGGCGCACAGAGCAGCGTGGTCGGCGCGGCAGGGCGGAGGGGACCCGAGGGGCCCGAGAGTGGCGGGCGAGACCAGCGGAGCAGGAGATAAGCCAGGCCGAGCCAACGATATCAGCGCATCAGCCCTTGAAATCTTCAGCCTAAAGACGGGACTTCAGTGGGTCACTACTTGAACATCCAGGAGCTGGGATGCCGGAGTGATCAGTCAGCTGAGGAGATATCCTGAGACCAGACCACCCCTCCCACACACCTATCAAGCTAACCCCAGGGTTGATCTGGGAAACAACAACAACAACAACAACAACAAAAAAAAAAGCCTGCTTTTAGCCTAGACAAACATCAACTCAACTTAAAAGATCTGTATCTTCTGACTGAAAGAACCAAAAGCTACAACACTCAGCCAACATCATGAATCGGAAAAAGCAGACGAAAAGTGAAAAAACCATAGAATCTTTCTATGGGGATAAGGACCAAAACACAAACACCAAAGGGGTCAGAGCTGAGACTGTACTTCCATCTGAAACCTCAGATGGGACTATGAATTTCTCGCAAGCACAACTAGATTACCTGGAACGTCTGAAGAAGGATATAAAAGAAAAACTGGCCAATGATTTTAAAACTATAAAAAAAGAATTCACTGATGAGAACATCACTCTGAAAAAGAAAAAGTGTGAAATGGTCTCAGATCATGGAAGAGCTCATAAAGGATTTTGAAAATCAAGTGAAAGAAATAGAGGAAAAAATTGGGAAGAGAAATGAGAGTGAACCAAGAAAATAATGAAAAACGAGTACGCAGCTTGCTAACAGAGACAAAAAAAGTGAAGAAAATAACACCTAAAAAAATGGATTAACCCAAATGACAAAACAGGCAGAAAAAGCCAATGAAGAGAAGAATGCTTCAAAAAACAGAACTAGGCAAAATGCCTGCCACACTCAGAGAGAGAAATATGGAAGTCACTCACATATTGTAGCAGATCATGTTTGTGTATGTGTATGTGTTTGTGTATCATGTTCTGATTTGTTATATGATTTCTTTCATTTATCTTAGTCTGACTACATAGCATGACTATAGTGAAAATATACTCAATAGGAAAGTATATGTAGAATCTATACAGAATTGTATTCAGTTGTGGGGAGGGAGGGGGGGAGTGGGGGGTAGGTGGGGGGGATAAAATCACATTTGTATGGCAGTGATTGTTAAACATTACAAAATAAAAAAAAAACATAAAAAAAAAACAGAACTAGACAAATGAAAAAGAGGTAAAAAAGCTCACTGAAGAAAATAATTCCTTAAAAATTAGAATGGAGCAAATGAAAGCTAAAGATTTTATGAAAAATCAAGAAATTATAAAACAAAAGCAAAGGAATGGGAAAAAAACAGAAAATGCAAAATATCTCACTAGAAACAGCACTGACTTTGAAAACAGATCCAGTACAGACAATTTAAGAATTGTTGGCCTACCTGAAAGCCAGGATCAAAATAAAGAGCCCAGACATTCTCGTTCAAGAACTTTTTAAAGAAACGTGCCCTGATATTCCATAACCAGAGGGTAAAATAGAACTTGAAAGAATCCAGTGATCATCTCTTGAAAGAGATCAAAAAAAAGATAAGTCCTATGAATACTGGAGGTAATTTCCAGAATTCACAGGTCCAGGAGAAAATATTGTAAGCAGCCAAAAAGAAACTATTTGAGTACTGTGGAAATACAATCAGGATAACACAAGATCTAGCAGCTTCTACATTAAAGGATCAAAAGGCTTGGGGAATGATATTCTGGGGATTAGAGGAGCTAGGATCAAAACCAGGAGTCACCTACACAGCGAAACTGAGTATAATACTTCAGGGGAAAAATGGATATTCAATGAAATAGAGGTCTTTTCAGCTTTTTTGATGAAAACACCAGAGCTCAATAGAAAATTTCACTTTCAAATACAAGAATCAAAACACATGAAAACATAAACAGGAAAAATAAATTATAAGGGACTTGCTAAAGTTGAACTGTTTACATTCCTTCATGGAAAGATCATATTTGTAACTCATGAGACCTTTCCCAGTATTAGCAAGTTTGGAGGAAATAGATAGACAGACAGAGAGGTATATATATATATATATATATATATGTATATATATATATATATATATATGTATATATATATATATATATATATACATATATATATATATATATACACACACACACATACATACGCACATACATACACACATATATATACATACATATATATGCATACATATATATATACATACACACATATATACATACATATATATACATACATACATACATATAGAGAGAGAGACAGAGACAGAGACAGAGAGAGACAGAGATTTATAGAGAGCACAGAATGAGTTGATATGAAGAGATGATATCAAAAAAATAAAATTAAGGTGAAAGAGAAATATATTTACAGAAGGAAAAGGGAGAGATAGAGTGCAATAAATTATCTCACATATAATAGCCAAGAAAAAGGTTAAAACCAATGGAGGGGAAGAGGGAGGATGTGTGAGGAAATGAATGAACTTTAGTCTCTTCAGATTTGTCTTGAGGAGGAGATAACATGCACACTCAATTGGGGATCTTACCCTACAGGAAAGATAGAACAAAAGGTATAGGGGGTTATGACAGAAGGGAGGTGAGACTGAGGGAGGGAGTAGTCAGAAACAAACATTTTTGAAAAGGGACAGGGTAAAAGAAGAAAAGAAAATAAATACAGGGCGGGATAGAATGAAAGAAAATAGTCATTTACAACACGACTGTTGTGTGTTTTGCATAACCACAAACCCGTAACCTATGTTGAGTTATTTACCTTCTCAGTGAGGGTGGGTAAGGAGGGAAAGAAAAAGAGAATTTGGAACTCAAATTTTTTTTTTAACTTTTAACATTTATTTTCACAAAATTTTGGGTTACAAATTTTCTCCCCTTTTATCCCCTCCCCCCCGAAACCCCGAGCTTTCTAATTGCCCCTGTGACCTATCTGCTCTCTGCTCTATCCTCCCTCCCTGCCCTTGTCTCCGTCTTCTCTTTTGTCCTGTAGGGCCAGATAGGTTTCTTGACCCCTTGACCTGTATTTCTTGTTACCCAGTGGTAAGAACATTACATTTGGTCCTAACACTTTGAGTTCCAACTTCTTTAGCTCCCTCCCTCTCCACCCCTTCCCCTTGGAAGACAGGCAATTCAATATAAGCCATATCTGTTTAGTTTTGCAAATGATTTCCATACTAGTTGTGTTGTATAGGACTAACTATATTTCCCTCCATCCTATCCTGTCCCCCTTTACTTCTATTTTCTTATGGTCCTTTCCCTCCCCATGAGTGTCGACCTCGTATTGCATTCTCCTCCCCATGCCCTCCCCTCCATCCTCCCCCCCACCCTGCTTGTGCCCCTGTCCCCGACTCTCCTGTATTATGAGATAGGTTTTCCTATCAAAATGAGTGTGCATTATATTCTTTCCTTTAGTGGAATGTGATGAGAGTAGACCTCATGTTTTTCTCTTGCCTCCCCTCTTTATCCCACCACTAATAATTCTTCTGCTTGCCTCTTTTATGAGAGATAATTTGCTCCATATAACTTCTCCCTTTCTCCTCCCAATATTTCTCTCTCACTGCTTGATTTCATTTTTTTTTAAGATATGATCCCATCATCTTCCATTCACTCTCTGCACTCTGTCTCTATGTATGTGTGCGTGTGTGCATGTGTGTGTGTGTGTGTACTCCCACCCAGTACCCAGATACTGAAATGTTTCAAGAGTTATAAATACTGTCTTTCCATGTAGGAATGTAAACAGTTCAACTTTAGTAAGTCCCTTATGACTTCTCTTTGCTGTTCACCTTTTCATGGTTCTCTTCATTCTTGTGTTAGAAAGTCAAATTTTCTTTCCAGCTCTGGTCTTTTCATCAGGAAAATTAGAAAATCCTCTATTTCATTGAAAGACCATTTTTTCTCCTGAAGTATTATACTCAGTTTTGCTGGGTAGGTGATTCTTGGTTTTAGTACTAGTTCCTTTGACTTCTGGAATATCCTATTTCATGCCTTTCGATTCCTTAATGTAGAGGGAGCTAGATCTTGTGTTATCCTGATTGTATTTCCACAATACTTGAATTGTTTCTTTCTAGCTGCTTGCAATATTTTCTCTTTCACCTGGGAATTCTGGAATTTGGCCACAATGCTCCTAGGTGTTTTTTCTTTTTGGATCTCTTTCATGCGGTGTTCTGCGGATTCCTTGAATATTTATTTTGCCTTCTGGTTCTAGAATCTCAGGGCAGTTTTCCTTGATAATTTCATGGAAGATGATGTCTAGGCTCTTCTTTTGATCATGGTTTTCAGGTAGTCCCAGAATTTTTACATTGTCTCTCCTGATTCTATTTTCCAGGTCAGTTGTTTTTCCAATAAGATATTTCACATTATCTTCCATTTTTCGAATCTGCGCGGTATGTTCTGAGATATCTGTCTTTCTCATAAAGTCCGTAGCGTCCATCAGTACCATTCCAGCTTTGAAAGATCTATTTTCTTCAGTGAGCTTTTGAATCTCCTTTTCCATTTGGTTAATTCTGCTTTTGAAAGCATTCTTCTCCTCATTGGCCCCTTGCACCTCCCTTGCCAGCTGAGTTTGGCTAGTTCTCAAGGTGCCAATTTCTTCAAGATTTTTTTGGTTCTCCTTTAGCAGGGAGCTGATCTGCTTTTCATGCTTCTCCCTCATCCACAAATACTATTTTAAAATAACTGTATCTAAAGAGGACCAACATAGAGCAAAGGGAATGAAAACAGTGAATAATTTCTAGAAATAAACAGCACTTTTTCTAGATCTAGATTCAGATCTGCCTGCATCTACCAGCACTTTGAATTTTCAATATGGTGAATACAGATGCTTTGTATTTCATTTCCTTTCTGTTTCTTTACTTTCCTTGAATTCATCAATTCATCAAGTCATTTTGATTAAGTATAGTGTTATTTCGCTGTAAATCTGGTTGTTTTTTCTCCTTCTGAACTTATTCTACAACGTTTGATCTTTAGTATTTACATACTTGCGAACCATTTGTTTGACCTCGTGTTCTCGTTATCACAGAGATGATAACTAATCAAAACAGAGCAATAATATGGCTACTTGGAAAAATAATTGTATTCATGAGGAAATCTGCTCCTTATAGAAATAGTTTTGTTATACTACGTATTGGAGAAATTCTTTTTAGCCATTAAATTTGATTCATTATGTCTGAAGCTTTGGAAATTTGAAGAAAGATTAAATTAATGAGAAATATTTTCATTTTCAATTTCTATGAATTTTGTCAAAAAATTCTGTTTTATTCATGCCAGAAATAAAGCCTTAGAGAAACAGTGATTATTCAGATTTTGATAAGCAAATGAGAAAGTATCAGGTCTTGTTTGGTTATCATTTTAAGGTAGTGACATAAAACATAACTAAGAAACTGAATCATGATTGAGATAAAAGAATCTTGCCTGAGGAAACAAAATTTTGCAGCTGTTTTTATCTTCAGGTTATTGATTTCTTGTGGATGTGTGTGTGTCTCTGTGTGTGTGTTCATGTGTGTATTATGAAAAATCTGCAAATGATGCAAAATTACTGAAATAAGCCCAAAATGTATAGAATGAAACTACTTGCAAATATTTCAAAGATTCTATCTCAAGCTGTCTTTACTGAAACCAACAGAAAAGTGCTACAGCATCACAACAAATTACAGACATCAATTCACCCAATTTCTAATTGTATATAGCACTTTCTTTTCAAAATAACATACATCCTGTTTGGTGAAAGTATTAACTTCCTTGAAATAGTGCCTTCAACGGTAATGTGACATGAAATTAGTGTCAGTAAATGTTAATCTGTAAACTACTAACAATTGTTATAAGCCTGTTTTTATTATGTGCTTTGCATGTAATGTTGGTTACTCGGTGCTATGGAGTTTTAAACTAAGACTGTAATATGCAGTAATTTATACTCAGTCACTAATATTCACAAAGTTGAGAAAGGGAAGGTAGCCATAGAAACACAGCTGTATCTATCAGATTTTTGAATCACAATCAGAATTACAACTATGAATCACTGATAAATCCTATCCTCTTAGAGTCACACAGGTACTAGGTCGTTGACAGCCGAGGTTCTCTTTCCAAAAGCCATGTTCCCTTCTCTGCCCTCCAACTACACAAGAGGAGATCCTATGAAGGGAGCTGTCACATCATACAAGCATGAAGGAAGTACAGATGTGCAGGCTTATTTGACGACAAAAGATGTTGCAAGCATTAGGCAGGTCCATTACACCTCCTCCTTTTTTTAAAGATAGTGACCCCAAAAAGTTGAGAGTAGAAATGACTTTCCACTGGTGACTTGGCTTAGGCCTTGACCTCTGCTCATTCAAAGCAACTTCCAACTGAAAGAGTCTGCTGACTTCCTCGATAAAGAAACTTGTAGTATTATAGGAATCATAGATCACTATTGTCTCAGTTCCATCCCCTTTATCATTTATATCTATGAGTCACTATTTTCCTCAGAGTCAATCCATTTGAATCGTACTCTAGAAAACTGTCTCAGTTTCCTGTTTGAGCACATCATTTATTTATTTATTTCTTATGAAGATAAAAGAAAGGAAGTCTATAATTGTCTTCAAATAACAAGGTTAAGAAGTTTCTACTGATGAGAATGTGCTACTAACTTGTTTGTCTTCTTGTCAGAGATTATAGAACTAATACATCCTTCTTTATAACTCCATGAATTTCCTACCCATCTAGAAAGGAAGAAACTTTTTACACAAGTTTAAACCTAGGCCTCAGAGACTAATTTTAATTAGGACTTAGAAAGAAAAGAAGGAAATAACTGGGTTGCTCCATTTCTTTAAAATGAACCCTATGAAGGATCAATCAAATAAAAGAGAATGAAAGAGGATTTACTGGCTCGTCATTGCATGATAGTGGGAAGGATTTAGTTTATCTATGATGTCCATGAAAAATTAAAAAAAATAAAATAAAGTTTTATGTGAGAAGTGCATTCTTGCTGTTGTTGCTATTATTTAGGAATTGGGGAATGGTGGATCTGGACTGGTATTTGCATTAGTTTGGGGAATGCTAATGTGTATTCACTCTCTATCCATATAGATATGGTAATTGCTACACAGTTTGAAATGTTAAAGTGTTTCCTCAGTGAGAGGTTAAATGGATTGTCCATAGTCACACAGTTAGTATTAGTCAATGGCTGAATGTGAATCCAGTTTTTATTACATTTGAGGTAAAATTTGCATTTTCAAAATTAAATTATTTTATTTGCTTTCATACTTTATTCACTTCTATATATTTTAGATTTTCCACCTCCCTAACCCCTGTCCCCTCCCTCCTCACACCCTCTTCAAGACAGCTTGCAATCTTATATAGCTTCTACACATAAACTCTTATTAAATACATTTTCACCTTAGTCATGTTGCATAGAAGAATTAAAATAAATGGAATAAACCATAAAACAAAACAACATAACACAAGAGAAAGTGGTCTGTTTCATTTTCAGATCCAATTTCATAGTTCTTTCCTGGATGTGGAAGGCATTTTGCCTCAAGTCAACTGGGAATTTTTTAGGTCCTTGCATTACTATGAAGGACTAAGTCTACCAGAAAAACTCGTCATACACTGTGGTTGTTTCTGTGTATGAAGTTCTCTTGTTCTGCTCCTTTTGCTCAGCATCAGTTCATATAAGTCTGTCAGGCCCCTGTGAAGTATTCCTGTGCATCATTTCTCATAGCATAATAATATTCCATTATATTCATATACCACAATTTGTTCAGCCATTCCCAATTAAAGAGCATCACCTTGATTTCCAGGTTTTGGCCACTACAAAGAGAGCTGCTATAGATATTTTTTGTAAATATGGGACCTTTTCTTATTTTTACGATCTCTTGCTGATACAGTCCTGGAAGCAATATTGATGGGTTAAAGGATATACACATTTTTGCCGCACTTTGAGCAAAATTGCAAATTGCTCTCCAGAATGGTTGGATCAGCTCACAGCTCCACCAATGATTTATTAGTGTTCCAACTCTCATACATCTTCTCAAACATTCATGTTAGCCAATCTGATGGGTGTGATGTGGTACCCCAGAGTTGTTTTGATTTGCATCTCTCTAATCAATAGTGATTTAGAGTATTTTTTCATGCGAATATGGATAGCTTTGATTTCTTCCTCTAAAAACTGCCTGTTCATAATATTTGACCTTTTATCAATTGGGGAATGACTTGTATTCTTGCAAATTTGACTCATTTCTTCATATATTTTAGAAATGAGGTCTTGAGCAGAGACAGTACTTAACAAAAATTCTTTTCCAGTTTTCTGCTTCTTTCCTAATCTTGGTTGAATTGGGTTTGTTCATGCAAAATCTTTTCAACTTAATGTAATCAGAATTATCTATTTTGTACTTCCTAACATTCTCTATCTCTTATTTGGTCAAAATTTCTCCATTCTCCATAAATGTAACAAATGCACTTTTCCTTGTTCTCTAATTTGTTTATAGTATCAATATTTATACCTATATCATGTATCCATTTTGACTTTATTCTTGTGTGTGGTGTCAGGCATTGGTCTATGCCCAGTATTCACCTCACTGTTATCCATTTTTTCCAGCAATTTTTGTCAAACAGTGAGTTCTTGTATCACAAGTTATGGTCCTTGAGTTAATCAAACAGTATATTGCTATATCCATTGACTAATGTGTCTTGAGTACTTAACCTATGGTCTACCCCTCTATTTCTTATCCAGTACCAAGTGGTTTTGATGATATTGCTTTAAAATACAATTTGAGATCTGCTAGGGCTAGGCCACCTTCCCTGCATTACTTTTCATTAGTTCTCTTGATACTCTGGACCTTTTGCTCTGCCACATGTATTTTGACATTATTTTTTCTAACTCTAGAAAATAATTATCTAGTAGGTTGACTCACGGCACTGAATAAGTAAATTAATTTAGGTAGAATTGTCATTTTTATTATATTTACTCAGCTATGTACGAGCAAATAATGTTTTTTTCATTTACTTAGATATGATGCATTTGTGCAAAAACTGTTTTGTAATTTTATTTTGGCAGACAGACTCCCAGATATTTTATAGTGTCTACCGTAGCTTTAAATAGGATTTCTCTTTCTATATCTTGCTGTCGGCCTTTGTTAGTAACATATAGAAATGCAGATGATATATCTGGGTTTATTTTGTAAGCTGCTGCTTCTCCAAAGTTGTTTCTTATTTCAAGTAGCTTTTTAAGTGATTCTCTGAAACTCTCTCTGTATATCATCATATCATCTGCAAAGAGTGATCAGTTAGTTTCTGCTTGACCTATTCTAATTCCATCACTTTCTTTTTCTTTTCTTCTTGCTAAATTTAAAATTTCTAGTAACATAACGAACAAGCGTGGTATTAATGGGCATCATTGTTTCACCCCTTATCTTATTGGAAAGGCATTTAGTTTATTCCAATTGCATACGATGCATGATGGTTTTAGATTGATACTGCTTATTATTGTATGGAAAGTTCCATTTATTCCTGTCTCTCCAGTGTTTTCAAAAGGAATAGAAGTTGTATTTTGTCAAAATATTTTTCGGTATCTATTGAAATAATAATGTGTTTCGCGTTAGTTTTGTTGTTGATATGATCCATAATACTAATAGTTTTCCTATTGTTGAAACAGTCCTGCATTCCTGGTATAAATACTATGTGATTATGATGTATTATTCTTGTGATAAGTTCCAGTGTTTTTTTTGCTAATATTTATTTAAAAATTTTGCACCTCTGTTCATTAGAAGAATTCGTCTATAATTTTCTTTCTCTATTTTGGCTCTCCCTGGTTAAGGTATCAGAACAATATTTGTATCCTAAGAATAATTTGGTAGGAATCCTTCCTTGACAATTTTCCCAAATAGTCTATATAGTACTGGAATTAACAGTTTTTTAAATGTTTCATAGAATTCAGTTGTGAATCCATATGGCCCTGAAGAATTTTTCCTAGGGAGTTCATTAACAGGTGGTCCACTTTCTTTTTCTGAGACAGGGATACGTGTTCAAATTCCTCATTTTTAAACCTGGGCAATTTATAGTTTTTATAAAAATTATCCACTTCATTTAGATTGTCCAATTTATGGGCATACAGTTGGGCAAAATTATTTCTAATTATTGTTTTAATTTTTTCCTCATTGGAGTTTAGTTCTCCCTTTTGATTTTTTATATTGGTAACTTGGCTTTCTTTTTTTTTAATCAAATAGATCAAAGGCTTATCAATGTTATTTGTATTATATATAAAACCAGCTGCTAGTTTTATTTAGTGGTTCAATAGTTTTCTTAATTTCAACTTTATCAATCTCTCCTTTGGTTTTTCAGTATTTCTAATTTGGTATTTATTTTGGAATTTTCAATTAGTTGCTTTTCGAGCTTTTTCAGCTGTATGTCCAATTCATTGATCTACTCTTTCTCTATTTTATTCATGCTGGCATTCAGATATAAAACTTCCACTAACAACTGCTTTCTGGTGTCTTGCAGGTTGTCTCATTGCTGTCATTCTCTTAAATGAAGCTATTGATTGTTTCTATGATTTGTTGTGTAAACCACTCATTCTTTAAGATTACATTATTTAGTTTCTAATTATTTTTTGTTTTATCTTCGCATGCTCTTTTGTTACATATAATTTTCATTGCATTATGATTTGAGAAGTAGGTATTCACTATGTCTGCCTGTCTGCACTGGATTGTGAGATTTTTATACCCTAATACAGTTATTTTTTTCCATATATGCCATTTACTGTTGAGAAATAGGTATTTCCTTCCTCCTCATTCAATTTTCTCCAGAGATCTATCATATTTACCTTATCCAGAGTTTTACTCATCTGCTTAACTTCTTTCTTGTTTATTTTGAGGTTGGATTTACCAAGTTCAGAGAAGGGGAGGTTTGTGGTCCCCTTCTAGTATCATTTTGCTATCTGTTTCTTCCTGTAACTCCCTTAACTTCTCCTCTAAGAATATGGTTGCTATAACACTTGGTACATATACGTTTAGTAATGATAATGTTTCATTATATATGGTGCCTTGTAGCAGGACACATTTTCCTTCCTTATCTCTTTTGATTAGATCTGTTTCTGCTTTTTCTTTGTCTGAAATTAGCATTGCTACCCCTGCTTTTTTGCATCAGCTGAAGCACAATATATTCTGCTCCAACCTTTTGTCTTTATCCTGTGTGTATCCCCCCGTTTCAAATGTGTTTCTTGTAAGAAACAAATTGTTGGATTTAGGTTTTTTATTTCACTCTGCTATTCATCTCTTTTTTATGGAGAGCTCATCCCATTCACATTCACAGTTATGATTATATCTGTTTCTTTCCCTCCATCCTCTTTCCCTGTTTTATGCTTTTAATTCTCCCTTCTCTCTTCCCCTCTCCAGTACAGTTTTACTTTTCAACCACTGCCTCCCTCATCCTTCCATCCCTTCTTTCTGCCCCCCTGCCTTTTACTCCCCTTTTCCCTTACTAGTTTTTCTCTCCCGTTTTGCCTCTTCACCCTTTTCTTTCCCCCTTCCCCTCGAACTGCCTTTACTTTTTTAAGCCTGTCTTGACACTTTTGTTTGAAGATTAAATATTCTGTTGAACTCTGTGCTTTTCATCAGGAAGGTCTTTAAATCAGCTGTTTCATTGAAAGTCCATCTCCTTGCCTGAAATATTACGATAAATTTTGCTTGGCAATTGATCCTTGGTTGCTGTTTCAACTCCTTTCCCTTATCGATTATTATTTTCCAATCACTCTGATCTTTTAACATAGAAGCCTCAAGATCTTTTGTGATCCTGATTGTAGCTACTCGATACTCAAATTGTTTCTTTCTGATTGCCTTCAGTATTTTCTCCTTCACTTGATAGTTAAGGAATTTTCACAAAACATTTCTTGGTGTTTTTTAGTTTGGGATCCCTTTCAGGAGGTGAAAGGTGCATTTTTTCAATGACTTTTTGCCCTCTGACTCTGTCTTCTGGGCAGTTTTCCTTGATGACTACTTGTAAGATATTTTCCAGGCTCTTTGTTTCATCATGACTTTGTGGTACACCAATAATTTCTAGGATCTATTTTTCAGGTCTGTTATTTTTCCAACTAAACATTTTTCTTTTTCTTCTTTCTTTTCATTCTTTAGATTCTTTTTTGACTGATTCTTGAAGTCTCATGGAGTCATTAGCTTCTGCCTTCCAGATTCTAATTTTTTTTCAGATTGTTTTCTTCAATTAACTTTTGCATCTCCTTTTTCATCTGTCCAACTCTTCCGTTAAAAGAGTTATTTTCTCTATTTAGTTTTTATACTTCCTTTTCATTTTTTTTTAAATTTTCCCAGTTAGGTTTTGTTATTCCTTTTCCATTAGTCCAATATGACATTTAAATTCTTCCATGATTTATTTTTTTCATATTTTTAAAATCATTGGCCAGGTTTTCTTCTCCTTCCCTAATTTGACTTTTAAAATTCTTCCAAGCTCTTCCAAGAATGCTGTTTTGGCTTGAGATCAGTACATGTTTTCTTCTGACGTTTCAGATGGGAGTACATTCTCAGTACTGTTCTCTTTGGTATTCGTGTTTTGGTCCCTGTCCCCATAGAAAGATTCTATGATCTTATCTTTTCTGTATTGCTTCTTGCTAATTTTGATCACGATTTTCCTGAATTTTAATATAGATCTCTGCTTCTGTGGCACAGGGAGTTCTGTCCCACTGTTCTTGTGTTTAGAACTTGAGGCTTTGTGTTTTGTGTCTTCCGGCTGTTTCACCTAGAGACTGGAATGCTGCAGCTTTTCTGGTACTGAGCTGGCTGAGGTGCCAAAGCAGAGGCCAGATGAAGTCTTTCTGAGTTTCCCTGGAGTTACTCTGGAGCCACCTGTGTTATCTGTGGGGAGGGTGCTTTGGCCACAGGAGGTCTCTCCTGAGCAAAGGCAGTGCAGTTTTTGGTGAACTAGTGTTTACCAGGAGTCACAATCTCTTGGTTCACTGAGCTGAGCCTGTCTGGGACAGCTCTGGTCCTGTACTTATCTTCTTCAGTCACAACAAGTGTGACCCACATTTGCAATTTTTCTAGCCTCACAGGCTGAGACATTTTGCCCCTTCAGCTATCCCACTGGTCGAGGATTTTTCCTGAGGAAATATTCTATGGGTATTTTCAAGGGAAGAAGGGGAGGGATAGAGCATTTACCTATTACTCCACCATCTTTCCTCCAGGAAGTTCAAGTAGGTGATTTACAGACATATAATCTCCTGTTTGATAATCTCAGGAGCAGATACTGCAGTTACCTGGGGCTCCACAGTTCTCATTTGCCCATTTCCACCAGACTCTAGTTCTGGGCTGATGTTCCTGAGATTCTACAGTGTGGTGGCTGCCTCAGACTGCCTGGGGCTTCCTTCTCAATAATCACATTTATATGATGCTTTAAATATTATGATGCTCTTTGAAAATATCTGATTTTATCCTGACAACAACCCTGGAAGATAGATACTATTATTATCTGCATTTTATAAATGAGGCAACTGAGATAGATACTAGTTAAGTGAATAAATAAGAAATGCCTGAGGTCACATTTGTACTTAGGTCTTCCTAATTCCAGGCTCAGTGTTCTTTTCATTGTAGAAAATTAGCTACTTGGAAGTCTGCTTATCAATCCACTATGCTATAGTGCATTTATGTAAATTATTTTAGAATATGATACTGAAGGAGAAGAAATTGATAGCTACTCTGTTAAATAAGTTAAAATTGATAGTTACATTTGACAGTTCATGAAGAAAATAAATTTAAGATCCAATCTCCAAACATATACATGATAACTTCTTTTTTCCTCCTCCTCCTCCTCCTTCTCCTCCTCCTCCTTCTCCTCCTCCTCCTCTCTCCTCCTCCTCCTCCTCCTCCTCCTCCTCCTCCTCCTCCTCCTCCTCCTCCTCCTTCTTCTTCTTCTTCTTCTTCTTCTTCTTCTTCTTCTTCTTCTTCTTCTTCTTCTTCTTCTTCTTCTTCTTCTTCTTCTTCTTCTCTTCCTCTTCTTTGTCCTCCTCCTCAAACTCCATCTTTTCCTCCTCCTTCTCTCAAGCAGACTTGAAAATAAAATAGAAAATTTGGAATCACTTGCTTCTTCATATTGCTCCACTGACTGGTCAAAGTATGAAAACAATACTGATAAGAATGAAAGTATAATGAATACAAGACATTACAACAATGAGTTTTATAAACATAGAATATTGTTAAACTAGAGAAGAAAAGGGAATGTCTAACGATTAGAATATAGAATAGAGGACTGTTTTTTTCCCATCTCTAACGTATCTACAACATCTTGCCCTGACAATGAAGAACATTTAGAGACAAAATCATAAATACATCTTTCTATCAAAGTTGTCAAAATCAAACTCCCTAAAAAATCTATTGGAAGAGTTTTGGTGTATTCTCTACAGGAAAAGAAATGATGAAAAATGAAAACATTTCAACTACTAATAATTTTAATACCATAATGCGTATGCTGCCAATGTGAAATCGTGGGATAAAAGGATGGGTGCCTGAATTTTCATGAGAATAAATAAGGATAAATGATAGATTTACTTAAAGCAATAGAAAAGTATATCTTAATGTATGTCACTCCTTTGATTGTGGGGAAGGACTGAAAAAATACACCTTCCAAATTTAAAAGTGTAAGCATTTTGTGGATGACTAGGGGGGATTTTTTCATTAGATTAGTATGCCAAAAATGAATCAAAATCTGTAACATTTTTCCCCTATAAGAGGAATGGTAAAATGACAAGCTAAGCTGAGCACTGAATTTCCCTCAAGAGTAAACAGTAATAGGGAGAATATCAACTAGCATCTCCACTCCAACTTTTTTTTTCCTATTCCTTGTCATATAGTCTATCAGAAAGTGAGAACATGTGATTTATCATCTCTTTAGAAATGTCGCTATGCTCAAATTCACTGGGTCAGTTTAAAATTGATCAAAATAATTCTGATCTGTAACATATATGGCAGCAGTCTGAAACATTGTACAACAAAATCTGAACTTCATCTTCAACTTCAATATTGATTTTAAAAAATTCATTAAAAAATACTTTACAAGATAAATATACAAATATGACCTTCTCCCTTTCTTGATATAAGCTAGCAGATGTAAGATACTAAAAAGAAAATCACTTGCAGTACTTAGCGCAATATCATTTTAAATAGGAAAAAACGACTTATACAAATGAGCAATGTAGATTAAAATTTAAAGTGATTGTGGATATTGATGAAAGTTTTCGTTTTTCGTCATAGAATCATGAGTAATTAGCACTGGAAAGGAATGAATAATCATTAAATAAAGTGAGCTCAAATGTGTTTGATTTACATATAGATTTTCAAAAACTTCTTTATTTCTATATATTTAAAAAATATTAATGTTACCTCCTAAATACATTTCTGAGGATTTACTTTATTTTTGAAGACAGTTCTCAATTATACAAGTCAAAGAGATGTTTGTGTAGTATAATAGGGCCTGACTAAGGTTAGTTCCCTGCCAATTAAGGTTCTGTGTTAGAATCAAATAAGTCACTACTTGGTCCATCATTATAACCTGTTTGATTTGAGACATCTCCAACTCTCCAGTACCTCTTGCTTTATGTCTCAATGTCTTAAGCAGCTTCTAATTACCTTTTTAGAAAGATAGGCAGAGAGGTGGAGAGAGAGAGAGAGAGAGAGAGAGAGAGAGAGAGAGAGAGAGAGAGAGAGAGAGAGAGAGAGAGACAGAGAGAGAGACAGAGAGACAGAGAGACAGAGAGAGACAGAGACAGAGACAGAGAGACAGAGAGAGAGATAAGTAGATAGGTAGACAGACAGACAGACAGACAGACAGACAGACAGACAGACAGACAGACAGATAGATAGATAGATAGATAGATAGATAGATAGATAGATAGATAGATAGGTAAAGATTATTTAACGTTTTAAGGGAAGGCAATATTAATTTAGTTCTGCATGTTTCCTTAGAATTGACTCTTCAAGATCCCTGTACTGTCACCGAAGAAAATTCTTTGGGCCTGTGTAATTCTTACTTCTCAATTAAATCTATGTTACTTGTTTCTACATAACCTAAAACATTAGAAAATGGACTTCTTTAATTTAATTAATCATTTCGTTTGTGGCATTTTTAAACTTTCTTGAGTATCTTTTTTTGGAATGTTTGCAAGTTGAATTTTTATGTTGATGCTTGCAAAATTGCCTCTCCTGTTAGACTCCCATTTTTCATTTATATTTATTCTCAGCTTTGCAATTTATGTATTTGATTGCCACTGAAAAGCTTCACTCTTCAGAATATTGTATTTCGTTTGTTTTTCCAACACCTAATAGGTAGAGAATAATTTACAGCTGTTTTCATTGATGCTCTTTTGTAACTGAAGTTCACTAACTTTGCTGCTTATAAAATATATTTTGTATTGAAATTTTGACACTGAAACACTACAAATACTGTAGTTCTCTGATGGAGTTTTCTTCAATAGTCCATTGATTTAACTGATTTTCAATTTGCTGTCACTCACCAATTTTGAGCAGAAATTTTTTGTTGGTATTAGGTCATGAAATATTACATGCATCTTTATTTTTAATTTTTGATAGTGTTGATTTTATCATGTTTATTATTTTTTAAAAAGAAGAATGCTTTTTGCTTATATAAAATTTAAGTGTCTTGTAAAAATTGTTGTCTTTGGCTACTACAGTGTCACATTTTCGTCTGTTTTTTTGTTTGCCACATGATCTTTTTTCACCTTTTTTCAGGAGTCTTCCACTTAAGAAAGATTTTTACACGATATTTTCTCAGTTATTTTCTTAATAATTCTGTTTTGAAAGCTGTGTTTTTTACCTACAACTTTTAAAGGTTTTTAATCTCATTTGAAACATTCTAGCATTTTTACTGACATTCATTGATTTTGTGTACGTTTCAAGCATATTTTAAAAGAGATTTTAATTTAATTCAACTTTTATTCATTGTATATTTTGGTTCAATCTGATATGACTTGGCAATTTTGAATTCATTTTCTTCCTTTCTTTAGGAATTTCACTGTTTATCCATCTACTTAGAAGTTACCTTTATATCTTATCTTCCTCTATTAGATTGTTTCTTTTTCTATATTGCTAGTAACTTTACTCTAGCTTCCCTCATTATCCTTTGAAAACATATCCCTCATTATAATACTTTGGTTTCCTTTCTTCCCAAAAGAACCTTGATTCCAGGCATCCATAGACTCCTTCAGTTGGGACTTTAAAAAGCCAGGATATTTCCCTGCCCATAATAAATCATGGTGGGTGGGTATAGGAGGGCAAGAAGCTTTTATATAGTCCCTACTATGTGCCAGGGACTAAGCACTTTTTCCAAATACTATCTAATTTGACCCTCACAATAACCCTACTATTATTGTTTCCCTTTGAAAATTGATGAAACTAAGATAAACAGAATCTAAGTTACTTGTGTACAGTCACACATGTTTGCGGATGGATTTCTGCCCAGATTTTCCTGACTTCTGGTCCATTGCTCTATATACTATGACTGAGGTTTTGCCCCAGATATATCCATTCCCCTTTATCTTGGGAACAGATGCCTCTTTTATCCAAGGCAGCTCTTGTCTGGACTACCCCATGCTATCTATGTCATCCATCTTCCCCCAATCATATTGGTTCTTCCTTTCCAGATGTGCAGAAGTACTTTTCCCAGTTTGAAGGGAGAGAAGTAATTCAAAATGGATCACTGTCCTGAGCAGTGCAAACACATCTACCACAGAGAGAACTTTGAACCTAAGCCTGTGTATTGCTAACATATTACATGAATTAATGTATTTTAATGGAATATGAATATCCCATCCATTAACAGGTCTATGTGACCTGCTTAAATCACGTGGAAGCCTAAGTCACATGAGTTTCAGTTACATGAAGTCTGTGACAGGAAGAGCTTTCTGAACAGGCAGAACAGGAAGGAGTAAGCAAGAGCAGAACTGAGAAGAATTTGGTCAGACTACCATGAGCTGGAAAGAACAGAGAAAGCAGGAAGATGGGGCAGCAGTTAGCATGAGTGAGAGAGTTTGTTTCTTATTTTATTTAAGAGAGCATGTTTGTGATTTGTTTAAGGGAGCTGGCTTGTGGGAAGCCTACCAGAGTAAAGGCTTGGGAGTGGTGTTGCCCTCTGCATTGTTATTGTATGTAGATTTATTTGTTCCTCTGATGAATTTGTTTTTTTGGTGTTGGAATTCAGCTTTTTGCTGTTTTAATAAACAATTTAGTTCTGTCTTCCAAGTGGAGAGCCTGTTGTATTTTGTGATTCAGAATTATGCTAGCATATTCATAACTGCTGTAGGTGCCGGAGATACTGTGTTGACACCATTATCTGTAATAATCTGAGACAGTCATTACCATAATGCAGGGAGGGCTAGACTCAAGTCAATAATTTATTATGAACTTACTAAGTGTCAGGCATTACACAGGAATCATGAAACATATCTGAAGAGTTCATCGTCTCCATGGAGAGATAATAAGCAAACAGGTGTTTACAAACAAGATATATACAGGATAAACTGGAGATAATCTTAAAGAGAAGACTGGAGTGAAAATGTTGAATGGATCTGTGAAATTTCTGTTATTCATGCTTTTTATCTTGTGCAAATTTCCCCCCTTCTAGTCTGGTTGATTTATGTTTACCTGTTGTAGTTTTTTCCCCTCATTTTTCTTTCTTTTGAAGTTATTACAGTGAAGAAGTATGCAGTACTCCACTATCTTGCTGATTTCTTGCTTTCCATAAGATTTTCTTTATAATACTTGGAGATATAATAAATACAAATAGCAGCTAAGGCATTTTACAAGTCTTTGAAAAAAGAACAACATAGATAAATGCTCCATTAAGATAATGTCTACTAAGTCCCATGCAACATTCTTTTCTTCTTAATCTAAAATTTCATGTAAACAAAATAAAGTTTATTTTATTTATCCTAAGAATATACTTTGGTAAAGCTGAAGAACCTCAGCAATATCTTTTTTAATGTTTATATATTTATTTTTAGTTTTCAACATTCATTTCCACAAAATTTTGAGTTATAACTTTTCTCCCCATCTCTCCCCTCCCCCATCCCAAAATGCCAAACATTCTGATCACTGTTTCCCCCGTGCTTCCCGCCTTTTTATCACAGACCTCCCTTCCATTATCCCTATCTTCTCTCTTGTTTGGTAGGGCAAGATAAACGTCTATACCCCATTACCTGTATTTCTTATTTCCCAGTTACATGCAAAAATGATTCTCAACATTCGTTCGTAAAAGTTTGAGTTCTAACTTCTCTGCCTTTCTCCCTCCCCACCCATCCCCACTGAGAAGATAAGCAATTCATTATAGGCTATATATGTTTAGTTTTGCAAATGACTTATACAATAGTCATGTCGTGTAAGACTAACTATATTTCCTTCCATCCTATCCTGCACCTTTTTTATTCTATTCTCTCTTTTGACCTTGTGCCTCCCCAAGAACGTTTACTTCTATTCACTCCCTCCTGCCATTTGCCCTCCCTTCCATCATCTCCCCACTCCACTTAACCTCTTTGCCTCTACTTTCCTATAGTGTAAGATAGATTTTCATACCAAGTTGAGTGTGTATGTTATTCCTTCCTTAAACCGAATATGATAAGAGCAAGTTTCACTTTTTCTGTCTCACCTCCTCCCTTTTCACCTCCATTTAAAAAGGTTTTTCTTGCTTCTTTTATGATTGATAATTTGCACCATGCCATTTCTCCCTTTCTCCTCCCAAGATATTTCTCTCACACACCTTAATTTTATTTTTAGATATCATTCTTTCCTATTCAACTCACCCCGTCCTTTGCATGTGTGTGTGTATGTGTGTGTTTATGTATATTCTCTCTAACTACCCATATACTGAGAAAAGCTTCAAGAGTTACAAATATTATCTTTCCATGTAGTAATGTAAGCAGTTTAACTTTACTAAGTCCCTTATGATTTCTCTTTCTTGTTTACCTTTCCGTGATTCTCCTGATTCTTGTGTTGAAAGTCAAATTTTCTATTTAGCTCTGACCATTTCATGAAGAATGCTTGAAAATCATCTATTTCATTGAATGACCATTTTCCCCCTGAAGTATTATACTCAGTTTTTCTGGATAGGTAATTTTTGGTTTAATCCTGACTGGGACTCCAATGGGCCCCTGCCTAAGGGATCCTCTGGACCCTCCTAACTTTAGAGTGATTATCAGTAGTAACTGTTGCTGTTTCCTACCCAGCCTGATGTCCTTCTTTTTCTTGACTTCATTAAAGGGGCCATGCCGTAGGTACTTCTTAAACAGTCCTATTCAATGAATGGACATTGCCTCACCTTAAGTGATTATCTGCAAATACCTTGACCTAAAGGGCCCAAGATGTTCCAGTGCATCCTGTGTCATCTCCAGTTATCCTGGGGAATATCAGGTCACTGCATTCAGATAACTGTGGAGGAGCAGTGAGATTGGTAACCTGCACAGCCCTCACTCACTCAAAACAAAGTCAAGTGCAAGTCATGTCATTATTTCTCTGATGGCGGGGTCTTCTTCCACAAGGAAGTATGAACACAATCCTAGTTACTTTGACTTTCAGAATATCATACTCCCAGCCCTTTAATACCTTAATGTAGAAACTGTTAAATGTTGTATTATCCTGAGACTATTTCAGCAATACTTGATTTTCTTATTTCTAGCTGTTTTTAATATTTTCTACTTTACATGGAAACACTGGAATTTTGCTATCATATTCCTAGGAGTTTCGCTTTTTGCATCCCTTTCAGGAGGTGATTGGTGGATTATTTCAATATTTATTTTTCCCTCTGGTTCTAGAATATCAGGGCAGTTTTCCTTGATAATTTCATGAAAGATGATGTCTAGTTTCTTTTTTTTTTTTTTTTTGATCATGGCTTTCAGGTAGTCTCATAACTTTTAAACTGTCTCACCTGGGTGTATTGTTCAGGTTGGTTGTTTTTCAAACGTGATATTTCACATTTTCTTCCATTTTTTTCATTCTTTTAGTTTTGTTTTGTAATTTCTTGGTTTCTCATAAAGTCATTAGCTTCCATCTGCTCCATTCTATTTTTAAACTATTTTCTTCAGTGAATTTTTGGACCTCCTTTTCCCTTTAACTATTTCTGCTTTTTAAAGCATTCTTCTGCTCAACTGGTTTTTGGACCTCTTTTCACAATTGATTTACTCTGTTTTCAAAGGTGTTATTTTCGTCAGCATTTTTGGGTCTCCTTTAACCAGCTGTTGACTTACTTTTCTTGATTTGTTTGCATTGCTCTCATTTCTCTTCCCAATTTTTCCTCCACCTCTCTTACTTTATTTTCAAAATCTTTTTTGAACTTGTCCATGGCCTGATACCATTGCATATTTAATTTGGAGGTTATGGATGCAGAATCCTTGACTTTTATATCTTCCTCTGATGATAAACTTTGTTCTTCTTTATCCAAATGATGGAAGAAAGTACCTATTCATCAAGAGTAATTTTCTATAATCTTATTTTTTTCAATTTTGGGGGCATTTCCCCAACTAGTTACTTGACTTTTGAATCCTTTGTCAAGAGGGGGTATGCTCTGGGGATTTGTGATTTCTCAGTTCTTCCATGATGGCACAATAAAGGTAGAGGAATTTTCTCCTCTCCTGGCCTGTGCTCTGGTCTGGGAGCTATGAAAGCTTTTCTGCCCAGGATCTGCAAGTAAAATTCCCTTTCCACATCCTCCACCAATTGCACCATGCCTGCCAGAAGTCTTCCTCACCCCTGGGCTGCTACTCAGGGTTGAGACCCAGATGAGTAGCTTAATTACCTAAGAGGTAACTTTAGACCAAGTTCTAAAAAAATGAACTCTGCTGCCGCTGGCACTGCTGCTGCCCAGGGCAAGACCCTGCTACCTTCTCACCTAGGTGAAAAAAGTTTTCTCACTTTGATTCTGTCTTTGACCTTTGTGGTCTGAGGGATTTGAGAACTGCACCTGCTGCCGGGGATTCTGCCCCCAATACCTGTTCCCATCCTTTTCCTCCTGCTTCTGTGTAGCAAGCCTGAGGTGGGCTGTGTACGCTGCCCTCTGCTCCATGCCCCGTGTGGTAGCCCTTTATTATTGACCTTCCAGCCTAACTTGGACTGGAAATCTCTTTCACTCTGTCGTTTTGTGCCTTATGCTGCTCTAGAATTTGTTTCGAGTCATTTTTACACATATTTTATGATGTGTGGGGGAAGAACTAGAGTACGTGCATCTTTGTACTTCTCCATCTTGGCTTGGACCCCCAGTAATATCTTTCAGAACAATAATATACTGACCACTAAGCAAAATTTTTCATAATTAAAGCTTTAAAATATAATTCTGATGCAGTGGAAATCATAGACTGTATCACCCATGTCTTCCTATTGGTAAGAGGGCACTTAATATCAGAATTTAATAGCTTGAAATGTTTGTCCTCAGTTGATTTATCCGTTTCCAAAAAGGAGGTGGAAATCACAATTGGATTTTTCTCAGAACTTCCATTATTTTAGCTTTCAATTCTTTTGTAAAAATCACTAGAAGTTGCATCCAGTTTTTAACAAAACACATATTAACAGTGTTTACACACTGCTCCTATGCAATGACAGATTTGAATTGAATATTAAGTGATTTTGTGTTATTTAGAAGTTATTACATACGCCTATTTTTGATTCCCCTGGATGCAAATGTTTAAATGCCAAAAGAGTTTTTACTTCAGTGACTGAAATATATACTACTGGTTAGTTGCTAATAAAATTTTCGAAGTACTTTTGTTTCTAAAGATACTCTGAAATCTTAAAAATAACAATTACTTTAGAACTTCCAAAAGACTATACTTGAATAAATATGGATATTCCTTTCTTTAAGGCAGATTGAAGTCCTTCCATAACCAAACAAATGATTTCACAATACATTGCAAACGCAAATTTCACCACTTTTTGGCCAGCTTTTTGATAATTAGTTGTAGCTGTTTAGTAGTTAATAGTAATTAGATTTTTACCTTATCCTGTATATCTTAGCAAGACCTGGTAGAGTACAGCCTTACACTGAGTTCAGACATCAAAAGGTACTACCCAACCTTTATTCCCTATGACCCTATAACTGGAGCAGGTTGAAACCATTTTCTTTATTCCAATACCTGGAGTTTACCAGTTTCTTTAGTCTTAATACCTTTTCTCTAAGGCTATTCTAAATTAATGGATAGATTAGATTAGATAGATAATTTTTAAGTACTTTTTAAAATAGTGTCCCTCCATGAGACTGTGAGCTTCTTCAGAGTAGAGACCTTTTGTCTTCCTTTGTATCCCCAGCATTTAGTAATGTGTGTGGAACATAGTAGGCACTGAATAAATGCTAGGTGACTGACATACAAAGTAGTCTGATGGTATAAAGGTAGTAGGAAATAGTATAAACTGGTATCTGCATATATTATGCCTCTGAGCAAATTGAATGTGAACTGAGGAGGAAGCATGTATCATGGGGTGTTCAATTAGGATGTGGAGTACTTATTGGCCTTTTACTGTGTATTCATCAATAAGCATGCAAAGTGATGAGCAGTTACTATGTGGCTCCAATACTAGAGCTCTGAAGTCCTTTCTCCTCCTAACCCAGTCTGATACTTGAAACTGAATAACCAAGATAGGAAATTCAACACGAACATGGCCCGAGCACCTCTCTTTTTACAACTGTCTTTTTGATATTAGGAAAACACCTTCCAGAGCTAAGGCACTGCAAGCAAGATGCACCTTGAACTTGGCATAACAGTAATCCTTTGTGATGACCCTCTGGCTAATCTCAATCACAGAAAAATCCCAGAATTGTTTCACACTAACACCAGGTAGTCGCTGAGCTTAAACAACAACCTGTAGTAACCGTGTTCTGGGCAGGAAGTCCTGCTATCAATCAAACTTGTCTCATTGTTGCTGTTAACCCTCATTGTAAGGGTTATAGCTCACCGAGAAAACAGTGATATAAGTATTGATATTTTCACACAGCAAAGTCGGTCTTCCAATGGAAGGGGGACCTGGCACATGTATCTAATTTCCCTCCTCCAATGGAATACAGTAAGCTTTTTGCTTAAAATAATTGGAAATTCTTTGTTATTTTTAAATTTTGTTTAGAGTGAACTGTGTGAGCTCTCTGTTTTCTTTCTGTTTTTAGAGTTAATAGCAGTTACAGAGCTGCTCTAGCTCTTTGGTCATTTGCTATCAGAGCTGATAGTTGGTATCAGAAGGGGAATAAGAAAGGGTTACTTCTCCTTGTTTTGTCCCCAGTGGGACCAGATTTGCAATACCCAGAGGAGCCCTTTGAGTTCCACTTGATTCTTCCCTGAACTTTTGTCTTTTGTTTGAGTTCTGCTACTTTGAAGGATTGAAACTCTCATTGTCACATCTGAAGAGAGGATTCACCTACTTCTTTGCAAAGCCATTTGACTTCTTGGATCAGGTACCTTTGTTTTTCTTTCTCTTTAGTTGTTATATAGGAAAGCTGGTAACTAATAGTGAAGTTTTGAGAAATATTGCAGCTGCAAGGCATATGAATTTACTTCATTGATCCCATCATTGCAAGTTTCTTAAATAATTGGCATAATTTGGCATTTTTTTTTGCCAACTTTGCATTCTTTCAACTGCGTTTTCATAAATGATGACTTGAAACCACCAAGTGAGAAGCCATTTTTAGCTTAGATTCCCTTAAGAATAGCTTAGAATTATTCTATTTCTGTCTTATCATTTGTTTGTGTTTGTGTCTTTGTAAAATGTAGGAAAAGATTGGCTGTATTTATATTGTTTGTATATTCTGTTGCACCAAAAAAGAATTAAGTATAGACAGTCAGAAAAAAAAAAACTGCTACGAGTTGTAGGAAAAGAGTTTAGAACATTGAGGAAGTTTAATGAACTTTAACCTTTAAAACAATTATCCTAGTAAGCAGAATTAACTCCCACTTTAGGCTTTCTGAGAATGATTAGATTACAAAAGAGAGAGAGAGAGAGAGAGAGAGAGAGAGAGAGAGAGAGAGAGAGAGAGAGAGAGAGAGAGAGAGAGAAAAGAAAATCCTTTCCGGTACCTTTTATTCTGTGATTTTACCTCTGGCTCTATTGTAATTACAGAAATAGAGTCAGATAATCAAAGTTTTTAGAATTACTAAAAACATCTTAGCATATTTTGGAGAATATCTTTGGAGAAAAATCATTTCAAAATTGCAGAGGAGATTTGCTTGGATTTCAGATAATTTCTTGAGCTCAGTTACTTATTAAATATCTTAGTAAGTTTTGGGGTACCACTCCCTAGAATTTAAAGAAAAATAAGGATCCAATTTTATAAAAGTTAAAATGGCATTTAAGTATTTTCCCCTGAAGATGGAAGTATTCAATGAAGGCAGATAGTTTGGAAGTAATACCAGAGTGAAGCAAATTTAAAAAAAAATACACATACACACAACCGAATTGAATTTTATAACCACCTCTTGATAACCCTACTTTAACCATGAAAATAAAAAATAATTTTTAAACCAAAGATCTGTGACACCCCAGAAACCCTTTCCCTCCTATGTTGTTAATCTCTTTCATCTCAGATTGAGTTCCCAAGTAAATATGTTGAAAAAAATTCTGGAAAATACTAGAGAAAGGTAAATTATGTTCTGGTTACAGAAATTTATTAGCTGGGTAATCTCAAGCAAGTTATCTTACCTCTGTTTGCCCCATTCTCCTGATCTTTAAAGAGAAAAAATAATAATTTTACCCACATCCCAGGGCTGTTATGAGGATAAAAATAAAATTATTGTAAAGGGTTTTTTTAGATTGATTTAAAGCCACGACTGGAATGACATTGGGTATTATATTTTAGGAAATCATGAAAATAAACCCTCCATGTCTTTTAGAAGGATGCTGTGACAATAATAAGATTTGCTGATCTCTCCCTGAAAGAATCCATTAAATGAAAATTCCGAACACTATTATTGTCAAATTTCAGAGCTTCCCAGTCAAAAGAAAAATGCTGAAGTGAGGTTACGCTCCCTACCTCTCCCCAAACATCAATTACTCAGAAGTCATAATCAATATTACATTACATTTCACCGATATCATACTAAAAGTGTAGAGACCTTGAATCTTTTAGTGCAAAATTTCCAAAAGATATAAGCTTACAATCAAGAACCACGCATGCCACAAAACCTAGAATGACACTACAAAGGGAAAAGTATTGTCAATTAAATACAGAATTTTCAAGGATCCGTGTTGCAACAAAATATTAATAGAAATGTTGAAATTCTACATCAGTGATGTCAGAGAAAATAGGCAAATGTGAGTGAGCAATTGAAAGGAAGTAAACAAGCATGACAATTAGGAGGCACAGGGGATACAGTGTCATTCCCAGAATCAGGAAGATTCATTTTCTAGGTTCAAATCTGGCCTCAAACACTTATTCATTGCACACCCCTGGGCAAGCTACTGCACCCTGTTTGTCACTGTTTCCACACCTATGAAATTAACTGAAGTGAAGATAGCAAGTTACTTAAGTATCTGTGCTTATAACATCCCAAATAAGGTCAGGAAGAGTCAGACTCAACGGAGAAACTATTGAACAAACAAGAATGAAACGTTTCAGTCTAATGATGGAGATGATACATGTATCCTCAGAAAATACTGTAATGATACGGCGTAATAGAGGAAGCTGAATAAAATAAAATGGAAGATGCTTTAGATGAACTTAAAAGAATACCAGAAAAGGAAAAAAAAAAGGAATCTACTAGAGGAAAGGGGGAAGAGAATGAGGAGGGGAAATCATCTTATGGCATTGGAGTCTTATAAGGAGAAGTAGAGACAAATACAGAGAAAAGAATGAGGAAATATGTAACACATAAACATCACTTTCATTTTAATTCATCAGAGGAGAGTAGAATATAGACACAAATATACAAAAATGTTGAGTTCAAAAATCCATTTCACTTGAACAGAGGACAAGGCAAGAATGAGTAGAGAGCAAAGAGAAAGATAAGAGAGATAAAGTCAGGAATACATAAGTAAAAAACAAAATGAATTTTAAGCACAAGAAGTAGATCTTAAAGAGAGGCTTTAAAGCAAATAAAGAAATAGTCAAAACAACCAAAGAATGAAAAAAATAATGGGAGAGCAGAAAAAGAATGAAGAAAGACCATAGTGTTTGTGATGAGCAGAGTTCTCATTTTTTTTTCTTTGTAAAAAGGAGCCAGGAAGCAAAGTTAGGGAAAATAATACACACATATTTGTATGCACACATATATATTTTTGGTATGTATGTATATGTGTAGATATATATACGTATACATATATGTTTACAAACATATATTATATATGTTTCTTTCTCCGTGTGTGTGTAAATATATGTGTATACTCCATATACTGTGCCACCTTACTGTTCCAACAAAAGTGAAAAACCTAAAATAAATCTATGGATATATTTAAGAACATAAAATTCACAGATTGATAAAAAACAGATTTAAGTAATTAAACCTTAAAAAATTAAATGCAATCATAACAGAGGGTATGGAGGGTTCCAGACTAGAATAACTTATAAGCAAATTCTTTCAAACATTTAAAGAAAAAAATCTAATAATTTTTTTTGAAAAAAAGATGGTGAAAAGAGGGTCTTATAAAATTCCTTCAAGGTACAATCACCGTATTTATATCTAAAAAAAGAGAGTCAAACATACTTTAGAAAATTATCCCAAATGATTCAATTTTATCATCATTTCAATATATTAAATCTGAGATCCAAATTAAAATCCCTCCTTAGCACATATCAGCTTTATGACTCTGGACAAGTCAATACGGGTCTTTGTTTCTACATCTAGAAAATATGATTAATAATATGTCCTACTCCCTAGACCTGACGATCACATTAAAAAAAAAAACTGTATACACACATATAAGTATGTATATATATGTATATGTATATATTTATATACATATATGTGTAAAATATTTTGTAAACAATAATATGGTACATATATCTTATTGCTTCCAAACCATTTAACATATTAATAGAAATGACCAAAAATATAATATCAGGGAAGCAGAAAAATCTTTTAAGAAGATACAACAACTATTTCTGTTAAGAGCACTAGAATATATAGCAATGAATGTCGCCTTCCTCTATAACTCCATAGCCAGTATTATAAGCAAGGAAGATATTCAAGAGAGTTTTGAAATAAGATTCAGAATAAAGCAATAATTTCGATTTTTATCCCAATTATTTCATGTAGTAATGGAAATACTCACTATTTTAATGAAAAGGAAAAACGATTTGAGGGAATACGCATAAACAAAGAGGAATATTTTTTTTCAGGTTATTCAATAATATTATGAGTTAACAAAAACCAAAAAAAAGAAAAAAATTCAGTAAAGTTACATGATAAAAAATAATTATAGATATAATTAACATTTCTGTGTGTTACCAAACAAACACAGCAAAAAGTAGTCATCAAAACAGTTTGGTACTGGATAAAAAGTAGGATAACCAGGTATATAGTCTCAGATATGCCACAAACAGATGTGTACAATAAATAATATGGATTGTTGCAAGACAAATGCAAAAAACCCACGTACCAGAACTCATTCTTTGACGGAAACTGTTGGGAAACTTACAAGACATTATAGCAGAAAGCTGGCATAGTCCAATCTCTCACACTTTATTTTATGCTCGTCTCCTAATGGCCATATAACCAAACATAAAAAAGTAATGTAGAAAGGAGAAACAATGCCTTTAAGAGCAATGGATAAGGGAAGAGTTCATGACCAAACAAAATATATACATCACAAAAATAAAGACGTGAAATTTTGATTGCATATTATTTTTAAAGTAGTTGTACAAATAAATATGTAGCCAATATTAAAAGATAAGCAGGGAAAGGTGAGAAAAATTTTTGTAACACATTTTTT
The DNA here is from genome assembly GCF_028372415.1 of Notamacropus eugenii. Classification (NCBI taxonomy): domain Eukaryota; kingdom Metazoa; phylum Chordata; class Mammalia; order Diprotodontia; family Macropodidae; genus Notamacropus; species Notamacropus eugenii. The sequence goes on from NC_092875.1 coordinate 385,786,500, forward strand.
CTAATAAAAAGCTCATTTGTAAGATATATAAAGAATAACTAAAATTTTAATGATAATATATAATATTATATGCATATATGTAAACCAACAAGATGAATCATTCACCCCACATAGCATATGAAATTTTTATGAACATACATTAATCAAAGAAAGTTGAGCTATGAATAGCAGTATAAAAATGTTCCAAAAGGAAATGCATATTAAAATAACTCTGAAGTATCACATCACATTCAATAGATTGACATTATGACAAAAAAAAAAGGAGAATGACAGTTGCTGGAGGGGCTTTGGGAAAGCAAGCTAATACATGCGCTATTCTTTGAGCTATGACTTTGGTCGAGCAATTCTGGAAATAGGGAAATATGCTCCCTAAGCTACTAAATTGTGCATATAATTTGACCTAGTCGTTCCATTGTTAGGTCTTTTCCACAAAGTAATCAGATAAAGAGAAAAAAGACACATGTGTACATACATGTACTTAGTAGTTCTTTTTAACATGAAAATGAATTGAAAATTAAATGGCCTAAATATCATTTGGAAAACCGTTGACTACACTATAGTTATGAAAGCAATTGAATACTTAATGTGCTGTACAGCACATCTTTGGTGAAAAGTTCAGTTTCAGAGAAAGCTAGGAACTCTTAAATAACTGATTCTGTTAATTGAGTAGATATAAGACAGCCATTTTACAGAGGCAAAGAACTTTGAAGGATGTAGGAACTCTGAACAATGCATTTACTTATTAAGATCCTAGAGGACTAATGATAAAAGAACCTTCTCAATTACCAAGAGAGTAATGATGGAGTCCAGGTACAGATTTAGGCTCAGAGGTTTGCAGGTTTTTTTTGTTGTTTGTTTGTTTGTTTGTTTCTTTGCTTGCCGGTTTTTTGCTGTTCTTGCTTGTTTGTTTGTTTTTCACATGGCTAATATGGGAATTTGTTTTACTTCACTATTTATATTCTTACATGTGTTTTAGTTTCATTTTTTTATTAGAAGAGGAGACTTAGGAAGGTGAAAAATAGATTTTAATTAGTATTTATTAATCAATCCATTCATCTCTCTGTTTACCTAGCTCTCTAATTTTGTTGATAAATTTATTTTGCACCCTCATCATCCTATTTACTTAGGTATTCTTTTTCCTCCTCATGGTGTGTGTTATTTGGTTCTTGAAAAGTGGTCTTTATATTTTGCTCTAACTTCTCAAAAATTTAAGAGGATGAAGTGTGACCTATCCTTTTCTAAGAACTTGTGAAACCTGTTCCCTAAAATACATATCAGAATTTGTATACTTTTCCTTCCATACCAACCTATAAATTGATTTATTATTTAAAACCTACGTTGCAATCATTTCTACTGTCAATCATTTCATGGGAACCTGGTGTCATACAGTTAGGCCAGACAGCAAACTTATCAAATTCTTTATATTACAAGTGAAAAAATACAGGTTCAGGGTTAGTAAGTGACTTTTTTCAAATCATATACTAGTCAACATGAAAACCCAAGATTTGAAAAGAGATCATTTTACTCCACGTTCAGAAGTCTTACCAATACTTTACGTTGTCCGCTTATAGTATTAGTTTTATTTTTCTTTTTTCCTCAAAATTCGGTGTGGAGAATAACAATTTCTCATCTTTTTTTCCTCTACCCTTCGAATAAATAAGTTAGCACTACGGAAGTCATAGATTTCATCTCCTCTATTTCATCTGCTTTTTAGCTTAAAAAGATGTTAGCATAATTAAATTCCACTCTTGTCACTACTTTGTGTGCCTCTGTAAGTTTTTCCATTGGTTTTGCTTTTTTATTCTTCATCTGGTCTATTCTTTCTGAGTATGTAGTCTATAGCATGCTTCCCAACTATTCGTCATGTTCCCCCTTTTCCCTTTGATTATCTCCAGCACTCTTCTCAATTTTTTAAAATAATTTGGATGATAATGCTCTTGGAGTATTTAAATTTATTACTGATATGGGTTTCGTTTCTTTTTGACATGTAATTTTTTCTTTATTCCCTTTTATTTTTTAAATTTTGTCTTTGTTTTGTCTTTAGAAAAATGCAATTTCTGATGATTTTTGCTCATTTAATACATAGTCATTTATTCCCCATTCCCTCAGTTTTATTTTCGTTATGGATTTGTTTCTCGAATGTGTTTCTCGTAAGCAACAGATTATAGAATTTTGTTTTCTTTTCCACTCTTGGTTATGTTTTATTGAATTATTTGACCTATTCCCATTACACATTATAAATATTAGCTTTATATTTTCCTGCATCTGTTTCTAAAAAGAAATAAAATTACTATCCTTCTGTTCTGACATAAATGGAGGTCATATTCTTATTTTAATTTAATTTTTCATGATTCCTTTGGGACTACCTTTGATCACTGTGTTGTTGAGAATACCTAAGTCATTCGGAGTTGATCATTTTACATTACTGCAGTTACTCTGTACAATATCCGCCTGGTTTGGCTCACCTAACTTCACCTAAGCTCATGTAAGACTTTCCAGGTTTTTCTGAAATCTCCCTCTTCATTATTTCTTGTAACACAAGAGTATTCTATAACATTTGTATTTCACAGCTTCTTAGTTATTTTTCAATTCATTAGCATCGCTTCAATTTCCAATTAATTGCAAACACAAAAAGAGCTGCTATGATTTTTTTTATATATATCAGCACTTTTCCTTTTTTTATCTTTTTGGGATGCAGACCTAGTAGTGTTATTGTTGGATCAAAGGGTATGCACAGTTGGATTGCCCTTTAGCCATCTGACCTGAGTTTTTGAATCTAACTACCTTGCGTCTTCGAATTTGCAGGCTTGGTCTAGTTCTGTATTTTTTTTTTTTCTGGAAGTGGTCTGCAAATTCTTTTAATTGAAATTTTGTTTTCTGTTCTGAGATGTTCTGGAGTGTTCTAGTCTTTCTTTCATTATGATGTTAAGACAGTTTTGTTGTGTTATATAATTGTGAGAGACCTCTGTTCCTTAGGTTATCTCTGTATGTCCTGTCTTCAGGATCCATGTATTTTGTTTGCACGATGAGCATATTTTCAAATAATGTCCTTTTTATTTTTTGATACTTCTAGGTTGTCTTTTGATTTGGTGTATTTGCATATTTGCATTCCCAATCTGTTATTGTTCTAGTTTTTTTTTTTTTCCTTTGGTGAGGTTTTCCACTGCAGATTAAAATTTTTCGATTCTACTTATAATTTGTGCTTTGGAGAACAAAATTTATGCTATCTTAATTCTCATTTCTTTTTAAAATCTCTGAAGTACAGCATGTTTTGATTCTGTGTTCTCAAATTCCACAGAATCTTCTATCAAATGTTGGATCATTTTCCTTCATCTTTCAGTATTTATAGATACTTGACCTCATTTTCCAGATCTAGAGGCCAATTCTTCTTCTTTTGTTTATGCTTTTCCCTATAGATTTATCTATTCATCTTCAAAATTTTTTATATTTATTTTTCTTGAAATCTTTGCTGATTTCAGTCTTTATTTTTCTCCCTTATTTTCTTTTATTTCTTACCTCTGACTCCTTCCACTGATTACCTGCCTCTCACCCAATCAAATTTTGGGTGATCAAAACTGGTCCAAAATAGATGCTGTATTCTTCCCTCAGACTTTGTGGAATAGTACACAGCTTCCCACATACATGGTTTCTTATCTTTGTGACTTTTCCCCCTATGTATTTTCCTCTTTGGCCCAATATTGCCAGTTCAATACTTGCTTTACCTAGAAGCAAAAGAGCCTGCCTTCCCTGGTATCCTCAGTTCAGAGTTTTGCACCATTGGTGTTACCTGTTTATGGTCATCAGCAGGCATTTGATCCTGAAGTAGCAAAATTGGCAGCCCACGTCTAAAGGTGCTTCCACATCTGAGAACTGTTCTCTCCATAACAATAGAAAGGAAGATTGGAATCTAGGGCATAGCAGAGGTTGTTTTGTTTTGTTTTGTTTTTCGTGCAAGCCTATGTTATATCTTGTGTCTACTAGTTTCATCTCACTTCCTGATAGTGTGGGAGGTGGGGCAAGGGTGCTTAGTGAGCTCAAGGTCAGTGAGTATCAGTTTTTGGGTTTTTTTTTTAAACTTCCTTTGGATTGTGAGTGTCTTATACCATAGGAAAAGTTGAAATTGCTTTATATTCAGTGCATAATTTGTGTTTTGAAGAGTCATAATGGTCATGGAGATTGAAGGAAATATCTAGTTTTCTATCTCATTGTTCACGACTAGCTTCTGATTACCTTAATCAACTTCTTTTTTTGTCTATACATAATTATTTATGCACTGTTTCGCAATAGAATATATTCTCCTTTAGGTAAGGACCTTTTTTTTCTTATTTTCTTTGAATTTTCACTAATAAAACAATGCATCTCATGGTGCTAACTCCTTAATAAGTACTCATTAATGGAATTATTGACTTATCTTGTAAAAAAAGTCTCCCACCATCCCTGATAGGTAATCATTTAGGCTTTTTTTGCCTCTTGTTTTATACTTATCTGCTATGTATTATATCTCTTCTAATAAAATGCAAATTTCTCTCTCAGTATTTACCATACTGTCTTGCATCTATAAAAGCACTTTGAAAGACTTGTTGAATAACTGTAAATCTTTATTTCTTTTTATTTATTATCTGTACTCTGGATAATGACTTAAATTTAACTAAAGTCCATGAATTTTATCTCTTCCTCTTTGAGGGAATATTGTTTTCTTTAATTATCAATCATTTCATTTCAAGTCATATTGTTAATATACTTGAAAGTGTTTACATGTTTATGTCTCTCCATTTTTTCCACTTTTAGTTTAAACTTCTCTTCATTGAAAAGATAATGATTATTATACTACATCAAGAACCATAATACTTTATCATTATGTTAACATTTTTATATTCCCCTAATACTCAAAATCGTCTTACAACAGATCAAAATTACAACAGATAAAAATAAAAAATCAACAGTTTCAAAATTTTCGTAGGTGTACTAAGAAATGATCTTAAACATTGGCATGCATTATTCAATTAGTTATGAAATTTAAAGAATAAATTCTAACTTTGAATACAACAGAGCTTGTTCTGTAAAATATTTACCAAACTTTTCTCTAGCTGGAACATTACATTTATTTTAGTCACTATTGCCTTTGTGAAAATACAGCAGAAAATAGAAAGGAAGATGACAGAGAAAGAAAAGTAAGCAAGGCATGAACATAACTTGTGTTCTTCAATGATTCAGCTCAGGTAACTACCTTTAACTACTATATCCTGACCCATAAACATACTAAATTTTATTGAATAATATTATATTCATTCATCTGTCTAAATGTCCCATTTACTATAGAGAATATAACCTCTTTGAGGTCACTTTGCTTTGAATAAAACAAATAATTGGTCACGTTTTTGTATAAGTAGTATCAACCATAGTGCCTTGCATGTAGTAGATGTTTAATAAATGTTTACCTAATTGAATTGTATTAAATTATGGTGGAAAAATCATACCTACTTCATCTCATTATCTGTTTGTAATGTCAGCAAGAGCAAGGAAAAGTACGAGAATCTGATTGTTAGATGAGTGAATTGTGAGAATGGGGAGGATGATGATGGAAAACAGAAGTGAGAAAAAAGCTAATTTTCTAACACTTGGGGAATTCTACCATAAAAATTTAATAAGAATTGTTAAAACTAACAGCACTAGAAAAATAGATTGCAAACTCCTTTTTTATGGTTATAACTTTTCAAATTTTACATCAATCAGAAAAAAAAAATATTGTTAAACAGAGCACTCATTTCCTCAAAACATAGTCTTTACCTGATTCAGGATAGGCAACTAGGTGGTGCAGTAGATAGAGTACCAGTGCAGGAGTCAGGAGGACCTGAGTTCAAATCCCAACTTAGACAGTTGACAGTCACTACCTGTGTGACCTTGGGCAAGTCACTTAACCCCAATTGCCACATCCTGGGTCATCTCCAGTCATCCTGATGAATATCTGGCCACTGAGTTCAGATGGCTCCGGAGAAGAAGTGAGGCTTGTGACCTGTATAGCCCTCCCTAACTCATAACAAAGTCAAATGGAAGTCATGCCATCACTTCTCTGATGGCATGATCTTCTTTGACAATGAAGGACGAATACACCTGGTTCAGGGTGTCATGTTCCATTTTGTTAGATTTTTCTTTGTATCCACTTCTCAATTGACTTCACATGTGTTGATCCTTCTTAGAAAGCATTTTATGATAAGCTCGTCTGTGTTTGCACATAATATATTAGAAACGTTTTCAGACTTTTTCAGCCTGACATTCCAATTATTATTTTATGTCTTTAGGATTCATAAAATCATACGCTATACCCCAGAATTGCCAATCAAAGATTTTCCAGCTACCTAAAAAACCTCAACCTTTCTTATTTCTCATTTCTAAAATGCTATTTTTTTCAAGCACTTAATGATCATTTTTGCAGACAGTAAATATCTTCCTCTTTTGTGTCTTCTTTATCGTTTTTTAATTATGATTCTTTGTTTACCTGCTCTACCCAGTAGCTTCCGTTGATGAGTATTGATTTAATTTATTTTCTTCAAAGGGGATTCATTAGATGCAATGCTCTCCTATTTACTGAACCAGCTACATGAAAATTTTTGAAAAGCATCTGATAAATCATTGATTAATGAGGTCGTCAGATTTTGAAATTTCATTTGAAAAACATAAGGTAAGTGATGGATGTAGTACATTTTTAGTTTTCAGTTTATAGAAAGTTTTTTTAGTTTATTCAATACTAATAAACAGTCTTTATACAGTTATTTGCTGATTGGTATTACATCTTCCTTAGCTCATAGTGAAGATAAAGAGGAAACCAAAGTAGAAGTGAAGTAGTGAAGTATAACGACAAGGCACCTTGAGCCTGAAGGCATTCTATAATGAAGGCAAAATTAGAGAAATGTACTTTTTGACATCTCTGGGAATCACATCTTGAATGTTTTTTTTCAAATTCAGATATGCTGAAAACTTCTGTAGATACAGTAGCAGTAAAACTGCCAAGAATGTTAGATTTCTCAGAACAAGAAGAAGTCTCCTTCCTGAATTTCTGACAGACATGTTTTTTCATTTGCTGGCAGATGGAAATGGGTGAAAAGTGTGCAACCTTTTGCCATTAATATAAATGTTATCAGATGGCTCTTGGGTTCAAGTCATTTCTTAGCAAAGACAAAGAAGAGACAAAAAATTCTCACAGAACAAATTCAGACTCAATGTAAATTCCACTTTTCTAAATCCGTGAAAAAGATATAAAATTGCTTTTTGTTCACACTTCTGGAAAATAAGTAGCTTTAAAATGCTTATTTTCAAAGGAATCTGGCTAAAAATACCATTGAGAAATCTTCCTCATAAATTAATTTTTGAACATTTACAAAAAGACTTAGAAATATAGATCTGCTTAAGAACATCTGCAGGTGATGGTAAGCATCCCCAAGTGATTCAATGGAGTGGTGATGAAGAAAAGACATGTGTCAGGTGAGAAGCATAAAAAACAAATCCCGTTTATTAATTGGAAGGTAGAGGTTTATATAGTTTCTTAACAGGTAAGCAAGCATGGTTATTCCTATGAAAACATTTTTAATTTACTTCTAATACTTCGTAATCTAGTTCCCCTTACTAGACAAACTTGGGGTATGCTGGCGGGGTCAGGATGTTCTTATCCTTGTATATCAGGAGTACAAGTCTCAAGTAAAATCTGGACAGTACCTCACATTCTGAACTCCATCAGTACTGGCCCTCTACATCCTCCCCTTTCTTCTTTACAAGGAATTGTAGTTCACGTAGGTTGGGGATGATGTCAACCAGGAGATATATGGTCACTGCTACAGGAACAAAGCGGAATATAAGAGCTTCAGTGTTCTGCATTGGATTAAGCCTTTTTACAAAATTCACTACTGAATTAATAGTTTCATGCAGATCCATTTCCTGAATATAACCATTAGCAATATGATCTGTAATAAGCTCCAATTCTTCACTTTTCAACGTCATGTTATGATTATGCCAAGTCCTTCTATGTTTTTCTCTAATCTGATCCCATATTACATTAGAAGTCTGATTATTGTACAAGTATGGATTTACACATAGTTTCTCATATATATATATATATATATATATATATATATATATATATATATATATATATATATATATATATATATATATACCTGTATATATATATACATACATATATATATATATACACACACACAAATACATTTCACAACTATCCTCTTTTCCAAACTTTTGAAATGGTTCCCTACAAATAACAATGACTGTTCTAACATATCTAGTTCTAACTGAATTTCTTTGTCTAACGCTACTTATTCTATTGGTGCTTTAGATACATTTTGAGGAAGCTGATTTACATAATACCCAATATGTGTCGATGGCTGCAATGCTGTAACAGCTGTAGCAAAAGAAACAATAAGGGTAAGAGCAGCCGGTGTGCCAAGAATCATCATAACTACAAATCTCTTTTTCTTTTTGCTTTGCCCCGCCCCCCCCCCCCCCCCCCCGCGTTGTATTTTGATATCAGTTTGGAGCAGATCCAATGCCTGCTCCCTTTGATTTTGATACAAAGTATGGTTTAATTTAACAGGGAACATAGCATGTGTGAGTTGTACAATCATTACAAATGGGTCTGACTGAGTATTGATACATCGAGATAAAGTAGAATTCATGCCATTTATAGTATACAGACTACAATTAATACAATTTAAAGTATATACATCATCTTCATATCCCACGGAGGTGTGTCTACACAATTTATTGTTCTGCTTTCGCAAGGAGGGAGTGGTGAGCCTAATGAGCTGAGATTCTGATAGATACGTGTGGCCAATCCCAGGTCGGGGCTATTTTCTATTTGTTCCATTATAATATAAAGATAATTAATATCTAGGGTGACATTCAAAAAATTGAGAGTATATATATATATATATATATATATATATATATATATGTCTAAGTCTAGAATACATATGATTAGTCAGTGAATAGTAAATATTATTATACATAACTGGTTCAAACTGATGAGTTCTATAGGTGCAGCTGATTACTAGAGGAGGCAAGGAGATAATGGTTGTTGCTAGGGCAGGCTGCGTCCTTGAGGGAGGGAGAAACTGACTGAGACAGTATTTTGAGGATAGAGAGAAATATGATATTTAAAAAGAAATGCCATTTTATAATTTGGGCTCGAATACATGCACCCAACTACCCCATCATTACCCCCTGTTAAATAGATGGAACTCAAAATCTTTTGGGGTAAGGGATGAAGGTCTCGGGGTCTGAAATTGCTTCCTGCTGAGAATGGATATAGAGCTGTCCCTGCCTGACAGGGTCCTGATATTGGACAGGGTGGGTCTGTAGCTAATGTGATGCCAGGTGCAGGGGGTGATGGGTCATGGACAGTGGGTGATATACAGTCAGAGCGGTCATCTTCAAGTTGAGAGTATTGAAATTAGAAGACAGGAATCTTGCACAGAGAATAAACAAACAAAGACTAAAAAGGAGTAGGAAGAATATGACTAGAAGTAGGGTGTGTGTGAGAATATTGTCAGAGTTCCTCGCATTCTCTTGACATACTTAGTTACCATCCAGGCTCAGGACAGGCTTGGATGACTCCCACTTCTCCCCAACCTTCTTATCGGCTTTCCATAATTTTGATCAAGCTTTTATTTGTCTTTCCAAATCTTTTGAACCCATTATTCAGACTGCTTCACGTTCATATGTATTTCTACCATAGACAAGATAGTTCAAAGGTTATTACTTTTCATTAGCATAGCTGTGTTGTCTTAAAAAAAGAGATTTCTAACTTGAATCTCACAACTGAATAGATGTTCATCCATGTTTCACAGGATTGTTTATCCTTTTCTGATTATGTTTGCTGTGGAAGAAAAACTTTAAAAATTAAGTCGTTAATAAGTTCACATATTAATTTTAAATTTTGCTTATTAAAACAGCAAGATCTTTTCTGTTTTAAATATCATTACATATTAATTTAGCAATACATTATTTTGAAAATGAAGATTTTATTAGGATTTATCCTTTTTTGAAAACCATTTCTTCCAAAAATATTTCCTTTCCTTTTAAAACAGTTGAAAATTTTTTCCTAATATTAAGAGGAACACTAAATTTTATTAAGAAAATTAGTTGAAACCTTTTAAAATGATAGTTCTCTTTTCACTTTGAAACAAAAATAAACCCATTTTTAAAATTAAATTCCTTAAAACTTAGCTGGTATGACAATGTCTTTAGGTAACATAAATTTTTAAATTATTAGAACAAACCAAATTCTTAATTATTACAGAATTCCTAGATATCACAAAATGCTTTAGTAAAAATGCATGATGGAATCTCACTTAGGTAACAGGAATAGATTGATTACAAGAAAACACTACTGCTTTTAAAATCCTTTTAAACGATGGGGACATCTTAAGGTGAATCAAGAAATTTACATAAATTTATGAAAAAGTCCTAATTTCAGATAAAAATAATAATAGTTTTCCCAGTAAGATTGCCCAAAAGGGCTCACATATTTTGTTGGTCACTTTCTATTGGTCATAGAAATTTGCTATAGAAGAAAAAAGTAGGGACATGTAGTAACATAAGCAAGGATAAAGTAACATAACATAAACAGGATAATACATCCTTGACTCTCTTTGAATTATGATAAAAGTGAAATTCTCCAATCCTGCAGTACCAGTTTCATAGCCAGACCCAGGAATAGTCAGTCATGTGAGAAACATTCCTTTTTTTAGAAAAACACAATGGGGAAACTGATCAGGAGTATCCCATCCTAGATAAAGTCTAGAATCGTCCCCTTGGTGTTTCCTTTCCAGATACAAATTTCACCTGTTAACAGTATAGGATCGCATTGCCTCTGAGTAACCTGTGACATTTCTCTCAGATCCTGATTTAATGCAAACAACTATGCCTAAATTCAAACTCAAAACAAAAATAACTATGTTCCCAAATGCATTTCACATTAAACAGCAATTCTCACTAATCATAGTTTGTAGCAGATACAGTTGTTTCTGTTCTTATGGAGTTTCAATAAGCAATAAAGATTTACCAACATTCACATATAAGAGATTCCATTTAGCATCTTTCCTTCTGACATTTAAAACTTGTCCTGATGTAAAAGCCAATTGGTAAAAATCTTTTCTATTACAACTTCTGAGCAAGTCATATTTATTGTTTATGATTTAGATAAGCCAAACAAGTTTCTTTCCTAGGGCTGATGACCTTGCTCACACGGATGGTTTCCAGGGGCTTTAGTAGTTTTACAAAATAAAGGAGATTGGCGCAGACCCCATGCCTGCCAACTCCTAAACATATAGGAGGACTGTTCTGAATGGGCAGAAATAATTTAAATAAGGTTTACACTTAATTCCTTTCTTTCTACACACAGTAATGAATTAAAAATTTAAGTTTAGCATCAAACAGTAACTTCAAAAACTTAGTTAACAATCTTACAGCTTTTATAAATGATAATCAAATTGTTTCATTTATAACTTCTTTAACATGTAAAGGTGAAATTACCTGGTTTTCTAAATGTCAGTTACAAAACATTATAACATAAGTTTAGCAGGATTGATAAAACTTAAAATAACATAACTGATTTTACACAATTTTCCCAACATCTTTCAGTTTCAATAAAGTTCAGATGAAAAATTACTTTCTTCAGTGTGCCTGGGTGGAGCCAAGATGGCGGAGTGAAAGCAACGACTCACCTAAGCTCCTGGACAAACTCCTCTGGATATCTCTGAAAGGAGAATCTGACCAAACTTTGGAGGTGTGGAATCCAGTGGGTGACAGACTTTGACAGATTCGGAGCACAGGTTAGACTGAAACGTCTACGGGAAGGATCTGTCCCACGGGGGTAAGCCCCCAGCACACAGCGCAGCACTGTCAGAGCAGCAGGGCGGAAGGGACCTGAGAAGCCTGAGAGTGGCGGGCAAAACCAACGGAGCAGGAGACAAGCCAAACCGAGCCAGTGAGAGCCGCTGAGTGCCAGATATCAGTTCAGCAGCCCTTGAAACCTTCAGCCTGAAGACTAAACTTCGGTAAGTCACCTACTTGAACTTCTAGGAGCCAGGATGGCGGAGTGATCAGTAAATGCTCTCTCCTCCCCCTTGATGACCGTGAAAGAACCATAAAATATTTCCCCAGATAAATCATGGATCAGCGGGAACAGCAGAAGCGGGCAAATAGTCTCATAACACCAGAGGCTAGAAAAATAGCAAAGGGGGATTCTTCCTACTGTGGCAGAGGAGATCTGGAAGGACAGACGACCCAGGATAGAGAAAATTCGCACTGAGACCCAGGCAATCCTCAGCTCCGGGAGACGAGCCCCAGGAGGGGCGGGATCAGGCATTAGCATCTAGGCATGCCCCAGCCCTTCAGGGGAAAAGGGAAGACAATAGGGAAGCTGGGATCACCATCCCCTGACATTGCCTTTGCCTCAGGTCAGCTGAGGAGATCTCCTGAGACCAGACCACCCCTCCCACACACCTAACAAGCTAACCCCAGGGTTGATATGGGAAACAAAAAACAAAAACCTGCTTTTAGCCTCGACACACATCAGCTCAACACAAAGATCTGTACCTTCTGACTGAAAGAACCAGAAGCTACAACACTCACCCAACATCATGAATGGGAAAAAGCAGACAAAAAGTGAAAAAACCATAGAATCTTTCTATGGGGATAAGGACCAAAACACAAACACCAAAGAGGTCAGAGCTGAGACTGTACTTACATCTGAAACCTCAGAAGGGACTATGAATTTCTCTCAAGCTCAACTAGATTACCTGGAACAGCTGAAGAAGGAAATAAAAGGAAAACTAGCGAATGATTTTAAAATTATAAAAAAAGAATTCATTGATGAGAACATCACTCTGAAAAGGAAAATTGAACAAATGGAAAAGAAAGTTCAAAAATGAACTGGAGAGAATAATTCCCAAAAAGGAAGAGTTAATCAAACGGAAAAGGAAACCCAAAACCTAATTGGGAAAATCGCTCAAATGGAAAAGGAAACACAAAACCTAACTGGTAAAATTGGTCGAATGGAAAAAGAAGTACAAAAATTAAATGCAGAAAATAGCTCCTTAAAGGGAAAAATTGGTCAGATGGAAAAGGAGAGGCAAAAGCCAACTGAAGAAAACAATACAATGAAGATTAGAATTGGGCAAGTAGAAACTAATGACTCAATGAGGCAACAAGAATCAGTCAAACAAAACCTAAACAATGAAAAGATAGAAGAAAATGTAAAATATTTAATTGGAAAAACAACTGACCTGGAAAATACATCCAGGAGAGAAAATTTAAGAATTATTGGCCTGCCAGAAACCCACGATGAAGAAAAGAGTCTGGACAATATCTTCCAGGAAATCATCAAGGAAAACTGCCCAGAAGTACTAGACCCAGAGGGCAAAATAGTCATCGAAAGAATCCACCGTTCCCCTCCCGAAAGAGATCCCAAATTCAAAACCCCAAGAAATATCGTTGCCAAATTCCAGAGCTATCAAGTGAAGGACAAAATACTACAAGCAGCCAGAAAGAAACAATTCAAATATCAAGGACATACAGTCAGGATCACACAGAACCTTGCAGCTTCCACATTAAAAAATCGAAAGAATTGGAACCCAATATTCCGTAAGGCAAAGGAGTTGGGACTTCAACCAAGGATCAACTACCCAGCAAATTTCAGCATAACATTCAGGCAAGGAGAAAGTCATTCAACGAAATAATGGATTTCCAGAGCTTCCTGACCAAAACACCAAAACTCAATAGACAATTTCATCTTCAAATGCAGATCTCCAGAGAATCATAAAAAGGTAAACAGGGGGGAAAAAACAAAAACAAAAACTTGCTACTCAATTAGGGCAAACTGTTTACCTCCCTATAAGGGAAGATGATACCTGTTAATCTTGAGAACTGTCCAGCTATTACAATTAAAGGGATACATATAGAAAGGGAACGGGTATAAAGTAAATGATGTCATGTCAAAAATATGAGTTAAGTATGAGAAGGTATTGTAATAGGAGGTGTGAAAAGGGGGAAGCAGAAAATGGCAAATTATATCACAGGAAGAAGTACAAAACTATAGTAGAGGGAAGGAGGGGAGGGAGATGAGCATTGTTTGAGAGGTACTCTCATCTGATTTGTTTAAAGGAGGGAACAATAATCTTAAGTAGATAATGCTAACTAGCTCTATAGGTAGTAGGAGGGGAAGGTGGAAGAAAGGGGAGGGTGGCTAAACGGGAGGAAAGAAGCAATAAGAGTAAAGGGGAGTAAAAGGGAGGGGGGGTAAAAGAAAGAGGGGAAGGCTGCAGGAGGAGGGGGAGAAAAGTGAATACTATTGAGCCAGGGTAGGGAGACGGGAGAGCTAAAAGCACAAATGGTCGGAAAAAGGTTGGAGGGAAAAACACAGATTGTAATCATAACTGTGAATGTGAATGGGATGAACTCTCCCATGAAACGGAGACGGATAGCAGAATGGATTAAAAGCCATAATCCAACAATATGCTGCTTACAAGAAACACATTGGAAACGGGGGGATACACATAGGATAAAGGTCAAAGGATGGAGCAGAATATATTGTGCTTCAGCTCATGTAAGAAAGGCAGGAGTAGCAATCCTAATCTCAGACAAAGCAAAAGCAGAAATAGATCTAATCAAAAGGGATAAGGATGGAAACTATATCCTGCTAAAAGGCACCATAGACAATGAAGCAATATCATTACTAAACATGTTTGCTCCAAGTGGTATAGCATCCAAATTCTTAGAGGAGAGGTTGGGGGAGTTTAAGGAATAAATTGATAGCAAAACTATACTAGTGGGGGACTTCAACCTCCCCCTCTCTGAACTCGATAAATCTAACCTCAAAATAAACAAGAAGGAGGTTAAGGAGGTAAATAAAACTCTGGATAAGGTAGATATGTTAGATCTTTGGAGAAAATTAAATGGCAATTGAAAGGAATATACCTTTTTCTCAGCGGTACATGGAACATTTACAAAAATTGACCATGTACTAGGACATAAAAATCTCACAATCCAGTGCAGAAAGCTAGAGATAATCAATGCATCTTTTTCAGATCATAATGCATTAAAAATTACATGAAATCAAAGGCCATGGAAAGAGAAACCAAAAATCGATTGGAAACTAAATAATCTAATTCTAAAGAAGGGTTGGGTTAAAGAAGAAATCATAGAAATAATCAACAATTTCATTCAAGAGAATGACAATAGTGAGACAACATACCAAAACTTATGGGATACTGCAAAAGCAGTTATTAGGGGAAGTTTTATATCTCTGAATGCTTACATAAATAAAAGAGAGAAAGAGGAGATCAATGACTTAGGCTTGCAGTTGAAAAAGCTAGAAAAAGGACAAATTGAAAATCCCCAAGTAAATACCAAATTAGAAATACTGAAAACCAAAGGAGAGATAAATAAAATTGAAATTAAGAAAACTATTAAATTAAAAAATAAAACCAATAGTTGGTTTTATGAAAAAACTAATAAAATTTGTAAACCTTTCGTCAATCTGATTTAAAAAAAGAAAGAAGAAAATCAAATTTCTAGTATTAAAAATGAAATGGGTGAACTCACCTCCAATGAGGAGGAAATTAAAAGAATAATTAGAAACTACGTTGCCCAACTTTATGCCCACAAATTCGATAACCTAAACGAGATGTATGAATATTTTAAAAAATACAAATTGCCTAGATTAACAGAAGAGGAAGTTGAATACTTAAACAACCCCATCTCAGAAAAAGAAATTGAACAAGCCATCAATGAACTCCCTAGGAAAAAATCTCCAGGGCCAGATGGATTCACAAGTGAATTCTATCAAACATTTAAAGAACAGTTAATTCCAATACTACATACACTATTCTTGAAAATTGGGGAAGAAGGAATCCTCCCAAATTCTTTCTATGATACAAATATGGTTTTTATACCCAAACCAGGAAGAGACAAAACAGAGAAAGAAAAGTATAGACCAATTTCCCTAATGAATATAGATGCAAAAATTTTAAATAAGATTTTAGCAAAACGAATACAGCATCTTATCATGAGATTAATACATTATGATCAGGTAGGATTCATACCAGCATTACAGGACTGGTTCAATATTAGGAAAACTATTAGCATTATCGATCACATCAACAACAAAGCTAACAACAACCACATGATTATCTCAATAGATGCAGAAAAAGCTTTTGACAAAATACAAAACCCATTCCTACTAAAAACACTGGCGAACATAGGAATAAAGGGAACTTTCCATAAAATAATAAGCAGTATCTGCCTAAAGCCTTCAGGAAGCATTATATGCAATGGGGATAAGCTAGATGCATTCCCAATAAGATCAGGGGTGAAACAAGGTTGTCCATTATCACCACTATTATTCAATATGGTACTAGAAATGTTAGCTGTAGCAATTAGACAAGAGAAAGATATTCAAGGAATAAGAATAGCCAAAGAAGAAACTAAGTTATCACTCTTTGCAGATGATATGATGATTTACCTAGAGAATCCCAGAGACTCAAGTAAAAAATTACTTGAATTAGTAAACAACTTTGGCAAAGTTGCAGGTTTGCAAAATAAACCCACACAAATCTTCTGCGTTCCTATATATTAGCAACAAAGTCCAACAGCAAGAGATAGAAAGAGAAATCCCATTTAAAGCTAGGGTAGTCAGTATAAAATACTTAGGAGTCTACCTGCCAAAACAAACCCAGGGATTATATGATCACAATTACAAGACACTTTTTGCACAAATAAAGTGAGATTTAAGTAAGTGGAAAAACATTAGTTGCTCATGGGTAGGCCATGCTAATATAATAAAAATGACAATTCTACCTAAATTAATATACTTATTTAGTGCCATCCCAATTAAACTATCAGACAATTATTTTCTAGAGCTGGATAAAATAATATCAAAATTCATTTCGAAAAACAAAATGTCCTGAATATGAAAGGGACTAATGAAAAGAAATGCTTGGGAAGGTGGCCTAGTGCTACCAGACCTCAAACTGTACTATAAAGCAGCAATTATCAAAACCACTTGGTATTGGCTAAGAAACAGAGAGGTAGACAAGTGGAATAGACTTGGCACTCAAGATGCAGTAGGAAAGGAATATAGCAAACTTCTGTTTGATAAACCCACGGACCCCAGCTTCTGGGATAAGAACTCATTGTTTGACAAAAATT
Organism: Notamacropus eugenii; assembly: GCF_028372415.1. Lineage (NCBI taxonomy): Eukaryota > Metazoa > Chordata > Mammalia > Diprotodontia > Macropodidae > Notamacropus > Notamacropus eugenii. The sequence goes on from NC_092875.1 coordinate 385,803,720, forward strand.
GTTGGGAAAACTGGATCACAGTGTGGAGGAGATTAGGCATAGACCCATTCCTGACACCGTACACAAGAATAAAGTCCAAATGGGTACATGATTTAGGTATAAAGATTGATACCATGAATAAACTGGAGAAGCAAGGAATAGTGTATTTATCAGATCTATGGAGAAGGGAAGAATTCTTTACTAAAGGAGAGATAGAAAGCATTATGAAATGCAAAATAGATAACTTTGATTACATTAAACTGAGAAGTCTTTGCACAACCAAACCCAATGTAACCAAAATCCGGAGGGATGTAGTAAATTGGGAAAGAATTTTTACAGCTAAGCTCGGGGATAAAGGCCTCATTTCTAGAATATATAAAGAACTGACTCATATGTATAATCATACAAGTTATTCCCCAATTGATAAATGGTCAAAGGATATGAACAGGCAATTTTCAGAGGAAAAAATTAAAGATATCTATAATCATATGAAAAAATGCTCTAAATCACTATTGATTAGAGAGATGCAAATCAAAACAACTCTGAGGTACCACATCACACCTATAAGATTGGCAAACATGACAGAACAAGAAAATGATAAATGCTGGAGAGGATGTGGGAGAGTTGGAACACTAATTCCTTGTTGGTGGAGCTGCGAGCTCATCCAACCATTCTGGAGAGCAATTTGGAACTATGCCCAAAGGGCTACAAAAATGTGCATACCCTTTGACCCAGCAATGTCGCTACCAGGACTATATCCCCAAGAGATCATAAAAATGGGAAAGGGTCCCACATGTACAAAAATATTTATAGCAGCACTCTATGTAGTTGCCAAAAACTGGAAGTCAAGGGGATGTCCATCAATTGGGGAATGGCTGAATAAATTATGGTATATGAATGTAATGGAGTACTATTGTGCCATAAGAAATGATGAACAAGAAGACTTCAGAGAGGCCTGGAATGACTTATATGACCTGATGCTGAGTGAAATGAGCAGAACCAGGAGAACTTTGTGCACAGCAACGACCACAGTTGTGCGAGAGTTTTTTCTGGTAGACTTGGAATTTTGTAATAACGCAAAAACTTCTTATAAAAAAAAATCCCAAAGGTGGTTCTCAAGGCAAAATGCCTTCCACACTCAGAAAAAGAAGTATGGAAGTCATTCACAAAATGTAGCAGATCATATTTGTGTATGTGTATGTGTTTGTGTATTATGTTTTGATTTGTTATATGATTTCTTTCATTTATTTTAGTATGACTACATAGCATGACTATAGTGAAAATATACTCAATAGGAAAGTTTATGTAGAACCTATACAGAATTGTATGCAGTCGTGGGTAGGGAGGGGGGTAGTGGGAGGTAGGTGGGGGGGATAAAATCTCAATTGTATGGCAGTGATTGTTAAACATTAAAAAATAATAATAATAAAAAAAATTACTTTCTTTAACACATTTCTGGTTTACTGTGGTCACACAATTTTTACAATACAAGATAATTTCTTGATAATTTAGAAGCACGATAGTAACAAAAATAGTGAAGTTTAGATGCCATTAATTGTATTTCCAAACCAACATATATAAAATTATTAATAGAAGACTGGGCTTATTAAATATAGAGGTTGGTTGGCTGGTGATCTCGTGCTGCCCTGGCCCATCCCCTACTCCTGGGGAGGATAACTTAAAATCCTTATTATTTTTTAGCACTGTCTTCTCTTGATATACTCTGGGATGAGAAGAGTTAATAGAATCTACTAAAATGTTTTTAGTTATCCTAACTATTTGCTGCAGCCCTAGCTCGATGATCAGAGTTGGGACTACAGGGAAAAAAAAAATCTTAATGGTTTTATCATTTCCTCAAGTAATCTTCACTTCCTTGTTCACTCCTTAAAAATTTCTTTGAAAGATAAGGCTATGAATCTGCCAGCTGAAGTGAAGGAGATTATGGAACAAGATCCTGTGTTGCCTAGTCTCTCCTTTCTACTGAGGAGTTCAGAGCTTTATCTCTGAGGTGTCTATTTTTTTTCAAATCTATGCATTTTCCCAATTTGCCTTAGTGCCAAATAATAGAACAAATTCTGACTTGTCTTAAACATCCAATTAGGAGTGACATGCTTCATTTAAAGTATGACCAAAATAACTACCTTTTGGTTGTTTCCCATTATACAAAAACTTTTCTTTTTTAGGTTAGGCATGAGATAATTAAAATGCTAGTCATTTTTCCTCTCTAAGATGAGGGGAAAAAATTCCTTGATATCTTTTTGTCTTTCTCCCAGCCTTCACAACCTGGCCAGGGTTAGAAGGTAGAAAGAGAGAGAGAATTTTACCAACAATTTTTCAACGCTTTCCAAAACTTTTATGCTTTCCTTAAAGTTTGTACTCATGTTGCTCTCCTAGTGGGCTTTGATTAAAGCCCCTTTCAACTACTCAGACGTTATTTCCTTCTACTTCTGATCTGAAACTCTCTTTAGCAATCATATAAACTAAATAATATAAGATTTGTTTCTCTCTTTCTCTTTCCCGTCTTCTTCTGTGATGCTGCAGCCATCAGAGAGAGGGAAAGAGGAGGAGGGAAAGAGACAACTGCATTCCAAATGCCAGCTACAACAGAGCATGCCATATTAACACACAACACACACACACACACACATACACAGAAAATATAGAGACAGAACACATATACAGACAATAAAAAAAAGTATCCAAAGACAGAAAAAATTGGCAGGAATCCTCTGCACAAATTAGACCTTTGACTTGATTTATTTTACTTTGTTCCAAACATCTTTCAAAAAATTGAGATTTTCACACTAAGTAGTCTCATCCTTTTAGCTAAATTGCGCCAATCAGTAAGGCATAGGGCTCTCTGAGAAATGCTGTCTAGAAGAGATTGAATGCCAGGACTATTTGGTCCATAAACAATTAACTTCTTTAAGAATTTAAAATTAAGAGGTAGTTGTGTTGTAAGTTTTTGTGTGACACTCTCCATCAGTTTTTCCTCCTCTCTCATACTAGAGGATGCATCTACCTTTATTGTTTTTGTTGCCAATGATATTTCTTCTGGTTCTTGTAAGCATATTTAAGCACATTACAAACCGAAAATATTGTAGCAGGAAAAGCGTTTTGTCCGACCTCTCTATAATACTCACTCATTAGATTGCCTACTGTTTCCCACTTTTCAAGATTTATAATCCTTTCCTTAGGGAACCAAGGACAACGTTCCTGTATACACTGGAGAAATTCCTCTACTTTCGTTTCGCCAAATTTTCTTTTGTTAAAGCTACTTTTTTGTTATAATGTCTTTGAGACTGTTAGCCACCTCAGTTTATGTTCTTCAATCCTCTCATTACATTGGTAAAGTATTTACAACAAAAATCCTCCTTACTTTTCCTGAACAGAAATCACTTTTGGTTCTGTAACACAGTGAATTCACCCCGTATAAGTTTAAAACTGCTGAGATCCTACTGTACCTGCGTGAATTCCCAGATAAAGTGAAATGCCTCCATAGAGGTTCTTCGAGCCTTCCCAGCACGGAGCTGCTCTCTCTCTCAGGGGGCTGGTCTCACTGAAGCACAAGTCTTTTTCCTAGTTCTCTGGCAAGTCCCTGTTCTAGGTGCCATATGCAGGGGACGGACAGTGTCCCAGAGTGGATCAGTGGCGAGGTGATGAAGAAAAGACACTGGTCCAGCGAGGAGTGTAAAGAACAGCTTCTGTTTATTAATCTGAGAGGAGGGGTTTATATAGTTTATTTACAGGCAAGCAAGCAGGGTTATTCCCATGGGAATATTCAAGCAAGCAAGGTTATTTCCGTGAGAACATTTTTTAGTTTATTTGTAATACTTCCTAATCTAGTTCCTTCAGGGAGACAGCCTTGGAGTACACAGGCAGGTTCAGGATATTCTCATTCTTGCAATTCAGGAGTACAAATCTCAGGTAAAACCTGGACAGTGCCTCACATTCCAGACTCCATCAGTACTGGCCCTCTACAAACATCCTTCTAAGCAAAGATTGAAATCATGTTTCTATAGACAAATGTATTTGAAAACAGAACTAAAGAAATTCTTTATACTTTTACCAGGAAGCAGTAATTCTTAAAACTGGGATAAATGTTTTGGATATTGCATTGCTATTGACATTAAATACTAATGAGAGGGATAATTTCTATTATATATTATGGCTACTAGCAACCTCTTACTGAATAAATTTATTGCACAAATATTATGCAATGGACAATTCATCGTAACAACCTTAAGGTCATATGCTTGTAACCTAAAAATGTAAAATTATGTATCTTAGGCAAGGAAAATTAACCAATTTAGGTATACACTCCGTTGCAGAAATAACAGAATATAGTAATTATGAGGATCATTATTACCTTTTATTTCACTGATTTTTGCTGTTTGTTAGTTGTTTTTGTTTTCCCTTCCGTTGTGTATTTCCATGATCTTTATTTAGGTTTTTATGGGGGAAAGATCATGAAGTGGTTTGCCATTTCCTTCTCCAGTTCATTTTATATATGAGGAGTTGAGGCAAATAGTTTAAGTGCGTTGCTCATGGTCACATAGGTAGTGTGTAAGAACTGATTTGATATCAAGTCTTTTTCACTACAAGTCTGACAGTCTATTCACTGCGCCATCTAGCCATTCCTCTGTAAAAATACTTTAAAAAGTTTGCAAGATACTTTCTTCATTTGGAAAAGAAAAATAATAATTAAATAGGTAGAAAATTGCAGCAATAGTAATCATATATATTTACATAGCACTTTCGTGTTAGTGAATTATTTTACATACCATCTCATTTAATCACTATTTATTAGTCATTATTATTTGCAAAGTGGTGTTATGGGAGAGTTGGGGGAGAAGGAAAATTATATACTTTCTGCTGCGTGCCAAACACTGTATTAAATGCTTTACAAATACTATAATTTTTAATCCTCAAAACAATCCTTTGAGGTAGATGTTATATTCCCTATTTATATATGAGTAAATGGAAGCCTGAGGTTAAGTTACTTGCCTAAAGTAAAATAGCTAATAAATAACAGTGGGAAGATTTGAACTCAGGTTTTCTGATTCATGGTCTAGTGATCTATACACTGAACCACCTAGATGCATGTAATCTACTGGGGATAATGTTAAATGCTGAGAGTTAAAAAAAAAATCATTCACTTGTATGTGTGTGCGTGTGGGTGTGTGTATACTACATACATATATATGAATGCATCCATGTGTATGTGTGTGTGTGTGTGCATGTGGTATTTCTTAGTAAAATTTCTTCGCATTTGTACAGAGGATGGATTGGAATCATTGGGGAATCAATTTAAAAGTTATTGCAATGGTCTAAACAAGATATACTGGGATAATGAATTAGTATGATGATGTAAAGTGAAAGAAGAACATATGCAAGAAATGTTAATGAAGGTAAAACCAAATATATTAGATAATGACTTGTACAGATTACGAAGCTTATTGATACTAACGAAATCACCATATGAAGGAATATATATGTATGTGTGTGTGTGTGTGTGTGTGTGTGTGTGTGTGTCTGTATAAAGAAGAAAGTCTAGCCCTTGGCTTAGGGTACAATCACATTAGAAAGATTTATATTCAGGATGGAACACCAAAGGAAATAAAAATTTAAATGATTGGTAGAATTAAGTGAAGGATTTTTAAAGAGGGGAAAATCTTGTCATTCTTATGAAGAGTAGTAAAGGGAACAGTAGACAAGGAGATGTTGAAAATTAGAGAAAAGAAATAATTTTAAGAACAGCATGAGAGAACAGATGAGATCATTTGATACTCATAAATGTTATATAGATCGCATGGAAGAGACCTAGGTGAATAGCACATTTAGAGTCAAAATACTGAGTTTCAGAACAACTCTGGTTGTTCCTACTTGTATCAATACATGTGTGTCACTTAAGTCATTTCTTATTTATTTATTTTTGTTTTCAACATCCATTTCCACAAGATTTCGAGGTGCACATTTTCTCCCCATATCCCCCAGTCCCTAACCCAAGACACCATGCATTGTGAATTACCCCTTCCTCCAATCTGCCCTCCCTTCTATGACACCCCTCCCTTCCCTTATCCCCATCTTCTCTATTTTATTGTAGGGAAAGATAGATTTCTGTACTCCATTATCTGTATTTCTTATTTACCAGTTGCATGCAAAAACATTCGTTCCTAAAACTTTTGAGTCCCAACTTGTCTCCCTTCTTCCCTCCTATCCTTACTGAGTAGGTAGGCAATTCAATATAAGCCATACATGTGTAGTCATTGAAAAGGCTTCCATAATATTCATGTTGTGAAAGACTAACTATACTTCCCTCCATCATATCCTGTGCTCATTTATTCAATTGTCTCTTTTGACTTTATCCCTCTCCAAAAGGGTTTCCTTCTAATTACTCTCTCCTCCCATTTGCCCTCTGTTCTATCATCCCTGCAAACACCTCATTAATCCTCTTCTCCCCTACTTTCCAGGAGCATAAGATAGATTTTCATACGAAACTGAGTGTACATATTATTTCCTCCTTAAGTTAAAGATGATTAGAGTAATCTTCACTTTTTCCCTCTCATCTGCCCCCCATTTTCCCCTCCATTGAAAAAGCTTTTTCTTCCCTCTTTTATGAGAGATAATTTTCCCCATTTCATTTCTTCTTTTCTCTATCCAATACATTCTTCTCTCACCCCTTAATTTTGTCTTTTTATTTATTAACTGTTCCTATTGAACTTACCCTGTGCCCTCTGATTATATATGTATGCATGTATGTGTATATTGCATATATGTATATGTGTGTATTTAATCCCTCCAACTACTCAAATATTAAGAAAAGTTTCAAGAGTTGCAAATATTATCTTTTCATGTAGGGATGTAAAAAGTTCAACTTTAGTAAGTCCCTTACGTATTTTCTTTCCTGTTTAGCCTTTCATGCTTTTCTTAATTCTTGCTCTGTTCTTTTCATCAAGAATGCTTCAAATTCCTCTAATTCATTGAATGACTATTTTTCCCCTGAAGTATTATATTCACTTTTGCTAGGCTGTTGAATCTTGGTTTCAATCCTAGTTCTTATAACTTCTGCAATATCATACTGGAAGCCCTTTGATCCCTTAATGTAGAAGCTACTAAATCTTGTGTAATCTTGATATATTTACACAATACTAGAATGTTTCTTTCTGACTGCTTGCATTATTTTCTCCTTGAACAGGGAACTCTGGAATTTGGCTACAATATTCCTAGGAGTTTTGTTGTTGTTGTTCTTTTGGGATCTCTTTCAGGTTATCAGTGAATTCTTTCAATACCTATTTTACCCTTTGGTTCTAGAATATCACGGTAGTTTTCCTTGATAATTTCATGAAAGATGATGTCTAGGCTCTTTTTTGTTCCTAGGTTTCTTGGCTTTTTGTTTGTTTGTTTTTTGTTTTGTTTTGTTTTGTTTTGTTTTTTGCTCCTTGGTTTTCAGGTAGTCCCGTAAGTTTTAAATTGTCTCTCCTGGATCTATTTTCCAGGACAGCTGATTTTCCAATGATATATTTCATGTTGTCTTCCATTTTTTCATTCTTTTGGTTTTGTTTTGTAATTTCTCGATTTTCTTGGTTTCTCATAAAGTCATTTGCTTCCATCTCCTCCATTCCAATTTTTAAAGAACTATTTTCTTCTGTGAGTTTTTGAACCTCCTTTTCCATTTGGCTAATTCTGTTTTTAAAGCATTCTTCTCCTCATTGGCTTTTTGGAACTCTTTTGCCCTTTGGGTTAGTCTATTATTAAAGGTGTTATATTATTCAGCGTTTTGGGGGGTTTCCTTTAGCAGGTTGTTGACTTGCTTATCTTGACTTTCTTGTATCGCTCTCATTTCTCTTCGGAACTGTAAGTTCACAGTTCCTTCAAGGTAGCACAATCAATAGAGAGGAGTTTACTTGTTTCCTGGCCTGAACTCTGGTCTGGTAGCAACCAAAAGCTTTTCTGCCCAGGATCTGGGTATAGAATTCCCTTTGCACAGCGGCCTCCAGCTTCACAACACCAGTGCTCTTCTTCACCCCAAGGCCACCAATCAGGACTCAGATACAGATCACCTACGTGATTTCCCCAGGATCTTTAGGTTGAGGACTTCTAAAATGGAAGTTTCTGCTTCAAAGACTGCTATTGCCCTTGGTCAGGCACTGGACCACGTTCATTTCTCACCGAGGTGAAAGAGGTTTTTCAATGACCTTTGAAGCTCTCTTTGGTGTTTGTGGCTGGAGAAATGTGGGAATTGAAGCCGTTGGCCAAGATTCTGCTTCCTGAATCCTGCTGTGGTCCTGTCCCTGCTAGTGCAGTGTAGCCACACCTGGACTCCTCTGCTCTGAGCCTGGTGCAATAGGCCTTTCCTGTCAGCCTTCCAGGCTGCCTTGGGCTGGAAATCTCTTTCACTCTATTGTTTTCTGGCTTTTGCTGCTCTAGAATTTGTATAGAGTCACATCTACAGTTATTTTATGAGCTTTGAGGGGAAAGTTAGAGTAGATCTGTCTTTCTGCTCTTCCATCATTGCTCCACCCCTATGTCACTTAATTTCCTAATTTCATTGCTTTATTTCTTCAAAAAATGATCAGACTGAATGAAATGTGTTCCAATAATTCTAAACATTATTGCTTTAAGTATAAGTTCCCCATTCTATTTTATATATGAGAAAACTAAGGTGCAAAGATATTGTGTCACTGGATTTAGAGTAAACTGTTCAAATTGACATTCTTTTCCATGGACATGTTATTCAGGTCCTGCAAATATATAAAATAAAGCCAAGAATAGTCAAAACAGTGGAGATCTTGTTCATCACATTTAAAAACAATTATCACTATTTAAAATATACCACTAATATGTGTCAGTAATACCTGAAAATAAAGTGCTGTATTTTTCATGGAAATGGTTAAATTTCTCATGTTTCTGCACAGTCTTAAAACTATTACCATTACCTCTCAGTAGTATTAACTGTGGCTCCAACGTTAGACAGTAATTCAAACCAAACTACCTTATTCATCACTTCATGTACAAAGCATTGAGTTATATATTTCCACTGAAAAACACATTAAACACCTCTTTCCTCACATGGAATATTTCTCTAATAATTTCAAAATACCATTTGTTCTCAATTAATATTAAAAAGCTACCTTATGGTATGGAGTGATAGAGATGGGCGATTTGAAGCCTGAATCTAGAGGCCAAAATGAACATATGTATAAAGTCAATGTATGTAAATATTTTGATTTATTCTAGACATGATATATGAAGTGTAATACTAGCAAATAGAGTTCTGTTTTGAATTTGCTTACATATTGAAATCATGATAAAGTAGGGAGAACATATTTAAGGGAATTTCCACCTATCTATTACCCATCTCAATATCTGATGTTGACACTCTAAAGTAGATAATAAATGAATTGGAAAGCATCCCAACAAAAACTTATATAACATTCATGAAATTCTGGGTCTACCAAATTAAGGCAGCAACTAAAAAGAAAACACTCTCTTGTCAAAATAGAGGATGAGTGTTGAAATTAATTTGTTAAGAAAATTATAAATAGTTCAAGAAGTAAGAGAGAATATGTGTGTGCATGTATACATATATATGTATATATATATGTATAAATGTGTGTATGTATGTATGTGTGTATTTGTGTTTGTACATATATGTGTGTGTGTTTGTACATATGTGTGTGTATGTGTGTGTGCATGTGTGTATCTATCAATCTGTCAGCCTGTCTATACGTACGTATATATGTATGAATATACCAAGCTGAAGCCAAAAGTTATAAGTATACACCATTGGATTTATCAAATATAACTGCATTTGGAATATCTCTGAACAGAGCCTAGGAAATGACTAATAACCAAGAATAGAATTAAAAGTTTTTCTTTGATGACATCTACAAGCTGTCCATGAACAATAATATAGCAAAGCCATGGTTGAGAATTGCAGATTATGGAAAAAGAATTATATTTTACAGCAATAAATCAAAATCAGGACTCTGGCACTACAAATTATACAGGTTTTCTTCTAAAATAACATGAGTACAGTAATAAATTTTAATAGCATTACAGTATTTGACAGATTTTTAGCAATTGTACAACACACAACCATAAGTGGTAAAAATTTAGTACTTAGTTACCAAGCAACAGTTGACTTGGTGATTAGAACACTGCATGAGAAGTTCTGGCGTTTTCATCAGGAATGTCTGGAAATCTCTTTTTTCATTAAATATCCATCTCCTTACTTCAAATATTATGCTCAACTTTGCTGGGCAATTAATCCTTGGTTGTAGTCCCAGCTCCTTTGCTTTATCCATTTCCTTTGATCTTTTAAAGTAGAAGGTGCAAGGTCCTTTGTGATATTGACCATAGCTCCATGGGAAACATGAGCAGAATAGACACTAAAAAATAACCAGAGCATTACATTGAGAAAACTTCCTTTTATTTTAGATTGAATTAGCAAAGCATTTGGTGGAAATGAAAAGAAAGAAAAACAAAATGACCTTTTGTTTTACAGACTTATGAGGCTACAGTAACAGTGTAGCAAAGAGAATCATTAGCTATCCATGCAGCACAAAGTAGTATGATAAACCATATTTAGCATAATTATTCTTAGTAAATGAATAACCCAAAAAGAAAGTTCTATTTTCATTAGACAATGACTAATAAAATTTAAATAAATATTTTCAGAGATAAGGACTAACCTTGTGATTTCTTTGATACAGGGAAATCTAAGTTCTGGAAACTTTTTCAACTAATGCTCCTTGTCATTTGCACTACAACCATCGCACTTCTCATGCAATATTTTGTATTAACAGAAAAAATACTTTAGGACGTGCATGCAAAAATATATGTGGTAGCTGTGGTGGTGGTATGATAAATAGAAGAAAATTTCATACTATCAAAGAATATGCTTAATAACAGAATAAAATTCATATAAAATATCCCAAATCTCTATTGATTAGAGAAATTCAAGTCAAGTAGGTTTGAGATATCACACCACAAGTACTATATTTGTAAGATGACAAAATGGAAAAATGATAAACGTAGGAGAAAAGATGAGAAATTGAAAAAGTAATGTAATTGTTGATGAACTTGTGAGATGACTCAACCATTCTGAGGGGAATTCACAACAACGTCCAAAGGAATATAAAACTGTGTATACCCTTTCACTGAGCAATACTTATAAGCCTGTATCCCAAAGATATTTTTAAAAATGGGAAAAGTACCCACATGAACAATAATATTTATAGCAACTCTTTTGGTGGTGGACAACAATTAGAAATTGAGGGGATACCCATCAATTAGGGAATGGCTGAACAAGTTGTATTATATTAACGTAATGGAATACTATTGCTTCACATGAACTGATGAAGAGGCAGACTTCAGAAAAAAAGTGGAAAGACCTACATGAACTAATGCTAAGTGACATGAACAGAACCAGGAAAATATTGTGTACAGTAACAATATCATTGTGTCATGATCAATTTTTGTTCTTCTCAATAAAGCAAAGATCTAAGAAAACTCCAGAAGACTCATGATGGAAAATGCTATCCACAGCTAGTAAAAAAGAACTATGGAGGCTGAATGTGAATGGAAGCATAAAATTAACTTTTTTTTCGTTGTTTTGTTTCTTCTTTTTCATGGTTTCTCCCATTAGTTGTAATTCTTTACAACATGACCAATGTGAAAACATGTTCATTATGAATTTATATCTATAGCTTATATCAAATTGCGTGGCATCTTGGGGAAGGAAGAAGGGTGGAATGAGGAGAAAATTTAGAATTCAAAGTCTTATGGAAAAGAATATTGAAAATTAAAAATAAACAAAGAAAACATTAAAATAAATCATTGAAATCATATAAAGGAATATACTTTATTGTAACTTCTTTGAAAAGGTAAAAAGTTGAGGGGCTAATTTTTTACATTACTATTAGCTTAAATGCTTCATAGTGGAGTTTAATTTAATGGTAATATTATCTTTCTACTACTTCTCAGATATAAAATTTACCCCACTTTTCTTAAAATAAGGCATCACAAATCTATTATGAGTACATGCGGACACCAATTGTCCAGGAGTATAGGCCAGTGGCATTTTTCATTAATTTATATGAAGTATTGACAGCTTGCATCATTAAATCTTTCATAGACATTAATTAAAATGATATATTGGATGTGATATTAAAAGGGTATTCCAAAAATCTCTAGTGGGTTAAAAAGCAATTTATTATTTATTAAGTGATTATTTATTAAGCTACTTAATAGTATTATAATGTTTGTACTAATTTTATTAATGATTTCAAAGTGTTTTACTTGTGAATGTGGGTGTACTTGTTTTTCTCATATAAAACTCTTTGTAGTTTAGTCATTAAACCAAAAACTATAGTGTTAAAAAAACAAATAAATTGTGGCACAGAAATGTTTTAAGCTTGTTATAATTTTACCTAGCCTTAACAGCATTATAACCTTTCATTAAAAGACATGAATATAACTTCTAAGTTAAAATAGATGTAACATCAAAATAGTCATAATAATCATTATGTGGCAGTGAAAACTATTATCTAGAGATACAAGCAAAAAAGATTGTTATAAACCATAGTTAGAATAGGTTTTTTTTATACTTAGTAAATGAATAATCTCAAATGAAGGGTATATTTTGTATTAGACAGTGACTATAAGTGTTTGTGATAAGGACTGCTATTGGTGACACCAAGTTTTTTACTCTGCCAGATAATATTAAATAACTTCTCCTTCATATGAAATCATTTTTCAATGAAACGGGAAGGAATCCTACCCAGTTGAAGCTTCAAGGCTCTTACTCTCACTGAGGGAGAGACAAGTGTCAGTACAGGTAAATAAGTCAATCTGCTACTATTACCTTGACCACCATTTCCCCCCAGTCTCAGATGGAGATAACTCTGAACACTGAACTCTATTCACTAGTCATGTCTGCTAATCCTCAACCTTTGATTCCTCCTAAGATCCACTATCTTTTTTTTTTTCCTATTCTCATGTCATTCAATGGAGCTGAAGAAAAATCATGAAATAATTTTACTGGATCTACTACAAGTTATTATATAATCTCAACTGTACCCTCACTATAGTAAAACAACCTTATTGTAAACTCCCTAATTGAAGAACCACCTCACTCACAATAGCTTTGCCATACTTTTTAATCCATTTTCAAACCTACAGTGCCTCCTCCTACCCTTTTCCTATGAGCTGAGTCTTGCCGTGAGCTCCCTATATTCAATTCCTCCTCACATCCATCCAGATGAATTGTCCCACCACCTTCTCCTTCACAGCTGTCTCATAAGACATGAGCCTTCTTATTGATAATACAATTATCAACTTTCAGAAGTAAACCAATCCAACCCATTTTATCCAGCAAATTGCCTCCTACGTCTACCATTCCATTCTCTCACTAATTTTCAAACTTGCCCTTGTCTATTGGTTTCTTTCCTGACACTTTAAGTCCATATTTCTTCCACTCTTACAAAGACTTTCACTTTATCCTTCTAACCCAAACAACTTTCGTTTTTATCTCTTCTCCCATGCATGACTAAATAATTTCAGAAAGGCGTCTGTAATCAATTCTTCCACCTCCTTTCCTCTTACTCTTTCAGTAACACTCCACTTAGCTTGCAACCTCCCAATTCCACTGAAGCTGTGATCTTCAAAATTGACATTCAACTTCTAGGGGCTAAATCTAATGGACTTTTAAAAAAATATTTTTCCTTCTTGATTTTTCTCAAGTCTTTTACCTTGTATGTCACCCATTAGTCCTGTATACTCTAGTGACTCATGATTTTCGTTCTACTTTTCTGGTTCTCTTACCTGACTGCTCTTTCTCAGTTTCCTTTGCTGACTGTTTTACCAGGTTAATCCTACTTCCCACAGATGTCCCCCAAGGCTCTGTTCAAGAGCCTTGTGATTTCTTTTTTTTAATTAATAAACTCATGACTTCCTATGAATTCAAATGTCTTCTCTATAGAGAGAATGTTCAGAACTATTTTTTTCAACCTCTTTCCTGACCTCCAGTCTCACAATGCTATCTTTCTGTTGTACATTTCGAACTGGAAAATTTATAGAAATATAAAAGTAAAAATCTCTAATGTTCCCCTCTTAAATTCCTCTTTACTTCCTTTAAATAAAACTTTTTTTCTCCAATCACATTAAAAAAAAAATTTTAACGGTTGTGGTTGATTTCTTTTTACTTTTTTTTTAGTTTTTAATTTTAAATTCTATCTCTCCCTTCCTCCCCTGCTCACTCCCTGAGATGTTAAGCAATTTGGTATAGGATATGTGCCATCATGTAAAATACTTCCATATTAGTCATTTTGTGGAAAAAATACAACTAAAAAAGAAAGCAAATGAAAAATAATATTCTTCTGTCTATATTCAGATTATATCATTTCTTTCTCTGGTGGTGGATAACATTTTATTCATTATGAGGCTGTTGAGTTTGTCTTAGATAATTGTATTGCTTGGAATGGGTAACTCATTCACAGTTCTTCTTCATTCAATATTGTTGTTACTGTGTACAGTGTTTTCCTGCTTGTGCTTACTTCACTCTGTATAAGTTCATGTCAGTCTTCCTAGGTTTTTTAAAAATTATCTCGTTAATCATTCTTTGCAACACACTAATATTACATTATAATCATCCTTTCAACACCTAACTCTTAGCCAATAAGTTCTTCCTTCTTCCTTTTTTATCTCTTTGGGATATGGATTTAGTACCGGTATTGCTGGATCAAACGTTATGCACAGTTTCATAGGCTTTAGGCATAGTTCCAAATTGCCCTCCAATAGAGTCAAATAAGTTCCTAACTCCAAGAACAGGGCATTTTTGTCCCAGTTTTTCAACCCCATTCCAACATTAGGCACTTGTCTTTCCTGTCATATTAGTCAATCTGATTGGTATGAGGTTGTACCTGAGAGCTGTTTTAATTTATATTTCTCTAAACAATAGTGATTTGGAGCATTTTTTACAATGCTCCATGAATCTCCGTGTTGCCGGAGTTCATTTCAGTCCTGTACTTCACACAGTGTTTGTATCATTTCCATCTCACTGTGCTTGATTTGTTCCTCTCACAACTTCCATTTTGAGGTACACATGCATGCCACTCATTATTTGACACTAATTTTTCCGTAGCTCTCCCCCATTTCTGAAATTCTCTCTCTCCACATCTTTTTCTCTTGACTCCTTTGATTTTCTTTAAGTCTCAGTTAAAATATCACCTTCTACATGAAGCTTTTCTGGGTCCCCCTTAATGTTAGTGCATCCCTTCTAAGATTGCTTCCACTTCACTATTTATTCTTTTCCACAGTTGTTGTCATGTTTCTTCCCCAAGAATATATTAGCTCCTTTAAACTGGGAACTATTTTTTTTCTTTGTTTGTACTTCAAGTATCTGACATATTGCTTGCTTATACCAACTTCATATAAATATCTGTTTATTAATTTGGTCATTATGACTAATAGAAAATATTGAAGTCTAATAAGTTTTAGGGCATATGCCTTTACTTTTGTCCAATATAACCAATATCAGTATGCTTCCATATGGAGCTAAAGAAATGTCTAAGGATTAAGAAAAGAATTCTTGAGCAACATACACTTGAATTCATCCAGAAAGTGTTAGCAACAATAAAAATATTGCTTTTCAAAGTCAAAGTCATGCAAATTTGTTTGTAGCAATCGACGAGATTGGGATGAATATTCAGAGTTAAGTAATCGACACGAAAAATTATGTAAGGACAATTCATAAATAACTTTGATTTTTTAAAATCAATTTAGATTACACAAGGACTCAGTAGAAAATATGCAAAACATCACTGAGAGGTTGTAAAATATAGCAGCAACCAAATGACTAGCAGATAATACCTGGAGGATAGATGTTTCCATCAGGAAACTCAGTCCTTCTACATATTAGCAGATGAAAAATTCCCATATTATTTAAAAAATATAACACATACATATGAATATTCTTGAGAATTCATATAAACTCTATGGAACTTGAGCAGCATTATAGTCAGAACAGTTTTTCACAATGGTCTGAATGCAACAGTGAAAAAAATAAAATAAAATCATTATATACAGGTTTTGGACAACCGGGTGCAATATATAAAAGATCTAGCAATAAAACTCAAAATCATATATCAAGAGAATCAGGCTCATATTACTCCTACTGCTACTGGAATGGTCCCAGAGATGTGTTTTGGTAATTCTACAGAAGAGTAAACTTTACCTTAGTACATTTTAACCTCCATAGACTGCACTCCTGATTCTCCTCCCAGACTTTCTCTCCAATTCTTCAGCAACCTCTCTAACTCTTGAACTCACTTCAAAAATATTCTTCCCACAGGGAAGTATCATCAACTATTCTCTGTGTTTGGTTGGTTCCTCCCAGAATGTCCATTTTAAGGAGGACATTGAGGGCAATCATGTCTCATATCCTCTCCAAATACAGCACTCCTTCCCAGGTTACCTTCATCCATATGACTCCTTTTATGTCTGGTCTCCATCTGGAATATAAGTGCTTTCATGAAAAAGAATGATCAGCGGTGAATCCATCTGTCCCTCTCCAAAGTAATTAATCAGTGCCAATGATTGCTGTAGTTATCTATACGACAAAGAAAGATTCTTCTCTCTAAATATCAAGACACCACATAAATAATAGCAATTATTAAATATTAGCTATTAAGTAGCCTATTTTGAGCCCTCTTTCAACAGTTGTGTCTCCATGGGAATGTCCCTTTTTTCCTATCCAGTTGGACACAAATAATATTCAAATTTCATAAATAAGCTAAATAGCTCTCATCATAAAAATCATTGTATTACCTGGGAGAAAAGAGTATTGCAGTTAGCAAATATTCAGAAGGTATATTTTGGTTCCTTTTTAAATTATTTAAGCATGTCTTTTCTAAAAAGAGCAAAAATTGATAATTATTAATTATTTTCAGAGAAAAGATTATTTGAAATGATGAAATATACCTGTCAATCATAGCACATAACAGAATAATGCAAAGACAGCACATTGTCCAGGAAATCTAAGACTCTCAACATCCAAGTGAGGATTTCAGAAAGATTGTGGACAACCATGAAAAGAAAATGTTCTGACATATAAATAAATTTAAAAAATGAATAAACAAACTAATAAATATAAACACACACATGCATATACGCATATACATGTGCATATTCACATATATGTGGGTATATTCATATGTGTGTATGTATATGTAGACTGCATGCAAGTATGCACATCATATATTTATATACACACACAAACACGCATGTGCATATGTATATGAACATATATGTCCATATATACATACATGTATTTATTACATATCTATATCTGTTTATCTATGCCAAGCTATAGAATAAATAATTACCAGGTTATGATTAAAGTATTTTCAGGAATATTGTCTATTTCTTAGGTTAAAAATTCTTAATTTTCCCCTCTGTATTATTGGTTTCACTGCAAAAAAATTAGCTCAATTTTGTGTTGTGTTGTGTTTTGAAATGTAGATTTAGAGTTATTCTGCTTATTATCTTGGAAAAATAAGCCAGAAAATAGCGACCTACTCAAGTAAAGAGAGAAATATAAGAACGAAATTTCTAAAGGGTAAAGTCTCTGGAGCAGAAGATCAACTCTACAGTATTACTAAATAATACGTATGAGTGCTGAGGCTGTACTAAGTAAGACTCATTTAGAAAAATAGAGAAAGAGAGAAGGACATACAGACAAACAGTGGCAGCACAGAAACAGGGAGAGACAGATACAGAGAGAAAAGGGTAAGGGAGGAATGGTGCTCTCCTGGGTATTTCTGGAACTCCAGTGACATAGTGTGATAGCAAGTACAGTAGGAGCTGCTGTTGTTTTTGTTTTAGTAGAATCAAGTGCCTTTGTTTAAATTGTGACTTTATCAACCAAGGGGCAAAGTACAGAAACAAGAGTTTCTTTGAATTAGAAACAGTATATGTATTTGTATTATTAATTCTTTTAATGTTATTAAAGATCTTCCTCACCCATTTATGGGCCTTCCCATTAAGGGAGGTTTGATTAAGGAAGATTTGTAGGAAGGCCCATAGTTATTGTTAATGAGGCAGTGGTCCTAAGAGTTGGAGTTCCCTCTGACTCTAAAAAAAGCATAAATACTCTGAGGGTGAGGTTTTACTTTAGGGCTTACTGACTGAAAGTGTTTTGTTTGGTGAGATAAGACTCTGGGAAACTTCTAAGGAGCCCCCAGGCTTTGAAAACCCAGAACTTGGTGCTTCCCTCGCTGGTAGCTATGGTCAGAGAGTAGGACCTGTCTGTTGAATTGTGATATATGTACTGGTTATTGGAAGCCATGTCTATTGATCTTTGATTTTTCTGTATTTTCTTTGAAGTTTAGGGTGCTGACTTTCCCCCCTGAACTAGGTGAATGATATATGTGCTTGACTGAAGGAGATTTTTACCCCTTCAAAAGTTGCCTTTCCTTTTATGAATGCAGATTTAAGAAACTGTGATAACAGGTCCCCTGTGTATGTGGGGGAGCTTACTCTTACACATATATGAATCAATATGAATTTCTTCACACTTCTGTAGTGATAATGATGATAATTACTACTAACAATAATGATAGAAACAACAACATTTATACAGTGATCACTGTAGACCAGGAATCATGATATATTCTTTACAATTTTCTTACTTCATCCTCACAACATCTCTGAGTAGTAAGTGTAATTACTTACTCACTTATTAATTACTTACCATTTTACAGTTTTGGAAACTGAAGGAAATACTGATTGAGTGACTTGCTCAGGGTCACAGAGGTAAATATATACTGTGTCACCTAGCATCCATTTTGATTTAAAATGGTGAAACCACCTTTTTGTTATCTTTAGCAGATACTGTGCACCTTTAAAAGGAAGCAACCCATACTCTCAATCTTTTTACTTCCTGGTACAGAGTAGAGCAAGTCTATACTATTTTAGACTATTCTGTCAGAACTGAGAGACTCAATCACATTCTAGCTACATGATGACTGAAATAAATGTCTTCCTTGTACAAGCATGAAATAGATGATCATAGCTATGTCTTCTGTTTTGTTCTTCTTTCATTGACTCTATCTGGTTAAGTAAGGATCCTGAGACAAGCATTACCAAACTTTGCAGATACTTGAAGAGTTTGAGATGTCCTGTCATATTTGGATCTTTGCTAGAGTTAACTAGTACTAGAAGGTCTATATCAGAGAGGGAGATTCTACAATCAGAATGTTTTATGAAGGGAAGGGAATGGAATTGGGAAATCAAAGTTCAGCTCTTGGATAAATTTTCCAGCAGATAGGAATATGAACTTAGTAGTAAATTATGTATAACAAAGGTGAAATGTGAAATATTGACTAACCTTTTTTAATGATTTATGCTTTACAGGTTTTAATCTTCACTCTCCTGGGATGGCATAAAAGTAATTAGAAGATGTTATATGCTGTTTTAATGCCTTAACTTGATACACATTGCTAGATATTGTCTTGAGAATTCTCTCCTATTTAGAGGAAAATATAGTTTTCCTGCAGCTGATGTATATTGTTCACTGAATATCTGTTTAATCCTCCTATTTTTAAAATACTAGACATGAGTCAGATCTAACATGCAGTAATTTTCTCTAGTGTGCTGATATGGGGACATAGCAAATCAAATAATGGGAGGTAAAGAGGCTGATGTTTGTTCAAGTTGGTTAGGCTTCACTAAGAATGAGCACAGTAAACATAACCACCTGGAAATTAAGAAGAGGTTTCTCAGCTGTGGGGATGAAGTTATAGTTTTTATCATTAGACATAAAGAAAGACAAATATAGATCATATTATGGATATAAAATATAACTGCATACATATATGAGGTATCTCTATAGGTATAGTTATGAATGCCACACAACATACTTGTCAACACACAAAGATGTATATGTCTGTATATATATTTCTGTATCTATATATATATGTATGTGTGTGTTTTCCATGCATATATATGTGTGTGTGTGTGTGTGTGTGTGTGTGTGTGTGTGTATATAATATGTGTGTATGTGTGTGCATGTAGAGAATTACTTTTAGTCAAGTATTATAAAAGGAATTTCCTTTGTTAGACCATCTGTCCTGAATTTGCTTTGAAATATGTAAACATCATAACATTCTGGAACATGTAGCCTCAAAATGATTTAAACATAAGATTTGAGAAAAAAGTGGCATAGGATGAAAACATTCATTTGAAAAAAAGTTCATTCAGGTAGATATGCTGTACTATAGACAACGTCCTCTGAATTCAGATTCTCACATGACACAGTTTATAGAAGCATTGTGGTATGTTGGATGAGCACTAGAACTCTTCTTAGAAATCATGGGTTGTTTCATATCACAGCTCTGACAATTAATTATTCACTATAACACTTCGAGAAAATAATTTTAGTTCTGTAAATATCAAATATATTGATTTGTAAAATGAAGATAAAACTTTTACTTCATACTATTCAGGACTGTTTTGTTATTTTTTTTTGAGAGGGTAAACGTTAATACACTATTTCAATAATTTATAAATTTTGTGTTGGGATACAGGGCTGTTCAGAGTACTGTCGAAACAATAGGCACTTTTAATGTTTAAAGTAATGGTATAAAATTTCTAGGCTTCCTGACGTTGCAGAATTAGATCAATTTTTTTTTCCTTTTTTTTTTTACTCGTGGCTTAGCCAGACCCTTTGTATTACCTTACTCATAAGGGCACAATCAGACTATAGGCTCACAAGCATGTTTCACGGGAAATGTTACCCTGATTTTTGTCATTTATATTTGAAGAGGATCAAAATAACATCACTATTAAGGTCAAGGTACATTATATCTGAATCTGGCTGATTAGAACAGTATAAACTTAGGAGGCTTGTGCACAATTTGGGCACAAATAGTTTGTATGAACTATTGCTTAAAATAATTTTGGGCAGATTTTTTTCCAGTTCCAGGAGCAAAGATGGTGGAATGATCAGTAACTGCTACCTGCCTCCCCTTGTTGACCTTGACCAGTCCAGGGTTTATGCCCTCAGAAAGAACCCTGGAAGAATAGGAGCAGCAGAAGGGGTAAAGAGACTCTCAGCACAGGAGGCTAAAAAGATCGCTAAGGAGAGTTCCTTTGCTGTGGCCAAAGGCGAACAGTGCAGGATCAGAGCTGTCCCGGACAGTCCTACCTCAATAAACCAGGAGAAGATCATGAATCACAGATGGGTGAGGGCCAGCAACTAACAACCCCAGGACTCCATGTGTGCCTCAGCAACCCAGTGGAATGGAGAATACAGTAGCGCAGAAAACTGAGCTTGTCTATGCTCTAACTCAGCACAGGAAACCTCTGGTGTCTAGACCACCACTCCCCTACTAACAACTAGCTCCACCAGGGTAACTGTGGGGAAACCTAAAAAGACCGCACAGGCTCTGTACTTTCTAACACCAGCCAGCTCAGCACCAGGTAACCTGCAGCATTTAATTTCTAGGTGAAAGAACCAGAGGTCACAACACAAAAAGCCTCAAGTTTTAGGCACAATAATTGTGGGATACAGCTCCCTGTGCCACAGATGCAGAGATATACCTTAAAAGCCATGAAAAGGGTTATTGTCATGAATGAAAAGCAGAGCAGAAATGGAAAGACCATAGAATCTTTCAATGAGGACAAGGACCAAAACACAAATACTAGAGAGGTCAGCATTGACACTGAACTCTCATCTGAAACTTCAGAAAGGAACATGGTAAGAAGAACAAAGAGCCTTCTTGGAAGAGTGCTGGAAGGATTTTAAAACCCAAATTAGAGAAATAGAAGAAAAACTAACCAACTATTTTAAAAATATGAAAAAAAAAGAATTTACTGAACAGAACAGCTTCTTGGAAAGGAAAATTACAAATTCCAACTAGTGAAAAAAACTCCTTAAAGGGAACAATTGGGCAGATGGCAAAGGAGACGCAAAAGCTAACTGAAGAAAACAATTTCATAAATTAGAATAGGGCAAGTAGCAGCTAATGCATTTATGAGACATCAAGAATCAATCAAAGAAAATCTAAAGAATAAAAATATAGAAGAAAATGTAAAGTTTCTAACTGGAAAAGCAATTGACCTGGAAAATAGCTCCAAGAGAGAAAAATCTAGGAATTATTGTGCTACCAGAAAGGCATGATGAAAAAAAAATGAGTCTGGACAATATCATCCAAGAAATCATCAAGGAAAATTGTCCAAAAGTCCTTGATCCAGAGAGCAAAATACACATCGAAAGAATCCAACATTCACTTCCTGAAAGGGTGCCAAAACTAAAAACACCAAGGAATATCCTTGCCAAATTCCAGAACAATCAAGTGAAGGAGAAAATACTGCAGGCTTCCAGAAAGAATCAATTCAAATATCGAGGAACTAAAGTCAGGATCACACAGGACCTTGCAACTTGTTCATTAAAAGTTTGATGGATAAGGAATACAATATTCAGTAATGGCAAAAGGATGGGGCTACAACCAAGGATTACATACCCAGAAAATTTGAACATAATATTTCAGGCAAGGAGAGGGACATTCAATGAAATAAGTAATTTACAGACCTTCGTGATGGAAAGGCCAGAATGCAACCGAAAGTTTGATCTTCAAATGTAGCTCTCAAGAGAGGCATAAAAAGGTAAAGTGGGGGAAAAATTGTTACACAATATGGGGAAACTTTTTACAACCCTATGAGGGAAGAAGATACTTGTTCATCTTTAGAATTGTATGTTTAGGAGGGAGGAGCCAAGGTGGTGGAGTAGAAAGACACACATATGCTAGCTCTGAACCCACAGCCCATAAAATATCTGTAAAGACCTCCCAACAACTTCTGGAGCAGCAAAAGCCACAGAACAATGGAGCAGATGAGATTTCTGTTCAAGAGAGCCCTGAAAACAGACACCAAAGGTCTATCACGCCCCGGACCCGGAACGGAGCCCACCCCTGCCTTGACCTCACAGCTCTGAGAGGAGCTGATCCCAGCGGGCTTCAGGGACGGAATCTCTGGCAGCCCCACATGTCCCTCCACCCACAGGTGCAGGGGTCAGTGAGAGAGTCTTTTTGGGTGGCCTACAGGGGAGTGGGGTGTCCCCGTGGCTTGGGCCCCCTCGGGAGGCAGCAGCAGGGGCTGTGGTGCCAGACAGGGACTCCCCAAGCAGGCAGGAGCCCAGATCCATTGTTGAAGGTCTCTGCATATACCCCCTGAGGGGACTGAGTCCCGTGTGGCGGCCCTGCCCCCACTCGAGCACCTGAACTTAATTTCACACTGAATAGCAGCCCCACCCTCGCCCAAAGCCCTGAGGCTGGGATGCAACATTTGAATCTCAGACCCCGAGTACTGGCTGGGTGGATCTGGAGGCAAGGTGGGGGTGGAAAGAAAACTCAGAAGGCAAATCACTGGCTGGGAAAATTTCCAGAAAAGGGAAAAAAAATAAGACTATAGAAGGTTGCTTTCTTGGTGAACAGGCATTTCCTCCCTTCCTTTCTGATGAGGAAGAACAATGCTTACCATCAGGCAAAGACACAGAAGTCAAGTCTTCTGTATCCCACACATCCAAAATAAATATACCATGGACTCAGGCCATGGAAGAACTCAAAAAGGATTTTGAAAATCAAGTTAGAGAGGTGGAGGAAAAACTGGGAAGAGAAATGAGAGAGATGCAAGAAAAGCATGAAAAGCAGGTCAACACCTTGCTAAAGGAGACCCAAAAAAATGCTGAAGAAAATGATACCTTGAAAAATAGGCTACCTCAACTGGCAAAAGAGGTTCAAAAAGCCAATGAGGAGAAGAAGGCTTTCAAAAGCAGAATTAGCCAAATGGAAAAGGAGGTTCAAAAGCTCACTGAAGAAAATAGTTCTTTCAAAATTAGAATGGAACAGATGGAGGCTAATGACTTTATGAGAAAGACAGATATCACAAAACAAAACTAAAAGAATGAAAAAATGGAAGAGAATGTGAAATATCTCATTGGAAAAATAACTGACCTGGAAAATAGACCCAGGAGAGACAGTTTAAAAATTATGGGACTACCTGAAAGCCATGGTCAAAAAATGAGCCTAGACATCATCTTTCATGAAATGATCAAGGAAAACTGCCCTGAGATTCTAGAACCCGAGGGCAAAATAAGTATTCAAGGAATCCACCAATCACCACCTGAAAGAGACGCAAAAAGATAAACTCCTAGGAACATTGTGGCCAAATTCCAGAGTTCCTTGGTCAAGGGGAAAATATTGCAAGCAGCTAGAAAGAAACAATTCAAGTATTGTGGAAATACAATCAGGATAACAGAAGATCTAGCAGCTTCTACATTAAGGGATTGAAGGGCGTGGAATATCATATTCCAGAAGTCAAAGGAACTAGGACTAAAACCAAAAATCACTTACCCAGAAAAACTGAATATAATACTTCAGGGGAAAAAATGGTCTTTCAATGAAATTGAGGACTTTCAAGCATTCTTGATGAAAAGACCAGAGCTGAAAAGAAAATTTGACTTTCAAACACCAGAATGAAGAGAAGCATGAAAAGGTAAACAGCAAAGAGAAGTCGTAAGGGACTTACGAAAGTTGAACTACACACACACACACACACACACACACACACACACAGAGACAGAGGGCACAGAGTGAATTGAATAGGATGGGATCATATTTTGTAAAAAATGAAATTAAGCGGTGAGAGACAAATATATCAGGAGGAGAAAGGGAGAACAGGAATGGGGCAAATTATTTCTCATAAAAGAGGCAAGCAAAAGACTTTTTAGTGGAGGGAAGTAGAAGGCAGGTGAGAGAAAAACATGAAGTTTACTCTCATCACATTCCATTAATGGAAGGAAAAAAATGCACACTCATTTTGGTATGAAAACCTATGTAACAATACAGGAAAGTGGGGGAGACGGGGATAAGCAGGGTGGGGGAGATGATGGAAGGGAGGACAATGGGAGGAGAAAGCAATTTGAAGTCAACACTCTTGGGGAGGGACAAAATCAAAAGAGAGAACAGAAGCAATGGGGGGCAGGGTAGGATGGAAGGAAATATAGTTAGTCTTACATAACACAACCACTGTGGAAGTCATTTGCAAAACTACACAGATGTGGCCTATATTGAATTGCTTGCCTTCCCAAAGGAATGGGTGGGGAGGGAGGGATGAAGAGAAGTTGGAACTCAAAGTATTAGCAACAACTGTCGAGTACTGTTCTTGCTAATAGGAAATAAGAAATACAGGTAAAGGGGTACAGTAATTTATCTGGCCCTACAGGACAAAAGAGAAGATGGGGACAAGGGAAGGGAAGGATGACAAAAGAGAGGGCACATTGGTGTTAGGGGCAATTAGAATGCTCAGTGTTTTGGGGTGGGGGGAGGGGACAAATGAGGAGAAATATTTGGAACCCAAAATTTTGTGAAAATGAATGTTAAAAGTTAAATAAATTAATAAAAAAAGAATTATATATTTATTATAAAATGTAAAAGGAATATAAATAGGTAGAAGGACTGGGCATAAATTAAATGATTCGATGATAATAAATGAGATGTAAGAGCTCAAGGGTATTTTAATGGGAGATGTGAAAAGGGGGAGGTAGAAAAAAAGTAACTTCTATTACAGGAAAAAGCACAAAAATATATTACAGTAGAAGAAAAGAGAGGAGAGAGATGAGTATTGTTTGAGAGCTACTCTCATATGATTGGTTTCCAGGAGGGTACAACAAACTCCATTAAGTATAGAAATATAACTAGCTCTATACACAATAGGAGGGGAAGGAAGAAAAAAAGCGAGGGGAGCCTAAAAGGGACGGGAGAAGTAGTAAGGGAAAAGGGGATTAAAAGGGAGGGGGGATGAAAGAAGGTAAGGAAGACTGAGGGAGGTGGTGGTCAAAAATTAAAACTCTATTAGGGAGGGGAAGGGAGAAGGGAGTACTAAAAAGAAAAACAAGGTGAAAGAGGATGGAGGGAAAGACACAAATAGTAATCACAACTGTGAAAGTGAATGAGGTGAACTCCCCTGTAAAACAGAAATATATAACAGAATGGATTAAAAACCATAATCCTACAATATGTTGTTTACAAGAAACACATTTGAAAAGGGGAGATGCATATAGGCTAAAGGTAAAAGCTTGGAGCAGAATTTTTTGTGCTTCAGCTGATGTAAAAAAATCAGGTGTATCAATTCTAATCTCAGACAAAGCAAAAGTAGAAATAGATCTTATCAAAAGAGATAAGAAAGGAAAGCATATCCTGCTAAAAGTCACCTTAGAAAAGGAAGCAATTTCATTACTAAACATATATGCTCAAAGTGGACTAACATCCAGATTTTTAGAGGAGAATATAAGGGAGTTACAGGAAAAAGTAGACAGCAACACTATACTAGTGGGGGACCTAAACCTCCACCACTTAGATCTTGTCAGATTAAACAAGAAAAAAGTTAATGAGGTGACTAGAACTCTAGATAAGGTAGATATGATAGATCACTGGAGAAAACTGAATGGGAATAGGAAGCAGTACACCTTTTTCTCAGTGGTACATGGCACTCATACTAAAACTGACCATATACTAGGCCATAAAATCCTCACAATCCAGTGCAGGAAGGTGGAGCTAGTCAATGCAACCTTCTCAGATCATACTGCAACAAATTTTATATGTAATCAAAGATCATGGAAACATAAACCAAAAACTAATCGGAAGCAAAACAATCTAATCCTAAAGAAGGAGTGGGTTAAAGAACAAAATATAGAAACAATCAGAAACTTAGAGAATAACAATAATGAGACAATCTACCAAATTTTATGGGATACTGCAAAGGCAGTTCTAAGGGGAAGTTGTATATCTTTGAATGCCTACATGAATAAAATGGAGAAAGAGGAGATCCATAAATTGGTCATGTAGCTGAAAAAATTCCAAAAAGAACAAATTGAAAATTCCCAAGTAAGTATCAAATTAGAAATACTGAAAACTAATGGGGAGATTAATAAAATTGAAATAAAGAACAGTATTGAACTAATAAATAATATTAGGAGTTGGTTTTATAAAAAAACAATATAATCGATAAAGCTTCAGTCAATTTGATTTAAAAGGGAAAGAAGAAAATCAAATTACCAGTATCAAAAATGAAATGGGTGAGCTCACGTCTAATGAGGAGAAAATTAAAACGATAGAAAGAAATTACTTTGCCCAATTCTATGCCCATGAATTCGACAATCTAAATGAGTCAGAAGATTATTTTAAAAGATACAAATTACCTAGCCTAACAGAAGAGGAAGTTGAATATTTTAGTAACCCCATCTCAGAAAAATAAATTGAACAAGCTGTAAAGTAACTCCCTAGGAAAAAATCCCCAGGGCCAGATGGATTCACAAGTTAATTCTATCAAACACTTAAAGAATAGTTATTTCCAATATTGTATAGAGTATTTGGAAAAATTGGGCAAGAAGGAATTCTCCCAAATTCTTTTTATGACAGAAATATGGTTTTGATACCTAAAACAAGAAGAGCCAAAGCAGAGAAAGAAAATTATAGACCTATTTCTGTAATGAATATAGATGCAAAAATTTTAAATAAGATTTCAGGAAAAAAATACAACAACTTGTCACGAAAATGATACATTATAATTAGGTAAGATTTATACCAGGAATGCAGGGCTGGTTCAGTGTTAGGAAAACTATTAACGTTATTGATCGTATCAACACCAAAACTAACAGAAGCCACATAATTATCTCATTAGATGAAGAAAAAACTTTTGACTAAACATGACACTCATTCTTGTTGAAAACCTGGAGAACATAGGAACAAATGGAACTTTCCATAAAATAACAGGTAGTATCTTCCTAAAACCTTCAGCAAGCATTATTAATACCAAGCATGGGAGATATGCTAGGTGCATTTCCAATAAGATTAGGGGTGAAACACGGATTTCTGTTATCACCACTAATATTCAATAAGGTACTAGAAATGTTAGCTGTAGCAATAAGAGAAGACAAATAAAGTGAAGGAATTAGAATAGGCAAAGAAGAAACTAAATTATCTCTCTTTGCAGATGATAATATACATAGAGAATCAAGTACAAAAAAAAAAACCTACTTGAAATAACAGACAAATTTGGAGAAGTTGCAGGGTACAAAATAAACCCACATAAATCTTCTGCATTTCTTTATATGAATACCAACACCCAACAGCAAGAGTCACAAAGAGAAATACCATTTAAAGTTCCTGTAGATACTATAAAATGTTTGGGAGTCTACATGTCAAAACAAACCCTGGAATATACGAACTCAATTACCAAACACTTTTCACACAAATTAAGTCAGATCTAAGGAAGCGGAAAAACATCAGTTGCTCGTGGTTGGGCAGAGTCAATAAAGTAAAAATGACAATTGTGCCTAAATTAATTTACTTATTCAGTGCCATACCAATCAAACAATCAGATAATTATTTTATAGAGCTAGAAAAAATAATATCAAAATTCCTCTGGAAGAACAAAAGGTGCTGGATATCATGGGAACTAATGAAAAGAAATGCTACCGTAGGTAGCCTAGCTCCGCCAGATCTCAAATTGTATTATAAAGCAGCAATTATCAAAACCGCTTGGTTCTGGCTAAGCAACAGAAGAGTAGACCAGTGAAATAGGTTAGGTACCCAAGACACAGCAGTCAATGAATAGAACTATCTACTTTTTGATAAACCCATGGACTGCAGCTTCTGGGATAAGAACTCACTGTGACAAAAGTTGCTGGGGAAACTGGTTAACAGTAGGCATAGATCAATAGTTGACATGGTACACAAGAACAAAGTCCAAATGGGTAAATTATCTAAGTAGAAAGACTGATAGTATAAACAAATTAGTGGAGCACAGAAGTGTATTTGCAATATTTATGGAGAAGGGAAGAATTTTTGACTGAACAAGAAATAGAAAACATTATGAAGCGCAAAATGGATAATTTTGATTACACTAAATTGAAAAGTTTTGCACAAACAAACTCAATGCAACCAAGATCTGGAGGGAAGCACAAAACTGGCAAAGAAGTTTTGCAGCTAGTGTCTGTGATACAGGCCTCATTTCTAAATACATTAAGAATTTAGTGAAATGTACAAGCATACAAGTCATTCCCCAATTGGAAAATAGTCAAAAGATATGAACAGGCAGTTTTAGAGGAAGAAATCAAAAGTGACTATAGTCTTACAAAAAAATGCTCTAAATCACTATGGAATAGAGAGATGCAACTCAAAATAACTCTGAGATGCCACATCACACCTATAAGTTTGTCTAACATGACAGAATGGGAAGAAGATAAATGTTGGAGAAAAGGTGTGGGAGAGTTGGGATAGTAATTCATTGTTACTGGAGCTATGAGCTGATACAGCCACTCTGGAGAGCAATTTGGAACTATGCCCACAGGGCTACAAAAATGTGCATAGCCTTTACCCAGCAATATCGTTTCTAGGACTGTATCCCCAAGAGATCATAGAAATGGGAAAGGGTCTCATATGTACAAAAATATTTAAAGCAGCACTCTTTGTGCTGGCCAAATACTGGAAATAAAGGGGATGTCCATCAATTGGGGAATGGCTATACGAATTGTGGTATATGAATGTAAAGGAATTCTATTGTGCTGTAAGAAATGATGAAGAGCAATATTTCAGAGAGGCCTCGAAAGACTTATATGAACTGATGCTGAGGGAAAGGAGCAGAACCAGGAGAACTTTATACCCAGCAACTTTACACCCTCAGTGTGCAAGGATTTTTTTTCTGTTCAGCTCGGAATTTCATTGTAATGCAAGGAGTTGAACTCTTTCCAATGGTATCTTAAGTCAAAATGCCTTCCATATCCAGAGAAAGAGCCATGGAATAGTGATCACAGAATGTACCAGATCATTTTTTTTTGTATTACTTTTCGGTTTGTTTTATAATTTCTGACATTCGTTTTAATTATTCTATGCAACATGATTAAGGTGAAAATGTATTTAATAGTAATGCATGTGTAGAACCTACATAAAATTTTATGCCTTCTCAGGGAGGGAGTGGGCAGGGAGAGGGAAAGGAACGGGAAATAGGGGGAAAAAAATCTAAATTGTATGCAAGTGATTGTAGAACACGGTGAAAAAAATAATAATAAAAAATAATTTTAGGTATAACTCACAAAAGACAAATGCTCACATGGAAGTTAGAAAAAGATTATAAAGATGCTCTCAAAGTTTCTCGGAAGAACTTTGGAATCAATTATGCAGTTTGGTACTGGTACGGGACAACTGAAATGTTGTGCCCACAAAAAAGGCTCTGTTATCTATGAGGAAAGCAGAATTGTAAGAGCTCAAAAAAAGACATTAGATAGGCAAATTTGGAAGTATTATGCTAGAAACATAAGAATGCCTAGCCATTTTTTAATTGTACAATTTGGTTGAAAATAAAATTAAACTGAGTTTGGCATAGAACAGAAGAGGAATAGGGATAGGGAAATGAAGGGGGAAGTAATCAGCATTTATTGTTTCCTATACGCCTGACACTGCTTTACAAATATTACTTAATTTGATTTGTACAACAATACTTTGGCATAGGCGTTTTAATTATTTTCATTTTAGAGTTGAGAAAACTGAGGAAGATGAAAGTTATGTGACTTGCCCAGAGTCACAAAGCTGAACAAGTCACTTAAATATAAATGTACAAAGAGGGTCTGAATTAGTCTTTCTGACTTCTTACCATTGCTGTATCCTTTGTATCACTAAACTGTGCAGTTTTGTAGTGCGGTATAATTGTTGTACTATTTTCGTAGAGGAAAGTACAAATGTAAGTTTGTTGGGCATGTGTGTGAGGGAGGTGGAGGACTAAAAAATGACCTTTCCTTCCTTCTCACTCTCTTTTTAACTCCCTCTAATCTGTTTCCTTACCTCTCTTAGCCTTGGAAATCACTTGTCGCACATGCATTAGGGGCAGGGTAAAGTTGATGAAAGGAGGAGTGAGAACTCTCCAGTGTTCTTAAATTCTCTTCAAGCTTCAAGCCTCCTCAGGCTTTTCTGCCTCTCTAGTCTCTTTGGGTAGTTGAGGTCTCCAGCTCCTGGAGAAAAGATGAAAGATTCCAACTCTACTTCAATTGCTTGACAAAAAAAGATTCTTGGAAGAAACTGACATGGAAGAGCTGGCAGTCTCTATCATGTCCTTGTCCCAAACTTATTACACTACATTCTTAGGGGAACTTCCCCTTGGGTGAGATCTAAGTTGAGGTGAGTTACCTCACCCCCAATTGGAGACCTCATTCACTATGTATTGTCTGATATCGTTTCTTCTGAATATGATTTCTCTGACTTCTGTTTCGTGATGATTTAAATCAATGGATTTTTTGCTATTCATTTTGTGTATTCAGTAAGAAACTGGTATAAGTTGGGGAATGGGTCAAGTCTTTCCTAAATCTTGTGATGCTCCTGCTTCCATAATGAAACAGCAATAAGCTAACTTGAATCTGAAAATCACATCCCACAGATAACAATGTCTAAAGATACAGATAAACGTTGTTCTAACCCCATACCACTTCTTTCTGTAGGAACAAGAGTGGTGGCCTCTGGATTTAACTTCTAGTTTCCCCTTCCCCCTGGCAGGAGTTCAATTCTTTCTGAGGAAAGGGTTTTAGGAAAAGAGGATAGAGATGTCTAATCTATCTCCTTTCAAGTCACACAATATGACCTCCTTGTTACATGTGTAGGAAAGCTCTTAGAATACTTCTCTCTGGTTTTCATAACACTGTGCTGTGGTTCTGTTTCTCATCACTTTATGCCTGAGTTATTTCAATGGCATACTGGTTTGTCTTCATGTCTTCAGTCTATCCCTACCCGAGTACATCCTATTATCAGCTGTCAAATTGATCATACTTTATCACAGGTCTAATCATGTCACCACTTTATTCAATAAAATCTAGTGATTCCTGTTATTTTGAGGATGAAATATAAAGTTATCTCTTTAACTGTTAAAGCTCTATGTATCTGCTATATCATTGTGGGAAGTTAGTGCTGCAGACCTGCATTCCAGACCTGAAGTCAGGAAACTAACTCTTCCTGATGTCAAATCTGTCCTTAGACATTTATTAGCTATGTCACTTAACCATATTTGTCTCAGCTTCCTCATCTGTAAAATGAGCTGTGAAAGGCAGCTTCAAACATCAGTGGGATAGCTCTTTCACCTAGGTGAGAAAGAAATACAGCAGTCTAGACCCAGCCCCACGTGGCAGCAGTTTCCATTGTTGGAGCCCTGGCCTAAAGATCGTAGGGAAATTGAGCTGCTGATGTGGGTCTCAGCCCTGAGTGGTGGCCCTGGGTTGAGGAGGAACACTATCCGGTGGAGCTGACAGAAGATTTGGAGAGAGAATTCTACTCACAGAAAATAGTGCTTGTAGTTGCTACCAGACCAGAGTGCGGGTCAGGAGAGGACTTAACTCCTCTCCCTTGATTATATCACCTTGGAAGAACTGAGAACATACAGATACCCAGAGTATATCCTACTGTTGACAAAGAAATCAAAAGTCAAGTAACTGGTTTGAAAAATGTTCAAAAAAGAGAAAAAGAATAAGACAAGAGAAGGTTAGTTCCTTGGTGAGAAAATATTTTCTTCCATCCTTACAGATGAGGAAAAACAATGCATAGCATCAAAGGAAGACATAAAAGTCAAAGCTTCTGAAAGCAAAACTTTCAAAACAAATAGGCAATGGTCTCAGACCACAGAAGAGTTAAAAAAAGCATTTTGAAAAGCAAGTAAGAGAGGCAGAGGAAAAATTGAGAAGAGAAATGAGAGTGATGCAACAGAATCATGAAAAGAGGGTCAACATCTGGCTAAAGGAGACAAAAAGAATTGTTGAAGAAATTGACACCTTTAAGAATATTCTAACTCAAATGGCAAAAGAGTCCCTAAAAGCCAATGAGGAAAAGAATGCTTTAAAAATCAGAATTAGTCAAATGGAAAAGGAGGTTCAAAAGCTAACTGAAGAACATAGTTCTTTAAAAATTAAAGTGGAGAACATGAAAGCTAATGACTTTCTGAGAAACCAAGAAATTACAAAACCAAACCAAATGAATGAAAAATAGAAGACAATGTCAGATTCCTCATTGGAAAAGCAACTGATATGGAAAAGAGATCCAGAAGAGAAAACTGAAAATTGTAGAACTCACTGAAAAGCATGATGCAAAAGAAAGAGTCTAGACATCATCTTTCATGAAATAATCATGGAAATTATCAAGGAAAACTGCCCTGATATTCTGGAACCAGAAAGTAAAATAATTATTGTAAAAATTCACCCATCACTTCCTGAAAGAGATCTGAAAAGAAAAAAAAAACTCCCATTAATATTTTAGTCAAATCATAGAGTTTCAAGGTGAAGGAGAAAATATTGCAAGCAGCTAGAAAGAAACAATTCTAGTATTGTGGAAATACAATCAGAATAACACAAGATCTGGCAGCTTTTACGTTAAGGGATGAAAGGACTTGGAATATGATATTACAGAAGTCAAAGGAACTAGGATT
This sequence comes from Notamacropus eugenii, assembly GCF_028372415.1. NCBI lineage: Eukaryota > Metazoa > Chordata > Mammalia > Diprotodontia > Macropodidae > Notamacropus > Notamacropus eugenii. The sequence goes on from NC_092875.1 coordinate 385,837,218, forward strand.
AAAACGAAGAATCACCTACCCAGCAAAACTGAGTATAATACTTTATGGGAAAAAATGGACATTCAATTAAATAGATGACTTTCAAGCATTCTTAATTAAAAGACCAGGGTTGAATAGAAAATTGGACTTTCAAACACAAGAATAAGGAGAAGCATGAAATGGTTAACAGAAAAGAGAATTCATAAGGGACTTACTAAATTTGAACTGTTTACATTCCTATATGAAACGATAATATGTGTAACTTATGAGACTTTTCTCAGTATTCGGGTTGTGGGAGGGATTATATACATATTGACAGAGGACACAAGGCCAGTTGAACAGCAAGGGATGATATTTCAAAAAACAAAATTAAGGGGTGAGTGGAATATATTAGAAGGAGAAAAGGAGAAATGGAATGGGACAAATTACCTTTCATAAAAGAGGCAAAAAAGGTTTTTTCAATGGAGGGGGAAAAGAGGGAGGAGAAAGGGCAAAAGTGAAGGTTAGTCCCATCATATTTGGCTTCAGGAGGGAATAACATGTGCATTCAATTTGGTGTGAAAATCCATCTTGCACTACAGGAAAGTAGGGGAGAAAGGGATAAGTGTAGTGTGTGGGAATGATAGAAGAGAGTACAAAGGAGAGGAGGGGGTAATTAGAAATAAACACCTTTGGGGAGAGATAAGGTCAAAAGAGAGAATAGAATAAATGAGGGAACAGGATAGGATGGAGGGAAATATAGTTAGAGTTTCACAACATGACTATTATGGAAGTTTTTAGAAAAAACTCCATATAGAAGCTATATTGCATTGCTTGTCTTCTCAGTGGGGATGGGTGGGGAGGGAGGAGGGGTGAGAAGTTGGAACTCAAAGTTTTAGGAAGAAATGTTGCAAATTGCTTTTGCATGTAAGTGGGAAATAAGAAATACAGCGAATGGGATATAGAAATCCACCTTGCCCTAGAGAAGATGGAGATAAGGGAAGGTAGGTGTGTGACAGAAGGGAGTGTAAATTGGGGGAAAGAGCAATCAGAATGCTCGATGTTTTGGGGGGAGGGAGAGGAGAGATGGGGAGAAAATTTGTAGCTCAAAATCTTGTGGAAATAAATGTTGAAAACTAAAAATAAATAAATAAATTTAAAAGAAAGAAGAAAACCAAAATAATAATATCAAAAAAAAAAAGAGTGAATGTACCAAATGGAGATTAAAAACAATAATAATGATAAATAAATATTCAAAAGAAAAATTTGAAAATTAAACAAGAGTGGAATCCTGACTTTCACTGAAGGAATAATTTTGCAAAAACAAAAACTAAACTAAAAATCTCAATGCTGTCTTCAGTCTGTACTTTTATTTAATGTCTGGAAAATCTAGAAAAAGAGTAAAATAAGGGAAGTGAAATGAAGCCAAAATTTTGATGTTTGACAATGAGATCTGACTTTGTAGAACATTAATTAACATAACAATAAAGGGGTTCTTTGATAAAGGAGGTATTGAGATGCTACTATTGTTGTATAGGGGGAAAATGACTGTTTTGATGTGGACCAAGGGAAATTGGAAGTGAAGTTGCATGCATGAAAATTTAAGAAGAGATTATGAACTCTTTAGTTCCTATTTTGTTTTTCCTTTCTCTTTTCATGAGAAGGATTTATGAACTGGAAAGTATAGAATATGACTTTTTTGTTGTTGTATTCTGTATGTGTGCATGTGTGTTATAAGAAGCTGGATACAAAGTCAATGGATGACATGACAGGAAAATTTCATTCTTTTTATTGAGTTCATATCAACAGATGTAGATGAACCATAGTCTATGTGACTGAATGAACTGGCAGATATAATTGCTGAGACCCTATTGCTTGCCTTAGATTGATAGAATGTAGAGAATGGTAAAGTTGCTATGAATCTAAAGCCTTTTGGACTTGTAAATATGAAATGTTTCATTTTTATGATCTCATTTAGTGAGAATAAATCTCCTTAACAATGGGCTAGGGTTGATATCCCAGGTCTATCTTAGAAAGGTCACTTTCTCTTTTTTGGCTCCCAGAGTTGTCCAGCCCTCTGATGCTAAAAACAAAAAGATATCTGGCAACTTAAAAACAGGGTAAAGCTCATATATTTATAAGGAAAGAGATTACATACATCAAATATATCCTTTAACAGAATCAAAATAAAATACTGCTAGGAAGTAAGACAAGGGTAGGGGAAGACCATCTGTTCTTCTCTCCTCCTTAACCCTCTCCCCAGATCATGTTCTTGTCTCAGCTACCAGACACAAAGCACAGATTTACTTATTTCTCTGCTTATTTATTTAGGTCATGTATCATGTCCTTGAAAAAGGAAACCAAAAGTTTAATGGCACCAACTGCCATGATTGTGCTCCTGCAGTCCTGTACTATGCCTACCACCTCTATTTTCTCTCTTCTTTCTCTTTGTAGATCCTCTCAAATGTCTTACTCCAGGCGAAAATTTCTTCATCTCTATTGATCTTCTTGCCATGGAGGAGATTGTAAGGCCAAGCAAAGTAGGATCTTTTGCTGTTCTTGCTTTAGTATAATGAAGAAGTATAATGCCTTCATTTGAATGTGATGCAAGAAGATCTTCTGCCTTTCATGGGCTCGCCCTTTGAGAGAAACTTGGTTAGGGGTGTTGTTTTGCAGGAGGGTCCCAAGTACCTTTTGTTTTTCTACTAAGGAACTGGATCAGAGGGTCATGCCCTCTGGATATAAAAAAAAGTGTATTAATATTCTGAGGTGCTGTTTTATTTTGGGATTTACTGACTGGAAGTGTTTCACAAGAGGAGGACTCTGGGAAGCTGCTAAGGAGCCCTCCACTCTGAAAACTCAGACATTCCTTCTCTGGTAAATATGTGTGTATGTTAATGGTCAGACATTTTGGAAGCATGTGTATTGACTTCTGATTTCTCTGTATTTTCTCTGAAGTTCAGAGTGCTGACTATTTCCCCTGAACTAACTGAATGATATATGTGATTGATTAAATTGATTTTCAAATCCTCAAAGGCTGCCTTTCCTTTTAAAGAAGCAGATCAAAAAACCTGTGATAGCAGCCCCCCATATGTATGTTGAGGTGCTTATTGTTGAAGAGATAACTACAACTTCCAGGGTTTTTGTACTCAAGTGAAACTTTATTTAACATTTTTAACATATGTATGCACATATATACACATGTATTACATAAACCAAACATTTGTTTAATGTCCATTGCACAGAGAGCTAAGAATGAGCATGACAGACTGATAAATGTCTTTGATATTTTAATGATTTGTCTTAGTGTCAAGAAGTCTTGAACTTATCTCTGTCCTATGGAAGGTGTGTAATTCATGAAGTTTCACCCATCTTTTTCAAGTAGGCCAGCATAATATCTACCTGTACCAGTAGGGCCTATTCAAGGGATATCTAAATCATCACTGTTGTAGATATTAAGTATTCCAGAAAAACAAAACAAAAAGAAACTCCACAGGATGCTCATCCAAATTCATCTTATTGCAGAATATTTTTCATCCAATTTATTTTCTAGTGTGCATGGCTTGGTTGATCACATTCTAATTACTTCCTGTTTGGGAATTTCCTGCCATGTTCTAATACCTTTTAGATTCAGTATGATGCATTCTATCATGACCTACTAAGATTAACTTTAAAGAAAAGAAAATATATAAGTTTTTTGTTTTATTTTGTTTTTACCAATACTACTTAATAACTTCCATATTTATTAAACTGATGCAGTGGATATAGAGTGCCAGAACTGGAGTCAGGAAGACTCATCTTGAGTTTGAATCTTGACTCAGATACTTACTATGTTACCCGGGGAAATTCACTCAGCTTTCTCATCTGCAAAGTGAGCTGGAGAAGGAAATGGCAAATCATCCTAGTATCTTTGCCAAGAAAACCCCAAATGCAAACACAAAGAGCTGGATGTGACTTAAACTGACTGATTAAGAAATTCTCAAAAAAAATATCAGTATTTCTCCTTATTATTTGTGTCAAATATGATAGTTGTGACTGCATTTCTGTATATATGGACGTAGTTATGACCTACCTTTAATGAAGAATCAGCTAGGTAGTTCAGTGAATAGAGCACTGGGTTTGGAGTCAGAAAGACCTGAGTTTAAATCTAGCCTCACACCTCACCAATTTTGTTACCCAAGACAAGTCATTTAACCTTTATTTTTCTTACTTTGCTGGAGAAGGAAATGGCCCACTTCTGCAGTATCTGTTCCAAGAAAACCCACATGAGGTCATTAAGAAACAGACATGGCTGAATGACTAAACAACAACTGTTATTAAAGCATATATTTTTAATTGTGAAAATAAAGAGGACTTGCAGCTTTATGCTGTATTCAGAGATGACTAGTACTTCTAATGTGAGAGCTTGCCAAGACCTTTTGCTCATCTACCTCTGATACCTTCCTGTCACTCAACTCTCACCTGTGGCACCAAGAAGTTGTAATTGAACTGTCTCCACAAACAGGCTAAATTGAGTTAAGGGTAGTCAATTTTACATCTCATACTTGTGTAAAGAAATGTCTGTTCCAATGCTGTGAAGACTTTCCCTGGTAGAATGGATGGGTGAGAAGAATTTATTCCAATGACCATAAAAATGGATAAAATAGGTATTGTGGAGATCTTATTGTTCATCCTTCATTCTCAAAAAGGGCCAACGACACTAGAAGGGTGATGTCTTGACTTTTAAGTTAATGGATTTAAGTGGGGCAGAGGAGTGCAAAGTCGTCAGTCTCGTTCCACAAAAGTGTTTGGAATCCAATGGCAAGATTTAGATAGCTGGCTGTTGGCCCAAACCCAGTGGGACACTTTAGTCTTTTTAAGCTATTGTCTTTTTTCCAGGTCTCAGTTTGTCTGAGACAATGCCCATTTAGCATATAAAGGCTAGGTAAAGAACTGATGCAAAATATAGGCTAGTTCGCCTTCACAAAAGAATCAGTTTAGGAGGGGAAGATCCTTAGAGTTACTGCCAGGAACAGAAACAATTGTTACTTACACTCCCTCTAAGTCATCAAAGCTTAAATGATGAACAAGTGAGGCAGTGAAAGACAGAGTGATTTGGATTTGAAGGCATGGTTAAGTAGTTCCATTTGAATCATAATAGGCTTTATCAAAGCCAGATTTTTAGGATCTATATTTCAAGAAATTGTAAATGAAAATTACATTACAAAAAAGAGTTAATTGTCCCATTTGGGGCAGGGGAAGAAATAATGAAAGAATAAATATGGAAGAAAAATTAAGTTATTAAGTTATTAATTAATTTAAATTTAATTTAATTTAAAACAATTTAAAATTGTTTTAATTTTACTTAGTCTACAAGAAGGAAGGGGAAAATTTTCCAGTAAATCTCATTTGGATGTGAGTAGAATTAACCCTAAAACACTTTTGAATTTAATACTTTGAATAATTAATTTTCTATAACCATTATTAGCAACTTGAATTAATGATTGTATTTTAAAGACAACTTTTCAATACTAGGAAGTACACCTTTAAATTTACTTTTGCCTATCTGTTTCATTGATTACCAAATAGACAGATAACTGTAGATCTGTGTGTTAGTCTGTGAGTCTCAGAATTCTGTTGGATTTTTAGCTTTTAGATGAATCCCAAGTCTTTAAAATATACACAAAAACACAGGGAACAAGAGAGTGGGGAATTGAGATCCAGAAATTAAGGGAGAACATCCATAAAACTGCATTTTCATTTTATCTTAATGATCACCCCAGGCTTTTACATATCATCATTTCTGAAACTGCCTAAACTTTTTCATGCCAGTTTAAGCACTTTTCATAACATCTGTACTGAGTCAGAACAATGAACCCTGAATGTTCAATGAATGGAAAATCAGGGATACAAAATGGTAGGCTGTGCTGAAAGATAAGGAGTCCTACAAACAGCTGGGGGAAAATGATGCTTATCTAGCCACATAAAATGTAGTTTGAAAAGGGAGGAAAATTTGAGGAAAACATAGTCTTAATTTCTCGCAAACACAAAGCAACAGCAGAAACGCTACACAGAGGACTGAGGTGATCAGTTTATTTTTTTTCCCATTGAAGAGTAATCAATATAAAACTTTTGGAGCAAAAAAATGAGTCTTCTCATATAGTGTGCATGCTTGTGTGTTTATGTTTTTCTGTATGTCTATGTCCGTGTGTATGTTATATTATGCATATCCTTGCTTGGAAATACAGGACAAATTTGAAGTCATAATTACATTATTGGTTATATAGAGGCAATTGCTAATGCTTTCATATTGGTCGTCAACTTTAATTCAAAAAATTAGTCCTGATATTATTCGTTGTGTTATTAGTTTTTGTAAATGTCGAAGTAAACATACATTTGGTGTACACTTGTGTATAGCGTTACAAATGACACTTTGATTATATGGTTTCTACATAGCCAGTGACATATTATATACCCTAATACATGAAAAATCAGGTAAATTATTGATACTCATAACTAATGTTTATGACTGGTAATGAAATATGAAATGATTGATTCATACATTCTGTGATGGTAGGCTAAAGTGGAGATGGTTTTTGGTTAGTTCATGGGACCCATTAGAATCTGAATGCAACATTTTGCCTAGTGTCCCTTGCATTAGGTCTCTGTTCCCTTAGCCCATCACCTTCTATTCACCTTCAGGGCTATTACCATGCAAGGAGTTGGGCATTTTTGAAACTTGAAACAAATCTTTTATTTCCCTTCTTTGTTTTCTTAATTAATTAACTAATCAATTAATTTTTAGTTTTCAGCATTCATTTCCACAACACTGAGTTCCAAATTTTCTATACCTCATTACCTATATATCTTCTTTCCCAGTTTCATGTAAAAACGATATTTAACATTTGTTTTTAAAATTTTGAGTTCCAGTTAAGATGGCGAAGTAGAAAGACGCACATACACATAGCTCCGAACCCACAAACCACAGAACGGCTAGAGGGGATCAAGCCAGGGCGAATTCTGCACCCAGAGACCACGGAATATTGGAGCGAGGGAGATTTCTGCTCCAGAGAGACCTGCAAACCTCGGGGAGTCCTTCGCGCCATGGACTGGGCGCCAGGACGGGGAGCAGAGTGCAGCCCTGCCGTGGCCACGACACGAGAGGAAAAGATCCGAGAGGGCTACGGGGACGGGATCTCCAGCGGCCAAGCGGGTCCCCCCACCCACAGAGGGACCTGCAAACCTCTCGCAAAAGGTCCGTCGCACTGCAGACGCGGAGCCCACCCCGGACCTGCGGCGGCGGGGGCGGCGGCTGCGGCTCCGAGAGGCACAGATCTGAGAAGGCTCCAGAGCCGGATCTTCAGCGGCTGCACAAACCCCCCCACCAACAGGTGACTGATGAGGGTAGGTGAGAGAGTCTCTTTGGCGGGTTGAGAGGGGAATGGGGTGCCCCCATGGCTCGGGCCCCCCCAGGAGATAGAAGCTGAGAGGCGGGTGCAGACAAGGGCTCCCCAAACGGGCGGGAGACTGGATCCATTGTGGAAGGTCTATGCATAAACCCAGTGAGGGAACTGAGCCAGAGAGGCGGCCCTGCCCCTGACCTCAGCACCTGAACTTAATTTAACACTGAATAGCATCCCTGCCCCCGCCAAAAACCCTAAGGCGGGAAGCAGCATTTGAATCTCAGTCCCCAAACGCTGGCTGGGAGGACCAGGAGGTGAGGTGGTGTGAGGAGAGCATTCAGAGGTCAGGCCACTGGTTGGAGAAAATGCCAAGAAAAGGGAAAAGAAACAAAACTATTGAAGGGTACTTTATCGGAGAAAAGACATTTCCTCCCTTCCTTTCTGATGGGGAGGAACAATGCTTGCCATCAGGCAAAGACACAGAAATCGAGGAATCTGTGTCCCAGCCCACCCAATGGGCTCGGGCCATGGAAGAGCTCAAGAGGAATTTTGAAAATCAAGTTAGAGAGGTGGAGGAAAGACTGGGAAGGGAAATGAGAGGGATGAGGGAGAAGCATGAAAAGCAGATCAGCTCCCTGCTAAAGGAGAACCAAAAAAATCTTGAAGAAATTGGCACCTTGAGAACTAGCCTAACTCAGCTGGCAAGGGAGGTGCAAGGGGCCAATGAGGAGAAGAATGCTTTCAAAAGCAGAATTAACCAAATGGAAAAGGAGATTCAAAAGCTCACTGAAGAAAATAGATCTTTCAAAACTGGAATGGTACGGATGGACGCTAAGGACTTTATGAGAAAGACAGATATCTCAGAACATACAGCGCAGATTCGAAAAATGGAAGATAATGTGAAATATCTTATTGGAAAAACAACTGACCTGGAAAATAGAATCAGGAGAGACAATGTAAAAATTCTGGGACTACCTGAAAACCATGATCAAAAGAAGAGCCTAGACATCATCTTCCATGAAATTATCAAGGAAAACTGCCCTGAGATTCTAGAACCAGAAGGCAAAATAAATATTCAAGGAATCCGCAGAACACCGCATGAAAGAGATCCAAAAAGAGAAACTCCTAGGAGCATTGTGGCCAAATTCCAGAATTCCCAGGTGAAAGAGAAAATATTGCAAGCAGCTAGAAAGAAACAATTCAAGTATTGTGGAAATACAATCAGGATAGCACAAGATCTGGCACCCTCTACACTGAGGGATAGAAGGGAATGGAATAGGATATTCCAGAAGTCAAAGGAACTAGAACTGAAGCCAAGAATCACCTACCCAGCAAAACTGAGTATAATACTTCAGGAGAAAAATTGGTCTTTCAATGAAATAGAGGACTTTCAAATTTTCCTGATGAAAAGACCAGAGCTGGAAAGAAATTTTGACTTTCTAACACAAGAATGAAGAGAACCATGAAAAGGTGAAGAGCAAAGAGAAGTCATAAGGGACTTACTAAAGTTGAACTGTTTACATTCCTACATGGAAAGACAGTATTTATAACTCTTGAAACATTTCAGTATCTGGGTACTGGGTGGGAGTACACACGCACACACATGCACACACGCACACATACATAGAGACAGAGTGCACAGAGTGAATTGAAGAGGATGGGATCATATCTTAAAAAAAAATGAAATCAAGCAGTGAGAGAGAAATATTGGGAGGAGAAAGGGAGAAGTTATATGGGGCAAATTATCTCTCATAAAAGAGGCAAGCAGAAGACTTATTAGTGGTGGGATAAAGAGGGGAGGCAAGAGAAAAACATGAGGTCTACTCTCATCACATTCCACTAAAGGAAATAATATAATGCACACTCATTTTGATAGGAAAACCTATCTCATAATACAGGAGAGTCGGGGACAGGGGCACAAGCAGGGTGGCAGGGAGGATAGAGGGGAGGGCATGGGGAGGAGAATGCAATACGAGGTCGACACTCATGGGGAGGGAAAGGACCATAAGAAAATAGAAGTAAAGGGGGACAGGATAGGATCGAGGGAAATATAGTTAGTCCTATACAACACAACTAGTATGGAAATCATTTGCAAAACTAAACAGATATGGCCTATATTGAATTGCCTGTCTTCCAAGCGGAAGGGGTGGAGAGGGAGGGAGCTAAAGAAGTTGGAACTCAAAGTGTTAGGACCAAATGTAATGTTCTTACCACTGGGTAACAAGAAATACAGGTTATGGGGTCAAGAAACCTATCTGGCCCTACAGGACAAAAGAGAAGACGGAGACAAGGGCAGGGAGGGAGGATAGAGGAGAGAGCAGATAGGTCACAGGGGCAATTAGAAAGCTCGGGTTTGGGGGTGGGAGGGGATAAAAGGGGAGAAAATTTGTAACCCAAAATTGTGTGAAAATAAATGTTAAAAGTTAAATAAAAAAAATAAATAAAAGAAAAAATAAATAAAAGAAAAGAAAAAAAAAAGAAAATCCCAAAGAAAAACTTGCTTAAAAAAAATAAAAAAAAATATAAAATAAAATAGTATTTGCGTTTGCTTTACCATCTTAGGTCGTTTGGAGGACTGAAGTCTACTGGCAGAGCTAGGTAACCTTCCTATGCCCTGGAAGTTTTTGATTAAAAGTCTCATCTTATATCATTTCCATCTTTTACAAAAGAACATTCCTAGATACCAGGAAAAAAAACAGCTGGAAATGTCCTTTTCCTAAAGGAAATATGACCAGATTATAATGTTTTTATGGGGACACATGAGTAATTCTCTTAATTGATATTTGAATTCCGGATTTTTTTCTCCAAAGACTAATTTTAATCTACATTTTTTTTCTCCAAGAAGAAATTTTATTAAAATTTTGGTCAAAGAGATAAAACCTCTAAAAAGAATGGACCTGGCTATTGACTATTTTCCAGGGACCAGTTTAACTCATTTAGGAGCATCTCACTGTCTGGGATAATGGAAGCTGATTCATTGTTTTATTATGGGCACAATCAAATGCCACCTAATAATATATCTTAGAGTTATCTATACCAGTTAAGAAGCTTATTCTCTTGTTAAAAACTCAAAAGCCTTGAAATAAGTAGTATATAACTTTGAGAAGGATACAAGGATTCGACTGTGGTTGCACAGAGGCAGCCAATGAAGCACAATTATTTTTATCCTGCCTAATATTTGTCAGTGTCATGGCATGCATGATGATAGTCTTTTATTTTGTGACAAATCTTCCTGAAACAAGACTAAGTTACTTTGGCTGGAGTCCTAACCTCATCTTTGGATAGCTACTCATTATTTTTGCCATTTCTTCATCTCTTCATGTCTCTTTGCCCAATGACTCAAGGATTCCAAGTAATTAACACTTTTTTTTCCAGTTGTTCCATGCAATTCATGGAAAGTTGCAGTTATTTAATTATCAAGTACATAAATATATTGGTTTGAAAATAAGTTGCTTTGTTTCCCAGAATTAATGTATGATGAAAGTTTTCTAACATAAAATTTGAGAAATTATTTTAAAAAGCAAGAAGTCATTTCCCATGCAAAAATGGAACCTGAAAGTTTAACTGTCACCTGATACAACACCAGAACTATAAAAGAGGTGAGATAGACCAAAGGAACTGCAAGGATTTCTTCCATACATAATATGTTGGAATGTATGCTAAGAACCTTGAGGTATGCAGATATGATAGAGGTGATGAATCTGATCACGTTAAGTGCTCCTTTCCAATGTCTTTATGAAAGGCTATTTCTAACAACACATGACCTAGAATCTTGTTGGAGGTCTTGTGTGATTGGACGCTCCTGGTGGTCTAACGGTCTAATGGAGGGGAGAAGATTGAATCAGATAACTGTCCCCTTAATAAGAAGATCTTAATTCTCGAGACTAAGAGGAGAAATCCTCTTTCTTTGTTTTTTGTCTCGGTCTTTTTGTTGTTCAAGTTATTCCTTTTTTCTTTCTTTCTTTTTAATTTTCAACATTCATTTCCACAAGATGAGTTGCAAATATTCTCCCCATCTATGCCCTCTACTACCCCAAAACACAGTGCATTCTGATTACCTCTTCTCCCATTCTGCTCTCCCTTTTATCACATCTCTCCCTTACCTTATCCCCATCTTCTCTCTTTTCTTGTAGGTCAAGATAGATTTCTGTACCCCATTACCTATATTCCTTGTTTCCCAGGTGAATACAAAAACAATTCTCAACATTCATTCCTTAAATTTTGAGTTCCAAATTCTCTCCTTTCTTCCCTTCAAACTCATTCCCACTGAGAAGGCAAGCAATTAAATACATATTCTACATGTGTAGTTTTGCTAAAAACTTCCATAAAAGTCACATTGTAAAAATCTAATTATATTTCCCTCCATTCTGTCTTGCCCCTTACCTATTCTATTCTAAGCAGAGACCTTATCCTTCCCCTAAACTGATTACTTATTACTACATCCTCCCATTCACCCTCTTTTCTATCATACTCCCACCCCACTTACTCCATTCTCCGCTACTTTCCTGTAGCATAAGACAGATTTTCATACCAAATTGTGTGTGCATGTTATTACCTCCTTAAGCCAAATGTGATGAGAGTAAGCTTCACTTTTTCCATCTCACCTATCCTTTTTCTTCACATTGAAAATTTTTTTCTTACCTCTTTTATGACAGATAATTTGCCACATTCCATTATTCCCTTTCTCCTTCCAATATATTCCTGTCTCACACTTCACTTTTATTGTTTTTAGATATCATCCCTTCCTATTCAACTAACCCTGTGACTTCTGTCTATTCACACACACACACACACACACACACACATATGTATATATAATCCCTCCAACTTCTCAAACACTGAGAATGTTTCAGGAATTATAAATATTATCTTTCCATGTACGAATGTAAGCAGTTCAACTTTAAAAAGTCCCTTATGATTTCTCTTTCTTGTTTATTTTTCGTGCTTCTCTTGATTCTTGTGTTTGAAAGTCAAGTTTTCTATCCAGTTCTGGTCTTTTCATAAAGAATGCTTGAAAATCCTCTATTTTATTAAATTTTTCCCCCTGAAGTATTATACTCAGTTTTGACGTTCAGGTGATTCTTGGTTTTAATCCTAGTTGCTTTGACTTCGTGCCCTTCGATTCCTTCATGTAGAAGTTGCTAAATCTTGTGTTATTCTGATTGCATTTCCACAATCCTTGAATTGTTTCTTTCTAGTGGCTTGCAATATTTTCTCCTTGATCTGGGAATCCTGGAATTTGTCTACAGTATTTCTAGGAGTTTCTTTTTTCGGATCTCTATCAGGAGGTAATTGATGGATTCTTTCAATATTCATTTTGCCCCTTGATTCTAGAATATCGTGGAGGATTTCCTTGATAATATCATGAAAGATCATATCTAGGCTCTTTTGTTGATCATGGATTTCAGGTAACCCCATAATTTTTAAACTGTCTCTCTTGGATCTGTTTTTCAGACCAGTTATTTTCCAATGAGGTATTTCACGTTGTCTTCTATTTTTTCATTCTTTTGGTTTTCTTTTGTAATTTCTTGGTTTCTCATAAAGTCACTAGCTTCCATCTGCTCCCTTCTAATTTTTAAAGAACTATTTTCTTCAATGAGCTTTTGGACCTCCTTTTCCATTTGGCTAATTTTGCTTTTTAAATCATTCTTCTCCTCATTGCCTTTTTGGACCTTTTTTGCCAATTGACTTACCCAGTTTTTAAAGGTGTTATTTCCTTCAGCATTTTTTGGGGTTTCCTTTTCAAGCTGCTGACTTGCTTTTCATGAATTTCTTGCATCACTCTCATTTCTCTTTCCAATTTTTCCTCCAGGTGTCTTACATTATTTTCAAAATCCTTTAGAAGCTCTTCCATGGCCTGAGACTCTTCCATATTTATTTTGAATGTTTGGGATGCAGAAGTCTTGACGTTTGTGTCTTTCTTTGATGGTATGCTTTGTTCTTCCTCATTTGAAAGTATGGAAGAACATTCCTGTTCATCAAGAAAGTACCTTTCCCTAGTCTTATTTTTTTTTCAGTTTTGTGGGCATTTTCTCAGCCAGTTACTTGAATTTTGAGTCCTTCTTCAAGAGGAGAGAATACGCTGGGTATCTGTAAGTTCTCAGTTCCTCCATGGTGACACGATCAAGGGAGAGAAATTTACTCCTCTCCTGGCCTGCAATCTGGTCTGGGAGCTACCAAAGGTTTTCTGCACATGATCTGAAAATATATTTTCCTTTCCAGAGCCTCCACCAAGTCCACCACATCAGCACTCTTCCTCAGCCCAGGATTAACACTGGGAGCTGAGACCCAGATCCAAGATTCAATTCCCCTAGGGGATTTAGGCTGAGGGCTCAAAAAATAAACACTCCTACTGCTGTCACCATGCCTGGGGCTGAGGGTAAGGGAAGACTCTCCTCTCTTCCCATCCAGGTTTAAAAGCTTTCTCACTGATCTTTGAAACTGTCTTTGGCGTTTGTGGGTTGAGGGATCTGGGAACCATAGCTGGTGTTGCGATTCTGCCCCTGAGGCCTGCTCCCATCCTGTTCCTGCTCTTGTTCCTTGCCCAAGGCTGAGCTTGGCTCCGTGGGCTGTGCTCCACCTCGTGCAATAGACCTTTTTCTTTGGCTGTCCAGGCTACCTTGCATTGGAAAACTCTTCCACTCTGTGGATTTGTGGCTTCTGCTGGTCTAGAATTTGTTGAGAGTCATTTTTTACAGGTGCTTTCTCGGCTGTGTGGTAAGAGCTAGAGAAGGTGCATCTTTCCACTCCACCATCTTGGCTCTGCCTGTTCAAGTCATTTCTGTAATGTCTCTTCATGACCCCTAATCTGGTTTTCTTGGCAAAGATACCAGAGTGGTTTGGCATCTTCTTCTCCAGCTTATTCTATAGATTGATCAGTTGAGGCAAACAGGGTTATGTGACTTGCTGTAGGTCACAGTTGCTAAGTGTCTGAGACCATGTTTGTACTCAGGAAGATGAATCTTCCTGACTAGAGACCCCCTACTCTATCCCTTGTACATTGTAACACCTTGTCTGTACGTTTCAGTCTTTCTCTCTCTCTCTCTCTCTCTCTCTCTCTCTCTCTCTCTCTCTCTCTCTCTCTCTCTCTCCCTCTCTCTCTCTCTCTCTCTCTCTCTCTCTCTCTCTCCCTCTCTCTCTCTCTCTCTTTCTCGTTCTCGTTTTTAGGAGAAACCCTTAGAACAAAGTTATTGCTGTTGTTCCTCAAGAGACCCATGAATGACCTTCTTACTATCATTTAGTATATTTTGTAAGCTCTAGTAAAGCCATTTAATAAGATTAAACTGGAAGAACATTAGGTACAAAACTCTACATCACCTTTGGGTCAGATTCTCACACAAATAGGGTTCCCTGAGAAGGCTGTGTTTAAGAGAACAATGGTATTCAGACACACTTCTTGGTTATAAATATGCAAAGAGCGAACTCACAATCCCTATTGTTTTATGAGTGGAAGTCAGTCACTCAACTTGTATTTGCTAAATTCCTGTGATGTAACACATATTGTGCTAGGCACTAGGAATGAAAAGAAAAAAAAAGTCCTGCTCTCGAGGAGCTCTCACTCTGAAGGGGACCTCAACAGGCAAATGACCATGTACAAACAAGATAAAACCAGCATAAATTTAGTGTAGTTTCAGAGGGAAAGCAATAAGATAAAAAAAGTCACTGGGACTGGCTTCTGGCAAAATGTCAAAATGTAGCTGAGACCTGAAGGAAGTCAGTGAAGCCACGAAATGTAAATAATTCATTTTTCGTATGAGGGGTTCATACTAATTAATGCTATCTCTCTGCATAGGCAACTGTCTTTCTACATCTTTCGGTTCTCACTCTGTTTCTGTTGAATATACTGTCTACTGCTGGTCCAGTGTCTCTCAATCCAGTTTGTTGCACTGGTTTCATTGCTATAATTACTGCTAGGAATCTGATTGCAAACCTGAAAACTTCTTTCCTCAAAGTTTGAGTCTGCTACTTGACCAACTGATATTTTCACAGATAATCACCAAAGTATGCTTTATTCTTTCAGTCAATCACAATCTTCTACCTTAAAATCTCCATGAATTGATTAATAGCTTACTTGCTTATCATAGAAGAATTTTATGGAAAGCATTTAAAACTTAGGATGAACTGTTATTTTAATGATTCAATAGAAATATATAAGCCTTCTTTGATTTGAAATAATGAAATGTTAATGGAACATGCATCCTTACACTAGCATAGAAGTTTTTAGCTTTGTGGTCAACAATGAGTTTCTGAGATCAAGAACTACAGAGTATGTCTCTTGTTTGCCCAAAAAGTGTTTTTCAGTCCCTGTAAAACTCCTGGGACCTCTACCCCATTCTGACAAGCAATTTCTAATCATTCCTTATCCCCAAGTTAAACTCCTGGAAACCTCTGTTATGATTAGCAGTTTCTAACTGGCTCTGGTCCTGGCTAGAGGTGGTTTCCAGGACACATCCACAACCCCCTGCACTTCACTTCCTGCAATTCACCTATTCTGTTGACCCTATAGGTGACCCTGGCTAGGGATAAACAGTCTGCCTTTGTTGGCTAAATGCAGACTAAAATCAATCTTATAGGGTTTTTTCCCCCAGGAATGTGCTGCAAAGGGGTCCTCTGAAACTGTTTTCTTGAGTTACCCTATTTTCCGGAGATGAACCCCACATCCCCATTATGATAACAGTGATATTTTACAACTTAACTCATTATATTATCAATGCCCTTGAAGCCAAGCCTGGCATATCTGCCCAGACTGACAAACTTTTTTTTTTTTTTTTGCAACTGGTACACTTTCAGATAAGAACAAATCCTCCTTCCTTAATCTGACTTCTCCTGCTCCCTCCTGCTCCCCCGCCTATACTGAACATTCCTCTTCTCAAGCCACTCTCATTTATAAGAGGATTACCCTTCAGTCATCCCATGAGATTTATCATCTTTTTAATCATTAAATATTCAGTTTTATGCTTGTATTGTGGACTCCTCTGTACTTGGTATAAGGAGTTGTCACGTGCATGTGCATTTTTCTTGTAATAAATCAAGGTGTTACATGTATCTTAGAGTCATGATTTTGGTTAACCAGGTGATCTCTGAAACAACTTTCTGGAAGAAAAGTTCACTTGTGGTTGTCTGAGCCCAAGCTATATTTTGGTTTTCTAGAATAAGCATATCTTGAGTGAGTTGCTCAGAGAGTAAAGTATGACATGAAAGTGAAATACCTGCTGAGCAATTGCAAAAGTAGTTGCATATTTTGATGCTTCAAAAATAAGACTTCTGAGAAAAGACACCATTGAACAATCACTTTAATCTTCTTTGAACTTGCTATTTTGAATAACCCCTAGTAGTCAAATGCACTTAGCACAATAAAATTAGCTCTCAAAAAAAGGAGAAATGCACTATCGAATTCTGTAGTTTTATTCATCATATAGTTAATAACCAAATAAACAAAATGGCACAAAAAGAATGTATAAAAAAGTAATATATATGAAACATTTTCCAATCAGCCATTCATCTGGACATCTCCACATACAAAATTAGTCTGGAGATAGAACTCCTAGAAAATGTAATAATAATGATGATAACTAATATTCATGTAGGATTTACTTTGCCACACATTTGCTAAGTGCTTCACAAATATTATCTCATTTGATTCTTATGACAACCCTTAGAGGTACACGCTATTATTATCCCCATTTTACACATAAAGCAACTAAGGCAAACAGAGTTCAAGTGGTATGTCCATGGCATCCTATTTTTTTTTTTTTTGCTTTTCAGCTTTAAGATAACTCCTTTCTCTCACAGCTGCCTTATTCTCTCCACTTCTCGTTATCACCCTCTACAAAATCTCCACCAATTAAAAAAAAGTCAGGATGGGAGAAAGACAATTTGAGAGGGGGTGATATATATTAACAATTGATCTATCCTTTGAGGTTTAATTAAGGAGTAGCATAAGAAATTTTGAAGTATAAGCAATTTTACTTGAGTATCCACCCAAAAAAAGATAATGAAGGTTGGTGAATGTAGGTGAGACATTCCAGTGAAAACTGTATTAACCTCTTTCTTTCTATCAGACATATGAATATTATATACATCTTAAGAACATTTCAGGAACTTTTTGATTCAGTCATATTTGCCTTCATTCTCTTTACTCGTAGAACTCCACTTCACATGTCCATGACTCAGAATGGACTGGGTTCCATGAGTAAGTCCTTTTCATTTTTGCCTTTAAGAATTCGTAGTTTCCTTTAATACTCAGGTCAGCTGCCAACTTCTAGGTAGTCAGAAAGAACTTCTTTCTTGATAGTCTTGCTCCCCCAAACTAAGCAGATATTATAAATGCCTATTCCCACTAATTATATGTAAACATTTTTAAATCAGACTGCTTGATTTTTTTTTTGTCTTAATACTCCCAACACTTAGGCACTGCTAATGATTATAAATCCTAAGGACATTTACCTTTACAAAAACTGCATTATGGTAGCTTAGGACACTGGAAATTCAAATACTCTGATGTATCTGTGCTTTCATCAATGTGTGTAGTCTTTCCAATAATCCAGAATGCACTTCATCTATGCCTGCTCATACTGTATGCTTCTTATCCATGTCTTACCATCAATTCAACACATCATCTAAAGGACTTGCTTGATTCACTGTTGGTTCATGAATGAGTTCTTTCTGTGTGCTTTACTGTTCAAATAAATCCTGTTTTATACTTGAAGTCTCCCATGACTTAGTGAAGTAGAGGGCAACCACCCTGCGAGAGTGTCAAATAATAAACTTTCCAAATTTCACCCAGGAAGAAGGAGGGAACGAAGGTAAGAGAATTGTTCTAAAAATCATTTCTTAACCAGTACATATAGGGAGGAACATTACATATTACAGAATTCAATTGAATGGGAAGTTACATTTCAGTGTACAGGAAATGCCAATAGCTATGGCTGCTTGGACTAGATGCATGTTTATCTCAGTCTCTTGAACAAAATCTTAAGCTTTCTTGGTATATGGCATGATATAAGATCGTGTTGCAGATTTCCATTTCTATTTTGCAATTTCTCTATTTCCATAATAATTATAATTCTCTGTAAGTTGATGATAATGATGTTTGATAATGATGACAATGATGATGATAGAAGGCATTTAAATACCATTGTAAGAATTCTCTGATTTTATCTTTATGAAAACTCTGGAAGATAGGTGATAGTATTACCATGTAACAGATGAGACCATTTAGATAAACATAGTTTAATGGTCTGACCAGAGTCCCACAGTTGCCAAATGCCTGAGTCGGGATTTAAACCCATGTCTTCCTGACTTCAAATGCAAAGCTCTATCTACTATGCCACGTAAGTGCCTCTCATTTCTTTATAAGAGTTCATCATTTCTTCCATGGGGCAAGACTTCCAGTCACACTGGAAGTAATAAAATCTCAAAAACATTTATTCAGAGACTAATTATTGCACAATATAGTTTTAGTTTTTAAATCTTACAGGCTCACATAGAGTTTTTCTGTCAAAGATTTTGATATAACTTTGAACAAAGAAGCAAGTTTCAGTAGCAAATATGACTTATTTCCTATCATAATTACTCCATTCGTTTTATTGACTTTGTCATGAAAAGTCCATTTTTCCTTTCCTAGCAAGGGTTATTACATGATAGCTGTTTCACATGACAGAAGCAGTGCCCTTGAAAAAGTAAAGTACAGGCAAGTCAGGAACCAGCTTTCAAAACTATCCACATGGTCAGAAATAGATAATGTAGCTTTGAGTAAATATTCTCTGCCTCAGTTAAGAATATATGACTGGTAGGAAATCTAGTCCTAGGATCAAGGTCTATGAAAAGTGCTACTTGTCCAGAGTTTAATAATCATTATTTTATTTAGATAGGCATAACCCTTAAAAATAGTGGAGTTGTCATTAAAGTTGTGCCATCACAATCAAGAGATAATTTTTTCTACCATTTCCCCTAAGCCCAGGTCCATAGTCAGATATGCCCCTCAGGATATTTATGACTACATTGTGTATTTTAGGAGTACTTCAGTAAACAGCATGTTAACCCCCTACTGAGTAGAGTGAAGGATAAATATTTTGGGCATAGTGAGGGAAAGAAACAAGATTTAATAATGAGGAATATTTCAGCTTCTGGTAGGTTTTAAATGGATATTATTATCTTTGGTCCATGAAATATTTAATAAATACCCATTAGACATATCTGAACACATAAGTGACATGAGGAAAACAATAACATGGAATTTATGAATTTTTATGTTCATTTCCCTTGAATAAATGGGTAGCTCCTAAGTAATAATACAGGAAGACTACAGTTTGTTCAGATAAATAGCAGCCCTTTATACTGTTTCAGTTTTTGAACTTATCACCACACTATGTACTGGTCACTTGATTTCGTGTTCTACTGTCTGATAGGCTTCCCCTCAAACAATTCGTCAAGCCTGTGCACAAGTTTTTGACCTTTTTACCTGACCATGTTAGGTGACATCTCTGATCACTTAAAGTTAGGAACAGTTTTAACCCTGTGGAAACAGAACTATTTCCCACAGACTACAAAACATAGTTCTGTTTGACTTTTTTAGACCAAATCTCCAAGTTGACAATAGGCACCCACAAACCAATAGTCTCATAACCCATTAGTTGCCAGTGTCTAAGAATTCAGAACAATTACCACAGAAGGTTCACAAGGTTTAAATATTCTGTATCTTTGATGAAATATGATTTTATTTTTTAATTCAAGATGATCTTTGATAGATAATCTTCCTCCTCCTAAATTTCTGAGAAGTCCACTGCTGTGCAGTCTTTCCAGGTTGGAAGGCTCCAGATTACTTCTGAAACTTAGAAATTCTTGGTCATATGGGGGCTTATAAATACAAGATTACTTGTGAAATAATACCAACTCTGAAAATAGTTTTTCCATTAATGGTTAGTACTCACTGTTGAAATTAGAAAATTATAAGGTAAATTGGAATTCAAGGTTTAGGAATTGTCTTGATTCAAGTGGAGAAGCATAGGTCATTTGCCATAGATGTCTACAAGACAAATTTTCTAGCATTAAGGGTGAGGAGCAAGAGAAAGTTTCTTTCTCGAATCATTGCATTCTGCTGTGGAAGACAAAAAAAGAGATAGTGGAGGAAAGGGCAATCTGTTTCACAGTTTGTTTTCATGATCCACTACAAGAACTTTTCATTCTGTTTCAGTAAATCAACATTAGGAGACAAAGTCTCTGAAGAATAGAATGTAAGGTGTCTGTCTGCAGTTCTTCCATATGCTTAAAGCAAAGTCTACCTTATTAAAACTCATCACAGTACATAGGGGGCTTCCAGCAAATCCTGTTTCAGGTAGTATTCCCCTCACTTCATACCGTCATTTCTTATACCTCAATCCAGATTCACAATTATTGCTATTTTTATAGACTCTTGGTTTCGAGGTCAAGATTTTTTTTTCTTAAATACAGGATGTATGCAGGAGTAATAAAATATTTAAATGAATCTGTGATTTAATCATTTCAAGAGTTCCCTACTTAGAGGCATAGTGCAACTCATTTAAGCCTCACCGTTCTGTCTAATTCTTGTCTCCATCCTTTCATAAATTCTCTTCAGGGCTTTTACCAGTTACATAGAAGACCTTTCTTCCTTTTTCCTGTTTATGTCAGAGGACCAGTAATTGGTGCATCAGGAAGTTCAGCTATTTAATCAAGCAATATTTTCTTTGCTTTATGTCTTTCAATGGCTTCCAAAATCAAGAACTGGCCAGTTTTCAATATATGCGTCTGAGTTAATTTTGTCATGTTACATTGTATAATAAATTTGCAACAAAGAGACTATGTTAATAACGCTTAATGTACCTTTACACACACACACACACATATACATATACATATACATATACACACATATGTCCATATATATATATATATATATATATATGTTTATACATACATACGCATGCTTTTTTTTTTTTTTTGCCTTCTATTGCTTTCTAAGATGTTTGGGCTACAAACCTAAGATATCAAGTATAAAAAAAATTTTTTTCTGCTAAAGAGACAAAGCCAGTGATGGTGAGAGGAAAGATAATGTGAAGGAAAGGTGAGAAATAAAATTTACTTACATTTTGGGTGATGCTGCACTGACAAATGTCTTTGTAATTACATATTAACATTCGTTAGTCTGTCTACTCTTGCAAGGAGAATTAAAATATCATATGCTATTCCACTCATGGTGGATTAACAAGATCTACTATGACATGAGCCGAATAAGTGTCTTTGGGTCCTTATTGTTGTTCTTGAACTTCTGAAACAGGAATATATATTCAATCTTCTGTGTATAAAAACCATGTTGGCAAAGCCAAAGTTTATTTCACTTTTACAGTAAGTATTTAGCTGAATGAGAAAATAGATTAGAAATCATTATCAAAGTTAAAGGATATGTGACCCTTTTTTGAATTTATAATACTTTTTAGTTCAGCAAAGATTTTAAAACTAATAGGGACAATCTTTTCCCTCTAGGAAACCTTACATACCTTAAAAGTTTGGATCAGTTTGAAGAACAAATTAATAATAACCATAGCTTCATAATACAAACTAAATTTTACATTTTAGGAACTCGGTTTTACTAATTTTAAAGTATAGTAACACGTGCTGTACAATATTCATATTTATTAGGAGGGTAGTTTAAAAATTGCTAAGGATTTTCTTATGTGAGCAAATAGGTTAAAGGAGTATTAATAGGACTAAAGCAGAATTTAGTCAAGGGTTGTTCACAGAAGTGGAAGGAATTACCCTGCTTTAAGAAGAATACTTATAAAACTGCCATTTGCTTGAGATAACTAAGAGGGAGGAGAATAACGTGGGACATGATTTAGAAATCTTTTAAATTTCAAATTCTATGAGGTTATTTCTGGGTAATGTTTTCAGGGCTAAGGGAAAGATAATGAAATAAAAGACAATAAAGAGATGTATATCATAGGATACATTTGGAAAATATTGATGAATTTTGTTCATTCGAAATCAGTATAGTGGCTTGTCTATCTATATACCATATTCCTGATATGCCATGTGGTGGAGACTGACAATTAATAGAAAGGGTATGATCTTTAATACTTATGAATATAAGTCATAAAATAAGGGTTTTTTAATTGATGAAATTTTACTATTACTATCATTTCCTCCTATGTGTTTCTCTTCCCCTCCCAAAAAGACATTTTTTACTGAAGCAAAAAACAAACAAAAAATCAGCACAACAAATAAATACATTGAAAACGTCTAAAATTAGGTAAAATATGTACCTGTTGTTTACTTCTTATCTCTGCAAAGGGATGGGATGGTATTGACCTCTCATATATATTCTTTTAAGACATGCATGTTCCTTATATATTTGTCAAGTTCACTTTTGATTTATTTTTATTATTCGTTTTTTAAAGTTATTTTATAGTCATTATATTATTTTCTTGATTCTGCTTCCCTTACACTACAAAAATTCATATAAATCTTTCTATACAATTCTATATTAGTCGTATTTGTTATCTCTTATGACACAGCAATATTCCATTTTACTCATGTGCCCAAATCTATATAATCATTCCCCACCTGATTGGAATCTTATGTAGACAATTCATATTAATGTTTTATAGATATATTCCACCACCAAAAGAGAATGCCTCGGTAGGCATAGCAAAGATGAAGATCATTTCAATATCCAAAGCTGACAATAATCATTTCTTACACTAAGAAGGAGCACAAGACAGATGTAATATATACTTTAGAGATGAAATTATAAAGACTTAATATCTGTTTAAATAGTAGAGAATAAAGAGAGGGAAAAATCATAGATGAATCACACTTGGGAAAATAGGAGATTAGGCGACTGATAGTATTATTGACAAAACTTCTTTTAATTAAAAAAAAATTCACAACCTTAGAGGTTGTCTGAACTACTCAGTCTTCTTTCAGATGATGAAATTCAGCCTCAGAGATGTTGTGAGTTTCTCAAAGTTATAAAAGAAAGCATTAGAGCTGGGATTTGAACTCAGGTCTTCTTCCTCAAAATCTAGAAATTGTCCTAGGAGAAGTGAGTGTAAGGCAAAAATAAATTCAATTTTTTCAATCTTAATATTGAGTTATTTATAGGATATTTATATGAATACATCCTACAGGATTGGGTGTGGAGTTTTCACCCAGAAGAAGAGAAAGGGTTGGATCTACAGATGCAGAAGTATCTGCATAAAAATGATTTTTAAAGCAAGTGAATTAAGTAAGAGAGAGGGAGAGATAGACACACACACACACTCACACACACACAGACAGAGAGAGAGATGGAGAGACAGAGAGAGAGACAGAGAGACAGAGAGAGACAGAGAGAGAGACAGAGAGAGAATTTAAAAGACAAGGGAGCCCTTGCGGGAATATTTATAGTGACACGTGGAGAAGCAGGTGAAAAGTTGGTGACTGAGAAAAAAAGGAGTAGTTAGGGAGATTTTATAGAGAAACAGGAGATAAAAAAATACCTCTGAATCTAAGGGAATAAAATATATCAGTTGGGCAGTACTAGTGTGAAAACTTCTGAAAATGCCAAAGAAATCAGTCAGAGAGTCAATAAAGATTCATAAATCACCTGCTATGTGCAGAACTCCATATGAAGTGCTTTACAATCTATACACTCTGAAACCTTGCAGCTAAAGCAGGTGATGTTATAAATGTCCTTCTTAGTCCCTTTTAAGGTACCGTTAACACTTTTTACAATAGTAACATCTTCCTTTTGTCCCCACATAAACGCATATTGTCCTCACAAACGTACTCGAGCTGTATAAATGTGGTTAGCTAACACCCCATTTGTCCTGTTCTTTTCAATATAGGACGTGGATCTTCCAATTGTCCCAAAAATCTTCCACACTCTTGGCGTTGTTTTTCCACTGATCCTTGTCCAGTGTTGTGTTGGAAATCCCTGCGTCTGGGAATCATTCCTATCCTTCATAGTAATATTGTGCCAGGATTGTAATGCATAACCTGAAATATTCAATGTCTGTCCCTCATTAGTATCACAGTCAATTAAGTTTGGCCAATGATGTCCATGTATGATGGTTACAGAGTATAGATATGTCTGAATCTAGGATACACGTGATTGGTCATTGAATAGTAAATGTCATTATGACCCAGTACATAGTCAGTTCAGTACATAACTGTCAGTTAAGTTCTATAGGTGCAGCTGACTACTACAGGAGGAAGGGAGATAACGGGTATTGCTAAGGCAGGCTGTGTCCTTGAGGGAGAAACTGCCTGAGATAGTAGTTTGAGGTTAGAGGGAAATACAATTTTTAAGTGTGATTTTAGCATTAGGGCCCAAGTATATGCACCCAAACACCGCATCGTTCTCCCCTTTTTAAATAGATGAAATCCAAATCTTTTGGGGTAAGGGTCAAAAGTCTCGGTTTCTGCAATTGCTGCCTGCTGAGAGTGGATGTAGAGCTGTCCCTTCCTCACAGGCTCCCAACATTGGAGAGGTCTGTAGCTAGTGTGACACCAGGTCCAGAGGGTGATGGGTCATGGACAGTGGGTCATATAAAGCCAGAAGGGTCATCTTTAAAGTGGAAGACACTAAACCTGGAGGAGAAAAATCTGGTAAGGAGATTAAGCAAACCAAGGCCAAAAAATGACCAGAAGGGGTTAAACGTGGTAGTTACATCATTTTTCTGTATTCTGAAAATACTTCCCCACACTTTCTCAACATATTTACTTTGAGACTGGTACAAAAGTGCCCAGAGCAAGTATCTGGGGATTGGAGGGGCTTCGATGACTCCCACTTGTCCCCAACCTTCTTATCTCCTTTCCATATTTTCAATCAAACCTTTATTTATCTTTCCAAATCTCTTGAACCCATTACTCAGACTGCTTCACTTTCCTTTATATTTCTACTATGAAAAAAGTAGCTCACAAGTAATTGACTTTCACTAGCAAAACTGTATTGTCTTAAACAAAAGAGATTTCTAAGTTGAATCTCACAGCTAAATAGATTTTCATCGATGTTTCACAGGCTTGTTTATCTTTTTCTAGATAATATTCATTCTTGAAGAAAAACTTTAGAAATTAAGTTATCAATTAGTTCAAACACTAATTTTAACTGTTGCTTAGATCATGGAATGACCCCAAATTGAGTTTAAAACAGCAAGATCTTTTCTGCTACATAGATCATTACATATTTATTTTAGCAATACCTTATCTTGAAAATGAAAATTTAGTAGGTTTCACCCCCCTTTTTCTTTGAAAAATATTTCATCTAAAAATATTTCTTTTTCTTTTAAAACCGTTGAAAATTTATCCTGATGTTAGGAGAGTCACTAAACTTTTATAAAGAAAATTATAATAATTTTATAAATTTTATAAATTATATAAATTAAATTAAATTAATTGAATTAAATAAATTTTATGAATTATAATAATTTTAAAATGATACTTCTCTTTTTACTTTGAAGCAAAAATAAATCTTTTAAAATTAAAATTCATTAAAACTTAGTTGACATAAAAATGTCCTTAAGTAACATGAATTCCCAAAGTATTAGAACAAACCAAGTTCTTAA
Organism: Notamacropus eugenii; assembly: GCF_028372415.1. Lineage (NCBI taxonomy): Eukaryota > Metazoa > Chordata > Mammalia > Diprotodontia > Macropodidae > Notamacropus > Notamacropus eugenii. Next base: position 385,863,124 of record NC_092875.1, read on the forward strand.
TTATTAGAGAATTCCTAGATATTAAAAATGCTTTAGTCAAAAATGTGTAATGTAATCTCACATTGATAACAGTAAGAGACTGATTGCAGAAAAACACTAATGCTTTTAAAATCCTTTTAAATCATGAGGGCATCTTAAGGTAATTCTTAAGTAGTTTACCCAAATTTATGAACATGTTCTAATTTCAGATAAAAATAATATTACTTGTCCCAGTAAGATTACACAAAAGGGCTCACATATTTTGCTGGTCACTTGCTAATGATCATAGAAATTTGCTATAGAAGATAAAAGTAGGGACATGTGATATAGCAAATACTACAGGATAAAACCTCTTTGACTCTGTTTGAATTCAGACAAGAGTAAAATTTTCCAATCATGCAGTATCTGTATTATAGCCAGCCTCAGTAATAGTCAGGTGGGAGATATTCCTTTTTTTAAAAAGACACAATGGGGAAACTGACCAGAAGGATCCCATCCTAGGTTGAGTCTAGAACTGTCCCCTTGGTATTTCCTTTCCAGGTAAAAACTTCACCTGTTAACAGTGCAGGATAACATTCCCTCTGAATAACTTGTAGAAGTTCTATCAGATACTGATTTAATGCAAGCAACTATACTCAAATTCAAACTTAAACAAAAATATTTATGATCCCAAATGCTTTTATCTTAAACAGCAAATTTCACTAATCACAACTTAAAACCAAATACAATTATTTGTATTCCCATGGAGTTGCAATAAATAACAAAGATTTACCAGGACTCACATGCACAAGGGATTCCATTTAATATCTTTCCTTCTCAAATTTAAAACTTGTCCTGATATAAAAGTCAATTGTCAAAAATCCTTTCTATCTAATACAACTTTTAAGCAAGTCTCATTCATTTTTTATGAATCATATAAGCCAAACAAATTTCTTTCTTAGGAATTATGACCTTGTCCACATGAAAGGGGCCTTGGCAGTTTTACAAAATTAAAGGAATTGGCACATACCCCATGCCTGCTAACCCCCAAACATATAGGAGGACTGATCTGAATGGGCAGAATCAGTCTAAAAAAATGTTTTACTCAGTTTCTTTCTTTCCACACACAATGGCCATAGACAATGTCAGGTTTAAGCATTAAAGCAGTAACTCCAAAAATTTAGTTAGCAATCTTTCTTACAACTTTTATAAATGATAGCCAAATTGTTTTAGCTGTAACTTCTTTAACAGGCAAAGGTGAAAATACCTGGTTTTCTAAATGGCAATTACAAAACATTATAAAATAAGGTTAGTAGGACTAATAAAATTTTAAATAACATAACTCACTTTACACAATTTTTCTAACATCTTTTAGTTTCAACAAAATTCAAACTACAAATTACTTTCTCTAACACCATTTCTGGATTACAGAGTTAAATAAAAATCTTAATGGTTCTAACTTTTACTCAAGAAAATTTCACTTCTGTGTCCACTCCTTAAAAATGTTTTTTGAAGAAAAAGTTGTGAAATTGCAAGTGGAAGTGTGGGAAACTCTGGAACAAAGTGCAGTGGTGCCTTGTCCCCTCCTTTCTATGTGGGAGTTCAAAGCTTTATCTCTGAGGTGTCTTATCTTCATTTTCAGATTTATGCATTTTCCCAATTTGCCTTAGTGTCAAATAATACAACAAACTCTGACCAGTCTTAAATATCCAATTAGGATTGACATGTTTCACTTAAAATATGACCAGAATAACTACCTCTTCGTTGTATCCCATTATACAAAAACTTCTCTCTTTTAGGAGAGGCATGAGGTAATTAAAACGGTAGTCAATCTGCCTTTCTGATATGAGGGGAAAAATTTCCCCGATTTCTTCTTGTCTTTCTCTCTACCTTCACAACCTAGCCAGGGTTAGAAGTTAAAAAGAGAGAGAGAATTTTACCAACAATTCTCCAATAATTTCCAAAACTTTTATGCTTTCCTAAAACTTCATACCCATGTTGTTCTTCTAGTGGGCTTTGATTAAAGCCCCTTTAAATTTTCACATATCATTTCCTTGTATTTCTTATGTAAAACTGCATTTAACAGTAATATAAACTAAATAATATAAGATTAGTTTCTCTCTTTCTCTCTCCCATTCTCCTCCCTGATGCTGCAACCATCAGAGAGAAGGGATGAGGGGGAGGGAAAAAGATAACATTTCAAATTCCAGCTACAATGGAGTCAGCCGTAATAACTCACACACACACACACACACACACACACACACAGCACATGTAAAGACAGAACACATATATAGACAATAAAAAAAAAGAATCCAAAAACTGAAAAAAAAATTGTCAGAATTTCTCTGCACGAATTATAACTTTGGCTTACTTTCTATCACTGTATTCCAAACATCTTTCATACAATTCAGATTTCCAACTAAATAATCTCGTCCTTCAAGAGTTGTTTAGCTATATTTCACCAATCAGTGGGGTATAGGGCTGTCTGTGAAACGCTGTCTAGAACAGACTGAATGTAAAGACTATCTGGTCCATAACTGATTAATTTCTTTGAGAATTTAAAATCCAGAGGGGTATGTTCTTTTATAGCCGCTCCTGGGTTATAAGGATGTGGGGTTTCTATTAATACCAATGTTAGCCTCATTTCCAAAAGTATTCCTTCTCCTCTTTCTGTGGCTTGCCAAAGGACTTTTTGTACAATCTCTTCAGGCTCTGGGATTTTTCCCAAACTTGTGATCTAAACTTGCATAATGCAGGAGCAGTGGGAGGAGGAGACTCTATTTTAAATTTTTGTGTGACACACTCTATCAAGTCCTTTTCTTTTGTACTAGAGGCTGCATCTACCTTTATTGTATTTGTGGCTAACAGTACTTGTTCGGGTTTCTGAAGACATATTTTAAGTACATTCCCAAATTGAAAATATTGTAACAGGAGAAGCACTTGGTCTGACCTCTCCATAATACACATTCATTTGATTACCTATTTTTTCCCACTTTTCAAGATTTATAGTCCCTTCCTCCAACTCCTTCATGCCTTTCACCACATGAATTATTTCACCTGTCTCTTTAAAATGCCTGGGCTCTAGCCTATTGCTAAAGTGAAACTAATTTGCCAAGCTCAAAGCAAAAGTGACCAAGCAGAAGAAGCGGCACCTTCAGCTCTGGGGGTCATCCTCTGGTCTTTCTCTATGAAGTTCCGAAAGTTGTTCCCCTACCACCTTCCACAGCACTGCCTCACAAGAAGTATTATCAACTAGCCAAGGGAGGCTTTCCTTTTGTGAAGTGGCTAGGTGTTGCCTCACGTTGGGTGCCAAAATATGAAATTCCCAAAGATCTCATGCCTGCATGAGATCTTTCTTCCGGGCACGAATGAATGAGGTGGGAGCAAAGATGGTATGCACTCCATTTATTCTCAGCTAGCTCAGAGTATACCTAGGCATTCTACTTCCACTCATGCCAGAGGTTTGTAAACGCTGTGTGCTGAACTTACGTGCTTGGCTGTTGTTGTTCTTGCTCAAGATAATTGTGAAGGTTGGTTATTGCATAAGGGTGGTCCATCAAGTAAGTCATGTAAGGACATGTTGTCTCAAGAGATTTCTCCCAAGGGCATCATGACCCTGATAACCCAAGAGTTCCAGACCCGTTACAGTTACCAATTCTTTCTCCATTTCATTTTATAGATGAAGAATCCGAGACAGAAAGAGTTAAATTATTTGTTTAGAGTCCAAAAGGTAGTAAGCATCAGAGGCTGAATTTAAAGTCAAGGAGATGAGTCTAATTGATTCCAGGCCTATGCTTTATCCAGTTTACCACCTAGCTGCAGAAATAAGCTATCTGATTTGCTAATGCACACATTTTCTTCCAGGCTCTATGAGATATGCCCAGAAAAGGGAAAAGATTGAAATTCAGAAGGATGGGAGGGGTGGGGAGGGAGGTATTCAACATAGACAGGTTTCCATTAAATGGAGAAAGTAGAAAAAATGTTGATGGAAACGTTTTAAGGATGCAAGGCAACTGTTTATGGATACAATCCATGTTCCAAAGGACAAGACCAACTGTGTTGAAATAATTCTAGAGAGGAATAAATCTGATTTTGGGAACCTAGGCACCTCAGTAGGAAATTGAGAGATTGTGTTGCTTATATTGTAGGTGATAAGTCAAAGTTTTAAAACTCAGTACAACTGGAGGTAGAAAGATGTGTTGAGCCACATAAATGGAGGATCTATATACTTAATATACCCATGAGTCCTAATCTGGAAATACCAAAAATGTAATGGCTAGAATATTGAATTTGGAGTCAGAATATTTGACTGCTACTATTTATAAGAAATGACCTTGGATAAACCATCTAACCTCTCTGTGTTTCACTAACTTCCTAACTTTTAGTTACATAATAAACATCTTATAATTCTAGTTGGTGGAGTCAGTTCCTTAGCCCAACTATATGCGATATGCTTATTACATTTACATATAGACTTCCAAGAATAGAATGGTCATTTCATGTGTTGAAAAGAACACATGAGCACCAAGAACGCATTGTTCTCTATCCTATGATATGTTCAAGGCTTTGTTTCTGGACAAGTATTTATTTTTGTCTGCAATTTGTATTATTATTTCTGAAGTTGTAAATGTTTTATTGCATAGTGTAAATCAAATTATTCATTCTGATTGGTCCATTGATTTTCAACTCTCAAAAGCATTGCATGCTGACGAATACATAAAAGAAACCCTATAGACACACACACAAACAGACACACACACACACACACACACACACACACGTTCCAGCTGTGACAGCTCTCCGTCCAAAACCTCCCTCATCAATGGAGAAGGCAAAATACGATACCCATTACATGTCTGAAGTTAAGCATAACATATTTCTATCCTACTAGCCAAGCTTTTGAGAGGGCAAGAAAATAAAAGAAGTGAAAAAAAAATGTTTCAGTCTGCAATGTGAGTCCATTGGTCCTATCTTTGGAAGTGGATAACATGTTTTAATGGGGAATCTTTTGAATTTGTGGTGGATCATTGTATTGATCAAAGTTACTAAGATTTTTATAGTTACCTATCTTTATGATATTAATGTTAATGTGTATATTGTTCTCCTTGTTCTTTCCCACTTTACTTTGCATGGGTCTTCACAGTTATTTTGTTCCCTCTGAAATCATCTTCTACATTTGCTACAGAACAATAACATTCTATTACAATCATATACAAAAAAGATATTCAGTCATTCTTTGTTGATGGGCATCTCTTAAATTTCCAATTCTCTGATATCACAAAAATATTTTTGTTTGTATAGGTACTTTTCTTTTCTTCTTTGAAGCACCTTAGAGTTCTTGTTGCTTATCTTTCATTCTAGAAGAGCAATGTGACATGAGGGACTTGACAACAATGCATGCTAGTGAATGGGATTTAAGTGAGGGAAGGCTGTGCAAAGTCACCAGCCTCACTTTCTCCTCTGGAGCCATTTGGGTCCAGTGCAAGGTACAGATCAGGATTACTTGAAATGAGCCTGGATTCAGTAGGTGAACATGACCTTTTTAAGCTAAGGTCTTTAACAGATGTCAACTTGACTGAGGCAATGTCCACTCAGTGACTAAGGCTAGCTTAGAAATGTGTCAGAGTATGGTCTCTTTTACCTAGCGGAAAATAAAAGCAACCTGGGAGGGGAAGATCCTCAGTGTTTGTGGTCAGAACAGAAACAATTGCTATTTACATTTACACTGAGCCAATACTGTCCCAATGACAAAGTGGGGCTTGGTAAGGGAACTATTTTTAGTCAATCAATGAGAACCAGAGTTATTAGGGCTTAAGGTGTAGGCTTTAAGAAAATATCTTGGGGTAAAAAATAATGGTAGTATTGCATGAAGAGACATACACATTTATAGCCCTTTGTGCATAGATCCAAATTGTTATCTGAAATGGATGGGCCAGTTCATAGCTTCACCAACAGTGCACTAATATACTTATTTTCCAACATTCTCTCTAAATTTGTTGTTTTCCTTTCCTGTCAGAGTAATCAATCTGAAGGCAATGAAGTGGAATCTCATAGTAGATTTAATTTGCATTTCTCTATTTATTAGTGATTTAGAGATTTTTTTCATATGATTATTGATACCTTTGATTTTTTTTTTCTCTGAAAACTATTTATAACATTTTATCAATTGGAGAATGCCTTCTAATTTCATAAATTTGGTGCCTTTTTCTGTATATTTGAGTGAGGCCTTTAGCAGATACTTTATATAAAGATTTCCAAAGTTTCCTGTTTCTCTTATGATTTTTTCCTTCACTGATTTTCTTTGTGAAAAAAAAACTGTTTAATTTTAGCTAATCAAAATTATATATTTTACCTCCTCTGAACTTTTTTATCTCTTATTTGAATGACGAACTCTTCTCCTATCCATAGATATGATGGATTTTTTCCATGTTCCCCTAACTTGCTTATTATGTCACTCTAAATCATATACCCATTTTGAACTTATCTTGGTATACAGTATGAGATGTTGGACCCTAACTAGTTCATGCCACATTACTTTCTAGTTTTCCCCATTGTTTTTGTTATTGTTGTTAATACTATTGTAGATGTGGAATGAAAAATGAATTACTAATCACCTTGATTTGCTTGAGATCCCTTATTTTTCTGGAGAGGCTGAAATAACCTGATTATCAAAATCAGCCAGTCAGGATGTGGAAAGAGTTTTGCTTCAGTTTGTCCCATCAGTGATCCTTATTGGTATCCACTGGGTAAATTTAGAACACCTCTGCTGTGCCAGCACACACAGGGCTAGCTTAAACTCATACCAGCTCCACATGGACAGCTTGCACAAATATCATGGTTCCAGCTATTCCTCCTATTCTCCTGCGTCCCTTTGTTGTAGAACCATATAAATAATTTCCTAAAACCCCAGTCTTTATAGCTGTAGACTATATTCTGCTATTCTCCTCCAATTTTGCGTTCAACAATAATGCACTCACCAATAAATACTTCTGGGCTTTGCACTTGAACTATGCCTCTGTTCCCTCTTTTCAGGAGGACATGGTATTCCAATTAATCAAAATGTCAATTGTTGTTAAATGTAGTTGTCAAATAGTGAATTGCTGTCCCAATAGCTGGAATCGTTGAGTTTCTCAACCACTAGGTTACAATATCAATTTCCTTAACAGGCACCCTCCCTCTTATATCTTTCATAGATAGGAATTGAAATAATTTAGAACAGACCTAATGAAACTCTAACACTGCAGATAAAGAAAATAGGAAGATTTGAAAATATACCCACATAATCCGATGTTACTTTCTCTCTTTCGTTTTTATTTATGAATTCATGGAAATTTGTATTTGTTTCAAAAAATGCCAGTGGAACAGAGTAGATCAAATTCTCATTGAACAAAGGCAATACAAAAGGTAGCCAGTGTAGAGAATTATAACTTCTATCTGTGATAACCTTTCTCATAATTGGTTGCTGGGAATCTTGAAGTTCCTCATCATGTATAAAAGACGTGTGATAAGACTTCAACAACAGTAAACTTCCTCCTCAGGATAAAAAATGGAACTAAATGTGCATCAGAAATTCTGAGCAAATGGAGAAATGCATAAACTTTGAAAATAAACTTCATTTTCCTGCTTTGTTTTCATTCTGGAAATATTGTATTCTCCTATAGTATCCAGTGTTATCATTGAAGGTAGAATGGTAGAAAGAATGAACAGTGAACAAGGTAATTCACTATTTTTTTTAGAGTGTAGGCTTCATGTCAGAATCTTAGAGTAGGGGTTGAAAACCTGGAGTATATAAATCAATTTCCGGGTGCCAACATGGATGGTAAACATATTAGTATAATAGTTTCCTTTCCAATCATCTGTATTTTGACTTATGCATTTTAAATTATTATTCTGAGAAAGGGTCAATAGCTTTCAATTAACTGCCAAAACAATCAGTGACAAAAGAAAGGTTAGAACCCCTTCCTAGGGATGAAAGAGGTTGGATATATAGGTTTGGGCCATTTTTCAATCTTTAGTAACTCCCTGGGAAGATTATTTTATTGTGACAACAGTTACTTTTACTACTACTTTCACTTTTACTTTCCATTAGCAGGATATCAAATTGAAAAGATCCTTATATGTCCTCTTATATGGATACTTATATTGACTAAATGGGCAATAGGGAGACACTGAAAGTTTGTAAAAACTGAGAGGGCATAATTAGATCAACATTTTGAAAACATTATTTATGGAATTCTGTCACATAGATTAGAAAGGAAAGAGACTGAAGGCTAATTACTCAATTTCTGTTGGTGAGAGATAATGTAGAGCTGAAGTACAGTAGTGGCAGTTATCATGGAAATATGGTAAAGAATGCAAAGTTTGGTGAGAGATAAGCAGGCATGATTTTCTATCCTATTGAATGAATGGATAGAATAGTACAAGTGAGAGAATGGGTCAAAGTCAAATATAATTTCAAATATTTTGTTACTTTGCAGTACAAAAAGGCCAAAATAAATGGTATACATAATTGAAAATTATTGAAAAATCAGGGTGCATATGATTATTTTTCTTTTGCCAAAGGAGGAGGAATCTGTCTGTCATTATACTTAGAAGATAACTTTAAGCAATTTTATTTACAACCACTATTTCACATTTTTTCCCCGTTGAGTTATTGATGCATTATTTTTAATCTATTGATCTTACAACATATTGTAGGCAAAGCAGCTATTAAGCACTTTCTGATTCATGGAATATATCATTCACAAATGGCTGTGAGGTGGCACAGTGGATAAAGTGTTAAACTGGAAGTTAGGAATACCTGAGTTCAAATCTGACCTGAGATACTTACTAGCTTTGTGATCTGAGCAAGTGACTTAACTTCTATCTGCCTCAGATTCCTCTTCTGTAAAATGGAGATAATCATAGTACCTATCTCCCAAGGTTGTTGTGAGTATCTGACACATAAAAACTGCTACATAATTATTTAGTAATATTGTCTTTAAAATTATTACAAAGATCTCAGCACAATAGGTGGAACAAAGTGGACACTTAATTTCTCATTTTCTTCCTCTCTTTTCTAACATGGATGTATATTCACATATAAAAAATATAAATACAAATATGTTTATATATGTGTACACATATATTTTCTCAAGTCATGGCATAAAAGGTAAACAGTATCCTCTCAGGTATTCTATGGCTAACTTGCAATGCAAAAATCACAAAATTTTATGAAACCATAGCATTTTGCTCAAAATCTATTTTAAAATCATTATATATACATGAAATTTATAAATCAAGTAAAACTTTTAAAGCCTTGGTACAAATGAATGCTCCTTCATTTCTTAATATTATACAATTCCAGGACTTAAATTTCCTTCGTAATTATTGTTGTTGTTGCTGTTTTACAGTAATGTCTTTGATTTTTTATTCCTGTTGAGTCTTTGGACATTCTGAAATAAAGGAACACCAGAAATTCAGTGACTCCTTAGAAATAGGAATTAATATACTACGAATAAAATGATTGAATCCTATTATTCCTCAGTTCTTTTCACAATAACTAAAAATTTTAATAACTTCACAGATGTGCCTATGGTATTCCTAGATAAACACTGGCTACTGTGGCCCACAATCTATTCTTACAAATGAGAAAACAGAAAGACATTTAATACTTGTGGAAGCCATTCAACAGTAAATAACAATGGATGATATATTTTTTAAAGAATTTTAATCCCCATAATCAACATATGTTAGGAGAAATTATCAAACTGATAAATCCATGCTGTATTTCCTAGGACAGAGAAATAACTCAGTAGATAGTCGTATATCTTCTCATGTTGCTTGCAAAGTCATTAGTATGCAGTGATATCCATTACAGTGAACATCATAAACATGAAAGCTATTAAATGAAAAAAATACTACTGAATTCTATCCCAGTGAAGAAACTGTGATTTGTTATCAAAATTGATATAAGTAAAACGAAGAGCAAATTGTGCTTTTGATACATAACATGGAAAATTTCTGAAAAAGTAAGTCATTTCTTGTCCAGTCAACATTAATGCTTGGATAGTCAGCAGGTGTCCTAGTTTTTCTTACTTGGATGAATAATACTGAATATGAAGAAGAGAAGATAATTGGAAAGAGAATCACAAGGAAACATTATTTTCTGATATTACATGCTTAATATAATCTTCCTAATATGAAAAGAATCTGAATAAACAACCACTAAATAAAAGCCAAGGGACAAACTTTTATATTGAAATGTTGTGAGACATGTTGGATGTAATAGCTGATCTTAGTACCATGGCTTCTCTCAGAATAGAAACTTTCTAATTTTATGTGAATATATAATTTCATCCGTTTTGGAATTATTTATATATAATTTCATTTTGCTTATTGTAGATTAAAATAATACAATTAATAGTATATTGGACAATTTTTTTAACTCAAGTATTAATTACAATTGACATTCATAAATTAATACTATTTTTTATAATTAGCAAGTATTTTCACTTGCATTATTTCATTTGATTGCCACAATATTCTTGTTAGGGAAACATTGTTCTGACGTCTATTTCCGTGTTGTAACTGGAAAATAATATACAGTGATTTTAAAATAATGTAGCTAATAAATGACATGGGAAAGTCAGGACCATAGTCCAGGTATATTGAAGCAGAGAAAGTGTGATCTTCATTTAACCATATGACAAAAAACATATAGCAAATGTAGTAGCCTCTTTTCTTGAAAATTGAATTTTAGGTATGTTGGAGCCTCACAAATTCAACAGAGGCCTGGAATCAATAGATATAAGATAAATTGTACGTTATGTGGCCTGTAACTGTCCCTAACAAAAAGGAAGCCCCTTCTTATTCTTATTTTTTTTCCAGTTTTTCCTCCATCTCTGTCATTTGATTTTTAAAGTCTTTTAAAACATCTTTTATGAATTCTTTTTGGTCTAGTGACCATGTGACATTACTCTTTGGGAATTTCTTCAATATCCTCCTCTAAAGATTAACCCTGGTCATCTTTGTTCCCATAATAGCTTTCTATGGTTGGATTCTTTCTCCTTTGTCTGTGCATTTTTGGTGGTTATAGCTTAATTTTTGTAATAACCTCCCCACCTAAGGGATGGGGGATGGTGCCTCTTACTCCAGATCTTCAGTTTTCCCCTCTAGCCTGGAACCAAAGCCAAACCTCCAGCCTCCTGTAAATGCCCACAGCCAGGGGCTACCTGCCCCTCTGCTTCTGCACTCACCAGGTGTGTGTTGATTCCTTCCTGCCCCTGCAGCTCTTCACAACACAGCTAGTTCTGGTGTCCCTTATCAGCAGAAGTTCCCTCAATCTTCCTGGATTCAAATGCTCAACTCCCCTCACTATCCCAAAGGCAAAAGTTTCTGTGACTGGGACCAAGGCATCCTCTCAAACCAACTAATCCCAGAGCTTGCCAGTTGTTGTTAATAAGACTGTAGCATGGAGGTGTTTACTGCTCACAAAGACCAAACCTTGTCCTTGGATTTTTCTTCCATCTTCTTAAATTGTGCCGGGAGGATACTGGTTGTGCCCCTATAGTTATTTATCTTTACCTGCACTTTGCTTTCTCTAAGTTGATATTTATCTCTTCTGTAGGGGAAAATCTTGAGAGCTTGGAATTTTCTGACCTATTCAGCTGTCTTCCTAGCATTGCTGTTAGTGACTTTAGCTAATTCACTTAACCTCTGTTTGTCTATTTCCTTATCTTTAAAAGGGATAATAATATCACTTAATTTACATGGTTGTTGCAAGGCTCAAATGGAATAATATTTATAAGATACTTAGTACAGTGCCTCGCCCATAGTAAATGCCATATAATAGCTCTTTACTACTGGTGTTAAAGGAGGACTAACACCTATGACATGAGTACAAATGATACAAATACCAACATCTTTTTTAAAATCACAGTTCTGATCATGTTATTTGACTGATCCAAAATATTCATTTAACTCCTTACTGCTGAAGGATATGTACAGGTATGTATGTCTTCACCTGTAATTAAAGAAATGCAGGAAGATGCCAAGCTATTTTTTTGAGCTCTATTCCTCATTTGTTGTGGTTCAGTTGTTTTTCAGTGTGTTCAATTCTTCTTGACCTCTGTTAGGGTTTTCTTGTCAAAGACACTGGAGTGATTTGCCATTTTCTTTTTCAGCTTATTTTACAGATGAGAAAACTGGGACAAACAGGTTCAGTGTCTCTCCATGGTCACAGTTAGTAAATATCTGAGGCTGGATGAATCTTTCTGACTCCAGACTTGGAACTCCATTCACTGCACCACATAGCTACCCCTATTCCTCATTAAATGTTTTTTGAACCTGGAAAGCTATGCTACTGGAAATTCCTTCATCCTTTAGTTTTCCTTCGTTATGAAGGAATTTTCTTCTTATCTTGATCTGGTGAAATAATTCTAATGCATTAATTTCCAGAGATTAACTGCTCAATGAAGATTTCCCGGGCTAGTGGTGGTGGTGGTGGTGGTGGTCGTGATGATGATGGTGGTGGTAGTGATGGTACTAGTAGTAAGAGTAGTGATGGGGTGCTTGGTTGCATGTACTTGGGCCCCAATTCTAAAATCATATTTCTCTTTAAAAATCACATTTCTCCCTAGCCTCAAAATACTATCTCAGGTAGTTTCTTCCCAGGCCAAGGATACAGCCTGCCATAGCCTCCCTTCCTGTTATAGTAGCCAGCTGTACCTATAGAATTCAGTAGTTTGAACCAGCTGTGTACTGAACTGACATTTACTACTCACTCACCAGTCATATGTATCCTAGACTTAGACATACCTATTCTCTCTTACATTAATCCTGTCTAACAAGATATTGACAAGAGAAACCATCTTTTTCCTGGTCAACCCCGACCCTTGTTTGACTTAGTGATGTTTCAGCCCTAAAACCACACCTTCAGATAGTCCCTGCTTGGACTATTTCCCGATGAATTTTGAGTAAAATACTTGCACAGTAGATATCAAAAGTGCATGTTCCTTGAAGAACTGACGACTCCTTAACTACTCCCTAATCCCACCCCAAAACACCTAGTTAGCACATCTGGCACAAGTAATACTGTAGAACATACTATATAAACTTTCCCTGTACCCCTTTAAGGTTGCAGGTTCCCTTAGAACTCTTGCCTGCTGAAAAGCATAATAAATCTTTACCTTGACTTCAACAATGCTTGATTTCGTGAATTTTTCTGAAGACGACCTGCCCCTGGTACCCAGGTCTTTGTGGGGGTCTCACATCCCCTTTCCAGTCCTCATCAGTAGTAACAGTTCTGCGGAATAGTGGTTGTTTTTTCTTCTTTGCATTTGATGCAGGTCTATGATATCATAGGGTGAAGTCCTGATTTGTGTGAATAGAATTTAGGTGAGGCAGAGTTGCACAAACTCTTTGGCCTCAGCCTCTCTTCCAGACTCATAGAAGGCCAGTTGCAACACAAAAATCAAGACAACTGAAAATTGCTGGGGTTCTAGTGGTGTTTTTGGTGATGCCTTTGATTTCTGTCAAAACTCTAAGCCCTCCATATTGCCTGTTTCAGCTGCTTTCATACCCATTGGAACAAATTGCTCTTATCCACCCATTCCACAGTGGAAATCTTCATGTGCTTGGGGTTGACACTTCCAAAAGGTTGAAGGGTTTGAGGTCAATAAGTTAGCTTCACCCTAGCTTAGGTCATCTGCCAAGACAGATTATCAGGGTGTAGTCACTGTCAAAGCTACAGCTTTCTGGAGTTACAAGGGAGAGACAGGTGTTAGATGGACACCAAAGGTGTATAAGCATCCCTGAAAAGAGCCTGACAGGCACTCACATCATAGGTAGTAGTAAAGAGCAGTTTATATAGCATTTACTATGTGCCAAGCTCTGTCTAAGTATCTTGTAAATATCTGTTTTGATCATTTCAACAACCATGTAAATTAAATGATATTATTATCCCCTTTTAAAGTTAAGGAAATACACAAATAGAGGTTAAGTGAACAACTTAAAGTCACAAAGCTAGTAAATGTTTGAAATTGTACTTAAGATCATGCCCAGGGCTCTTTTCTGCTCCACCTATCTTCAGTGACACAGTTAAAGATAAAGGATCATTTATTTAGAATTAGAAGTGATTTTACTTGTTACAAAGCACACCCCTCCTTTTGTTTTAGAGATAGTGAAACTTAGGCTTCATGACATAGGCCTGACAAAGCAAGGATGGTTTGGCAAAGGCCATGCATGATTCTACTTAAAGCACTTAATAGTAATTGTTCTTTTGACATGTCCTATTTATTTCTCTACCAGTCACAGCCTCCATATAAAATAATTAAGATCAGAATTTTTATAGTATTACATGCTTGTATTTCTGGAATCTATTCCAGTAGCCTGATCTTAGTTTTAAGAAAATAATACTTGTTGAACTTAGTTTCTATCTTCATATAAATCTAATCCATCATGCTTTTCCTCTTTGATTTCTGTATCATAAAAAAAAAAAACAAAACAAACTATACTCTTTCCCATCACATACAGCTCCCATAAAATACAAGTTGTTACCTTGTTATTTTGAACAAATGTCCAATTTCAAGATATAATTTTGAGTCTCATTCTACCATCACTAATGTGATATTATTTAACTCATTGTTTTAATATGTCAAGTTTATGTTACTTGTTACTCAGAGTCTGTGTGCTAATCCATATATACCTTCTCTGCCATGGCCACCTTTTAACATTATAATGCTTTCCCATTAATTTTTGGAATACTGTACCCATAGAAATACCCTTTGCCTCACCCATCCAACACTCCATAGTATTTTCTTAACTTATTTTCTCTGTTAACATCCACACAATTACTAATTCAATGTAATTGTTTTGGTTAGGTTAGAGTCAATTCAGCTAATCATATAAGTTATGCAAAAGAAACAATGTTGATAACATCCTAATGCATTTATATCTGCTCCCATATTTCAAAATGACAGACATAGAAATATCTCATTTATCTATGTATATATGCGTGAACATATATGAGGCATGCACTTCATTACATATTCACATAAATATGCAGAATACATTAATTATACAAATAATATTACTTGTGTGTATGTACTATGCATATTTATATATGTTCTTATATATACATTCAAATGCATGAATATATGTACGTGTGTGTGTGTAGCAGCAGTATAATATTCTTAGCACATATTGCAGCCATTGAAGTGACAGTACAATTCTGAATCACAAAATACAACTGAATATCCACATGGAAGACAGAATCAAAACATTTACTCAAACACCAGAAAGCTAAATCCCAACACCAGAAAGTCAAATCCATCATAGCAACAAAGAAATCCATAAGCATTAACAATGCAGAGGATAGCACCATTCACAAACTTCCCCTCTGTTAGGCTTACTACAGACCAACTCCCTTAAGCAAACGATAAGCAGGTTCCCTTAAACAAAATCACAAACAAGCACTCCCACTCATACTAAGTGCTGTCCCGCCTGCCTACTTTCTCTATCCTTCCAAGCTCTGACTAATCTGACCAACTTCTCTCAGCTCTGCTCCAGCTCCAGCTTTTCCTATTCCTTATAACTTGACTTATTTGACTCAGGATTTCATCTGACTCAAGAAGGTCACATGGATCTATTAATGGATGGGAGAGATCTTTCCATTAAGAAGTAAAATTATATTAACAATAAGCCAAAATGTACAATCAGTACAGTGACAAGAATACTAAAGACAAAATCATTAAAAAACAGAAGAAAAGGAGATCATAGACATTCAGAGTCATGACTATGGGCAAAATGTTTAACGAGACAAAATGTCTAGGAAACTTAAAAAGATACAAGATTACCTGAAATTGAATTTGTTTGTGTATTTAAGAAGAATAATTTTGCTAAAAAACGAAAAGCAATGGAAAGGATCTTCACATTAAATGTTTCTATTTGATCATCATTATATAAAGAAAAGGAATAGACTAGTCAATTAAAACCAAAAACCATTCCCCAATGAAAAAGTTCTCTATAAATTTGTTCACAAATATTTGAGAACAAAATACTCTCAAAAGAAAGAATGAAAATTTGTTATTGTTGTTCAGTTCATTTAGTTATGTCTGACTTTTCTTGACCCTATGAAGCATGTCAGTCCCTTCTTTCCCCCACTGTTACTCAAAGTACGTCATTCTTCATGTTTCCAGTTTCCATGATACTATTTATACATCTCATCTTTTGCTGTTCCCTCTTCATTTTCCCTTTAATTTCTCAACATCAGGATGTGTTCCAATAAGCAGTGTCTTCTCATTAAATGGCCAAAGTATTTAAAAGTCAGTCTTTTACTTTCCAGTGAACAGACTGAATTAATTTCTTCAAGTATTGTTTAATTATATCTTTTTGCTATCCAAGGGACTCTCAAAAGTCTTCTCTAGAATCATAATTCAAAGTATTGATTACGCTGGGATAAGCTTTTCTTCTAGTCCATCTATCACAGCTATGCATTGCTACTGAGGGGGAAAAGCAGCTTTGACCATAGACACCTTGTTGATATGGTGATGTTTCTATTTTTTTTTAGCATTCTGTCTAGATTTGTATTCTTTTTCTTCCAAACAGTAAGCATGTTTCATTACATGGCTACAGTTACAGACTGCAGTGATCTTTGGGAACAAGATGTAAAATCTGACACAGTTTTCATATTTCTTCCTCTATTTACCAGGAAGTGATGGTACAAGTTACCAGTATGTTATTATTACTATTTTTTGTCAAACCTCTAACCATCTCTTACACTCACCTCTTTCTTGCAAACTAATAACAACCAAAGACAGTGAGGTGGCAGAGTTGATAGGTCTTTGGGTCTGAAGTCAGGAAGTCCTGAGGTCAAATTTGACCTAAAACTCTAGCTGTGTGACCCTGGGCAATGACTTAACCCTGTTTCCCTCAGTTTCCATATAAAAGGAGATGTAGAAGTTAACGGCAAACTATTCCAGCAACTCCCTCCCCCCCCCAAAAAAAAATAAAAATGGAGTAGCAAAGAGTAGGATATGTCTGAAATGTTTGAACAATAAGAATTCAACCAAATGAAATAAAAATTAACAGTAATAATAGTAAGAAAAAATATTTTAAAGAGCATGGAATTTTCTTTTCTTACTTAGCCAATTGGTAAAGATAAAAAATATGGATTTAAGAGTCCTCCAATAAATGATTGAATTAGAAGACACAGACAAAAATTACACAGAAGCATGAATGAGTTGTGATTTGTGCTGCTGAGGGTAAATGTCAAAATACTGAGGTCACAAATCATTTGCTTATTTGAGTTATTATTACTGAAAAAAAATACCCTAAAGAAGGTATTAGTCACTATCAAACTACTTGCTTTTCCATTTCTTCAAAATATTTAGTTCAATAGCATTCATATACGCATATGTGTGTATATATGTGTAGATAAATGTATACATACCTCTGGGAACATATATTTCCACTTATATATCGTATGCAAGTATATTGATATATATATATATATATATATATATAATTATTCATATATAACTTATATTCATATATGATATATAATTTACACATAATAAGGAAAAAGCAAGACTGTAAGAACTTATATTTTACCACAAACAACATTTAAAATTGAGGTACCTAAGTGACTTATTGGATAGAGCACTTCACTGAAACCCAGTGCACTTTGTCATAGACTAGACAATAGGTCCCTGAGCAATAGTCCCCCTACCTTCTAAATCTCAGCTGGAATATAATCAGTACCAGGTTCTTTGCCACATGAAAGATGCCTAATGGCACTCAGATCTTCTTCTTCAGTTGGAAGTTCAGTTAAGGAAGTATTGACTTCAATCTGAGATAAACGGTCAATGGCCTCAACTTTGATTGATGATGGTCTGTTGAGAACACAATGGAAGTGTTCAGCCCATCTCTCTAAGATCATGCCCTTATCACTATTTTATGTGGCTCCATCAGCACTGAGTAGTTGTGATGCACCATAGGTTTCTTTTGTCCATAAATACCTTTCAGGGAATCATAAAAGTGCTTTGGATTGTTACTATCAGTATAAAACTGAATTTCATCGGCCTTCTTACTGAGCAGGTAATTCTACATCTCTCCAAGTTTTAATTCTCCTTTTGTTTTGATGGAATTAAATGCTGCCTTCTTAGAGATAGATTAACTATGCTGCTGGTAAATCCTGTGGAGTTGTCGTTTTTCGTTTAGCAGCTTCTGTATTTCCCCATCATTTTCATCAAACCAGTCTCGGTGTTTAAAGTGTTCTCACCCAGATGAACAAATGCAGTGCTGTACATCAAATCTCTGAAAGCTGCCAAATCTTTATCTGCCCCACTGTTGCCAATTGTGTGTTGGCTCAACTTTCCCTCCAGGGTAGCCACAAATTGTTCATGTTCAGAGAAGAACTCTAATTTCTTGACATTAATTCTTCTAGTAATCATTTTGCCTGGGGGTGGAACTTTTGATGAATGCAAATACTTAGCTTGGAAAGGATAACTCTGTGATCAGTCCAGCATTCTGCACCATACATTGCCTTCATCACTCGCACATCTTATCTGTCTCTTTTCCATACAATCACGCAGTGTATCAGATACCAATGTTTGCTGCATGGGTGCATCCATGAAGGTTTATTGTGTTTAGGTAAACAGAAAACAGTGTTGGTGATGAGAAGGTCATGTGATGCACAAGCCTTCAACGGTAAATGACCATTGCTGTTCCTGTTTCCAACCTTCCAACTCCTGTTTCCAAATTCCTCCCTAGGACTCCCTGCCAAGTCTCTTTGTCTCAGCCTACCCTAGCATTAAAGTCACTCAGAATGACAAGCTTGTCCTCTTTTGACACTTTGATGATGAGAGTCTCTAGTTCTTTATAAAATTTTTCTTTGACCTCATCAAGGTTCATCTTGTTGGGAGCATAGATACTGATGTTTGTGTCATGACGTTTCCCTGCAAGTGTCAATCACATTTTCATGAGCCTGTCATTTACTCTTTTGGCAGGCATACCAGCTTGCTCACTAGATTAGTTTTGTTTGCAAAACCAATGCCAGCTTCATAACACTCCCCTTCACTGTGGCCTATCCAGAAAAATGTGTATTCAACTCCACTTCACTAAGCTGACCTTCATTTGTCAGCCTTGTTTCACTCAGGTCTGCCATTTGAGTTCTCTTGCAATAGTGGACAATGCTCTCGTGCCTTCCCAGTTGCCAGTGGAATGGGACAGGGCTGTTGGCTTGCTCCATGCTTTTTAGCATGATCTTTTCAGCTGTGTTCTTAAATGCTTTCAATGAAGATGAACAAAGCATCAAGGTCAACTACTGTACGGATGGCAAATTCTTCAATCTGAAAATGCTACAAGCCAGGACCAAAGTGGAGGAAGAGCTGGTGCATGATTTTCTGTTTCCAGATGATTATACACTCAATGCAGCCTCTGGAGCTGAGATGCAACAAAGTATGGATCAATTTTCTGCTGCCTGTTCTAATTTTGGCCCAATTATTAACACCAAGAAAACACAGATGCTCCATCAACCAACAAGATACCATCCGTATGTGGAACAATTGCTTACAACAAATGAGTAAGTTTTGAATGCTGTGGGTAAGTTCACTTGCCTTGGTAGGGTACTTTCCAGGGACATGCACATTGAAAATGAGGTTGGCACACACCTTGCCAGAGCTAGCTCAGTGTTTGGGAGGCTAAGAAGAAAAGTTTGGGAAAGAAGAGGTACTAGATTGACTACCATATTGAAAGTCTACAGAGCCTTTGTGCTGACCTCATTGTTTTATGCCTGTGAAACATGGGCAGTCTTCCAGCACAGTGCCAGGAAACTGAATTGCTTTAATTTTAATTATTTTAGGAATATTCTGAAGATCACCTGGCAGGATATGGTACCAGACACTGAGGTCCTTTCTTGAACTGAACTGCTAAGTATTTAAAATAAGCTTCAGAGATCACAACTCTGGTGGGCTGGGCTTGTGGTTCAAATGCAAAATGTATGCTTACCAAAAAGATTATTTTATGGAGACTATTTTACGGGCAGGTAATCACATGGTGGTTACAAAAAGTGATATAAGGACATTCTCAAGGTCTCTCTCAAGAACTTTGAATTTTATTATGCAGCATGGAAGACACTGGCACAGGACCACTCAGCATGGCGTTCCCACATCAAAGAAAAGGTGTTGTGCTCTATGAGCAAAGAATAATTGAAACAGCACAAAAGAAATGTAGGATTCACAAATTTGGAGTATCCACCCCAAATGTTCACACAAACTATGCCTGTGCAATCTGTGGGAGAGCATTCTTAACTTTTATTGGTCTGATCAGCCATAGTCTGACACACTGAAACTTAAATTTATCATGAGATGTCATTTTGGTCCACTTCAAGAATGAAGGACAAGCAACCAACTAACTATTTGTCAATAATAAGTGCTTTTATTTCCCTTCCAGCTTGATCGATTTATTTATTTATTTATTTATTTTTTCATTAAAGGTTCATTCCGTGACTACTTCTTAAAAAGTCCTATTCACTGAATGGGCGTTATCTCACTCTAAGTGAGTACCTGAAGCAGCCTTAGCCAAAAAAGTCCTTGGTCTCCCATTGTATTCTGGACCACCTCCAGTCATCCAAATGAATATCTGGTCAATGGATCCAGATGGCTCAGGACGAGAAGGTGAGAGTAATGACTTTGCACAGCCCTCACTCACTCAAAACAAAGTCAAGTATAAGTCATGTCATCATTTTGCTGATGTCATGGTCTTCTTCAAAAACAAAGGATGAACACACCAAGCAAACCTGAATTTAAATCTGCCTTCAGACATTTACTGTCTCTGTGTCACTTAACCTCTGTTTCTCTTAATCCACTGGAAAAAGAAATGGTAAAGCACTCTTGTATCTTCTCAAAGAAAACTTGTTAGACACTATTGATGTCATTTACTAAGTTATGAAGAGTCATACATGACTGAACCACTGAACATTCATAACCTCTCAAGTGACCAAAAATTCATGGAATAAAACATATTACTATGCTTATTTTTACTTAACTATTGAAAATGTTTTGATTTAATAGGAAAATAAAATTCTTTAAAGAATCTTTTAGTAATGTGTCTTCCTCAAATTGAGAACTTAAAATATTTCTCAATAGAGGCAAGAACAGAAATAACTTCACCAAATTATCTAATTATGATTTAGTGAAGAAAAAATAAATAAACTCTTATAGTACCCAAAATGGTGCCATTATCATGACTTCAATCCAATGCATATTCCAAAAAGAAATAATTCCTTACAGATAGTAAGGCCTTCAAGATATTCCTCTTTGGTGATGAAAAAGCTACTTTATTTTAGCAAACCCTGGAATACTATGAAGTCTCTTCTTTGAAATCTATCATTACTTAAAACAGTTTAGTTAATCTAGTGATAAAAACAAAAACAAATAAAATTCTTTTGTCAGACTGGGATGTGTTTTGTATGACATTTCCACAACAGTCCATTCCTCTTGGGCACATTTCTTGGACATATAGTAGAGCTTCTCTCTGAGTCTTAACTAGAATGGAATGAGGAAACAGCACATTTGATGGTAATTGAAACAAGTTACCATAAAATACTTAAACTGAGTTACTCAGAGTGTTCTGGAGATACATGACCAAAGAATATTATGGAATTTATGAGGTCAGATATCTCAACTGGGATATCACCAGCATAGTATCCAGATTGATCATGTTAAAAATGTGTGCAATAACAGTTGGATAATCTATGCATCCATTTGCAATGATGTAATATTATGAACTCCAAAGAAAGTTCTCTAGCATTCCTATTGGACTCCTATAGGAAAATGTGTAGTAATGCACAGAAATTTTAATGGAATGAGGAAATATGGATCAGTCGATATGCATCATTTATAAGAGAATCCACACTGATGAGATTATAGATCCAGTGATGTAATAAATAATCCTAGACTGTGAAATTTGAGGGGGAACTTGGATATCATTGTATGCAATTTCTATCTGAAGAAAAATCATTTTGTCAGGACCTGACATTCCACTATTATAGAAGAATGGATAAAAAGAATAAATAAAGGGGTGTAAGTCTATGGCCTTATTGCTTCCTGGGAAATGAAAAGTAAAACAAACAAAACAAGGAGAGAGAAAGATAACATAAAAAACAACCTAAATAGAAAGCATTTGGGTTATGATTTGCTAGAGTAAATGAAGATACTAAATTTCAGGTTAACATAAAAAACAAATTGCAAAGATTCATTGTTAACTTAAAATAGGAGAAATATCTATGTATGCATGTTTAATGGAACAAATAACAAACTTTGTAATTCTGTAAGAAGATTAAATTTCCCCCCCAAAAAAATAGAAGAGAAGAGTACTCATCATAAAGTGTTTTTTCTGCCATCATAAACATGATTAAAGCGCTTGAATACATACAACACTAATACCATCTTTTCATCATAGTTCCTTTAAAATTGTCTTGGATCATTGTTTTCATCTGAGTAGCTAAGTTTTTTTCACAGCTTGTCATCATTGTAGCATTGGCATTATTGTATATGATGTTCTCTTTCTCTTCATTTCTCATGTATCAGTTCATACAAGACTTTCTAGGTTTTTCTGAAAATATTCTATTCATCATTTCTTAAAGCATAATAGTATTCCATTATAATAATAGTGCGTGTCATTCAGTTATTCCTCAATTAACAGGCATCTCCTCAATTCATGATTCTCAGATATTTGAAAACGAAAACGGATACTATAAATATTTTTGTTCATGCAGGTCCTTTCCTCTTTTATTTCATTTCCTTGGGAAAGTGAATTTGTCGTTGTCTTAATGAGTGAAGGGACAGGCACAGTTTCAAATTGTTAACCAGAATGGTTGGAATAATTCACAATTCCAGCAGCAATGCATTAATTTCCCTAATTTTCCACATTCAAAACAGGATTGATTATTTTTTTTTCAGTCATGTCAGACAATCTGAAAGGTGTGAGGTGATATCTCAATTGTTTTAATTTACATATCTCTAATCAATAATGATATTGCATATTTTTATGTGACTCATAATTTTGACTTCTGAAAATTTTCTGTTTATATCCTTTGAGCATTTATCAACTGAAGAATGAGTATTATTTTTATAAATTCGTCTCACTTGCCTATACATTTGAGTAATGAGCATTTATGAGATAAATCAATTATATAGGACCTTACCAGTTTAAATACATATATATATGTATATGTATATGTATATATACATATATGTGTATATGTTTGTGGGCATATATGTAACTTCCTTTTTTACGTTTTGAAATCCAAGAATCCTTTCTTATTGAACTTCCCATCATTTTCTTGCATGTTTCATAGTCTTTAGTTTTATTTCTTACAAGCTCAGTTCCTTACACCTAGTATAATCATACTACTCAATTGGAAGGGTGAAGGGAAGGGAAAATATTTCTGAAGTATCTACTATACGACAGACAAAGTGCTGAGTTCTTTGCAAATATTATCTCATTTGATCTTCACAACAACATTGGAAAGCAGGTACTATTAATATCCTGAGTTATAACTGAGAAAATTGAGGGAGACAGAGAATCGATGACTTTCCTGGGTAACTCAGTCAGTACCAAATAGCATCCTGCTTGTCTCTCTGTAATGTTTCAAATAACAACATTCATTCAGCATTAGAAAACTGTCCTGATTCCTCCACATGATAGTATCTGGCTATTTACATGATCACATTTTAGAATTTTCAAAGTACTTTGCAGTTCTGTTATTCTTATGACAAATAATTTTGTAATACTTATCAGGTTATAAGTAGTAGGACTCACCATGTTCCTGTAGGACTAGAATCATGTTTCTTTTTCCAAACTTTAGTAAATTAGCTAATATCTAGCAGGGTTTTGTAAAACAGTTGTTAAATTTAATGATATTTAATTTAATTATTTTGTTATGTATTCAGAGAAAACTATTTTCTAGTGAAATACATCTCTACTCTGTTAGTTCAAACTTAGGTCAAATCTAATATAGTATCTGCAAGACTTTTTTTTTGTTACGAAAAAATAGGTGTTCAATGAAGGAATCAAAATTGACAAAAAGTGATCAGAGAAATAAAGAAATGTCTTAATTAGAGGCTTCTACATTTGAATATTATGTCTAATGAGTTATTGAGGCACCTGAAGGAATGTCCAAGGGAGAAACTAAGGATAATGAACTAATTACTGACATGCAAGGAAATTGTAAAGTTTGCATTTCGCTTTCTGGCTTTTCCACTATTTTGTAAATTTGGGAGAAAACATTTTATCTTTACACTTTATTTTTAATTCATAGGAAGGATTATTTTTTAAAAGTAACAAAGCTGTACTATATAACAGAGTAGCATTGACAAAGCTTTTAGGAATATTTATGAATTTTCAATTTCATGAAATGAATGTAATTTTTTTTTTTTTGGATAACTAAAAGTTAGGCGGGAGAGGAGCCAAGATAGCGTAGTATAAAGATACACATATGCTAGCTAGCTCCGAACCCACAGCCTATAAAATACCTGTAAAGAAGAACTCCCAACAAATTCAGGAGTAGCAGAAGCCACAGAACAACGGAGAAGAGGAGATGTCTGTTCTAGAGAGACCTGAAAAACTGACACGAAAGGTCCGTTGCACCTGGGACCCACAGCAGAGCCCAGCCCTGCCTTGGCTGCCCGGCACTGAGGGGAACAGATCCAAGCAGGCTTCAGGAACAGAATCTCCAGCAGTCGAGCAGGTCCCTCCACCAACAGGTGCCAAAGGTCAGTGAGAGGGTCTTTTCAGCTCTCCGAGAGGGGAGTGGGGTGTCCCCATAACTCAGGCCCCTTCAGGAGGCAACAGTGGAGGCACCAGCAGACAAGGACTCCCAAAGCAGGCAGGAGTTCGGATCCGTTGTTGAAGGTCTCTGCATAAACTCCCTGAGGGAGCTGAGCCCTGTGAGGTGCCCCTGCCCCCACCTGAGCACCTGAACTTAATCTCACACTGAATAGCAGCCCAGCCACCACGGGAAAGCTCTGAGGCTGGGAAGCAGCATTTGAATCTCAGACCCCAAGCCCTAGCTGGGTGGATCTGGAAGCGAGGTGGGTGTGAAGAGGACATTCAGAAGTCAAGTAACTGGCTGGGAAAATGCCCAGAAAAGGGGGAAAAAATAAGACCATGGAAGGTTACTTTCTTGGTGTACAGATATCTCCTCCCTTCCTTTTGGAGGAGGAAGAACAATGCTTACCATCAGGGAAAGACATAGAAATCAAGGCTTCTGTATCCTAAACATCCAAAATAAATATTCAATGGGTTCAGGCCATGGAAGAGCTCAAAAAGGATTTTGAAAATCAAGTTAGAGAGGTGGAGGAAAAAGTGGAAAGAGAAATGAGAGAGATGCAAGAAAAACATGAAAAGCAGGTCAACACCTTGCTAAAGGAGACCCAAAAAAATGTTGAAGAAAATAACACCTTGAAAAATAGCCTAACTCAATTAGAAAAGGAGATTCAAAAAGCCAATGAGGAGAAGAATGCTTTAAGAAGCAGAATTAGCCAAGTGGAAAAGGAGATTCAAAACTCACTGAAGAAAATAGTTCTCTCAAAATTAGAATGGAACAGAAGGAGTCGAACGACTTTATGAGAAACCAAGAAATGACAAAACCAAACCAAAAGACTGGAAAAATGGAAGAGAACGTGAAATATCTCATTGGAAAAACAACTGACACGGAAAATAGATCCAGGAGAAACAATTTAAAAATTATGGGACTACTAAAGCCATGATCAAAAAAGAGTCAAGACATCATCTTTCATGCAATTATCAAGGAAAACTGCCCTGATATTCTAGAACCAGAGGGCAAAATCAGTATTCAAGGGATCCACCAATCACAGCCTGAAAGAGATCCTAAAAGGGAAACTCCTAGAAACATTGTGGCCAAATTCCAGAGTTCCCTGGTCAAGGAGAAAATATTGCAAGCAGCTAGAAAGAAACAATTCAAGTATTGTGGAAATACAATCAGGATAACACAAGATCTAGCAGCTTCTACATTAAGGGATCGAAGGGCAATGAATATCATATTCCAGAAGTCAAAGGAACTAGAATTAAAACCAAGAATCACCTACCCACCAAAACCAAGTATAATACTTCAGGGGAAATATTGATCTTTCAATGAAATACAGGACTTTCAAGCATTCTTGATGAAAAGACCAGAGCTGAAAAGAAAATTTGACTTTCAAACACAAGAATGAAGAGAAGCATGAAAAGGTAAACAGCAAAGAGAAGTCATAAGGGACTTGCTGAAGTTGAACTGTTTACATTCTTACATGGAAAGACAATATTTGTAACTCTTGAAACTTTTCAGTATCTGGATAGTGGATCGGATTACACACACACACACACACACACACACACACACAGAGGCATGCACACACATACAGACAGAGAGCACAGAGTGAATTGAATAGGATGGGATCATATCTTAAAAAATCAAATTAAGCGGTGAGAAAGAAATATATTGGGAGGCGAAAGGGAGAAATGGAATGGGGAAAATTCTCTCTCATAAAAGAGGCAAGCAAAAGAATTTTTAGTGGGGGGAAAAAGATGAGAGGTGAGAGAAAAAACATGAAGTTAACTCTCATCACATTCCACTAAAGGAAGGAATAAAATGCATACTCATTTTGGTATGATAACCTATCTTACAATACAGGAAAGTGGGGGAGAACGGGATAAGCAGGGTGAGGGGGATGATGGAAAGGAGGGCAATGGGAGGAGGGAGAAATTTGAAGTCAACATTCTTGGGAAGGGACAGGATCAAAAGAGAGAATAGAAGCAATGGGGGACAGGATAGGAAGGGGGGAAATGTAGTTAGTTTTACACAACACGACTATTATGGAATTCATTTTCAAAACTCCACAGATATGGCCGATATTGAATTCTTGGCTTTCAAAGTCAATGGGTGGGGAGGGAGGGATGAAGAGAAGTTGGAACTTAAAGTTTTAGCAACAACTGTCAAGTTCTGTTCTTGCTAGTAGGAAATAAGAGATACAGGTAAAGGGGTATAGAAAGTTATTTGGCCCTACAGGACAAAAGAGAAGATGGGGACAAGGGAAGGGAGGGATGATAGAAGAGAGGGCAGATTGGTGATAGGGGCAATTACAATGCTCGGTGTTTTGGGATGGGGGGAGGGGACAAATGGGGAGAAAATTTGGAACCCAAAGTTTTGTGAAAATGAATGTTAAAAGTTAACTAATTAAATTTTAAAAAATAAAAAAAAATACAATCATAATCATGTTACTATGGCCATTTACAGCCTATTTGATTATTCTGCCAAAGAACAAACTATGACTATGGTAGCATAGCTTGACGGATGGAAATAAGTGTAGTAAGTGCCTACTACTGTCCTCACGTTATTGAAGGGGAAACTGAGGTTAAACTTAACTTAATTTCTTCTTTGTTTATTCTTATTCCTTCAATTTCTTTATCTTGTCTAATTGCTACAGCTCACATTTCTACTAACATATTGAATAATAGTGGTCATAACAGACATCCTTGTTTTACCCCTGCTCTTACTGGAAATGCATCTAGTTTATCTCCATTGCATATAATGCATGTTGAAGGTTTTAGGTAGATACTACTTATAATGTTATGGAAAGATCCCTTTATTCCTATGTTCTCCAGCGTTTTTACTAGGAATGGGTGTTGTATTGTGTCGAAAGCTTTGTCTGCATCTATTAAGATGATCAGGTGGATTCTGTTAATTTTGTTTTTGATACGATCCATAATGCTAATAGTTTTTTTTAATATTGAACCAGTCCTGCATACCTGGTATGAATTCTTCCTGATCCTAATTTATTGTTCTCGTGATAAGATCCTGTATTCGTTTTCTAAAATCTTATTTAAAATTTTTGCATGTATAGTCATTAGAGAAATTGGGCTATAATGTTCTGTCTCTGTTTTGTCTCTTCCTGGTTTAGGTATCAAAACCATATTGGTATTATAAAAAAAATTTGGGAACACTCCTCCAATTTTCAAAAATAATCTGTATAGTATTGGAATTAACTGTTCTTTAAATGTTTGATAGATTTAACTTGTAAATCCATCTGTCCCTGAAGGCTTTTTCCTAGGGAGTTGATTTATGGCTTGTTCAATTTCTTTTTCTGAAATGGGGTTGTTTAAGCATTCAACTTCCTCGTCTGTTAATCTGGGAAATTTGTGTTGTTTTTTTTTTAAATATTCATCCATCTCATTTATATTGTCTATTCTATGGGCATAAAGTTGGGCAAAGTAATTTCTAATTATTGCTTCAATCTCCTCCTCAGTAGAGATGAGTTCACCTATTTCATTTTTTGATACTAGCAATTTGATTTTCTTCTTTCTTTTTTTAAATCAAATTGACCAAAAGTTTATCAATTTTTATTAGTTTTTTTTATAAAACCAATTATTAGTTTTATTTATTAATTCAATGACTTGCTCAATTTCATTTTTTTTAATCTCTCTTTTGGTTTTTAGTATTTCCAATTTGGTAGTTTCAATTTGTTCTTTTTCTAGCTTTTTCAGCTGCATGCCCAAGTCATTGATCTCTTCTTTCTCTATTTTATTCATGTAGGCATTCAAAGATATAAAACCTCCCCTAAGAAGTGCTTCTGCAGTATCCCATAAGATTTGGTATGTTGTCCGATTATTGTCATTCTCTTGAATAAAGTTGTTGATTGTTTGTATGGTTTGTTGTTTACCCCACTCTTTCTTAGGATTAGATTATTTAGTTTCCAGTTGATTTTTGGTTTATCTTTCCATGGCCTTCTATTTGATGTAATTTTTATTACATTATCATGTGAGAAGGATTCATTGACTATTTCTATCTTTCTGCACCGGATTGTGAGGATTTTTTGTCCTAGTAAATGGTCAACTTTTGTATATGTTCTACATACTGCTGAGAAAAAGGTATATTCTTTTCCATTCTCATACAGTTTTCTGCAGAGATCTAGCATATCTACCTTATCCAGAGTTTTATTGAACTCCTTAACCTCTTTCTTGTTTATTTTCAGGTTATATTTATCAAGTTCAGAGAGAGGGAGGTTGAGGTCCCCCACTAGTATAATTTTGCTGTCTATTTCTTCCTTCACTTCCCTCAACTTCTGCTCCATATATTTGAATACTATACCACGTGGAGCATACATGTTTAGTAATGATATTGCTTAATTGTCTATGGTGTCTTTTAGCAAGATATAGTTTCCTTCCTTATCTCTTTTGATTACAACCATTTCGGCTTTTGCTTTGTCTAAGATTGGGAATGCTACCTCTCCTTTTATTACATCAGCTGAAGCACAATATATTCTGCTCCAGCCTTTGACCTTTACCCTGTGTATATTCCCCTGCTTCAAATGGGCTTGTAAAAAAACATATTGTTGGTTTATGGCTTTTAATCCATTCTGCTGTCTGTCTCCGTTTTATGGGAGAGTTCATTCCAACTACATTCATAGTTATGATTACAATCTGCGTGTTTCCCTCCATCCTCTTTCCCACCATTTATGCTTTTGGTTCTCCCGTCTCCCTTCCCCTCCTCAATAGTTTTCATTTTTCACCACCTCCTCCTGCAGGCTTCCCTTCCTTCTTTTAGCTCCCATCCCTTTTAGTCCCATTTACCCTTACTGCTTCTTCCCTCTCTTTTAGCTTCCCCTCCTCTTTCTTCCCCCTTCCGCTCCTACTGCTTATAGAGCTAGTTATGATCATACTTAATTAAGTTTATTGTTCCCTCCTTGAACTAAATCAGATACTCATCTCCCTCCCTTTTTTCCCTCTAGTATAATTTTCTACTTATTCCTGTGATGTAATTTACCATTTTCTGCTTCCTCCTTTTCACTCCTCCTGTTACAGTCCCTTTGCATGCTTAAATCGTATTTTTATCATCACATCATTTGTTTCATATCCTTTCCCTCTATGTATATCC
Organism: Notamacropus eugenii; assembly: GCF_028372415.1. Taxonomy (NCBI): domain Eukaryota; kingdom Metazoa; phylum Chordata; class Mammalia; order Diprotodontia; family Macropodidae; genus Notamacropus; species Notamacropus eugenii. The sequence goes on from NC_092875.1 coordinate 385,893,002, forward strand.
CTTTTATATTTCATAATAGATGTACATTTCTCAAGATTAGCAGGTATCATCTTCCCTTATAGAGATGTAAACAGTTTGCCCAGATTGAGTAACACGATTTTGTTTTATTTTTTCTTCCCCTGTTTACCTTTTTATGCCTCTCTTGAGACCTGGGTTTGAAGATGGAATTTTCTAATAATTTCTGGCTTTTTTTGTCAGGAAGGTCTGGAAATCCATCACTTCGTTGAATGACCATCTGTTTGCCTGAACGTTATGCTGAACTTTGCTGGGTAGTCGGTCCTTGGTTTTAGTCCCATCTGCTTTGCCTTATGACATGTTGGATTCCAATTCCTTGGAACTTTTAATTTAGAAGCTGCAAGGTCCTGTGTGATCCTGACTATAGCTCCTAGATATTTGAATGGTTTCTTTCTGGCTGCCTGTAGTATTTTCTATTTTATTTGATAGTTCTGGAAATGGGCAACAATATTTCTTGTGGTTTTGAGCTTGGGATCTTTTTTGGGAGGTGAACGGTGAATTCCTTCGATGACTATTTTGCCCTCCGTATCTAGCAGGTAACAAATGACCTAAATTCCTATATGAATAAAATAAAGAAATAGTAGATCATGGAATAGGGCATGCAGCTGAAAAAGCTAGAAAAAGAACAAATTGAAAGTCTCAATCCAAATACAAAATTAGAAATACTGAAAACGAAAGGAGAGATTAATAAAATTGAGACTATGAAAATTATTGAACCAATAAATAAAACTAGTAGTTGGTTTTCTGAAAAAAATATATAAAATTTGAAAACCATTGGTAATTTGATTAAAGGAAAGAAGAAAACCTGATTATGAACATCCAAAATTAAAAGGGTGAACTAACCTCCAATGCCCAGGAAATTAAAACAACAATTAGAAATTATTTTGTCAACCTGCATGCCCATAAATTAAACTGTCTGAATGATACGATTATTTTTTAAATGTAGGTTACAGAGATAAACAGAAGCAGATGTTGAATACTTAAATAACCCTCTCAGACAAAGAAATTGTACAAGCTGTCAATGTCTCCATCAAAAACTTCTGCACCAGATGAATTTAAAAATGAATTCTATCAAACATTTACAGAAGAGTTAATTCCAATACGATATAGACTATTAGGAAAAATTGGAGGACTCCTCCCAAATTAGTTATATGAAAAAATATGGTTTTGATACCTAAGCCAGGAAGAGTCAAAAGAGAGAAAGAAAAGTATAGACCAATTTCTCTAATGCTTATAGATGCAAACATTTTAAATAATGTTTTAGCAAAAACAATATATCAATTTCTCATAAGGAAAACACATTTTGATCAGGTGGGATATATACCAGGAATGCAGGGTTGGTTCAATATTAGGCAAACTATTAGCATTGTGAAGTTCAAAATAGATAATTTTGATTACATTAAATAGAAGAGTTTTTTCACAACCAAACCCAACGCAAGAAAGATTAGTAGGGAAACAGAAAACTGAGAAAGAATTTTTGCAACTACACTCTATGATAAAGACCTTATTTCTAAAATATATAGATAATTGAGTCAAATTTACAAGAATACAAGCCATTCCCCATTGGATAAATGATCAAAAAGATGAATAAGCGGTATTAAGAGGAAGAAATTAAAGCTATCTATAGTTACATAAAATGCGCTAGATCACTATTGATTAGGGAGATGCAAATCAAAACAACTGTGTGATACCACATCACACCTATCAGATTGACTAACATGACAAAACAGGAAAGTGGTCAATATTGGAGAAGATGTGGGATGGTTCAAACACTAATTCATTGCTGGTTGAGCTGTGAGCTGATCCAACTGTTCTGGAGAGGAATTAGTAACTATGTCCAAAGGGCAACAAAAACGTCCATACCCTTCGACCCAGCAATGCTGCTTCTAGGACTGTATTTCCTAGAGATCATAAAAATGGGAACCCACATGTACTGCAATATTTATTGACTATTTCATTGTGTTGGCTAAAAACTGGAAATTAAGTGGATGTCCACTAACTGGGCAGTGGCTGAATAAATTGTCATATATCAGTATAGTGGAATACTATTATGCTATAAGAAATGATGAGCAGGAAGTCTTCAGAGAGGCCTGGAAAAACTTAAATAAGCTGATGCTGAGTGAAAGGAGAAGAACCATGAGAACTTTCCGCTTGGAAACAACCACAGTGGGCTAGTAAATTTTTCTGGTAGACTTGGTACTTTATTACAAGGCAAGAACTTAAAAGAATCGCAGGATTTTCTTGAGGGAAAACACCTTCCATATCCAGAGAAAGAACTGAGGAATTTAATCACAGAATGAAGGAGAAAATTCTCTTTTTTATTGTTTTGTTTTGTTTAATGATTTCTCCCATTAATTTTAATTCCTCTATGCAACATGACTACATTGAAAATGTTTTTAATATGGATATATGTGTAGAACCTATGTAAAATTGTGTGTCATCACAGAGAGGGAGTGGGGAGGTAGGGGGACACCAGGGGGAGGGAGAGGATAATATCTAAGATATATGGAAGTGATTGTAGAACACTAAAACCTAATAAATATTGTAAAAAAATAAAAAAGAAGATTTTGAAATATTAATATATGTGTATATACATCCATATATATATATATATATATATATATATGTATGTATATCACAGTTTAACAAAAAAGGAAGGTGAATACTTAAATAAGTCCATCTCAAGAAAAGAAATTGAGTGAGCCATCAATGAACTTCCTAGGAAAAATTTCCAGGGACAGATGGATTTACAAAAGACTTCCATCAAACATTTAAAGAATATTTCATTCTAATACTATATACATTTCTTGAGAAAATTAGGGGGGAAAGAGTCCTCCAAAATTCTTTCTATGATGCAAATATGGTTCTGATAAAAACCAGTAACCCCAAAGGAGGGAAAGAAAACTATAGACCAATTTCTCAAATGAATATAAGTGAAAAAAATTAAATAAGATTTTAGGAAAAATAATATAGCATCTTATCATGAGAGTAATACATTATGATCAGGTAGGATTTATACTAGCAATGCAGGTAAGGTTCAATATTAAGATGACTATCAGCATTATTGACCAGATACGCAAAAAATTGTAACAGAAATCACAAGATTGGCTCAGTAAATGCAGAAAAATATTTGGACTAAATATAACACCCATTTCTATTGAAAACACTGGAGAGCATAGGAACAAATGGCACTTTTCCATGAAATAATAAGGAGTGTCTACCTAAAACCATCAGCAAGCATTATATGCAATGAGGATAAGGTAGATGCATTTCCAATAAGATCAGGGGTGAAATAAGGATGACCATTATCACCTCTGGTATTCAATATAGTACTAAAAATGTTAGCTGTAGCAATAAGTGACGAAAATAAAATAAAGGGTTTAGAATAAGCAAAGAAGAAACTAAGTTATCACTCTTTCCTCAGGATATTATGATACACTTACAGAATCCCACATAATAGTGTAAAAAATTACTTGAAATAACAAACGACTTTGCAAATTTGCAGGTTACAAGTACACTCACATAAATCATGTGCATTTCTACATATTACTAAGAAAGCCCAACAGCAAGTGATAGAAAGAGAAATCTCATTTAAAACTAAGCTGGACACTATAAAATATCTAGGAGTCTATCTTCCAAAACATACACAGGGACTATATGAACACAATTAAAAAACACTTTTCTTAGAAATAAAATCTCATCTTAGTTAGTGGAAAACCATCAGTTGCTCATGGGTACACAGAGTCAATATAACAAACATGAGAATTTTCACTTCATTAATTTACTTATTTAATGCCATACCAGTCAAACTATGAGATAATTATGTTCTAGAGTTAGAAAAAAATAATATCAAAATTCATCTGGAAGAACAAAAGGTCCAGAATAGCAGGGGAACTAATGAAAAGAAATGCTAAGGAAGGTGGCCTAGTCCTACTAGATCTCAAATGTTTTATAAAGCAGCAATTGTTAAACCATTAGGTGCTGGCTAAGATAAAGAGGGGTAGACCAGTGAAACAGATTAGGGACTCAAGACACAGTAGTCAATGAATATAGCCATGTATTTTTTGATAAACCCAAGGATCCCAGTTTCTGGGAAAAGAACTCACTCTTTGACCAAAAATATTAAAACAACTGGATAACGATGTGGCAGAAACTGGGAATAGTCAAGTGTCTCACACTTTACAGAAGAATGAAGTCCAAATGTTTGCATAGTCTAGGTATAAAGAGTGATATGATAAACAAATTAGTGGTGCAAGGAATTGTGCACTTGTCAGATTTATGTAGAATGCAGAAATTTTTTGACCAAACAAGAGACAGAAAACATTATAAAACGCAAAATGGATAATTTTGATTACATTAAATTGAAACTTTTTCACAAAAATCCCAATGCAACCAAGATTAGAAGGGAAGCAAAAAGCTAGGGAAGAATTTTTGTAACTAGTAGCTATGATAAATGCCTCATTTCTAAAATATATAGAGAACTGAGTGAAATGTACGAGAATACAATCTATTGCCCAAAGGATAAATGGTCAAAGCATATGAACAGGTAGTTTTCATAGGAAGAAATTAAAGAATCATATGAAAAAAATGCTCTAAATCACAATTGATTAGAGAAATGCAAAGCAAAACAACTCTGAGGTACCATATCACACCTATCAGATTGGCTAACATGACAAAACAGAAAAGTGATAAATGTTGGAAAAGATGTGGAGGTTTTGGAAGACTAATGCATGTAAGCTGATCCAAGCATTCTGGAGTGGAATTTCAAACTATGCCCAAAAGGCAACAAAAAAGTGCATACCCTTTGATCTAGCAATATCGCTTCTAGGACTTTATTCCAAAGAGATCATAAAAATGGGAATGGGTGCTACATGTACAAATATATATATATATATATATATATATATATATATTTATATTTATATATGTATATATATGTATATATATATATATATAGCATCTTTCTTTGTGTAGGTGAAAAACTGGAAATCGAGCAGATGCCCATCAACTGGGAAATGACTGAACAAAAAGTGGTATATGAATATAATAGATTAATATTGTGCTATGAGTAATGATGAACTGGAAGACTTCAGAGAACATGAAAACACTTATATGGATTGATGCTGAGAGAAGGAAGTAGAATCACGTGAAATTTGTAAACAGCAACAACCACTATGGGCAAGGAATTTTTCTGGTGGACTTTGTCCTTAATAGCAATGCAGTGACCTAAAAAATTCCCAATGAACCTCTGAGGAAAAACATCATCTACAGCCACAGAAAGAACAATGGAATTGTATCTCAGAATGAAAAAAATCATATTTTTTTGTGTTACGTTTTCATTTGTTTTATGGCTTCTCCCATTCATTTTGTTCTTCTACTCAATATGATTGTGGTGAAATTGTATTTAATAGGAATGTATGTGTAGAACCTATACAAGATTGCAATCCTCACGAGGGAGTGGGGAGCAAAGGGAAATAGATGGGGAGGGAAGGCAAAAAATCTATGGCATATGGAAGTGATTGTAGAGCATTGAAAAGAAATAGAATAATTATTAAAAAGAGAAAATTGGGACAGAAAGGAATATCCCTTTTTCTCAGAGATACATGGCACATATAGAAAAGCTGATCATGTATTAGAGCATAAAAAACTCAAAATTCAGTACAGAAAGGAAGACATGGGTCAATGCATCATTCCCAGATCAAAATGCAATAAAAATTACATATAATGAAAGTCTCTAGAAAGATAATTTAAAATTAAATGGAAAAATTAAAAATTAAATGAAAACTAAATAATTTAATCCTAAAGAATGAGTGGGTTAAACCATAAATCATAGAAACTATCAACAACTTCATTCAAGAGAATGACAATAGGGGGCAGAGTTAAGATGATGGAGTAGAAGGACTAACCAAATGCACTGTATCTGTAATCTCCATAGCCAATAAATACATGTTCAAATGATTCTAAACAAATTCTGGAGCAGTAGAAGCCATCAAACATTACAGTGAAAGAGATTTCCAGCCCAAGACAGCCTGGAAGGCTGTTAGGAAAGGTCTATTGCACCTGGTTCTGAGCAAAGACAGCTCAGCCTTGGCTGTACAATAGAGCAGGGCCAGGACTGAGGCAGGTTTCAGGGCACAGTAACATGGGTAGCAGCTGCTGTTCCCTGATTTCTCAACTCACAAATGTCAATTACAGATTCATAATAAGTGCAAAGCTCTTTCACTTGGATCAGAAGGGAGCAGTGTCAAGCCCTAGTCCAAGCACCTGGGGTGGAGGAAGACACTGCAGTAGCATCACAATTTGGAGCCTTCGGGCCTAAAGACTCAGGGGGAATCCAGCTGCAGATCTGGATCTCAGCTCTGAGTGATTGTCCTGCTGTAAGGAAGAGAGCTAGCCTGGTGGAGCTGGAGACAGTCATGGAGAGGGAACCTTACTCAAAGATCCTGGGCAGAAAAGTTTGAGTTTGCTCCCAGACCAGAATGCAGGCCAGGAGAGGAGTAATTTCCTCTCTTCACTGTGCCATCTTGGAGGAACTAAGAACTTACAGGTCACTAGAGTATATTCTCCACTTGAGAAAGGACTCAAAAGTCAAGTAAATACCTGGAAAAATGCTGAAGCCGGAAAAACACTATGAAAGATTATATTCTTGATGAAAAGGTATGCTCTTTCATCCTTTCTTTATGAAGAAGAAAACAGTATACCATAAGGGGAAGACAAAAAGGTCAAGGATTCTACATCCAAAACCTTCAAAATAAATTTTCAATGGTTTAAGGCCATGGAAGATCTCAATAAGGATTTTGAAAATCAAGTAAGAGAGGTGGAGGCAAAGTTGGGAAGATAAATGAAAGTGATGGAAGAAAACCATGAGAAGTAAGTTAACAATTTGCTAAAGGAGGAACAAAAATGCTGAAGAGAATAACGACTTGAAAAATAGACTAACCCAAATGGCAAAAGAGGTCCAAAAAGTCATTGAGGAGAAGAATATTTTGAAAAGCAGAAGTAACCAAATGGAAAATGAGGTTCAAAAGTTGACTGAAGAAAATAGTTCTTTAAAAATTAGAATGGAGCAGATGGAAGCTAATCACTTTGTCAGAAATCAAGAAGTTACAAAGAAAACCGAGAGAATGAAAAAGAGAAGACAAATTGAAATATTTTGTTGGAAAAACAACTCAGCTGGAAAATAGATTCCGGAGAGGAAATGTAAAAATTATTGGGTTACCTGAAAGATAAGATCAGAAAAAGAGCCTGGACATCATCTTTCATGAAACTAACTAGGAAAACTGCCCTGATAATCTAGAAACAGAAGATAAAATAAATATTGAAAGAATACACTGATCACCTCCTGAAAGAGATCCAAAAATATTTCCTAAGAATATTGTAGCAAATTCCAAAGCTGCCAGGATAAGTAGAAAATATTGCAAGCAACCAGAAAGAGAGAATTCAAATATTGTGGATATACAATCAGGATAACCGAAAATCTAGCAGCTCCTACATTAAGGGATGGAAGGGTTGGAATATGGTCTTCCAGAACTCAAAGGAATTATGATTAAAACCAAAAATCACCTACCCAGCAAAAGTGAATATAATACTTCAGGAGGAAAATGATCATTCAGTGAATTAGAGGATTTTCAAGCATTTTTGATGAAAATACCAGAGCTGAATAGAAAATTTGAATTTCAAGAACAGGAATCAAGACAAAGATGAAAAGATAAACAGGAAACAGAAATCATAAGGGACTTACTAAGGTGAAACCGTTTACATTCCTCCATGGAAAGATAGTATTCATAACTCTTGAGACTTTTCTCAGCAATTGGGTAGTTGAAGGGATTATATCCACATAGGCAGAGGCCACAGAGTGAGTCGAATACAAAAGGATGTTCTCCACAAATATAAAATTGGGGTGAGAGATGAAAATATTAGGGGGAGAAAGAGAGAAATGTAATTGGGCAAATTATCTCTCACAAAAGAGGTAAGAAAACGCTTTTCGGGGGCGGAGCCAAGATGGCGGAGTGAAAGCAACGACTCACCTAAGCTCCTGGAAAAACTCCTTTGGATATTTCTGGGGGGAGAGTATGACCAGACTTTGGAGGTGTAGAATCCAGTGGGAGACGGACTTTGACAGATTCGGAGCCCAGGCTGGACTGGAAGGTCCACGGGAGGGATCTGTTCCGCGGGGGTAAGAGCCCGGCGCACAGCGCAGCGCGGTCGGCGCGGCAGGGCGGAGGCGACCCGAGGGGCCCGAGAGTGGCGGGCGAGACCAGCGGAGCAGGAGATAAGCCAGGCCGAGCCAAAGATATCAGCGCAACAGCCTTTGAAATCTTCAGCCTAAAGACGGGACTTCAGTGGGTCACTACTTGAACATCCAGAAGCTGGGATGCCGGAGTGATCAGTAAGTGCTCTCCCCTCCCCCCCGATGACCGTGAGGGAACCATAAAATTCTTCCCCAGATTGATCCTGGATCAGTGGGAGCAGCAGAAAGGGGCGAGTGGTCTCGTAACACCAGAGGCTGGAGAGGTGGCAAAGGGGGACTCTTCCTACCATGGTGGAGGCTATCTGGAGGGACAGACGACCCAGGGCAGAGAAAAAGTCGCACTGAGACCCAAGCAAGCCTCAGCCCGGGAGACGAGCCCCAGGAGGGGCGGGAACACGCATTAGCCTCTAGGCGTGCCCCAGCCCTCCAGGGGAAAAGGGAAGACAATAGGGAAGCTGGGATCACCATCCCCCTGGACCTTGCCTTTGCCTCAGGCCAGCTGAGGAGATATCCTGAGACCAGACCACACCTCCCACACACCTATCAAGCTAAACCCAGGGTTGATCTGGGAAACAACAACAACAACAACAACAAAAAAAAAAAAGCCTGCTTTTAGCCTAGACAAACATCAACTCAACTTAAAAGATCTGTATCTTCTGACTGAAAGAACCAAAAGCTACAACACTCAGCCAACATCATGAATCGGAAAAAGCAGACGAAAAGTGAAAAAACCATAGAATCTTTCTATGGGGATAAGGACCAAAACACAAACACCAAAGAGGTCAGAGCTGAGACTGTACTTCCATCTGAAACCTCAGATGGGACTATGAATTTCTCGCAAGCACAACTAGATTACCTGGAACGTCTGAAGAAGGATATAAAAGAAAAACTGGCCAATGATTTTAAAACCATAAAAAAAGAATTCACTGATGAGAACATCAATCTGAAAAAGAAAATTGAAAAAATGGAAAAGGAAGTTCAAAAATTAACTGGAGAGAATAATTCCCTAAAAGGAAGAGTTAATCAAACGGAAAAGGAAACTCAAAACCTAATAGGGAAAATTGATCAGATGGAAAAGGAAACCCAAAACCTAACTGGGAAAATTGGTCGAATGGAAAAAGAAGTACAAAAATTAAATGGAGAAAATAGCTCCTTAAAGGGAAAAATTGGCCAGATGGAAAAGGAGATGCGAAAGCTAACTGAAGAAAACAATACGATCAAGATTAGAATTGGGCAAGTAGAAACTAATGACTCAATGAGGCAACAAGAGTCAGTCAAACAAAATCTAAAGAATGAAAAGATGGAAGAAAATCTAAAATATTTAATTGGAAAAACAACTGACCTGGAAAATAAATCCAGGAGAGAAAATCTAAGAATTATTGGCCTGCCAGAAACCCATGATGAAGAAAAGAGTCTGGACAATATCTTCCAGGAAATCATCAAGGAAAACTGCCCAGAAGTACTAGACTCAGAGGGCAAAACAGTCATCGAAAGAATCCACCGTTCCCCACCGGAAAGGGATCCCAAACTCAAAACCCCAAGAAATATAGTTGCCAAATTCCAGAGCTATCAAGTGAAGGAGAAAATACTACAAGCAGCCAGAAAGAAACAATTTAAATATCAAGGTCACACAGTCAGGATCACACAGGACCTTGCAGCTTCTACATTAAAAGATCGAAAGAATTGGAACCCAATATTCCGCAAGGCAAAGGAGTTGGGACTCCAACCGAGGATCAACTACCCAGCAAAGTTCAGCATAACATTTCAGGCAAGGAGAAAGTCATTCAACGAAATAAGGGATTTCCAGAGCTTCCTGACCAAAACACCAGAACTCAATAGACAATTTGATCTTCAAATGCAGGTCTCCAGAGAATCATAAAAAGGTAAACAGAGGGGAAAAAACAAAAACAAAAACTTGCAACTCAATTAGGGCAATCTGTTTACCTCCCTGTAAGGGAAGATGCTACCTGTTAATCTTGAGAAATGTGCAGCTATTATGATAAAAGGGATATATGTAGAGGGAACGGGCATAAAGTAAATGATGTCATGGCAAAAATATGATTTAAGTATGAGAAGGGAATGTAATAGGAGGTGTGGAAAGGGGGAAGCAGAAAATGGCAAATTATATCACAGGAAGAAGTACAAAACTATAGTAGAGGGAAGGAGGGGAGGGAGATGAGCATTGTTTGAGAGGTACTCTCATCTGATTTGTTCAAAGGAGGGAACAATAACCTTAAGCAGATAATCCTAACTAGCTCTATAGGTAGTAGGAGGGGAAGGGGGAAGAAAGGGGAGGGTGGCTAAAAGGGAGGAAAGAAGCAATAAGAGTAAAGGGGACTAAAAGGGAGGGGGGGTAAAAGAAGGAGGGGAAGGCTGCAGGAGGAGGGGGAGAAAAGTGAATACTATTGAGGAGGGGAAGGGAGACAGGAGAGTTAAAAGCACAAATGGTGGGAAAGAGGGTGGAGGGAAATACACAGATTGTAATCATAACTGTGAATGTGAATGGGATGAACTCTCCCATAAAACGGAGACGGATAGCAGAATGGATTAAAAGCCATAATCCAACAATATGCTGCTTACAAGAAACACATTTGAAACGGGGGGATACACATAGGATAAAGGTCAAAGGATGGAGCAGAATATATTGTGCTTCAGCTCATGTAAGAAAGGCAGGAGTAGCAATCCTAATCTCAGACAAAGCAAAAGCAGAAATAGATCTAATCAAAAGGGATAAGGATGGAAACTATATCCTACTAAAAGGCACCATAGACAATGAAGCAATATCATTACTAAACATGTATGCTCCAAGTGGTATAGCATCCAGATTCTTAGAGGAGAGGTTGGGGGAGTTGAAGGAAGAAATTGATAGCAAAACTATACTAGTGGGGGACCTCAACCTCCCCCTCTCTGAACTAGATAAATCCAACCTTAAAATAAACAAGAAAGAGGTTAAGGAGGTAAATAAAACTCTGGATAAGGTAGATATGATAGATCTTTGGAGAAAATTAAATGGGAATAGAAAGGAATATACCTTTTTCTCAGCGGTACATGGAACATTTACAAAAATTGACCATGTACTAGGACATAAAAATCTCACAATCCAGTGCAGAAAGGTAGAGATAATCAATGCATCCTTTTCAGATCATAATGCATTAAAAATTACATGTAATAAAAGGCCATGGAAAGAGAAACCAAAAATCAATTGGAAACTAAATAATCTAATTCTAAAGAAGGATTGAGTTAAAGAAGAAATCATAGAAACAATCAACAACTTCATTCAAGAGAATGACAATAGTGAGACAACGTACCAAAACTTATGGGACACTGCAAAAGCAGTTATTAGGGGAAGTTTTATATCTCTGAATGCTTACATAAATAAAATAGAGAAAGAGGACATCAATGACTTAGGCTTGCAGTTGAAAAAGCTAGAAAAAGAACAAATTGAAAATCCCCAAGTAAATACCAAATTAGAAATACTGAAAACCAAAGGAGAGATTAATAAAATTGAAATAAAGAAAACTATTGAATTAATAAATAAAACCAATAGTTGGTTTTATGAAAAAACTAATAAAATTAATAAACCTTTGGTTAATCTGATCAAAAAAAAGAAAGAAGAAAACCAAATTACTAACATTAAAAATGAAAGGGGTGAACTCACCTCCAATGAGGAGGAAATTAAAACAATAATTAGAAACTACTTTGCCCAACTTTATGCCCACAAATTCGATAATCTAAACGAGATGGATGAATATTTTAAAAAATACAAATTGCCCAGATTAACAGAAGAGGAAGTTGAATACTTAAACAACCCCATCTCAGAAAAAGAAATTGAACAAGCCATCAATGAACTCCCTAGGAAAAAATCTCCAGGGCCAGATGGATTCACAAGTGAATTCTATCAAACATTTAAAGAACAGTTAATTCCAATACTACATACACTATTCTTGAAAATTGGGGAAGAAGGAGTCCTCCCAAATTCTTTCTATGATACAAATATGGTTTTGATACCCAAACCAGGAAGAGACAAAACAGAGAAAGAAAATTATAGACCAATTTCCCTAATGAATATAGATGCAAAAATTTTAAATAAGATTTTAGCAAAACGAATACAGCATCTAATCACGAGATTAATACATTACGATCAGGTAGGATTCATACCAGGACTACAGGGCTGGTTCAATATTAGGAAAACTATTAGCATTATCGACCACATCAACAACAAAGCTAACAAAAACCACATGATTATCTCAATAGATGCAGAAAAAGCTTTTGACAAAATACAACATCCATTCCTACTAAAAACATTGGAGAACGTAGGAATAAAGGGAACTTTCCATAAAATAATAAGCAGTATCTATCTAAAACCTTCAGCAAGCATTATATGCAATGGGGATAAGCTAGATGCATTCCCAATAAGATCAGGGGTGAAACAAGGTTGTCCATTATCACCACTATTATTCAATATGGTACTAGAAATGTTAGCTGTAGCAATTAGACAAGATAAAGATATTCAAGGAATTAGAATAGCCAAAGAAGAAACTAAGTTATCACTCTTTGCAGATGATATGATGATTTACCTAGAGAATCCCAGAGATTCAAGTAAAAAATTACTTGAATTAATAAACAACTTTGGCAAAGTTGCAGGGTACAAAATAAACCCACACAAATCCTCTGCATTCCTATATATTAGCAACAAAGTTCAACAGCAAGAGATAGAAAGAGAAATCCCATTTAAAGTTAGGGTAGACAGTATAAAATACTTAGGAGTCTACCTGCCAAAACAAACCCAGGGATTATATGAACACAATTACAAGACACTTTTTGCACAAATAAAGTCAGATTTAAGTAAGTGGAAAAACATTAGTTGCTCATGGGTAGGCCGTGCTAATATAATAAAAATGACAATTCTACCCAAATTAATATACTTATTTAGTGCCATACCAATTAAACTATCAGACAATTACTTTCTAGAGCTGGATAAAATAATATCAAAATTCATTTGGAAAAACAAAAGGTCCAGAATATCAAAGGGACTAATGAAAAGAAATGCTTGGGAAGGTGGCCTAGCGCTACCAGACCTTAAACTGTACTATAAAGCAGCAATTATCAAAACCACTTGGTATTGGCTAAGAAACAGAGACGTAGACAAGTGGAATAGACTTGGCACTCAAGATGCAGTAGGCAAGGAATATAGCAACCTTCTGTTTGATAAACCCAAGGACCCCAGCTTCTGGGATAAGAACTCATTGTTTGACAAAAATTGCTGGGAAAACTGGATAACAGTGTGGCGGAAATTAGGCATAGACCCATACCTGACACCGTACACAAGAATAAAGTCCAAATGGGTACATGATTTAGGTATAAAGATTGATACCATGAATAAACTGGAGAAGCAAGGAATAGTGTATTTATCAGATCTATGGAGAAGGGAAGAATTCTTTACTAAAGAAGAGATAGAATGCATTATGAAATGCAAAATGGATAACTTTGAGTACATTAAACTGAGAAGTTTTTGCACAACCAAACCCAATGCAACCAAAATCCGGAGGGATGTAGTAAACTGGGAAAAAATTTTTACAGCTAAGCTCGGGGATAAAGGCCTCATTTCTAGAATATATAGAGAACTGACCCAAATGTATAATCATACAAGTCATTCCCCAATTGATAAATGGTCAAAGGATATGAACAGGCAATTTTCAGAGGAAGAAATTAAAGCTATCTATAATCATATGAAAAAATGCTCTAAATCACTATTGGTTAGAGAGATGCAAATCAAAACAACTCTGAGGTACCACATCACACCTATAAGATTGGCAAACATGACAGAACAAGAAAATGATAAATGCTGGAGAGGATGTGGGAGAGTTGGAACACTAATTCATTGTTGGTGGAGCTGTGAGCGCATCCAACCATTCTGGAGAGCAATTTGGAACTATGCCCAAAGGGCTACAAAAATGTGCATACCCTTTGACCCAGCAATATCGCTACTAGGACTATATCCCCAAGAGATCATAAAAATGGGAAAGGGTCCCACATGTACAAAAATATTTATAGCAGCACTCTATGTAGTTGCCAAAAACTGGAAGTCAAGGGGATGTCCATCAATTGGGGAATGGCTGAATAAATTATGGTATATGAATGTAATGGAGTACTATTGTGCCATAAGAAATGATGAACAAGAAGACTTCAGAGAGGCCTGGAAGGACTTATATGACCTGATGCTGAGTGAAAGGAGCAGAACCAGGAGAACTTTATGCACAACAACAACCACAGTGTGTGAGAGTTTTTTCTGGTAGACTTAGATTTTTGTAATAACACAAGAACTTATGAAAAAAAAAAAAAATCCCAATGGTGGACCTCAAGGCAAAAAGCCTTCCACACTCAGAGAGAGAAATATGGAAGTCACTCACATAATGTAGCAGATCATGTTTGTGTATGTGTATCTGTTTGTGTATCATGTTCTGATTTGTTATACGGATTCTTTCAATTATGTTAGTCTGACTACACAGCATGATGATAGTGAAAATATACTCAATAGGAAAGTATATGTAGAATCTATACAGAATTGTATGCAGTCGTGGGGAGGGAGGGAGGTAGTGGGGGGTGGGTGGGGAGGGATAAAATCGCAATTGTATGGCAGTGATTGTTAAACATTAAAAAAAAATAAAAAAATTAATAAAAAAAAAAAAACGCTTTTCCAATGGAGGGGAAAAGAGCGAGATTGAGAGGGAAAATGTGAATCTTCCTCTCATCACGTTTGGCTCAAGTTGGGGATAACTTGCTCGTTCAATGTGGCATGAAAATCTGTCTTAAACTACGGGAAAGTAGGGGAGAATTAAATAACTGAGGTGTGCAGGAGAATGATAGAATTGACGATAAATGGGAACAGGGAGTAATTAGAAGTAAAGACTTTTGGGAAGGGACAACATCAAAAGAGAGAGTAGAATAGAAGGGAACAGGATAGGATGGGAGGAAATATAGATATTCTTTTGCAACATGAATATTATGGAAGTCTTTTGCTTAACTACACATGTATAACCTGTATTGAATTGCTTGCCTTCTCAGTAGTGATGTGTGGGGAGGGACGAAGGGGAGAAGCTGAAACTCAAAGTTTTAGGAACAAAACTTGAGAACTGATTTTGTATGCAACTGGAAAATAAGAAATACAGGTAATGGGGTCCAGAAATCTGTCTTGCCCTACAAGAAAAGTGGGAAGATGGGAATAAAGAAAGGGAGGGGTGTGATAGAAGAGAAGGTAGATTGGGGGAAGTGGTAATCAGAATACACAGTGTCTTGGTGTGGAGGGAGGGAAAAGATGGGGAGAAAATTTAGAACTCAAAATCTTGTGGAAATGAATATTGAAAACTAAAAATAAATAAATGAATATTTTAAAAAAGGGAGAATGAGTATGATGAAACAACCTACCAAAACTGATGAGTTACTGTAAAAGCAGTTCTAAAGGGAAGTTTTATATCATTGGAAGCCAATATGAATAAAATAGAGAAAGATGAGATCAATGAATTTGACATGCATCTAAAAAAGCTAGAAAAAGAACAAATTGAAAATCCCCAAGTAAATATTAAATTAGCATTACTGAAACCAAGGAGAGATTAATAAAATTGAAATTAAAAACCTGCTGAACTAATAATTGAAACTAAGAGTTGGTTTCATGAAAATAACCAATAAAATTTATTGTCCTTTGGTCAATTTGATTAAGAACAAAGAAAGATGAAAGTCAAATTACCAATAGAAAAATAAAAAAAGTTGAAATCACCTCCAACAATAAGGAAATTCATACAATAATTAGAAATTACTTTGCCCAACTGTGTGCCTATAAATTTTACCATCTAAATGAGATGGATGACTGTTTTAAGAAAATATATAGATTCCCGAGATTAACAGAAGAGGAAGCTGACTAGTTAAATAACTCCATCTCAGGAAAAAAAAAAACTGAACAGGTCATCAGTGAACTGCATAGGAAAAAATATTCAGGTCCAGCTGACTTTTCAGGTGAATTCTGTCAAATATTTAAAGAACAGTTAATTCCAAAAATATACAGAGTATTTGCGAAAACTAGGGAAGGAGTGCTACCAAATTATTTTTATGATATAAATATGTTTCTAATATCTAAACCAGGAAGAGCCAAAATAAAGAAAAATAATAGACAACTTATGATTATCTCAATATTTGCAGAAACTTCCTTTGGAGAAATATAACACCCATTCCTTTTGAAAACACTGGAGAGAGTAGGAATAAATGGGGGCTTCCATAAAATAATAAACTATCTACCTAAAATTATCAACAAGCCATATATGTAAGGGGGATTAGCCAGATACATTTCCAGTAAGATCAAAGGTGAAACAAAAATGTCCTTTATCACCACTGTTATTCAACGTGGTATCATAAAGATTAATTTTAGCAATAAGAGAAGAAAAAGAAATTGAAGCAATAAAAATATGCAGTGAAAAAAACTGTTACCATTCTTTGCAGATGATATGGTGATATACTTAGAGAATCCGAGATAATCAAGTGAAAAACTACTTTCAATAATACACAACTTTGGCATAGGTGCAGGTTACAAAATAAACCCACATAAGTCATCTACATTTCTATATGTTACTAAGAAAGGCCCATAGCAAGAGATAAAAAGAGAAATCCCATTTAAAGTTATGGTAGACAATATAAAATATCTGAGAATCTTCCTGCCAAAACAAATCCAGTGACTAGATGAACACAATTACAAAACACTTTTCAAGCAAATAAAGTCAGATCTAAGTAAGTGCTAGCCTGAGATGATAAAATAAAAATGACAATACTACGTAAATTAATTTACATATTAACTGCCATACCAATCAGATGATCAGTCAATTATTTTCTAGGGCTAAAAAATTAATTAAAAAATTCATCTGGAAGAATAAAAGGTACAGATGTCAAGTGAACTAAAGAAATATTAGGGAAGATGTAGCAGTAGTCATCAAAACCACTTGATACTGGCTAAGAAATAGAGGAGTAGAGCAGTGGAATAGGCGCTCAAGACACAGTAGTTAATGAATATAGCAATCTGTTGTTTGATTAGTTCAAGGACCCCAGATTCCTGTATAAGAACTCACTGTTTGACAAAAATTGCTGGGAAAATGGGATAATATTGTGGTGAAAAGTGGACATAGGCTGTACTCAAGATTAAAGTCCAAATGGATATATGATCTTGGTATAAAACTGATACAATAAAGAAATTAGGGGAGAAAGGAGTAGTTTATCTGTCAGATTTATGGAGAATGGAGAAATTCCTGACCAAACAAGCTGTAGAGAATATTTTGAAGTGCAAAATGAATAACTTTCATTACACTGAATTGAAAAATTTTTGTACAAAGTGAGCCATTGCAACCAAGATTAGGAGGGAAGCAGAAAACCGGGAAAGAATTTTGGTAATTAGTGTCTGTGATAAAGGACTCATTTCTAAAATAAATAGAGAACTAGGTCAAATTTACAAGAATACAAATTATTACCCAATTGATAAATCTTCAATGAATATGAAGAGACAATTTTCAGAGGAAGAAATTAAAGATTATCTGTAGTCATACGAAAAAATCACTATTGATTAGAGAGGTGCAAATCAAAATGTCAGCTATCAGATGGGCTAACATGACAATAAAGGAAGATGATAAAAGAAAGCAAACAAATTATTTTAAAAAAAAATAAATAACAATTAAAAAAGCCTACATAACAAACACTACTTGTGCTGAAGGCTGTCAATCACTTTTTTTGCTTCGGTGTAAGTTTTCTCTTGTTCTCTATTATGCACTGTTTTACTTTGGTCTTCCCCCCCGCCCTGCATCCCCAATCTGAAGGCTATAATTTATGTGGATATATTTCTATATGGCTTTATATATATACATAGTCATATACTTATATACATGCATGTATAGACATATACTTTACCACACAAATTCTACTCCTGATGGTTGTTTCTATATTTGTGCATATACTTTCTTTCCTTTCACTCCTGCCTCCTCTTCTTTACTTCTATCTGTTACATTCCTCTCCTATTACTTGCCTACTCCTCCAAGGATCCCCCCCCCCCATATTCTCCAATTCACATAAATCTAATCACCATTCTATAGGCCCCTATAACCTATTCCTTCACCCTCCCCTCCATAGACCACTTCCTTATGCTTCCATTCCCACTGATCTGAACACTGTTCTATAGAACCTTTTACCTATTCCCATTTCTTCCCTTTTCAAGATCCCTCCCTTGTCCTCTCCCCCCTTACCATTTTATTTCTTAATAATTTAAAAGACTTTTATTCTCTTCTAAATATATATTTATTGGACTCTCAAACCCATTCCTGATGAAAATAGATTACCAGTTCTATCAGTCCTCCTCCCCTATCTAATAGCATGGGATACATTCTTCTTCTTGCAACTTATTTTTATAATATAATTCCTTTTTTGAGCAGTTCCTAAATGGCTTTGATTTTCAAATTCATATCATAATCATGTTTACCCCAATCTTTCTTATGAGCTACTCAAGTTTTTTTTTCTATGTTGCATCAAAATGTGTTGGTTGGTGATTCTTGTTTTATACTCTATTCATCCTTCACAAATGTAATTTTACATAATCTGAGGCTTCATTTAAAACAAACTCTCAGTGACTAGTTTGTCTCCTAGAACAGAAGGACTGGTATCAGTTATTATCAGAAAGTGAAGTAACGTTTCACAGGATTGGGTGTTTTTGTTGGGGGTAAGGGAATGGAAGATTTGTGTGTATTTTTTTCAAGTTTTAGAGAACTATATTTGCATTTGTTAAAATCAAAAGAAGGAAAAGATGTTCTTTTCAAATCATTTCTGCACAGGTTATATGCCCAAAGAAAATAGGACAAAAAGCCATGTTTTCTCTTCTAATATTCGAGACTGGACTAGATTGTTGCTCTATCCACAGGAATTACCTTCAGCCATTTGCTAAAAGAATGAATATCGGGGAACTGGATAGGTTGGGAAATTCATAATGGGCAACAGAGCCATTCTGTTGGGTACACCATAGGCTGGAGCAGCTGTGCTATAGCCATAGAATGTACTGTAACCTAGAGCTATGTAACCAGGAGCAGCTGTAGCACTACCAAAAGCTCCTCTTGCAAGAGTTTCTCTTTCTCTCCCCCAAGCTGCCTGGACAACTGCCCACACAGCTGTATTTACTACACCCTTGGCCTGAGAAATTATCTTTTTCTTATTATTTGCTGCATTGGGTCCAGAAAATAGCTTCTCCAGGGCAGCTAATGCTGCATTGGCTTTTGCTACTTGGACCAGAACCACAGAATTTCTCTCCATCTGCTTCTACCTCCATAACAAATCTCTTATCATGACTTCCACCTTTTTCAGAGATGAGTTCATATTTAAGACCTCTTCTTTTTCCATTCAACTCCTCGACAGGGTTCTTACCACTTGCAATAAGGATAGGGCCCTGAGTTTTTCCCTCAAAGGTACTGAATGTTTCATTTGCAGAATTTCCAGTATTGTTGCTTGAGTTTGAAGACACTGTTTCATTTTACCTTCATTATCAGACTTTTCATTGGCGCTCATACCTGCATCAAATCCTGTTGGATAGCCCATTGCTTGCAAAACCATCACTGCTAAGTAAAATTTTGCAGTTTTCTTAGAACGTCCTGATGTTTCATATGTTGTGCCATCCACATCTATAGACATTATGAAGACAGAAGCATGAACAGGGATAAGGGTTTATATTGAAGACCAGGCCTAATCTGGTTTAGCCTCATAAGGGCATTCATTAGATCTATTGATTTACTGTCCAGAATCTTCCTTAGGTTTCACTTCATCTTTTTATTGGGATCTTTACCATCTACTGCATCTTCAAAAAGTCTCTTCAGAGGTGAGGAACCAGCACCTTCTTTCTCAGTAACGGACCAGGAGAATTTCTGAAAAGTTTTATTAGATGGGAGAGGATCCATCTCAAGCACTTTGTAAATCTGACCAGAAGCTGATAGTCTGAGTACATGCTGGGCACTGTCTGTAATGTCTTCTTTTTGCTGAATTGTCATACAACTCAATGCAGCACTCGGATCTGTCTCACAGGGATCATGGAGACATAGATCCCCAGGAAGAAGTATTCCAGATGCCTGATACTTCATTACTCATCTCAAGCATCCCCAGCTCCCAAAGGTCTATTACAGGTACCTACATACTTTTCACATATAAGCTCTAGTGGCCATCCTTTTAAGGAAGCTCATGTGGGTACTCTGTTGAACAAATCACGCAGAATGCGGAGGACAATTACACATGATTTTAGTCAATTTTCCCTTGCCTGAAACCATTTGACATGTTGGAAAGACGTCAAGGTGTTCAGATATTTCTGCCTGTCCAGTAAGTCCGGAAGGTCTTTCATTGAAACATTTTCTACTCCATATTTCTTCTCCAATTCATCCCTAATTAGAGAGGAAGTATCACCTTCAGTGTTAACGTGGGCTCCTCTGTATTTCAGATAATAATAGCTGCCTGTCGTATACACTGCTCCACTCCATATCTCTCTTCTCTAAGTTTCTGAATATGATTAGAAAGATTGTCTCTGACAGTGTGTAATAGAGTTTCCATGGGTTTATCTTTGCACATCAGAACCAGCCCAAGATCCATATCATCTTTTATCGCAAGCCTTTTGCAATTAGGTCAATTCTCATTACACCACAGAGTGTCCAGGGGCCTTCATCGTTGGCAGAGTTTTCTCCAGCATCATCCTTTTTCACATCTACATCTTCCTCTGGTTTCCCAGATTTACTCAATTCATCCATGCAATCTGAGACATGTTTGAGGACACATTCAACAGTATGTATCGTGATCTGGATAGCTTCAAATTCTTCTGGAGATGGATAAATTGTTGAATGTTTCACCATAACATGGCGATCATTATTAGCAAAAGATCTGATAGATCTCATGGTTTGCTAAAATGTTTTAGCTTCTTTATCCCATTCTTTTTCCCTCTTCCTTGTTGCCTTCAATAGACACTGTTGAGTGAGACAGAACCTCCTCATAAGCCTTTCAGAACCCTGACAGATTGAGTTAATGTGGCAAAGATGCCCCAAGAACTACTCTTTGAAAAACACTAGAGCCGGTGCCCAGTTCCTACTGCTGGGCCCAAATCCAAGCTCCCTCTGGGCTCCCTGCATCGACACTACTGCGACCTCATCAACTCCAGCTCCTCAGGCTAGCAGCAGCGGCTCCAGTTCCTACTGCTGCTCCTGCTGCTACTGCTTCTGCTTCAGCAGGGGCTCTGGCTGAGAGCCAAGCTACTCAATTATTAATGAGAATCTTAGCCATACATTTGGGATTTTGCAGATGTAAAAAGTGAATGGACTTCCCTTATTTTATCCCTTGTAATCACTCTTTTATATGTACCTTTTGTTTTCCTTAACTCTTGTATATGCAATCTTCATCAAATGTCCACTTTTTAAAATTCATGATTATGCTTTATTTTGTTGGTTATGATATTTACAGTCAGAGAACCAGGCTTTTGCTCTTCAATATACAATGTTCTGACATCTGCAGTCCTACGCTGCTAGGACTTGTGAGATCCTATTTTTGTCTCTAGCATATTCAAATTATTTCAGTCTTTTTACTCTGTTATATGCTTGAGCTGAGGGTTTCAGAATTTAACCCCAGCATTTCTATGAGTTTTCCTCATGAGATCTCTATCAAGTGATGACTGATGGATTAATTTTCTTTTTTTTTTTTTTTTTTATTTATTTAACTTTTAACATTCATTTTCACAAAATTTTGGGTTACAAATTTTCTCCCCTTTTATCCCCTCCCCCCCCAAACACCAAGCATTCTAATTGCCCCTATGACCAATCTGCTCTCTCTTCTATCATCTCTCTCTGCCCTTGTCTCCATCTTCTCTTTTGTCCTGTAGGGGCAGATAGCTTTCTATACCCCTTTACCTGTTTTTCTTATTTCCTAGTGGCAAGAACATTACTCGACAGTTGATCCTAACACTTTGAGTTCCAACTACTCTTCCTCCCTCCCTCCCCACCCCTTCCCTTTGGAAGGCAAGCAATTCAATATAGGCCATATCTGTGTAGTTTTGCAAATGACTTCCATAATAGTTGTGTTGTATAGGACTAACTATATTTCCCTCCATCCTATCCTGTCCCCCATTACTTCTATTCTCTTTTGATCCTATCCCTCCCCATGAGTGTCGACCTCGAATTGCACTCTCCTCCTCATGCCCTGCCTTCTATCATCCCCCCCACCCTGATTGTCCCCTTATCCCCCACTTTCCTGTATTGTGAGATAGGTTTTCCTACCAAAATGAGTGTGCACTTTATTCTTTTCTTTAGTGGAATGTGATGAGAGTAGACTTCATGTTTTTCTCTCACCTCCCCTCTTTATCCCTCCACTAATGAGTCTTTTGAGTGCCTCTTTTATGAGAGATAATTTGCCCCATTCAATTTCTCCCTTTCTCTTCCCAATATATTTCTCTCTCACTGCTTGATTTCATTTTGTTTTAAAGATATGATCCCAACCTATTCAATTCACTCTGTGCACTCTGTCTCTATGTATGTGAGCGTGTGTGCATGTGTAATCCCACCCAGTACCCAGATACTGAAATGTTTCAAGAGTTACAAATATTGTCTTTCCATGTAGGAATGTAAACAGTTCAGCTTTAGTAAGTCCCTTATGACTTCACTTTGCTGTTCACCTTTTCATGGTTCTCTTCATTCTTGTGTTTGAAAGTCAAATTTTCTTTTCAGCTCTGGTCTTTTCATCAAGAATACTTGAAAATCCTCTATTTCATTGAAAGACCATTTTTTCCCCTGAAGTATTATAGTCAGTTTTGCTGGGTAGGTGATTCTTGGTTTTAGTCCTAGTTCCTTTGACTTCTGGAATATACTGCTCCATGCCCTTCGATCCCTTAATGTAGAGGCTGCTAGATCTCGTGTTATCCTGATTGTATTTCCACAATACTTGAATTGTTTCTTTCTAGCTGCCTGCAGTATTTTCTCCTTGACCTGGGAACTCTGGAATTTGGCCACAATGTTCCTAGGAGTTTCTCTTTTTGGATCTCTTTCAGGCGGTGTTCTGTGGATTCCTTGAATATTTATTTTGCCCTCTGGTTCTAGAATCTCAGGGCAGTTTTCCTTAATAATTTCATGAAGGATGATGTCTAGGCTCTTCTTTTGATCATGGCTTTCAGGTAGTCCCATAATTTTTAAATTGTCTCTCCTGGATCTGTTTTCCAGGTCTGTTGTTTTTCCAATGAGATATTTCACATTATCTTCCATTTTTCCATTCTTCTCTCTTTGTTCTGTGATTTCTTGGTTTTGCATAAAGTCATTAGCCTCCATCTGTGCCATTCTAATTTTGAGAGAACTATTTTCTTCAGTGAGCTTTTGAATCTCCTTTTCCATTTGGCTAATTCTGCTTTTGAAAGCATTCTTCTCCTCATTGGCTTTTTGAACCTCTTTTGCCAATTGAGTTAGGCTAGTTTTTAAGGTGGTAATTTCTTCAACATTTTTTTGGGTCTCCCTTAGCAGGGAGCTGATCTGCTGTTCATGCTTTGACTTCATGTCTCTCATTTCTCTTCCCAGCTTTTCCTCTACCTCTCTAACTTGATTTTCAAAATTCTTTTTGAGCTCTTCCATGGCCTGAGCCCATTGGGTGGGCTGGGACACAGAAGCCTTGATTTCTGTGTCTTTGCCTGATGGTAAGCATTGTTCTTCCTCATCAGAAAGGAAGGGAGGAAATGCCTGTTCGCCAAGAAAGTAACCTTCTATAGTCTTATTTCTTTTCCCTTTTCTGGGCATTTTCCCAGCCAGTGACTTGACCTCTGAATATTTTCCTCACACCCACCTCACCTCCTGATCCTCCCAGCCCGTGTTTGTGGTCTGAGATTCAAATGCTGCTTCCAGCCTCAGGGCTTTTGGCGGGGGCAGGGCTGCTATTCAGTATGAGATTATGATCTGGTGCTGAGATCGGGGCAGGGCCACCTCTCAGGCTCAGTTCCCTCAGGGGGTTTATGCGCAGACCTTCCGCAATGGATTCAGGCTCCCGCCCGCTTGGGGAGCCCCTGTCTGCAGCCGCCTCTCAGCTTCTACCTCCCGGGGGGGGCCTGAATTATGGGGGCACCCCACTCCCCTCTCGACCCGCCAAAGAGACTCTCTCACCCACCCCTGTCACCTGTGGGTGGAGGGACTTGTGCGGCCGCTGGAGATCCCGTCCCTGAAGCCTGCTCGGATCTGTTTCTCTCGGTGCCGCAGCCGTGGCCGCAGCAGGTCTCGGCTGAGCTTTGTGTCTGCAGCGCGACGGACCTTTTGCGAGAGGTTTGCAGATCCCTCTGTGGGTGGAGGGACCCGTGTGGCCGCTGGAGATCCTGTCTGTGAAGCCTGCTCGGATCTTTTCCTCTCGGTGCCCCGGCCGCGGCAGGGCTGCACTCAGCTCCCAGTCCCGGCGCCCAGTCCGCAGCGCGAAGGACCCCCCGGCGAGAGGTTTGCAGGTCTCTCTGGAACAGAAATCTCCCTCGCTCCAATATTCCGTGGCCTCTGGGTGCGGAATTCGCCGTGAGTTACTTCCCTGTAGCCATTCTATGGGTTGTGGGTTCAGAGCTATGTGTATGTGCGTCTTTCTACTCCGCCATCTTGGCTCCGCCCCTAATTTTCTATTTGTACTCCACCCCTCCTCCCTCCAGTTCTAATGAATCAGGACAATGTTCTTTCAGCACTTCTGGTATTTTTGTATCAAGATTCTTTTTTGTTCATGGATTTCAGTTAGTCTAATTATTTTTGTTTTCTCTGCTTGATCCAGATCTGTTTTTTTTTTTTTACTTACAAGATTTTTCACTTTCTCTTCTATTTTATCATTTATATTTTGTTTAGTTATTTCTTGATGTCCTAAAATTTTGGTGGATTTCCCTTGTCCAATTTGAATTTTCAAGGTGTCATTTTCTTCCTTAAGTTTCTGAATCTCTGGTTGGAGCCATGATAGCAGGGTAGAAAAACGCACCTACTCCAACTGTCCCACAACACTCCATAAAATATGTGTAAAAATAGCCATAAACAAATTCTAGAGCAGCAGAAGCCTCGAAACAACAGAGTGAAAGATATTTTCAGATCAAGACAGCCTGGAAGGCTAACAGGAAAGGTTTTTTGCACTGAGCACAGTGCTGAATGCAGTTCAGCCTTGGCTACGTGGCTTGAAAAGGGCAGGGCCTGAGCAGGCCTCCAGGGTAGAATCCCTGGCAGCAACTGCGGTGCACAGATTACTCAATCCACAAATGCCAAAGGCAGCTTCAAAGGTCAGCGAGAAAACTCTTTCCCCTGGGTGAGAGCAGAACCAGGTCTGGCCACAGCAGCCCCAGAATGGCATCAGCCACTGCAGCACAGAGTCTATTTTGCGAGCCCTTACACTAAGGAACCAGGAGAATTTTCTCAGTGATCCGCATGTCAGCCCTGAGTGGCAGTCCTCTGGGGAAGAGGAGCGCTGGCTGGTGTGGTGGAGATGTTGGAGGCCCTAGAGAGGGAATTCTACACACAAATACTGGGCAGAAAATCTTGTGGTTGCTCCCAGAACAGAGCTCAGGACAGTACAGGAACAAAATCCACTCCTTTGTGCCACCTTGAAGGAACTGAGAACTTATATTTCCCTAGACGATACCCTCCACCTGAGAGAAGACTTAAAAGTCAAGTAACAAGTTAAGAAAATGCCTAAAAAAGGGGGGGAAATTTTAAGACTGCAGAAGGTTACTTTCTTGGTGAACAGGTTTTTTCTTCCATCCTTCCAGACTAGGAAGAACAATGTATACCATCAGAGGAAGACAGAAAAGTGAAGGCTTCTACATCTGAAACCTCCAAAATAAATATACAATGGTTTCAGGTCACAGAAGAGCTCAAAAAGGATTCAGAAAATCAAGCAAGAGAGGTGTAGGAAAAATAGGGAAGAAAAATGAGAGTGATGCAAGAAAACCATGAAAAGTAAGTCAACAGCTTGCTAAAGTAGACCGAAAAAATGCCGAAGAAAATAACACCTTTAAAAATAGGTTAATCCATTTGGGAAAAGAGGTCCAAAAAGTCAATGAGGAGAAGAATGCTTTATAAAGCAGAATTAGACAAATGGAAAAGGAAGTTCAAAAGCTCACTGAAGAAAATAATTCTTTAAACATGAGAGTAGAGCCAGTAGAAGCTAATGTCTTTCTGAGAAAACAAGAAATTCTAAACAAAACCACAATAATGAAAAAAATAGAAGATAATTTGAAATATCTCATTGGAAAAACAACTGAGCAGGAAAACAGATTGAAGAGAGACAATTTAAAAATTAAGAGACTACTCAAAAACCATGATCAAAATAAGAGCATACACGTCATTTTTCATGAAATTATCAAGGAGAACTGCCCTGATATTCTAGAACTATAGGGTAAAATAAATGTTGAAAGAATCCACTTGTCACCTCCTGAAAGAGTTCTGAAATGGAAACCTCCTAGGAAAGGAATGTTATAGCCAGATTGCAGAGTCCCCAGGTCAAGGAGAAAATATGGTAAGCAGGCAGAAAGAAGCAATTCAAATGTGGATATACAATTATGATAACACAAGATCTAGCAGCTTCCACATTAAGGATCTAAGGGCTTGGAATATGATATTCCACAAGTCAAAGGAAGCAGGATTAAAACCAAGAATCACCTACCCAGCAAAACTGAATAAAATGCTATAGGGGGGAAAATGGTCATTCAATGAAATAGAGGACTTTCAAGCATTATTGGTGAAAAGACTAGAAGTAAATAGAAAATTTGATTTTAAACAGTTCAATCAAGAGAAACATCAAAAGGTAAACATGAAAGACAAATCATGAGGTACTTACTAAAGTTCAACTGTTTATATTCCCCCATGGAATGATAAGATTTGTAATCCTGAGACTTTTCTCAGTATGTTGGTAGTTGTAGGGATTATATACATACAGACAGAGGAAACAGCGTGAGTTGAATAGGAAGGGATGATATCGAAAAAAATAATTAAGGGGTGAGACAGGAATATACTGAGAATAGAAAGAGAGAAATGGAATGGGGCAAATTATCTCTCATAAAAGAGGCAAGAAAAAGCATTTACAATGGAGGGGAAAAGAGGAGAGGTTAGAGGGAAAAAGTGAAGCTTGCTCTCTTCACATTTGGTTCAGGTGTGAATAACATGCACATTCAATTTGTTATGAAAATCTACTTTACGCTGCAGGAAAGCAGGGGAGAAGGGCATAAGAGGGATGTGGGGGGTGATAAAAGGGAGAACAAAACGGGAGGTGGTGGTAATTAGGAGTAAACACTTATGGGGAGGGACAAAGTCAAAAAAGAGAATAGAAAAAATGGGAGGCAGGATACGATGGAGAGAAATGTAGTTAGTCTATAACAACATAGGTATTATGAAAGTCTTTTGCATATCTACACATATACAGCCTATATTTAATGTCTTACCTTCTCAGGGAAGATGGATGGGGCAGGAATAAGGTAAATTAGACTAAATGTCTCCATGTCCCACTGAGTCTAATGTGTGTGACAAAGGTAAGATTGAAATTTTCCCAAGTGTAAGTATCCTGCAACCTATTACATTTGCATTTCTAATTCAGTTTTGTAGTTCCAAGAGCCAGGAATTAAGGTATTATCAAGAGAGTAATAAAGATATAAATGACACATTTATATTTTATTAAAGATGAATGAATGAATGAAGCTTGAAGAGAATTTTTCAAAAATTGATTGAAATAATAAGATAGTCTCATATACCTGATCTCAATAATTCAATTTGATTTAAAAAGCTGTTTGCACTGTGAAGGGAAATCAGAGCTTACTTAATCCAAAACGAATCTGAAAATTTATTTCACTTACTATAGCAGAAAGAAGTGGTCATTCAGTCATATATGAGAACTTACAATGATGAAATATTCCACAATAGACTTCTGAAGGCTATTGTGCATTTTGACTCTAAGTTTGGACACTGTTCAAATTAAACTAAATCCTGCCTAACAGTCCCGCTTAGTTTTTCCTCATTTTTTCCCCTTCTGAGCGTAAAGTGAGAAAATCTAATTGAAGTTCCATGTAATCATTCTTCCACTCCAGGCAAAATATCATCCACGTCATCAACGAATCCTTAAGTGGCATACAGAAAGCAAGATTGGAACTCATTTAGGAGAGAAGGTTATGTGATTTCTTTTGTTAATATTGGTTTTGAGACAACCATGAGACATCCAGATGGGGCTCTGTAGCAGATATTTGAACATCATCATTATTGCTAACTCCCATTTATTTCTTTGACCTTTTCCCTCATCCTGTTAACAAGGAGAAACAATTACTATTTTACACTCATTCTAAACCATCAATTTCTTCCCTGCCAGAACGATATTTTTTTCACCATAAATCAGTCCATCTTTTGTCTTAATTCTTCCATAGCCCTTAATCTTTTAATCTATGTCAACTCAGACAAACTGAGACCTGGGACAGACCTTAATTCAGAAAGAAAAAGATCACCCACTGTATCCTGGGCCATCACCAGAAATCTTGGCTTTTTCTTGCCACTGACTTTGATTAGTGTGAACGAAAGAATGATACTCACTGCTTCATGCCTCTCTGACTCACTTAAATTAAATTCATACAAAAATCAAGATATCACACTCATGATATCACTATTCCATTTTGAGAATGAAGGACAAACATCAACAAAGGTATGAAATAATTTATATTTTAATAGAGGAAGACAAAAACATAAAAGGGAACTGGGAATTGATAGAGGAGGATGAAGCTTTGAAGAGGGCTTAAAAGGGCCAGAAACCCGTGCAGATGCCAGCTATACCTTCAGAATCCAAATCATTGATTGAACAGTTGAATAGAACACAGCCAAGGATAAATCTCTGTAATATTTACTCTTCAACACTAGTGGAACCCCCTCATTTCAAATCCATCTATGGTTTATGAGACTTTGAAAACTGCCTTGCTGAATTAAAATTGTTTTGTATTTACGTTTTCCCAAGTATCCATTCTAGCTTTCTTGTGGTACTTGACGTAATATTTGCCATTAGGAACCAATGATTCCCTTTCTCAGTACTGTCAGAGTAATCCTTTGATAGTCTAAGAAATTCCTGAGAATTAAAGTTAATATCCTACTGTTTAAAAAAATCTATTTCCCTTTCAGAAAACCAGGTGATCTATTTTTGTGTCATGGTACCTCTCTAGTCAATGTCCTTTTTTCAGCTATTATATGGTGATATCACAATAGAGCTGAAGAGGCTATTAGAGTTTAGTGAGTCTGACCCTGTCATTTGTTCAGATGAAGAAACAGGGTCAGAAATATAACTTGATTGGACCAAGGTCACATAGGCAATAAGTATCTGAGAAAAAGTGAACACAGGATGTTCCAGTTCCAAGTCCATTGAACCATCTACTATATTACCCCTACCCCCACCTCACCCCAGGGATAGAAAAGCATGTAACGTATAGAGACAACTTCCACACAAGTGTTAGCACACACTTGTTCTCAGTATGTGTAGTTGGAACTTAGTATTTTCCTTCTAAAAATGATTTGCATAATCAATAAGAGAAGTGTTATTTTTCCAACATGGAAGCAAATTGATAAGTGGATGTAGTATACCTGTATCTTGTCTTCTGAACCTTTAGAGTGATAATTTACTCTCACTAAATTAGCATGGATTATAATTATTTATTACTGCAGAATAGTTGACACAAATTTATTAAGTAGTTACCATAGTTAGACATTATGCTAAGTACTAGAGATACAGAAAAAAAAAAAAGACAACAAGATTGTTCCACCTGTCTAGTAGCTTGTATTTAATTACAAGAAGAAGAAGAAAAAGAAATTCATAAAAGGGAGCTGGAAATTGTTAGGAGAGTGTTGCTTCAAAGAAATCACAAAGAGGCCAAACAGACTTTTCTTATTTTGCAAGCCAATCTAAAGCAATCTGGAGGCTGGATTAGGCCTCCTAATTAAGCCTATAGTTTCTTGATCTCTGTCCTAAATAATGAATAAAACAATAAATTAAGCCTTTATTTGTAGCAGTTGCCAATATCTTGGATATAAATTCTCACACTGAATATTTAGTAAGTTCCTATTGATACTACACATGAAGTAACTCTAGGATTCCCTTGCACTCTAGAGTTGTTTTCATCCCGATAGAGCCTTTCCTCTGATTATTGAGGAACTTCTGAACTATGCATTTGAAGATGTTCTCAGACCAGCCATAGTCATTTCTCTTCTTGTTTCACTTGACTCGATGGACTTTTATGCTTTGTGCCCTTGTTTATATACCCTGTACCCTTTTCTATTCATTTATATATTTAGCTAATTAAGGTGGGAGATGTCTTTCTTTTTGCTTGTATTTGTATTCACTGTACCTTAAAATTACTTAACATAAAGTAAGAAATTGGTGAATGTTTTATCAGTTAATATGAGTGTGTATTCCATGGAGGCAATTTTGTAATAATAGTAGTAGCAGTAGTAGTAGTAGTAGTAGTAATAGCAGCAGCAGCAGCAGTAGTAGTCGTAACAGCAGCAGCAGTAGCAGTAATTAACAGCATATAGCATTATATAGAATTTAAGGGTTTTCAAAACACTGGGCTAATATTGTCTCCTTTGATCTTCATAACAACTCTGGAAGACAGGCACCATAATTATCCTGATTTTGTAAATGAAAAAACTAAGGCAGACAGAGACTTTATCCAAGATTGCAGTCATTAAATTGCTAGATATTTATTTACACTTAGATATTACTAACTTCAGCTCCAACCCTGTTTGTATAAGCCCACCTAACTGCCTCTATTATAGAAGCTGATGAAATAAAAATGTCATCTACAAGCATTCTTCTCTGGAGTGAAATATCTATATACAAGAAGACAATTCCATTTGGACCTGGGACAAGACATTCACCTTGATAGAAACAAAAGGCCTTGTTTCCTCTGTTCCTCATGTGATATTGATAATCAAAGAACTATTAAACATAGATACCTTGTAAGTACCTTTTCTAAAAAGCTTTGTATAACATAAACACGGTAGAATCATTAATAAAATTTTAAATTTTCTCTGTTAAGCTTGTTGTTTTAATCATTAAATAATAACTATAATGGGCTCTTACATTATCAATACCTTCCAAACAATTGTACAAATGTCTAGAAATAATTCTATTTTATAAAATGTAATTTGTGGCAGCTTGCTTATTTTGCTGACATTTTTTATTAGAAATAAAAAGGCACATATTTGGGAGTTGGGAGTTTTAAATATCCTCTAAATCACTTCTTTTCAAAGAAAAATGTCACATGCACTTTTTTAACCCAAATGATTTGGCATCAACTTTCTTTGAAGAAATGTTAAATACAGAGTCTCCAGTACTCTCAAAATTGTTTCAGTTACAATACAAATTTCTCGCATGCCTATTTGAACTGCTCTGACTAATCTTCCCATCTTCATTTATTTATTTTAATGTTATTTATATTTCATTATGTTGGTATAAAGAATTGTGATGTGCATAGCTTAATTGTGGCTGATCCACTGTTAGAAAAAATGAAAATGGTTTATTATTTTAAAGGACAAGTCTGTTCTTTGAATTTGTTTTCTATTCAGTTTTATCACCAAATGCTCTTAGGAAAAGTATTTATACCCATAAAGTGTTGATTACTTTTTTCCTTATGTTTTAAAATATTACTTTTTTAACATTTCTTATAAGATGGATCAATATTTCAAGACGTGAGATTAAAAAATGACAATAGAAAACAGAATACTTTTAAGGACACAAATACTTATTTGTATAATAATAATTCAAATGAATATCTGTTAAACACCTTCTTTGTAAAAAAAAAAAAAAACACTGAGTTAATTACCCTGTATAGCTCACAGATAAACATAACCTTGTTTCTAGAATCTCAAGTTAGGATAGACATTAAATGTATGGTATGAAATTATAGTAACTGAAATTACAATAAAAGGAAAAATCACATTTCAAGTAGACAATATTTTGGTAGCGTTTGATAATTTGAAGGATGGATGATTTATATAATAAAAATGCTACAGGAATTTTGTGGTAAAAGCAATAACTTAATATCCAGTCTAGTTCTAAATCTCTGATCTTTGCCCAATTAAAGTCATTGTTTGTCATTAAAAGCTCAATATACTGATTTAGATTTCTGCTGCCCTAAATTGCAAGTCAAAATGGTATTATTCACCTCAATCCTCCCTCAGGTTACTGATTGACGTACTAGCAATATGACCAATATTTGCACAGGAAATCTATGATCAGTTCAATCTTTGTATTCACAGTGAATTAAAAAAAAAATCTTCTCAATATCCTAACCCAGCTATAGTGAAGAAAACCTCATTTCTTAACTGTAAGATGCGATATTGAGGGTCCCATTTCATTCCATTCTCAGTCTTGAGCCATAGTCTAGTAACAAAGATCTTTCTTGTTGTCTACTCTCTGTTAAAGGTGGAAAGTTTGACCTATCCTCACCATTTCCAAACTGAATTTATTACCATTAGTTCTAGGAACACCAATCAGATCAATATCGCTGTTACATTCTTTCTTGGTAAAGTGTGTCAATAAATTGTTATATGGCACCTTGCCATCACTAGAACTTCCCATACCAAAATGTACCTCTATGACTTCACTTCTGGTGTGTGTTGCATCCCCCTATTACAAATCAAACAACGTCAGGGAATGTCTTCCTTTTCTGTTTCAGTCACTGGTGTAGTTTCTGGGACATAAGTGGTTGATATGTTTAAGGGACAGATAAGTAAAACAGTGGATGGAGTGGTCAACTTAGAGTGAGGAAGACCTTATTTCAAATCCATTCATAGTCACGTAGTAGTTATGTGACACTCAGCAAGTCACTTAATCTCTATTTTTCTTGCCCTCTTTGTCTGTGAAATGGGGATAATAATAGCACCTACCTCTGAGGATTTTTGTGAGGATCAACTAAGATAATGATTCTAAAATATTTAGCACATAAGTGCTATGTAAATATTGGGTTAGCTATTATTATTAATTATTTTCCCTTATTCATTACTTTGAGATCAGGATTTGAGCCAAAATCAAAGACAAGAAGGAATTTAAATATATTTGAAATGGTTTAAGTGATAGATAAAGGCGTTTTGAAAATGTGTTTGGGGTATAGTGGGTAAACTAATTTCAGCTGAAAAGATAATCTGGAGAAGAGGGTAGTTAGATGTAAGGCTGAAGCAGCAGATTAAATCAGATTTTGAAGACTTCTAATGCCTGCTGAGGATATGAAAGTATCTTGGAAAAAATAATAAATAATAATTTTCAGTCAAGGAAATGACACTACCAGTTTGTGCTTTATTAAGGATAATCCAGTGCTCATTCCAAAGGTTCCTCTTCTAATACCTTCTTTGATTGTATTGTGGTCAGTATGATTGACAAAAATTTATAATAACCAAATATTTCCCAGAAGGTTCTAATAAGTGGAAAATGTTTTATGTATGAACCCAGGGATGTATTGTGTACTCTCTAAGGACCAGCTAAGGGAGCTATGGAGAGGCTCATTTGGAAGAAGTTGTAGTTGTTAAAGGGGATGGGAATAAGTATTTATATAGTGTCCATTGTGTATGAAGCATTGTGCTTAGAGATTTTGTAAATATCTTTGATCTTCATAACAAACCTGTGAGGTAGCTATTATTATCTCCTTATTACAATTGCAGAAAACTTACGTAGAGATTAAATAACGATAATGATGATAAATGACAGAAAGCTTATCTGAATTCAAGACTTCCTGAATCCAGATCTAGCACTTTATCTACTATGATACTTAGTTGCCTCAGGAGGATGATTAACAGGATGTGGAAGAATTCGGCTTGGGCAAATAAGAGATATTGTAGAGCTGTATGAATGAAAAGTAAAGAAACTAAATCAGGATGAGAATAGTGAGTTTGAAAAGTCAGGGCCAGGTATGAAAGGTATAATGTAGAGGATTACGCTATAAGTCTCAATGAATAATTACTTAAAGTACTATTTATTGACAGTTTTGAACAAAGGGGTTTTTAAGACATGTCGTGTGATTCCCATTTTTTATTTCTAGCATTATATGTGAAATAAGATATAAAGCTTAAGGGATGAACATATCTGATACTCATCTTTTATGATGACACACTAGATGTTTGGCTATTCCTGTAGTGCTAACCATTAAAGAAATGGAAGATTCAAGGACTATTGCTTCAATAAGAAATTTATGACCATCTTCAGAATTTTCAGGTTAATTGAATACCTCAGGGTGTTTCACATTGAACATATTGAACAGCTTGAAAATTTCTCCTATGGTCCTCAGTTAATTTTTTTATTATGTTTTTATCCATCATAGCCTACCTCTTATTTTTCTACCCATTACAAATGTAAACAAATATTGGCAATGGAATAATAAGAAATGACCTTTCCTACCAATCTTCTTTTTTTTCTTAGCTGTTAGGAATTGTTCAGGGAGGAAACTCTATCTACCAATGAATTTATATAACTCAACTGCAACTTAGGGTTTTAGTGACTTGCCTGAGGAAAAGAAAGGTAACGTGTTTAAGGGTCATTTTGCTTTTATGTGTCAAAAGTTAAGACTTTGACTACAAGGTCACTCATTATTCCACTAAGATATGCTGCATTATCCATATTCCTAGTTATTAATTCTGTTCTCTAAAATATAACATTCTGTTCTAAGACTAAGCTAGAGTAGTCTAGTCAAGCTTGGGGGTTAAAATGCAATGAGGCCCTCATGGATTTATGTAATGCATTTTTTTTTTAAAAAAAGCAATGAAATTAAATTTAAAGAACACGGTTTTCAAAGTTAAAATAAATATACAAAAGTGCAATTCTTCATCTCTTCAATAGTCCAATGAGGACCCCAGGAAAGTACGCAAGTGGCAGTAAATTCTCAGGAAGTAACTATTATAAAGTTCTCCCATAGGTTAAGATTCTTCATGATGTCAAAGTAGCCAAATACTCCACTGCCTTGAAAAACCAACCAAATTATACTACTCCTAGAACCTCCACACAGCACATAGAATAGTAAAAGAAAAGAGATCAATAGTGTAGATGTGAAAGGAGGAAAAATAATAAAAAGGTTCTGCTTGTGACTGTGGTAGAGATGGAGATATGACCTCACCCTTAGTGGTGCCTAGGTAAATATGGTAGGCAAGAAGTTCCTTCTCATCATGGTCATCAGTACCTTACCAGCTACATTTAGAAAAAGAGTGCAGTTGCTAGCACATTTTCCATATGACTTTTCTACTTCTCCCTTCTAATCAATGATATAATTGTGCCGTACTTACCTTAAAAATGTCTCAAATTTTTCATAGATACACCACAAATATTTATATATGTATGCATTTGTATCTATTTATAAATATAGGAATATATATCATATGCTCTCAATGCATATTTCCATATGGAAAAATTGAGATATAAACATATATGCATGTATATGTGTATGAATGTACATATTCACTAATGCACACATATAGGATTGAAACAACATAGTATACATATGTCCCATATTGCCCCAATTGGCATATAATTGTGTCATAGATGACCCTTACATGACTTTAGTTCTCCATAACGTTGGTTTTTTGGTTGGTTGTTGTCCTTCTTTCCAGAAGAGGATGAAAAGGACATAACTATGATAAAGTGCAATGTCAATGTGTCTGATTGTGGCTGATCAGACCAACAGAAATTCAGAATACTCTACCACCAATTGGGCACAGATAGTCCCTGTGAATATTTGTGGTGGATACTAAATATTTGAGCATCCTATATTTCCTTTCTACTGTTTCAATTTTGCTTTTCTCATAGAGCATAGCACCATTTCTGATGTGGGCATGCCATACTGAGCAGTCCTGTGCCAGTGCCTTCCATGTCTCACAAGCAAATTCAAAGTTCTTGAGAGAGACCTTGAGAATGTCCTTATATCACTTCTTCTGATGACCATGTAAAATGATATTTTTGGCAAGAATACATATTGCATTCACATAAGTTGGCCAGTCAATTGGAGATGCACTCGCTGAAGCATAGTTTGAATGCTTGGCAGTTTAGTTCGAGCAAGAATCACAGTGTCTGTTACCTTATCTTGCCAGGTGATCTTCAGAATTTTCCTTAGAGAGTTCAAATGGAAGTGATGTAATTTCCTTGAATGGTGCTGGCAGACTGTCCATGTTTCACATGGACAATGAGGTCAGCATGATTGGTCTGTAGACCTTCACTTTGGTAGTCCATCTACTACCTCTGCTCTCCCACGTTTTTTGATAGCCTCGCAAACAATAGGCTAACTCTGGCAATGCTTGTGTCAATGTCATTGTCAATGTGTACATCCCTGGAAAGTACACTACCAAGGTAAGTGAACTTATCCACAGCATTTAACACTTCTGCATTTATTGTAAACAATGCCCATGTATAGATGGTGTTGTGGTGGCTGATGGAGTCACCAGTGATTCCTTGGTGTTAATTATTAGGCCAAAATTATCACAGGCATCAGAGAATTGATCCCTACGTTGTTGTTTCTCAGATTCAGAGGCTACATTGAGTGCACAATCTTTTGCAAACAGAAAATCGTGCATCACCACTCCCTTCATTTTGGTCTTGGCTTTTAGCCTTTTCAAAACGAAGAATTTGCCATTAGTATGGTAGCTGACCTTGATATCCTGTTCATTCTTTCTCATTCTCATTTGGCAACATGACTGAAAACACCATGCTAAAAAGCATGGGAGCACACAGCCCTCTTTCACTCCATTGATAAATGGGAAAGCACAAGAACATTGCCCACTCTCTAGAACCCAAGAAAGCAATCCATCATAAAATTGAGGTACAACGGTGATCAACATCTCTGGGAAACCAATTATTTACATAATTTTCCATAAGCCCTCACAACTAACAGTGTCAAAAGCCTTGGTCACATCTACTAATGTTGTGTACCAACTTCTGTTCTCTTCCTGGCATTTCTCGAAGACTTGTCAGGCAGCAAAAAACATATCGACTTTTCCTCAGTCCTTTCTGAAGCCACACTGACTCTCAGGTAGATTATCCCCCAGGAATTCAAGGATGACTCCATTGTCCATGTCTATAAAGGTAAAAGAAATAGATTGTCCTCTTTCTTAGTCATTGCTGGCAAGATTCTCTCCAGAGTCCCCTTTAATAAGCTGATTTCTCACCTGGAAGATGGTCATCCATAATGTATGAATATATGAATATATGTGTTAACATGCATGTAATATACACAGAGGTAAATTCATATATATTTCTAATGTTGCATATTTAATAAAATCTATATGGATGTGCATTGTGGGGATATATTGTAAATGTCTAGATAATTAGAAAATTTTGTGTTTCATCTTTATATTGTCTTAGTTTATTTAATGAGTCAAATTATCAATTTGTCTATTTCTTATTTAATTTCTTATGGAATCAATTTATAAAGCTCTAATTCTCCCTCTGTATTTTTGCCTCTGTCCCTCTTTCTTTTTCTGTCCCTTTTTTCTCTCCATTTCTTTCTTTCACTCCACCTGCTTTCGGTTTCTCTTCCTTTCTTTCAATAGTTCATTGACATTCACATATAATACATATTTTGCTTACATATGATATATTAAATAAATGCTGCAAAAATGAATTTACCACAAAACTAGAAATATATTGATAGACTTCTAACTGAGATGAATAAATAAACTAAGACACCACATGAAAAAGTGAAAATTAGCCAGACACTATTTTCTATTTGTTGTTAAGTTTCTAAAAATACAGAACTGTTAGCTTTCTTCTTCATTCCACTTAAATGACACGAGAAATTCAGAGTGAAAGGAGAGAAAATGGGCACGCACAAGAGAGAGACAGAGACAGAGACAGAAACAGAGAGACAGATAGACAGAGAGAGAAAGAGAAAGAGAGAGAGAGAGAGAGAGAGAGAGAGAGAGAGAGAGAGAGAGAGAGAGAGAGAGAGAGAGGAAAGAGAGCAAAATGTAGACCAAAAAGAAAAGGTTTAGCAATTGTTTGTTATTTTAAATTGCTTATTTCTTCTTTTAACCTTCTATACACTATGCCTGATATTCACTCACATTTTTAAATGCAAACTGTATAAAATATATTTGATTTCACTTTGAATTTCCCTAAGGTTTAATCAAAGGTATGTCTTTCTTCACAAGAGCCTTATTTCTCAAGATATGACAGAAAAGAAACTTTGTAAATTATACTACATTTGATTTGAATTGACCATTTATCTTCTAGATTTTATTGCCCTGGGAAAAATGTGAAGAACTAAATAAAATATATGCATAGTTTCAAATACTTTTTATTAATGTATCCAAGGGGTAGTTCATCATCCTTCCTCTTAAAAAATAACTTACTGTTTTCTCCAGGCTCCCGTGCCAGGCCAGATGATTGTAACATTCCACTTGCAATTCTAGATCCAAAGTTATTATGGCTGGAAATCAAGGGTCTGATGGAGATCATCCCAGGATCTGAAATGGAGAAAGGCAAATGATAAAAAGACATCAACAGGCCAACAGAAAGTTCAGAAGGACCAGTGAATAAGAGATGGAGAGATCAAGAAGAGAAGAAAGTCCTTTGTCTCTCATTGGTTCAGTTCATGGTGATACGAGTGAACAGTGAGCTTGATACTTTGAAAGTAGAACGAAAGAGTTTGCACAGGAAAGAGAGTAAGATAGTTTGACTAGTATCAAAAATGCATTTTGTTCCAATTATGTAGCTAATCAAATGAGGCCTAATTCAGTACTTGTAGCGGATGCAAAATGTCTCCATTTTTATGTTGCTTGGGAATGCTTGAAAAACCCTCTCAGGGTAATTTCATTTTGGAAGATTTGGGCAAAATCACTTTTCCATCTGGCAGCCTTTCAAAGAGTGAATCAGTATTATCATGTCTCTACAAATATCTTCTCTCCAACTAGGTAAAAGTCCCCAGGTCTTTTAAATAAATCTTTATACAGCATGATATCAAGGCCTTTCACTATCACCTGTCATGCTGAAACTTTATAACATCATTTTCCTTCTTAGACTGCGGCAAAAAGAATTGAATAAAATACTGTAGGTGACAAAGGCAGAGTATAACAAGTCCTTCATTTCTCAGTCCTGGACCTTCTACATTTAATGCCATCCAATTATTTGTTGTTGTTCTGTATTTGTTGATGTTTTTCTTCTGTCTTTTCATACTGCTGGCTTACTGAACCTGCAATCCAAGGAAACCCGTGTACTATGTTTTCTGACAAACTAGCTTGTTGTCATGTCTTTCCTATGTTGTGAAGTTTATTTTTTCATTTGTTATTTTTTATTTCTTTAAGAAATATTTTATAAGTCCTTCCAGGCCTCTCTGAAGTTTTCTTGTTCCTCATTTCTTATGGCACAATAGTACTCCATTATATTCATATACCATAATTTATTCAGCCATTCCCCAATTGATGGACATCCCCTTGACTTCCAGTTTTTGGCAACTACATAGAGTGCTGCTATAAATATTTTTGTACATGTGGGACCCTTTCCCATTTTTATGATCTCTTGGGGATATAGTCCTAGTAGCGATATTGCTGAGTCAAAGGGTATGCACATTTTTGTAGCCCTTTGGGCATAGTTCCAAATTGCTCTCCAGAATGATTGAATGTGCTCGTAGCTCCACCAACAATGAATTAGTGTTTCAACTCTCCCACATCCTCTCCAGCATTTCTCATTTTCTTGTTCTGTCATGTTTGCCAAACTTATAGGTGTGATGTGGTACCTCAGAGTTGTTTTGATTTGCATCTCTCTAATCAATAGTGATTTAGAGCATTTTTTCATATGATTATAGATAGCTTTAATTTCTTCCTCTAACTTATATGACCTGATGCTGAGTGAAAGGAGCAGAACCAGGAGAACTTTGTGCACAGCAACAACCACAGTGTGTGAGAGTTTTTTCTGGTAGACTTGGATTTTTGTAATAACGCAAAAACTTCTTATAAAAAAAAAAATCCCAAAGGTGGTTCTCAAGGCAAGATGCCTTCCACACTCAGAGAAAGAAATATGGAAGTCACTCACAAAATGTAGCAGATCATGTTTGTGTATGTGTATGTGTTTGTGTATCATGTTCTGATTTGTTATACGATTTTTTTCATTTATTTTAGTCTGACTACATAGCATGACTATAGTGAAAATATACTCAATAGGAAAGTATATGTAGAATCTATACAGAATTGTATGCAGTCGTGGGGAGGAAGGGGGGTAGTGGGTGGTAAGTGGGGGGGGATAAAATCTCAATTGTATGGCAGTGATTGTTAAACGTTAAAAAATAAAAATAAAATAAAAAAATAAAAAAAGAAATATTTTACTAATTTTTCCTATACAAATGCTATATCCTTTTGTAGATTAACTCCCAGCTATTTTACACATTTTGTAGTTATTTTTTTATTTAAATTTATTTATTTAAGTTTTCACCATTCATTTCCACACAATTTTGGGTTCCAAATTTTCTCCTCATTTCTCCCTTCCCCCACCCCAAAACGACGAGCATTCTAATTACCCCTATCACCAAACTACCCTCCTTCTAACATCCCTCCCTTCCTTTATTCCCCAATCTCCATCTTCTCTTTTGTCTTGTAGGGCAAGATAGCTTTTTATACCCCTTTACTTACATTTCTAATTTCCTAGTTGCAAGAACAATACTTAAGTCAAATTTTCTTTTCAGCTCTGGTCTTTTCAACAAGAATGCTTGAAAGTCCTCTATTTCATTAAAAGACCATTTTTCTCATGAAGCATTATACTCAGTTTTATGAGGTAGGTGATTCTTGGTTTTAGTTCTAGTTTCTTGGACTTCTGGAATATCATATTCCATTCCCTTTGATCCCTTAATGTAGAAGCTGATATATGTTGTGTTATCCTGACTGTATTTCCACAGTACTTAAATTGTTTCTTTCTAGCCGCTTGCAATATTTTCCCCTT
The DNA here is from genome assembly GCF_028372415.1 of Notamacropus eugenii. NCBI lineage: Eukaryota > Metazoa > Chordata > Mammalia > Diprotodontia > Macropodidae > Notamacropus > Notamacropus eugenii. Next base: position 385,934,205 of record NC_092875.1, read on the forward strand.
GACCATGGAACTCTGGAATTTGGCCACAATGTTCCTAGGAGTTTCTCTTTCTGGATCTCTTTCAGGAGGTGATCAGTGGATTCTTTCAATATTTATTTTGCCTCCTGGTTCTAGAATATCAGAGCAGGTATCCTTGATAATTTCATGAAAGATGATGTCTAAGCTCTTTTTTTGATCATGGTTTTCGGGTAGTCCCATAATTTTTAAATTGTCTCTCCTGAATCTATTTTTCAGGTCAGCTGTTTTTCCAATGAGATATTTCACATTATCTTCCATTTTTTTCATTCTTTTGGTTTTGTTTTGTGATTTCTTGGTTTCTCATAAAGTCATCAGCCTCCATCTGTTCCACTCTAATTTTTAAATAACTATTGTCTTCAGTGAGCTTTTGAACCTCCTTTTCCATTTGGCTAATTCTGCTTTTTAAAACATTCTTCTCCTCATTTGCTTTTTGAACCTCTTTTGCCAATTAAGTTAGCATATTTTTAAAGGTATTGTTTTCTTCATCACTTTTTGTGTCTCCTTTAGCAAGGTGTTGGCCCTCTTTTCATGCTTTTCTTGTATCTCTCTCATTTCTCTTCCCAGTTTTTCCTCCACCTCTCTAACTTGATTTTCAAAATCCTTTCTGAGCTCTTCCATGACCTGAGACCATTGAATATTTATTTTGGATGTTTGGGATACAGAAGCCTTGACTTTTATGTCTTTCCCTGATGGTAATCATTGTTCTTCCTCATCTGAAAGCATGGAAGAAGACATCCGTTCACCAAGAAAGTAACCTTCTATAGTCTTATTTTTCCATTTTTTTGGGCATTTTCCCAACCAGTTTCTTGACTTTTGGGTCCTTTGTCAAGAGTAGGGTATACCCTGGGGGTCTGTAAGATCTCAGTTCCTCCAAAGTGGCAAAATCAAGCATGTACACTGGTCTGGAAACAGGGAGAGATTTTTGTACCCAGAATCTTAGCAGTTACCTGTCTCCAACCACCTGGCCTCCAGTTCTGCCAAGCCAACACTGGGTGCTGATTTTCAGATAACCTGCATGGACAGGGGTGCCATTCAGTGTGAGATAAACATCAGCTCCTTCAGGGCCTCTACACAGGGCTGAGGTAAGACTCAGCTCCTCAGTGCCACCAGGGTTTTTACGATCCAACAATGGATGCAGACTGCTGTAGGAACTGCTGTGGGAACTGCTGCTGGCAGGCTGATGTGGCTTCTGTTGCTGCTGCCTGAGGCTGAAGCTATGGGAAGGACCTTCTCCCTTCCCAGCCAGCTGAAAAAACCCTGTCACTGACATTTGGTGCCTGTGGGTTGAGGGATCTGTGGACAGCTACTGCTACTTCGACTGGGAATTTGCTGCCACTTCTTCTGGAGCTTCCGTCTCTGAGCCGTCCTCCTCCCAGAGTCATGCTATGTTGAATGGCCAAGGCTGGGCTGGGCTCCACTCCATGTCCAGTGCAACAGATGCTTCCCGTGAGCCTTTCAGGTCACCTTGGGCTGGAAATCTCCTCCAGTCTGTTGTTCTACACTTCTGCTGCTCCAAAATTTGTTGATAGTCCCTCTCTACAGGTATTTTATGGGCTGTGTGAGGAGAGCCTGCATATGTGTGTCTTTCTACTCCTCCATCTTGGCTCTGCCACTCACTGTAGGGCACTGCATAGATTTCTATATGATTATGTACTATATTTTAGCCAATATTCTCCAAGTCACAATCTCTTTAATTTGATATGGTCATTATTTGTTCCACTTTGTGGTAACTTTAATAAGTAGTTCCCAACTTTCCTACTTCAGCAACCATTTTGTCTGTGTAAAAGATTATTTGTTTCAAAGAAACAGCACCCTTTCTTGTTTGATCCATAAATCAAAGCACAATAATATCATTAATTAGTGTTCTATTTCCAGCAGAAATAGCACTCAAGCAGATATTGAGAAAATTGAAGTCTCCCATCATTCATTGCTATATACCATGCATCTGTTCACAACATGTGATTTATGTGTGTGTTGTGTGTGTTTGTGTCTGTCTTCCTTCTGCCTGTGTGATCAGTAGTATATTCTTCTTATAATATTAGTTCTTATCTTTCCCTCATATAAGTTTCACTCTAATGCTCTCAATTATGACTTGAAATCATATCATCAATTTGTCATTAAGTTCATGCTTTCTTCAAGACAGCATGTGAGGTGTTATGGAAATACAAATAAATAAGAAAAGAGCTCTTACGAAAAAACTCTTAAACATAGAAGCAAAGAACTAGGTTATAAGACTAAATGTGATAAATATAAAAGGTCACAGACAAAATTGCTATAAGAATTATCGAAAAGAGGAAACTTCCTTAAGCTGTTGACCACCAAGGAAATTTTAATGAATAATAGGACACATTTAGTAATGCAGACAGAGACTTTTATATAACAGGTAGAGAACATGGGATCATGGAATTATAACCAGAAACAGCCTTGGAAATCGTTGAGGAAAATCTCATTGAGTTTCTGACATATATGAGTTCCAGAAAGTTTAAGAAGCAAACTCAAAGATACAAGGATATTAGGAAGCATAGCTGAAATATGACCGAATATTTTAACCCTACAAATGTAGCATGCTTTCCAGTTGACCCATGGTAGCCTGTAGGGCAGTATGTGATAAATATAAAACAGTGCAGAACATAGTTAAGTATGTTAAGGAGAAGGTGAATAAAAATTTAATTTAATAAGTGCAATTTTCATGAAAGTATCACAAAGCCTTAGTTATCTGAAATGAGTGAAGACTAGGATATTAACATCAACAAATGTTCCTTTACTTGATATATGAGAGGTCTGTTTCATATCTCTAATTTCAAATAATATTTTATTTATCCCCAATATTGCATATAAAAACAATATTAAGATTTTTTTTTTCATTTGAGTTCCAAATTCTATATTTATCCACCTTTCTGCCATCCACCTCCATGAGATAGGAAACAACTTGATATAGGCTATATATGTGCAAACATGTACAACTTATTTTCTTATTAATGTTTTGTGCCCAAAAACTCTAACAGAATTGAAGAAGGAAGAAAGAAGGAAGGAAGGAAGGAAGGAAGGAAGGAAGGAAGGAAGGAAGGAAGGAAGGAAGGAAGGAAGAGAGAGAGAAAGAGAGACAGAGAGAGAGAAACACCGAGAGAAGAAAGAAAGAAAGAAAGAAAGAAAGAGAGAAAGAAAGAAAGAAAGAAAGAAAGAAAGAAAGAAAGAAAGAAAGAAAGAAAGAAAGAAAGAAAGGAAGGAAGGAAGGAAGGAAGGAAGGAAGGAAGGAAGGAAGGAAGGAAGGAAGGAAGGAAGGAAGAGAGAGAGAAAGAGAGACAGAGAGAGAGAAACACCGAGAGAAGAAAGAAAGAAAGAAAGAAAGAAAGAAAGAGAGAAAGAAAGAAAGAAAGAAAGAAAGAAAGAAAGAAAGAAAGAAAGAAAGAAAGAAAGAAAGAAAGGAAGGAAGGAAGGAAGGAAGGAAGGAAGGAAGGAAGGAAGGAAGGAAGAAAGAAAGAAAGAAAGAAAGAAAGAAAGAAAGAAAGAAAGAAAGAAAGAAAGAAAGAAAGAAGGAAAGAGAATTAAAGAAGGAAAGAAAGAAAGATAGTATGGTTTGGTCTGTATTGACATCATCAGTTTTGTTTTGGAAATTAATATGTTTCATCAGGATTGCTTTGGAATTGTCTTGGCTCACTGTAATGCTTTGAATAGAAAAATCATTCATATTTAATTATCATACAATATTGTTTTTACCATGTACAATGTTCTCCTAATTCTACACACTTCATTATGCATCAGTTCATCTAGGTTTTCTGTTTATACCCCTAATTTAATAATGAGAGAGTGCACGGAATTTAAGTTGAATGGATCATGCAGTATTCAGTAATTATGAAAAAGTCCCAGAAATTTGTGTTACAAATTAATTATAAGAATTAATCTAAGTGTAAGTAAATTAGTCAATTTCAGAACTAGTTATCCTTTATACAAAAAAATCCTGTGCTACTTACATAAAAATTAGAATGTACTCTAGATTTTGGTATTTGAACGTCTGGTAGCCTGAAGGAGAGAACAGTTTCCGTGATGACAAATAGAGCAAAATGCTTGAGAGGGTTAGAAAAGTTCCTTTCTCCTCCTCTCTTGCCTTTATGAGAAGAAGACATTGTGAAATTTGAAATGTAATGGAACTTCTGTTTGGCATCCTTGCACTAATATTGAACATAAATGTCTACATCAGGATCCTACGGAAAAAATAGACATTAGGAGGAAGGGCAGTCCCAAGACTCAGTAAGGATCTCAGAAAAAAAAGTAGATCCTACCTAAATATAAGTTCCTCAGGACTATACAAAAGCAATAAAAATTTTCAAAAAGCAATACTTCTATCCAACCATGAGATATAAATTATAACTGTGAAGTTTTCTCAAATCTTGATCTCACTTTCTCTACCTCTTTCTGCATTTGTATGCATACCAGGTGTTTCGACAATATTTTGTTGCAACTGTTATAATACACCAACTGAAGACATTATTTTTTCTTAAATCTTAAAAATAGCAGTGGCTGACTAATTGATGTTAACTAATCACCAAGGGAGAAATACACCAATATTATTTCTCGAGTGATCTAATTCAGAAATGGAATCTTTTACAAATAGAAATATTGTCCTTTCATTTGCATATATAATTTATTGACATATTTAGCAATCTTATTGAAGAAATATTGTGCTGGTATATTGTGGGGAATTTTATAAAAAAAATAATACAGTATCAGAGTAAATTAAATAAGAACATGGAAACAATAGTTTTCCCTTTTAGAAAATTTAATTTTTAATCCACGTGGATGTCATGTCTACAATTAATATTCATCAATTTTGAGTTTAACTTTTGAAATAATTGAAGACACTGAAAATATCCGAGACTCTATAGGATTTTTAAACATTAAGAAAAATTAATAATTTTGAGGAAATGTTTAGGAAAAATTGGGTTAGGTGAAGAGACATTTAAAATGAGGAGTAGGAGAGCCTGTGAATTAAATAAGCTATCAGAATGGGCATTACAAGTCCATATAAATGTATAGTTTCTGGTATTAGTGGGATTATTATATTTGTGAGATTATTATTTTTTCTTTTTCTTATTCTTATTTTGTTTACAGTATTCTACAATCATTTCCATGTGTCTTAGAATTTTTCCCCTCCCTAACCTTCCCTTCCTCCATCTCCTCATTCCTTCCCTGAGACAGCATACAATTTTATATAAGTTTTACACATACATTCCCATTAAATATATTTTCACTTTAGTAATGTTGCATATAAGAATTAAAATGAATAGGAGAAATCATAAAACAAAACATAATACAAAAGAGAATTATCTGCTTCATTCTATGATCGTATTCCATAGTTCTTTCTATGGATATGGAAGGTAATTTGCCTTAAAAGACACTTGAGAGTTTTTTTTTTAATTCCTTGCAGTGTAGTGAAGTACTAAGTCTACCAGAAAAATTCCTCGCACACTGTGGTTGTTGCTTTGTACAAAGTTCTCCTGGTTCTGCTCCTTTCACTTAGCATCAGTTCATAGAAATCTTTCCAGTCCCCTCTGAAGTCTTCCTGCTCATCATTTCATGTAACACAGTAGTATTCCACTACATTTATGTAAATGAATTTACGCAGTCATTCTCCATTTAATGAGCATATTTTGATTTCCAGTTTTTGGCCATTAAAAAGAAAGCTCTTATAAATATTTTTGTACATGTGGGACCCTTTACCATCTTTATAATCTCTTGGTGATACAGACTTAGAAACAATATTTCTGGGTCAAAGGATATGCGCATTTTTGTAGCCCTTTGGGCATAGTTGCAAGTTGTATCAGTTCACAGTTCCATCAACAATGAATTAATGTTCCAACTCTCTCACATCTTCTCTAACATTTATCACCTTCCTATTTTGTCATGCTAGCCAATCTGAGAAGTGTGATGTGGTATCTCAGAGCTGTTTTTATTTGCATCTCTCTAATCAATCTCTAATCAATAGTGATTTAGAGCACGTATTCATATGACTATGGATAGCTTTAATTTAATCCTCTGAAAACTGCCTGTTCGTATCCTTTGACCATTTACCCACTGGGGAATGACTTGCATTTTTGAACATTTGAAACAGTTCTCTATGTATTTTAGAAATGAGGCCTTTATCACAGATACTAGTTGCCAAAATTCTTTCCCAGTTTTCTGCTTCCCTCCTAATCTTGTTGGCATTGTGTTTGTTTGTACAAAAAGTTTTCAATTTAATGTAATCAAAATTATCCATTTTACACTTCATTAATGTTTTCAATGTCTTGTTCAATCAAAAAATTTTCCCTTCTCCATTAACCTGAAAAATACTCTTTTCCTTGCTCCACTAATTTGTTTGTAGTATCAATCTTTATACCTAAACCATGTACAGATTCGGACTTTATTCTTCTGTATGGTATTAGACATTGGTCTACGTCTAGCTTCTGCCACTCTTTTATCCAGTTTTCCCAGCACTTTTTCTTGAACAGTGAGTTCGTTTCCCAGAAGCTCGGGTCTTTGAGTTTATCAAAGTTTAGATTGCTATATTCGTTGACTATTGTGTTTTGAGTAATCAAATTATTCCACTGGTCTACTCTTCTTTTTCTTTGCCAGTAACAAGTGGTTTTGATAATTGCTACATTACAATGCAATTTGAGATCTGGTAGAGCTAGGCCACCTTATCTGGTAGAGCTAGGCCACCTTCCCCAGCATTTCCTTTCATTAGTTCCCATGATTTTCTGGACCTTTTGTACTTCCAGGGGAATTTTGATATTATTTTTCCAGCTCTAGAAAATAATTATCTGCTAATTTGATTGGTACGGCACTGAATAAGTAAATTAATTTAAGTACAACTGTCATTGTTATTTTATTGGCTCGGTCTACTCACGAGCAACTGATGTTTTTCCACTTAACTTAGATCAGACTTTATTTGTGCAAAATGTGTTTTGTAATTGTGCTCATATAGTCCCTGGATTTGTTTTGACAGGTAGACTCCTGCATATTTTCTAGTGTCTACCCCAGCTTTAAATGGAATTCTCTCTTTTTATCTCTTGCTGTTGGGCTTTGTTAGTAATATATACAAATGCAGAAGATTTGTGTGGATTTATTTTGTAACCTGAAATTAATCCAAAGGTGTTTATTATTTCAAGTTGTTTTTTACTTCAGTCTCTGGGATTCTCTAAGCATATCATCGTATCATCTGCAAAGAGTGATAACTTAGTTTCTTCTTTACCTATTCTAATTTCTTTAATTTCTTTTTCTTCTCTTATTGCTACAGCTAACATTTCTAATGACATATTGAATAATATTAGTGATAATAGACATCCTTCTTTCATGCTTCGTCTTATTGGAAATGCATATAACTTATCTCCGTTGCATATAATGCGTGCTGACATTTTTAGGTAGATACTGCTTATTATTTTATGGAGAGTTCCTTTATATTCCTATGTCTCCAGTGTTCTTAATAGGAATGAGTATTGTATTTTATCAAAAGCTTTTTCTGCATCTATTGAGATAAACCGTGTGGTTTATGTTAGTTTTGTTCTTCATATGAACACTAATTCATGCTGATGGAGCTGTGAGGTGATCCAGTCCATTCTGGAGAGCAATTTGGATCTATGCCTAAAGGGCTACAATATTATGCTTACCCACTGATCTACCAATACCGCTTCTAGGACTGTATCCCCAAGAGATTATAAAAATAGAAAAGGATCCCATGTGTATAAAAAATATTTATGGTATCACTCTTTTTGGTAGCCAAAAACTGGAAATCAAGGGGATGCCCATCATTTGGGGAATGGCTGAATAAATTATGGTATATGGATACAAAGGAATAATATTGTGATGCATGAAGTCATAAACAGGAAGATTTCAGAGAGGCCTGAAAATTCCTTTATTAACTGATGCTGAATGAAAGGAGCAGAACCAGGAGAACTTTATAGATAGCAACAAACCACAGTATGCGAGGATTTTTTCAGGTACTCTTCAGAACTTCATTGCAATTCAAGCACTTGAAAAATTTCCAAAGGTCTTTTAAGGCAAAATGCCTTCCACATGCAGAGAAAGAATTATGGAATTCAACCCCAGATTGCAGCAGATCAGTTCCTTTTCTATTACTTTTTGGTATGTTATATGATTTTTCTCATTCATTTTAATTCTTCTACACAACATGACTATGATGAAAATATATTTAATAGGAATGTATGTATAGAACCTATATAAAACTGTGTGCCGTCTCGGGGAAGGAAGGGGAAGTTGGGGGGATGGAGGGGGAGGGAGGAAAAGAAAAAATCTAGGTTTTAGGGTACTGATTGTGGCACATTGAAAATAAATAAATACAAAAATGGACGTATGACAGTTCATGAAAGTGCCTTAAGTTTCACAGCCAAATCTCAAGTATACCTACTACTTTATTCTAACTCTTAAGACAGTAAATTACCTTTGCTTCCAAGTACCCCAAGTACCTAATTTCCTATTCAGCTACTCCACACTTTCAGTCATTTTGTTAAATTGAGCAATGGAAATACCTAAAGTGGAGTACTTCTGATATTATGATTAATGGTAACAACCAACCTGGACCCTCAGAGAGACATTAAAATGAAGGCACTCAGTGTTTATCTAACTACTGATGAATAGTATACAAAATAGATTTTGAAAATAATATTATTGCATACCGTGCTGCATTAGTAGCCTTAATTTTTTTAAAGCATTAGTTGATATTTTGCTTCTTGTTTTGGGTCAATTATTGTGTTTTATTTTGCAATATTAGCTAGCAATATTGGAGAATATTTATATACACATACGTGTATATGTATGTGTGTATTTATTCTCATATATATTTATGTATGTATATTAACATTTTTCTGAATATGAATGTATTATTTCACAGTCTTGATTATAGCTTTCCAAATCATCCTAACAGACTTGAGCAAAATGAGACCGCAGTCAAAGCATTAGGAAATCATAAAAAATAATACCTATAGTTATACTTAACACTTACCAGATTATTTTTCCAAGTTTCCTTCCATTTATGAACCCCCTAAAATAAAATAGCATCTATAATGGCCTCATTGAGAAACATTTCTGGCCTCTTTCAAATTCCAGCCTTATGACCCAGTGTGCTTTCCCTAGTGTTCTCAGGCATGACTATAGATTTCAGTTTTAATCAAATACAAAGATGAATTATATACAGAATATATGGATCTGAGAGTAAGTAAAAAACTTTAAAACACGATCTGAAATTTTAATTGAGAACCTTGTTAATGTTTTTTGTAATAATTATAGTTTCCAACATTTACTTCCACAAGAATTTGAATTCCCAACTTTCTCTCCATTTCTCCCCTCTCCCAACCACAAGACAGCATGCATTCTGCTTACTCCTTTAACTAGTCTGCCTTCCCTTCTCTTGTCCCCCTTATCTGCTTCCCTTCCATTTTCCTGTACGATAATAGCGATTTATATACTTAATGCAAATATACTTTATTTCCTAGTTGCATGTAAAAACACTTTGTAACATTTGTTTTTAAAACTTTGGTTTCTACATTCTCTCCTTTCCTCCCTCCCTACCAAACTTCATTGAGCAGATAAGCAATTCAATGTAGTTTTCATGTGCAGTCATACAAAACACTTCCATAATAGTGAAAAAAGACTAACTATATCTCTCTCCATTAAAGTTCTACCGTTTAAATTCCTACATGGAAAGATCGTGTTTGTAGCTCATGAGTTCTTTCTCAGTACTAGGGTAGTTGGAGGGAACATAAAATACATACATACATACATGTGTATATATGTATATATGAGTGTGTATTGTGTATATATGTATGCATGCACATATGTGTATGAATATATATGTGTATGCTTAGCATGTATATGTATATATACACACATTCATTCCAACATGTAAAGATTATATTTGCAACTCATGAGACCTTTCTCAGTATTAGGGTAGTTGGAGGGAATAATCATCATTCCATGTAGGAATGCAGACAGTTCAAATATAATATGTGCCTTATGATTTCTCTTTCCTGTATAACTTTTTCAGGCTTCACTTGATTCTTGTATTTGAAAATCAAATTTTCTGTTCACCTCTGGTCTTTTCATAAAGAATGCTCGAAAGTCCTCTCTTATTGAATGTCCATTTTCTCCTTAAATATTTTACTCAGTTTTGCTTGGCTGGTGATTATTAGGTTTAATTTTAGCTCCTTTGACCTCCAGGATATCATAGTCCAAACCCTTCAATAACTTAATGTAGAAGCTGATATACTTTGTCTTATTCTGCTGTGGCTCCACCATACTATAATTATTTCTTTCTGGTGGCTTGAAATAATTTTTCCTTGATCTGAGAAATCTGAAATTTGGCTATAATATTCTTAGGAGTTTTCTTTTTTGGGATCCCTTTCATGAGATGATTGGTAAATTCTTTCAATTTCTAGTTTACCCTCTGATTCTAGAATATCAGGGCAGTTTTCCATGGCAATTTATAAAAGGATGATATCTAGGTTCTTTTTTCAAAAATCATGGCTTACAGGTAGTTCAGTAATTTTCAAACTCGCTTTCCTGGATCTATTTTCTATGTTAGTTCTTTCTCCAGTGAGATACTTCATATTGTCTTTCATTTTTTTCCATTTTGGCTTTGTTTTATATCTTTTTGATTTCTCATAGAGTCACTGGCTTCCATTGATTCCATTCTAATTTTTAAGGAATTATTTTCTTCAGTGAGCTTTCTGATATCCTTTTCCATTTGGTCAGTTCTGCTTTTTAAGGCATTCTTCTCCTAATTGACTTATTGGACCTCTTTTTCCATTTCAGTTAGTCTATTTTTAAGGTTTTATTTCTTCAGAATTTGGGGTGATTTCCGTTAGAAGGTGTTGATTAGTTTTTCATGTTTTTCTTCCATCACTCTCCTTTAAGCACTTTATGAGCTCCACCATGGCCTGTAACCAATTCATATTTTTCCTAAAACTTCTGATGTAGGAGTTTAGACATTGTTGTTTTCTTCTGGTTTTAGGTTTTTTATCTTCCTTGTCACAAAAGTTAGATTTTTGTAGTCTCATTTTTCCCCAGTTTATGCTCATTTTACCAGACAGGTACTTAACTCTTTAGGTCTTTCTTAAGGTATAACTCTGCTTCCATTGTCGCAAGCTTCAGAGGTTTTTTGCAACTGTTTTCAGAAATATTTCTAGGGACCTGTAAATTTTCATACTTCCATAGTAGTATGATCATAGGAGATGCGTTTTCTGCTTTGTGGTCCTGCGTTCTTGGCAGTGATTGACCACAAGCACTCTTTTCTGCCTTGGAACTGTGAGGAGGATTTCCTCTCCACCACAAACTCTGCCACTCCAGGGCTGCTCCTCTCCAGAGGACTGTGACCAACATCAAAGCACAGACAAAGAAAGAGAATCCTGACTTAGTACCAAGCAATGCCCCTCTGATTAGGTACTTCATGCTTCCACCATCTGTGGAGTGAGAGCTCCAGAAGTAGCCAATGACACTGCACCACTTCTGCAACCACCCTGGGGCTGAGGCTGGACTACATTCCTCTCTCACTCAGTCCTGATGACTTTTCCAATTGACTTTCTAAGCTGTATGTGGCAATTGTGAGTTGAAAACCTGGAAACCACCACAGCTGCTAGTGAGTCCGTGCCCTGAGGCAAGTTATCTGTTTGCTAGGGACCATCTGTAAAATCACAGCCCATGCTGGACTATGATATTCTTTGAGTGGTGCAACAGACCTTTTGTGTCAACCTTCCAGTTTGTACTGGGGTAGAAATTTGTTTAACTCTGTCTTTTTGCAGGTTCTGCTGCTCTAGGAATTGTTTAGGGTCATTTTACAGGTATGTGGAGTGGTTTGGAAGGGAGAGCTCAAGCAAGTCCCTGCTTTTACTTCACCATCTTGGCTCTACTCCCAATTTTTTTAATATACTATGTAAATACAGTTACCATTCTCTGATCTTTCTTATAATTTACTGGAAATTGTTTCCACAAAGCACAATAATTGATTCATTATCAACGTAGTCATCATTTGAGTAAAGTAATAGACTGGTCAAAAATGTTTACCACCACATATAAGATGTACCTGAATAAAGTCACATTAGATAATATTGCCTTATTTTAAAACATATTGTTTTCTATGTAGCCTAAATGATATTTATATACGTGTGTATGGGTATATATATATACATATATATACATATATATATGTATGTATGTATATGTTTATATATGTATAATAGTTTGATATCTCATATTAGTATTGACATTAAGTAATAGCATGGAAAGCAAATGTAGCAGAAATTATACTCAAAATGAATATCGCCTCCTTCCATGTAAAACACAGAATCGATTATTTTATCATGGGTTTATCACAGGTTGCCAAAAATTGAATAAAACTGCCAAAAATAATGCATGGCAAACATCAAAAACATGGGTAAAGCTTGCTGCTTATTTTTGTACAACTTCAGGGTTATATAAAAGCCAGTGGTAACCCAGATTTGGCTCCACAGGCTGTATATGACCAAGTCCTGCATGCAAGTGCATCTTACACTTAATCTTGTTGGACTTGCGGGCAAATAAGAAATGTGACTCTAAAATATATGAAATTCATTTCTTCACATATGCACTAGATTATATTTATTCCAAAAATACTGCTTTTCAAATTATGAACCTTTGGAGAACATAAAGGTTTTGATTTTTCAGCTGTCAAAATTGAAAATATTTTTGATCTGTGAAATTGTCTTCGGAAATTATGGTGTTTTCTTCTGTTCCTACTAATGGTAATCATAGTGCCTTGAGAATGTATTTTATTTTCAAAACTTCCAAGGGTCCATTTATTGACAGTTCTGGTTAATAATGTGAGTGATAAAGCTAGTTATACCCTTTGGTAATAATAAAGCTTGAGTATGGTTTTCATTTCTGGCACCATATTTTCAATAAGGTGTTGATAGGTTGAAGCATATTTATCAAACACACTAGGATAATGAAGGAACTCAAAATCATACTGAATAATAATATTTGTCATGTATATAGCACTCAAAAGTTTGTGAAATGTTAAAGATATGTTTATAACATTTAAACCACTGAACAAAGACATAAGGAAATTATTATAGATATTATTAAACCAGTTAATATAGTGTCATAGTCACTATTCCTGACTCTGTGAAGTATTTCATTATGGAGTAGAAATTACAATCTTTTTTAGTGACGATTGACTTTCATTGAATTATTCTGTTTTTCCTCCAGAAAATAGCACTAGGACCAATAGGAAAAAGTTACAGTCAAACAAATTTACGGAAGAACATTTAACAATTTAATCTGTCCAAAAATATAAAGAATGGTATCATAAGTTAGTAAGTTTCACATCAAAGGAGGTATTCGAGGGAACACTATATGGTCATTTCTTAGAAATATTTTCATTTAGGTTAATGTTTCATGTAGAGTTTGGAATAAACTATCTCTATGATCTAAAACAAATCATTAACTACATGTTTGGAGTAAATATGTGGAGGTTAAACATAAAAATGAATTTTGTCAAAAGAAGAAAGAGAAAGGGAAGAAAGACAGAGAAAGTCAGAAACACGTGGAGAATGAGACAAAGACAGAAACAGATAGAGAAAGAGACATAATAGAGAGAAAAAGAGGCAAAAGAATATAGAGGATGTTTGTGTGTGTGTGTGTGTGTGTATGTGTGTGTGTGTGTGTGTGTGTGTGTGTGTGCTGTGGGGAGAGAGAGACAGAGAAAGAGAGGGAGAGAGAGAGGAGGGGGGGAGGGAGGGAGAGAATATCTGTTTATAACGCAAGAAAATAGTCCTTAAAAGACATTCAAATTTGAGTTCAGAAGTGTCATTAATAAGGAAGCTTTTTGAAATTAATCCATTTCATCAGAAAAAGACAATTTTGATGGATGACACTCCTTAATATTTACCATTCCTCATACATGAGTAAAAATTACTTACAGTGAAAATGAATGCCTAGAGAATCAAATGGATGCATCTAGAAATAGCTGTTAGAAATTTTCTCAGTGTTGGGGTGCATGTGTCCATCGAATATCAAATTTATGCTTCAAAATGAATGGAAGCAAACATACAAAGAGCAAAATAGCGAAATGAGCATAGGAAAGCAAATTCTACTTGGGGTTTTACACAAGAAGTGTAGAAGGGAGAAAAGTCAGCTTTGAGCCATATCCTAGATTCCTATGTCAGGCATGTCTGATCTCTCGAAGGTTCACCTGGTCAATCCATAGATCAAGGAGTGAATATTAATAAAAGAATCCGAATAAATGTATCACCTTGGTCAAGTTACTTGACATGATCTCTGGGGACCCTCTCCATCAGCGTATAAATGGTACACTCACAGTCAAACTTCAGGAGAGGAATTTCTGCTTTTGTCCTGATGGGAGCTAGGAAATACTCAAATACATATTTCATGGATACTTGATTGAATCAATTTGAATTGATATGAATAAATAAAACATTAGGACAATAAATCATTCAATTAGTAAAATAAATAAGTTTTTAAGCACCTACTATGTGCCAATCACTTTTCTAACTACTAGGGATACAAAAAGAAGGAGATGGCAACTTCTGCTCTCTTGCCAGCAAGTGTAGATGAGATGTGACATCATTCTAGGCATGAGAGACAGAACAAAATATTCGAAAGTATTGCCTACACAAGTTGGTCTTGCCAAAATAATCCTTGACTGACTAGCCTCTTTAATGATGAGTATTTCAAACTAATTTAGACTACTCCTGGCATGAAAGAAGTGTAGTTTACTGTATGCATTTCTGACGTATTCGCAACTTGGTAACACTTTTAATTCGTTTCAGTAATAATTTTAAGTGCCTATTTTATACCAGCAACTGTGCTAAGCACCTAGGAAACCAAGGCAAAATCAAGATTGTCTGCTCTGAAGACCTCATTTTTTTCAAGTAAATGCAAAATATACATATGAACTAATGTTAGATGTTATGTGCCAGGAATGGAAGGGAGGAGGAGAGAAATAGACAGAGATTGTGAGAAAGAGAGAGAGAGAGAGAGAGAGAGAGAGAGAGAGAGAGAGAGAGAGAGAGAGAGAGAGAGAGAGTTTAAGTCTAACATATCTCCCTCCAAAATGGGAAACCCTTTTGGGGAAGAAAGAAATGAAGGAAGAAAGGAGGGGAAAAAGAAGGAAAGAACGAAAGAAGTAAAGAAGCTGGTAAGGGAGGAAGAAAAGAGAAAGATGTAAGGAGAAATTTGATTAGAAGTCCCTCAAGGTCAGCAAATGTCTTTTGGCTCTTTTTGTATCTTCCAAAGAGTCCAGTTCCTGTAACATGAACCTGGATTTGAAGTCAAATATCTTGACTTCAAGCCCATTAGTTTACACACTGTGCTACCTAGCTGCCTAAGAGTTGGTAGGAATGGAGTTAAAGTGAACAATCTTCAGTCACCACAAAAAGTATGATAGTTACAATTTTTCTTCAAATGAAAATCTCAAGCAATTATAAAAGGATGCATAGAAGAGGTAGAAGCTGTGCATTTTAGATGTACCACCATCTTTTTTCTACCTTATTTGTTTAATATTGTTTTTCTTAAATTTCATTTCTTCGTTCCCTCATATTCATGTGAACAAAACTTTAATATCTCCGTGTCCCTTTAAAATGAATTGAATGGGGTGGGAAATATTGGAGAAGAAATGATATTTAGACAAGCAAATCATAGGGAAAAAAAGAGTTAACAGCGTGAGAAAGAAGGCACAAAAACACTGAAGAAAATAACACCTAAGAAAATCAGGAAAATCAAGTAGTTAAAGATGCCCAGACATCTAGTAAGTAGAAGTGGTGTTTTAAAAACAGAATTGGCCACATTGAAAAACAGGTAAAAAAATTCACTGAAAAAACAAACAACTCCTTAAAATATAGAATTAACCAAATGAAAAAGAAGGTATAACAGCTCATTAAAGAAAATAAATCCTTAAAAATTAGAATTAGACAAATGGAATCTAATGATTTTATGGGACATTGAAAAACAATAACAAACAATTCAAAAGAAGAAACTTTGAAATATCTCTTTGGAAAATGAGGTGCCCAGCAAAATTGAATATAATCCTTGAAGAGAAAAATGAATATTCAGTGAAAGAGATTACTTTCAAGGTTTCCTCATGAGAAGACCAGACCTGAAAAAAATGACTTTCAAAAGCAAGATTCAAGAGAACCTTTGAAAAGGTAAATGAGAAAGAGAAACCCTAAGGAATTCAGTAAGGCTAAGCTATATTCCTACATGCGAAGATGCTGGTTGGACCTCCTAAGAATTTTATTATTATTAGGGTGGAGATAGCGAGTATATATAGACAGAAGGTATGCGTGTGAGTTGAATTTCATGTGAGGCTATCATAAAAATAAAATTGAGGGATGAGAAAAAGCAATGCCCTAGGAGAGAGAGAAAAGAAGAGATAAATTGAGGGTAATTATCTCACATAAAAGAAGTATGAAAGAACTTTTAGAGGTTGGGAAAGGAATAGGGAAAGTGTGTGACACTTAATCTTACTGGAAAGGCCTCAAAGAGGAAATACTATACACTTAGCTACAGAAAATTATCATACCCTATAGGAAAGAGGAGGAAAATACGGTAAGAAAAGGGGAGTGTGGTGGATAAAAGGGAGGCAGTTCAGGGTAGGCAATAACCAGAAGGAGAAAACTGCTGAGGATGAATAGGGTGAAAGAAGAAAGACAGTAGGATAAACAGGAGGAAAATATGATGGAGAGAAGTACACAGTAATCATAACTGTGAAGAAAATTACATAAATACTTTTCAGTAAATGTCTAATTTCTCAAACATATACGGAACTGAGACAAATTTGCAACAAAAAATTGAGAGCCTTTACACAACTGATAAATGGAGAAAGAAAATGAACAGGCAGTTTTCTGATGAAGTAATCAAAGGTATGTACATATATATATATATATATATATAAAATTGTATCAAAAATTCTCTAAATAACTTCATTAGAGAAATGCAAAGTAAAAGAACTCTGAGGTACACCCCCCACACACACACTTATAAGATTGGATAAAATGAAAGAAAAGAAAAATGACAAATGTTAGAGCAAATGTTGGAATGTGCAATGTTGGTGGAATTGTAAACTGATCGAAGCATTTTGTAGAGTAAAGTGGAACTGTGCCCAAACTCCTACAAAATCATGCACACCCTTTCACTCAGCAATGCCACTATTGAATCTATATTCCAAAGATATTAAAATAAGAAAAAATAATACCAAGTGTACAAAATATGTGACATAAGAAGGTGTCCATAT
The DNA here is from genome assembly GCF_028372415.1 of Notamacropus eugenii. Classification (NCBI taxonomy): domain Eukaryota; kingdom Metazoa; phylum Chordata; class Mammalia; order Diprotodontia; family Macropodidae; genus Notamacropus; species Notamacropus eugenii. The sequence continues at coordinate 385,951,504 of NC_092875.1, forward strand.
AAATCAAATGATATGATGATAACAAACGTAATTAAGTGATGCAAAGGGAGAAGAGGAAAGGAGGAGGCAGAAAAGGGTAAATTTTATCATATGAAGAGGTAAATAAAGCATATTGAGGTAAAGTGAAATAAGAAAATGAGATAAGCATTGTTTGAGGTTTATTCACATGAGATTTGGTTAAAGGAGGAAAGAACATTCTCAATTAGGCATAGAAATGTAACTTGCAGCACAGGCAGTAGGAGGGGAAAAGAGAATGAAAAGGGAGGGATGTCTAGAAGGATGGGAAGACTGAGGGAGAAAATGGTCAAAAGTGAAATTCTTTTGAGAAGGGGAAAGAGAGAATGGAGAAATATAAGCATAACATGGAAGGGAGAGAAATAAGATGGAGACAAAGCACAGATAGTAAACATAACTGTGAATACGAATGGGATGGACTCTCCCATAAAACAGAGGTGGATAGCAGAATGATTAACAACCCAAATCCTACAATATAATGTTTATAAGAAGCGCATTTGAAACAAGGGGAGTCACACAGTGTAAAAGTAAAAAGCTACAGAAGAATATAAATTATGCTTCATTTAAAGTTAAAAAAGCAGAGGTAGCAATCCGTATCTCAGACAAACAAAAGTCAAAATAGATTTTATCAAAAGAGCTAAGGAAGAAAACTACATCCTTGTAAAAAGCACCATAGACAATGAAGTAACATCATTATTAAACATATGTGATCCACGTCATATAACATTCAAATTCTTAGAGGAGAAATTAAGGAAGTAACAGGAAGAAATAGACAGCAAAACTATACTAGTGGGCGTCTTCAACCTACCCCTCTCTGAACTTAATAAATCTAACCTCAAAATGAACAAGAAAGAAGTAAAAGTGGTGGAATAGAATTCTGGAAAAGGTAGATATGATAGACGTGTGGGGAAAACCGAATGGGAATAGAAAGGAATATAGCTTTTTTTTCAGCAGCCTGAGGCACATACTCAAAAAATGACCATTGAATAGTCATTCAAACCTCACAATCCAGCGCAGAAAGGCAGAAATGTTCAATGAATCTTTTTCAGATCACGATGCAATAAAAAATATATGTAATAAAGCACTTTGGAAAGATAGATAAAAAAGTAATTGGAAGCTAACTGATCTAATCCTAAAGATTGAGTAGGTCAAACAACAAGTCATAGAAATCATCAGTAACTTCATGCAAGAGAATGACAATAATGAGACAATCTACTAAAAGTTATGGTATGCAGTAAAGGTAGTTCCTTGGGGAAGTTTCATGTCATTGAATGCTTACATGAATAAAGTAGAGAAAGAGGAGATCAATTAATTTGTCATCCAGCTGAACAAGCCAGCAAAAAAGCAAATTGAAAATCCCCAAGTAAATACTGAATTAGAAATGCTTAAAACCAAAAGATAGATTAATGAAATTGAATTTAAGAAAGTTATTAATTAAATGAATAAAATTAAGAACTAGTTTTATGAAAAAAATAAATTGATAAACCTTTCATCAATAGTATTTTTAAAAAGAAAGATGAAAATCAAATTACCAGTATTCAAAATGAAAAGGATTAATTCAGGTCCAAAGAAGAAGAAATTTAAAATAATAATTTCAAATTATTTTGCCCAACTGCAAGCGTATAAACTTGACAGTCTTTGTGAAATGGATGAATATAAAAAAAATAAATTTCCCAGATTAGCAGGAGAAGAAATGAAATACTTAAATTGCCCCATATCGCAAAATTAAATTTAGCAAGCCATCAGTGGACTCCCTAGGAAAATCGCCAGGGCCAGATGGATTTAAAAGCAAACTCTATCAAATATTCAAAGAAGAGTTCATTCCAACACTATACAGATTATGTGGAAAAACTGGCAAAGAAGAAGTCCTACAAAATTCTTTGAACGATACAAATATGACCTTCATACCTACACTGAGAAGAGCTAAAACGGAAAAAGAAAACTATAGATGAATTTGCCTAATGAATATAGATGCAAAAATTTTAAATGTGATATAAGCAGATAGATTATAGCAACTTATCATAAGAGTAATAATTTAATCAAGTATTATTTATACAAGGAATGCAGGAGTGGTTCAACATGAGGAACACTATCAGCATAATTGATCATATCTACAACAAACCAACAGAAACTTTGTGATTATCTCAATAGATTGCAGAAAAAGACTTTTGATTAAACACAGTGCCCAATCCTACCGAAAACAATGGAGAGGATAGGAATAAATATAGTCTTCTTTAAAATAATGAGTAGTATTTAACTAAAACCATTAGCAAGCATTACATGTAATAGGGCTTTGAGGACAAATTGGAAGGTCAGTGGAATAGAAAACTGTGGGACCTGTGTGAGACAGAAGCGTGCTCTTGCACCAGCCCCAGAGTAGAGGAGTTGGTAAAGGAGTCTCTTGTAGCTGCAGAAAGGTCAGAGACAACAGCTATTTCTGTAGCTCTAGGCCCACAGATTGTGGGGAGATAGAGAAGCCGACAGTACACTCCCTAGTTACCCCCAGTGGAAGCAGAGAACTACCTTGACAAAGAGTTCGCGAGTCAAGTAAATGACAGAAAAAATTAGCAAACACCAGGCAAAGAATCAGAGTATAGAATCCTATTTTGGTGACAAGGAAAAGCAAAATATATAAACAGAAGAAGACAACAAGGCCAAAGAAAAAAGTCACTAAAGTCACCAAGAAAAATGTAAATTGGTCTAGGGCGCAGAAGAGACAAAAAAGGATTTCAAAAATAAAGAAATAGAAGTAGAGAAAAATTTGGAAGATAAATGAGAGTGATGCAAGAAAATCATGAAAAATGATTCAACTGATTGCTAAAGGAGATGCCAAAAAAAGCTGAAGGAAATGACACCTTAAAAATAGACTAACCTTAATGGCAAAAGAGATTCAAAAAACCAATGAGGAGGAGAATGCCTTAAAAAGCAGAATTGACCAGATGGTAAAGAAGTACCAAAAGCTCAATGAAGAAAATAATTCCTTCAAAATTAGAGTAGAGGAAAAGGAAAGTAATGATTATATGAAAAATCACGAAATTATAAAACAAAACCAAAGAGATGAAGAAATAGCAGACAATGTGAAATATTTCACTGGAAAAACAACTTATCTGGAAAATAGATCAAGGAGAAACATATTTCCAATGAGATATTTCACATTATCTTCCTGTTGGGATTGGAAGCTCAATTCCGTGTGGACGGTCTCAGGCAGGTAAAAGTGGGACTTCTAAATCTTAGAGTCTTACGAGGCCCACCATGAACAGCGGGGGTTCTAGAAGGTCAGACTGAGCTAGCTCGGCTAGCTCGGGTATTTCCACCTCTCCCCGGGAGATACGTGATGGGTGGAGTCTCCCTGCCCTCGAGGTCGTCCCGGATTGGAGCACACCTAGTTACCTAACAACACGGTATTGAGATGCAAACTGTGTGGCTGAAAGTTAAGTAGGATTGAGGAAGCCTGAAAGCTCTCTTAGCACGTGTGGAGCCAAAGAGGACAGTAGGGCTCCGCTTCTTTTCTTTCCTCTCTCCCCTCCCCCTCTCTCCCCGCTTGTACTTCTACTTCCAATCCCTTAAGCTTAGCCTCCTTAGGAAATCTCCCCCTCTTCCTCCTAAGGAAGATCACCCTGCACTTGTAACCTGGACCCTGAAATAAAGCTCAACCCCTGTTCGACTCTGGAACGTCCTTTCTCTCATACGTTTATCCGATTTGGCCAACCGAAGACCTGGGACAGGTAAGAAAGACTCGGGTAGCCCAATACAGGCCTCTAGGCCTGGCAATCTTCCATTTTTTCATTCCTTTGGTTTTGTTTTGTGATTTCTTGGTTTCTCATAAAGTCATTACTTTCTATGTGTTCCATTATAATTTTTAAAGAAGTATTTTCTTCAGTGAGCTTTTGAACCTCCTTTTCCATTTGGCTAATTCTGGTTTTTAAAGCATTCTTCTCCTCATTGACTTTTTGAACCTCTTTTGCCAATTGCGTTAGACTATTTCTAGAGGTTATTTTCTTCAGCATTTTTTGGGGTTTCCTTTAACAAGCTGTTGACCTGTTTTTCTTGATTTTTTGCATCTCTCTCATTTCTCTTCCCAATTTTTCCTCCACCTCTCTTACTTGATTTTCAAAATCTTTTTTGAGTTCTTCCATGGTCTGAGACAACTCAAAATTTATTTTGGATATTTGGAATACAGAAGCCTTGATTTTTATGTCTTTCCCTGATAGTAAGCATTGTTCTTCCTCATTTGAAAGGATGGGAGAAGATATCTGTTCACCAAGAAATAAACTTCTATAGTAGTATTTTACCCCCCTTTTTAGGCATTTTCCTAACCAGTTACTTGACTTTTGGGTCCTTTGTCAAGAATATCATATACTCTGAGGGTCTGTAAGATCTCAGTTCCACCAAAGTGGTAGAATCAAGCATGTACACTGTTCTGGGAGCAAGTAGAAATTTTTGTGCCCAGAATCTGAGTAAGAAGAGTTTCGTCTTTACAACCACCTCACCTCCAATTCAGCCAAGCCAGCTCTGGGAGCTGAGAGTCAGATATGCTTCCAGGGCAGGGCCGCCCTTCAGTGTGAGTTAAAGATCACCTGCTCAAATCACTCAGGAGTATCAGGTGGGGGCAGGGCCTCTACACATGGCTGAGGTAAGAATCAGCTGCTCCGTGCCCCCAGGGATTTTACGATCCAACAATGGATTCAGGCTGTTGTAGGGGCTGCTGTAGAAGCTGCTGCTGCCTGCCAGATGTGATCTCTGACTGGAGCTATGGGAAGGCCCTTCTCCATTCTCAGCCAGCTGAAAAAAACCCTCTCACTGATCTTTGGCACCTGTGGGTTGAGGGATCAGCAAACCACTGCTACTGTGAATGCGGATTCTGTGACTAGGGGTTCTGCCCCCAGGCCTGCTCACCTCCTCCTCCCAGAGCCTGCCTCATGGCCAAGGCTGGACTGGGCTCTGCTCTGTGTCCGGGTTCCACAGACGTTTTCCTGTCAGTCTTTCAGGTCATTCTGGGCTGGGAATCTCCTTCACTTTGTTGTTCTGTGGCTTCTATTGCTCTAGAATTTCTTAGAGTCTTTTTTTGCAGGTATTTTATGGGCTGCAGGGGAAGAGTTAGCAAGGAGAGACATTTTTTTTAAATTATTGCACCATTTGGAAGCCATGATAAATAAAAAGATCCTAGATATCACCTTTCAAGAAATTATCAATGAAAAATGCCCTGATATTCTAGAACCAGAGGGTATAATAGATATTGAAAGAATTCATCAATCATCTCCTGAAAGAGATGTCAACAGGAAAACTCCTCGGGATAATGTAGCCAAATGGGAAAGCCCTCACCTCAAGGAGAAAATATTCCAAGCAACCAGAAAGAAAGAAAAAAATGTGAATACTGTGGACACAAATAAGAATTACACAACATTTAGCCATTTTTACATTAAGGGCTCAGAGGACTTAGAATATGGCATTCCATAGGTCAAAGGAGATAGGGCTAAAACAAAAAATCACCTACTCAGAAAAACTGAGTATAATACTTCAGGGGGAGGAAAGATCATTGAATTAAATAGAGGAATTGCAAGAATTTTTTTTTTTATTTTTCACAAAAGGTTCTGTGGACTGCTGATCTTTATTAATTATAAGGTTAAGTGCTTGGCACAATAATTTTTAATTTTTTGTAATTTTTTTCCATTTTATTAATTTTGAATTTTCAGCATTCATTTTCACAAAATTTTGCTTTTCAAATTTTCTCCCCATCTCTCCCCTCCACCCCACCTCAAAAGAACTATGCATTCTGATTATCCTTTCCTCCAATCGACCATCCCTTCTATCACACCCCTCCCTTCGCTTATCCTCCATATATCTTTTCATGTAGGGCAAGATATATTTCTATCCCACGTTACCTGTTTTTCTCATTTCACAGTTCCAGGTAAAAACAGTTCTCAACATTCGTTCTTAAAATTTTGAGTTCCAACTTCCCTCTCTTCCTCCCTCCCCACTCATCCCCACAGAGAAGGCAAGCAATTCAATACAGGCTATATGTGTGTACTTTTGCTAAAGACTGCCACAGTAGTCATGTTGTGAAAGATTGACTATATTTCCCTCCATCCTATCCTGACCCACATTTCTTCTATTCTCCCTTTTGACCTTCTCCCCCACAAAGGGTTTATTTCTAATTAACCTACTGCTCTCATTTTCTCTCCATTCTGTCATTACCCTCACACTCCACTTATCCCCTTCTGCTCTACTTTCTTGTAGTGTAAGATAGATTTTCATACCAAATTGACTGTGCATGTTATTCCCTCATTAAGTCAAATGTGATGAGAGTAAGTTTCACATTTTCTCTTTCACCTTCCCCTCTTCCCATTCACTGAAAAACCTTTTTCATATCTTTATTTTGAGAGATAATTAGCCCCATTCCATTTTTCCCTTTTGCCTCCAATTGTATTCTTCTCTCACTCCTTAATTTTATTTATCACTCTGTACCCTCTGTCTGTGTGTGTATGTGTGTGTGTGTGTGTGTGTGTGTGTGTGTGTGTGTGTAATTCATCCAGCCACCCAAATAATGAGAAAAGTTTCAAGAGTTACAAACGTTATCTTTCCATGTAGGGAAAAACACAATTCAATTTTAGTAAGTCCCTTATGATATCTCTTTCCTGTTTACCTTTTCACACTTCTCTTGATTCTTGTGTTTGAAAGTCGAATTTTCTATTCAGCTCTGGTATTTTCATCAAAAATGCATGAAAGTCCTCTATTTCATAGAATCACAATGTTTTCCCTTGAGGTATTATACTCAGTTTTGCTGGATAGGTGATTCTTGGCTTTGATCTTAGTTGTTTTGACTTCAGGAATATCCTATTCCAAGTCCTTTGATCCCTTAATGTTGAAGCAGCCCGATCCTGTGTTATCCTAACTGTATTCCCCCAATGCTTGAATTTTTCTTCTTTCTAGGTGCTTGGAAAACTCTTTCAATATTTATTTTACCCTCTGGTTCTAGAATATCAGGGCAGATTTTCTTAATCATGAAAGATGATGTCTAGGCTTTTCTTTTAATCATGGCTTTCATGAGGTCCCATGGTTTTTAAGTTGTCTCTTCCGGATCTATTTTCCAGGTCAGTTGTTTTTCCAGTGAGATATTCGCATTGTTTTCTATGTTTTCATTCTTTTTGTTTTGTTTTGTAATTTCTTCATTGCTCATAAAATCATTAGCTTCCATCTGCTCCATTCTAATTCTTAAAGAACCATTTCTTCAGTGAGCTTTGAACTTCCTTTTCCATTTGCCTCTTTCTGCTTTTTAAAGAATTCTTCTCCTTCTTGGCTTTTTGGGCCTCTTTTACCATTTTGGTTAGTCTATTGGTAAAGGTTTTAATTTCTTCACCATTTTTCTGGTATCCTTTATCAAGTACTTGAATTGCTTTTCATGATTTTATTGCATTGTTCTCATTTCTCTTTCGAATTTTCTGTCACCTCTCTTCCTTAATTTTCAAAATCCTTTTTGAACTCTTCCGTGGACTGAGAGCATTGCATATTTATTTTGGAGGGTTTGTATGCAGAAGCTTTGACATTTAAGTTTTCCTCTAATGCTATGCATTGTTCTTCCTATTCAAAATGATGGAAGAAAATTTCTGCTCACCAAGAAAGTAACCTTCTATTGTCTTATTCTTTTTCCCTTTTGGGGCATTTTTCCATCTAGTTACTTGACTTTTGAGTTCTTTGTTAAGAGGAGGGTATCCTCTGCGATCCTGTAAGTTCTCAGTTTCTCCTAGGTGGCACAATTAAGAAAGAGGCGTTTACTCCTCTGCTTACTTGCCTTCTGATCTGAGAGTAACTACAAGCAGTCTTTTCTGCCCAGGATTTTCCACTAAAATTCCTTCTCCACAGCCTCCACCAACTCTACCATGCAATTCAGCACTCTTCCTCACCCCAGGACCACCACTCCAGGCTGTTATCGAGATCAGCAACTTAATTCCTCCAAGGTCTTTAAGGCAAGTTTCTAACAATGAAAGCTTCGCCTCCTGGGGCTGGGACTAGATCTCTGCTTTCCCTTCTCACCCAGGTGAATCACCTTTCTCATTGATTTTGAATCTGTCTTTGGCATTTGTGGGTTGAGGAATCTGGGAATCGCAGCTGCTGGTGGTGGTATGTTGAAGCTCTCTCCAGTCCTGTCCTTGCCACAGTGTGGCCAAGGCTGGGCTGTACTCTGTGCTATGTCTGGTGCAATTGACCTTTGCTGTTGACCTTCCAGGCTGAGTTGAGCTGGAAACTTCTTTCACTCTGTTGTTTTGTGGCTTTTTCTGCCCTCAAATTTATTTAGAGTCCTTTTTAAAGGGTATTTAATGAGCTGTGTGGGGAAGAATTTCTAGAGTTCCATCCTTCTACTCTGCCATCTTGGCTCTGCCACCCCAACTTTCGGGCATTCTTGAGGAAAAGACCAGAGCTAGATAGAAAGTGTAACTTTTGGGACAGAGGGAAGATGGTGGAGTAGAAGGATGTATATACTCTAGTGATTCCCCCACATCTCAAAAAACATTTATAAAAAAGGACTCTCAACAAATCAAAGAGCATCAGAAGTCACAGAACAACGGAGTGAAAGAGGTTGCCAGCCAAAGGTAAGCTGGAAGGCCTACAGAAAAGGTGTTTCTCATGGGACACTGAGTGGAGCTGAGCCCAACCCTGGCCATGCAGCTCTGGGAGGAACAAGACCTGAACAGACCTGCGGGGCAGAATTTCCAGAGGGAAGGGTCCCAGATTCCTCAACCCACAAGCAACAAAGAAAGCTCCAAAGTTCATTGTGGGAAGGCTTTTCCAGCTGGATAAGAGGGGAACCGGGTTCCCACAGCACTGGCCCCAGGTAGCAGCAGAGGTGGCAGCAACAGCAGCAGCAGTGGGCACATGTTGAGTTTAATCAGAATAGATGATGTCCATAAAAAAATAAAATTAAGGAGTGCGAAAAAAAATACTGGAAGGAGAAAGGGAGAAATGCAATGGGGCAGGTTATCACTCATAAAAGAGGTTAGAAAAACCTTGTTCAGTGATGGACAAAAGGGAGGATGTGAGAGGGAAAAAGTGAAGCTAACTCTCTTCACAGATGATGTAAGGTGGGAATAACATGCTCACTAAATTTGATATGGAAATCTATCTTACACTACAGGAAAGTAGGCAGAAGGGGACAAGTGGGGTAAGGGGAATTATAGAAGGGAGGGCAAATGGGAGAAGGGAGTAACAAGAAGCAAACCCTTTTGGAAAGGGACAAGATCAAATGAAAGAATAGAAAAAATAAGGGAGGACAAGTTAGGATGGATGGCAATACAGTTAGTCTTATACAACATAACTATTATGTAAGTCTTTTGCAAAACTACACATATATAGCCTGTATTAAATTGCTTGCCTTCTCAATGGAGATGGGTAAGGAGGGAGAGAAATTGGAATTCAAAGTATTAGAAACTAAAGTTGAGAATTATTGTAATATTATAAATAAGAAATACAGGTATTGGGGAATAGAAATTTATCTTGCCCTACAAGAAAAGAGAGAAGATGTGGATAAGGGATGGGTGGGATGTGATAGCAGGGAGGGTACATCTAGGAAAGGGGTAATCAGAAAGCACGGTATTATGGGGTAGAGAGAGGGGAATGATGGGAACAAAAATTGGAACTCAAAATTTTGTGGAAATGAATGTCAAAATCTAAAAATAAATAAGCAAATAAAAAGAAAATTTGACTTTCAAACATAAAAACCAAGAGAAGCATGACAAGAGAAGCAAACAGGAAAGAGAAATCATGAGACTTACTAAAATTGAACTGCTCACATTCCTACATGGAAAGATAATATTTGTAATTCTTGAGACTTTTCTCAATATTAGGATATTTTTATAGAGAAGGTTCAGGATAAGTTAAATATGAAGAGATTATATCTAAAAAAATAAAGTTAAAGGGTGATAGAGGAATATTATAGGGAGAAAAAGAAAGGGAGAAACAGAATGACTTAAATTATCTCTCACATAAAAAAGATTTTTAAAAGTTTTTTCAATGGAGGGAAAGAGGGATGAGGTAAGAAAGAGTGAACCTTACTTTCATCAAATTTTGCTTCAGGAAGGAACAACTTACACAATCCATTTGGTATGAAAATCTATCTTAAACTACAGTAATGTAGGGGGAAAGGAGATAAGCAGAGGTGTGAGGAATGATAAAAAGGAGGGCGGAAAGAAAGAGAGGGTAATAATAAGTGAATATTTTTTCAGGAGGGACAGGGTCAAAAGGGAAAATGGAATAAATCGATGGCAGAATAGGATGGAGGGAAGTATAGTACGTCTTTCACATCACGACAGTTATGGAAGTGTTTTGCATGAGCACACCTGTATAACCTATATTGAACTGAGTGTCAGTGGGGATGGGTTTGGAGGGAGAAAGGGAGAGAAATTCAAATTCAAAGTTTTAAAAACGAATGTTAAATATTGTTTTGACATGCATTTATCTTATACTACAAGAAAATAGATACAAGGGGGATGAGAGAAGGGAGAGGTGTGATAGAAAGGAGGACAGATTGGGGGAAGGTGTAATTAGAATGCAAGATCTTTTGGGGTGGGTGGAGGAGAGAGATGGGTCGAAAATTTGAAACACAAAATTTTGTGGAAGTTAATGTTTAAAAACTAAAAATAAATTATTTTTTAAAAATGGGAAAATTTATTTGAATATATATAAATACACTAATTTACAAAAATATCTGTAACAGCTCTTTTGTGGTGGCCACTAACTGGAAAATGACGGGATGCCCATCAATTTTGGAATGGCTGAGCAAGTTGTGGTAGATGAACATAACGGAATACTGTTGTGCTACAAGAAATGATGAACAGGTGGACTTCAGAAATATGTGGATAGACTTTTATGAACTGATGTTGAGTGAAGAGAGCAGAACCAGGAGAAAATTATGAATAGTAACAGCCACAGCATGTGAAGACTGTTTTTGATAGACTTGGTCCTTTACAGCAATAAAAGGACCTAAAACAATTCCAAAGGAATCATGATGCAAAATGCAATCCACATCCAGATAAAGAACTAGGGAGTCAGAACGCAGAATGAAGCAGACTATTTTCTCTTTTGCTGTGCTCTTTTTTGTTTAATTTTGCTTGTGCTATTTGTCATTCGTTTTAATTCTTTATGCAGCATGACTAATGTGAAAACGTTTTCAAAAAGAATGTATGTGTAGAGCCCATATAAGATGGTATGCCATCTTGGGAAGGGAGAGGAAAAGGAGTGGGAGAAAATTTAAAACTTATGAAAGTGATTGTTGAAAACTGAAAACAAACAAATGAATACATTTGGAGGAGAAAAAAGAAAGGAATAAAAGAATACCATTTATCAAGGGTGGGGATAAAAAGACACATTTTTTTTGTGTAGTAAGCTGGGTGGTTATTAATTTTAACAGAATTAATTTTAGGGGTTACATTATTTTTATTATGCTTCTTGTAATTTCAGTAAACTGCCTGAGGGAAGGTGTCTTTGACTACTTTTGATTACAACCACCCTTAGCCCAGTGTCTGACACATAGCAAGTATTGAATAAAAGTTTTTAATTGTTCAATTGATCTAAAATGAAAATTTTGTCCATGAGAGTAGCTACAGCTTAAGATAACAAATTCAGCTACTAAAAATTCCTGTAAGAATTCACAATTATTATTCCTAAAGCAATAATTAAGTGACTTCTTCTGAACTTTAAAAATCCTAGCCTAGACTTATACAAGATTAAGATATTTACAGGATGGTACTTCTTGAAAAAAAAAAGTTATGTTGTCATACATTTTAACTGATGCCCATAAATCAGTTTACATTCTAATTTAACAATACAATTGGTCTTCTAGTAAAATACCCATTCATTTACTAATTTATCAATTAACTAAACTACTCATTTGCTTTGGGGATATAGTCTTTAAAGCTTTGAAAATCCTCAAGAGTAAAGTTGTATCGAATAAGGAACTTTCTAGAAAACCTTGCACCAAACTGGGATAGGAATGACAATTTTGTTCTATATGATACAACTTGTATAAGTTATGGATCATGTTTGAAGTATTATAATAGTTTGTTGCAACAATCTATTTCAAATTCTACACACTTAAAATATTTTTCTTAGTAGATTTAGGATTACAAATACATAGAAACTACAGCAATATAAATTAATGCAATATTAGAAGATTTCTGAATGCAGAATGATTTTCAATTATCAATGAAATGTTTTGAAGAATAAAAAATGAAGTACACTTCCTCTCAGTAGATAGATGGGACCCTAGGCATGTAGAATGTCACATATGCTTTCGTTTTCTAGGTTTCAGTTTTCTTCAAATGTTTATCTGTATTAGAAGGAAGAAATAAATATTTCAGGGAGGAAAGATATCAGGAAATTACTGTGAGGCAGAGAATTAAAGGAAATTTTCAAAATTAAGTCTCTGCAACCTAAAATCTGAACTTGAACAATTTTTAATTAGTAACTAGACTATATTTTGCTTTAATTTCGATGGTGATCAACTTCTAAGCAAGAAGATAATTTTGCAGTAACTTCTTTTGAATAAGAGTGGGGGGAAATAATTTCCATGAAGCTTTGCAGTAATTACAGATGTCTAATACACATGGGGTTTAAATCAAAATCATGAAGCTCAATAATTAGCCTAAGTACTCAAGCAAGGCATAAATCAGTTGAAGATAAGGAACTCAGCTTTTGGATAGGTTAGTATCTAGTGAAGCAAGCCCAACTATCAGCAATTAGGTGGTAGGTAGTCAGGTACATGAGAACAGTGAAATATTTTATGCCTGCATGAGTGGTTGGTAGTTTAAATATATAATCCTGACTCAAGATATCCACAGAAATGGAAAAGTGAAGAAAATAATATTAGAATAAGAAATAAATAGAATAAACAAGAGGTAAACTTCATAAATTAGTATAATTTACTCCATTTCAGATATTTGTATAATTTAAGCTGATAACTGATTCTACTACTGAATTTCTGATGCTGTCAGGTAAGTGTGGATCATTGAGAACTACTTAATGAAGATGAGTGTATGAACAGTAGGTAATGGGAAGCTACATTTTGCTGAAGTATAAAATAATATAACAATAGTTGTGCTATTTATTTTATAGGGCTATCTAAAGGAATAGCCCAAGTATAATGCCTTGTCTCTATTATTTAAAAAATTCCTCCTCATATTGCACATTGAGTTCTCAATATGGCTGAAGAATATTACTCTCCATTAGGGATAACCTTGAGCACCAAGGTTTCTGGAATGATCACCCATAAATTCAAATGCATGTGCTTGCCATATATAACTAGCCAGACTTAATTAGTTTTTAGAAAATATATTTACTAAAAAAATTACAGGAAGATCAGTTAGCAAAAAAAATTTCCTCAAAGTTTGGGTCATATTCTGTTACAAACAGACACATAAATAATATGGACAGTGCACATATGTATGTAATATAGATAGATAGATATAGATATATACATATATATGTGCATATATGTTATATATAATATATATGCATATATTATATATGGATATATAGACATGTATGCAGATAGAGATTTTGAAAGTAAAAAACATTTGCAAGGAAGTAACTACCAATGACTTACTACTAGAAGTGTTTATTTTTCCCCTTCATGATTACATAGGAAGTTTGGATTAGGTATGCTTCCCTGCTAGACTCTGCTAGGCTTTTTGAGTCTAAAATTGACATTTCTCTGTGCCGTGAGGCGTTATATTATCTGAATCTGTCTTGCATTTGATGACAATAGCTTTTCGCTAGTTATGTTGTTTCCCCCTTATCCAGTCTCTCTGATGTCAGATAAATACTCTATCTACACTGATCTAGTCTCTACACTGACATGGTCAATCTAACAATCTCCTTCTATCCCCCAAACCATTATATTCCCCAATGGTGTCTCTTAAGAGCATAGCTTTAGGGAAGGGGAGCCAAGATGACTGAGTAAAACCAAGAACTTCTAGAGATCAGCACCCAAACCCAGCAAAGTACCTGAAAAATGACACTAAACAAATTTTGGAGCTGCAGAACCCAAAGAATGGTGGAGGGAGGGAATTCCCCACCAAGACAGTCTGGAAATTGAAAGGGAGGCAATTTCCTTACTAGGCTGGGAGCAGAGCTGAGTCAGCTTGAGCTGTTCCTGCACAGACAGAAGTTGAGCAGGCCTCAGGGGAATAAATCTCTGTCACCTGTGGTGGTTTCCAAACTTCACAACTCCAAAACATTGAGGACAAATTGGAAGGTGAGTGGAAAAAAATCTGTGCGACCTGTGTGAGAGAGTAGAATTGTCTGGCCCCAGCCACAGGGTGGGAAAGGAGTCCCTGGCAGCCACAAAAGCGGCAGAGGCAGTAGCAAAGGCGGTTTCTGAAGCTCTAGGCCCACTGATGGCCAGGAGGATGGAGCAGCTGAGAGTACACCACCGGTCTAACCCCACTGGAAGCAAAGAACTACCTTGACAAAGAGCTCAAAAGTCAAGTAAATAGCAGGGCAAACGAGCAAAAAACAGAAAAAGAATCAGACTATAGAATCTTACTTTGTTAATACCAAAGATCTAAATATCCAAACAGAAGAAGACAACAATGTCAAAAGTCCTAAATCCAAAGCCTCCAAGGAAATGGAGGCCATGGAAAATCTCAAAACACATTTTGAAAATCAAATAAGAAGATAGGAAAAATTGGGAAGAGAAATGAGGATGATGCAAGAAAATAATGAAAAATGAGTCAACTGCTTGTTAAAGGGGAACTAAAAAATTCCTGAAGAAAATAACAACTTAAAAAATAGACTATCCCAAATGGCAATAGTGATCCTAAAATCCAATTAGGAGAAGAATGCCTAAAAAGCAGAACTGACCACATGGAAAAGGTAGTGCAAAGCTCACTGAAGAAAGTAATTCCTTAACGGTTAGAATCGAGCAGATGAAAGCTAATGATTTTATGAAAAATCAAGAAATTAGAAAACAAAACCAAAGAAATGAAATAGCATTGTGAAATATTTCATTGGAAAAACGTCTGTCCTGGAAAATAGATCCAGGAAAGCTAATTTAAAATTTAAAAATTATTGGACTACCTGAAAGGCAAGATAAAAAAACGAAAGACTCTAGACATTATCTTTCAAGAAATTATCCATGAAAACTGCCCTGATATTATAGAACCAGAGGATAAATAGATATTGAAAGAGTTCACTATTCAACTCCTGAAAGAGATTCCAAAAGGAAAGCTCCTAGGAATCACGTAGCCAAATTCCAGATCTCCCAGATCTCCCAGGTGAAGGAAAAAATATTTCAAGGAGCCAGAAAGAAAAAAATGAGTATTGTGGAAACACAATCACGATAACACAAGATCTAGCAGCTTCTACATTAAGGGATCAAAGGGGTTGCAATATGATATTCCAGACGAAAAAAGAGCTAGGATTAAACCTACAATCACATGCCCAGCAAAACCGAGTATAAAAGCTCCGTGGAAAAATTGGCCATTCAGTGAAATAGAGGACTTTCAAATATTTTCAATGAAAAGATCAAAGCTGATTAGAAAATTTGAGTTTTAAACACAGGAATTGATGTGTGTGTGTGTGTGTGTGTGTGTGTGTGTGTGATACATAGGAAGTAATTAACTGAGGGAAGCAATAGGCCTGGGAAAGGCATCCAAATGAGAAATTTTAAATGGGACTTAAAGAAAGTCTAGGGAGGTGAGTAATAGAAGCAGAGAAGAGAGGAAACATAAGCATGAGAGTTATAGAAAATCCCTGTGAGATAACAAATGATATGTCTTATTCATAGAACAAGCAGACGGCCAGTGCCACTGGACTGAAGAGTATGTCCTGAGAAGGAAAGTGTAGGAATACAGGGAAGGTAAGAGGGGTCTTGGTTATGAAGAGCTATGAGTGCCAAAAAGAACATTTTTGCATTTGCCCCTGGAGACAATAGGAATTCAGTGTAGTTTATTGCATTTAGCGGTATTATGATGGGACCTGAATTTTGGGAAAATCATTTTAGTGACTGAATGAAGAATTAATTGGAATGGGAAAAAAAATCTGAGGTGGTAAATCCACCAGCTGGCTATTGAAAATCATTCAAGTATGAGGTTCTCAGGACCTGCACTCAAACGAGGCCATGTCAGAGGAAAACGCAGGGAACAGAAGAGAAATTGCAAAAAAAGAAAAAGAAAAAATCAGCAGACCTTGCCAACAGATTGGGATGCATAGGTGACAGTGAGAAGTCTAGGATAACTCCTAGTGACTAGGAGGGGCCAGGAAGATAGTGTTGCCCTCCACAATAGCAGAGAAAATAAAAAAAGGGAGAGGGGGCTATTTAAAGGGAAAGAATAATTCCATTTTGGGTATACTGATTTTAGGATTTCTACTGTATATCCAGTTCTAGATGTCTGAAAGGTAGCTGGAGGTGTGAGATTGGTGGTCAGCAGAGTGATTCGGATATGATAAATAGGTTTGAAGATTATCAAGATAAATATGACAATTAAATCCATGGCAGTTGTAAAGTTCAGGAAGTGAAGTAGTTTTAAGGAAAAAGAGGTCTCATGTTTAAACCTTGAGGACACCTACAAAATTATACTGGATTGATTCCATGAGAAGTACAAGAATATTTTTTACTTACACTAAAATACAAAATACATAACTACATAAAGTATCAAGTTTCCTGTGAATATTCTCCTTACTTCTGAATGCTTCCACTTGTGTTGGAAATAGGAATAAATTATTATTTCTCTTGAGTCAAGTACATAAGATATTCCATGTTTTGAGAGAGCATATAAAGGACTTGGGTTAAATTTTATGATGTTTTTATGGTCCTTTGTGCGTTGGGTAGAGTGGTTAGTAACATGGCAAGAAATAAAAGTCAGTAGCTTTTTATATTTAAAACATTTCAAGAAGAATGCATAGTACTATGTTTTATAGAAAATATCTTAATCACATTTATTACTAATATTGAACTAATTTTTGGATTTTTATACTACGTGGGAAAATAAGCACTTTTTCAACCCAATATTCTTCTGTAACAACATTTATTCTTTGATACAGAAAATCTAGTTTCACACTCCTTTAGGTCACATTACTTGTTTGCTTGCTTTTTGTTGATGTTGCTGTTAATTATTCAGTCTAGGAAGACTTAGCATTGCTCAGGAAAATATTTTTGTTTCTTGAATTTTTTTTAAATCATGCCATTTAAAGATGATACTGAATCAAATAAAAAGAATCATTATTTAGTTAATATTGGACAAATTCTCCATTTTTAATTGATTTGTGAAATATACGTACTTGATGTATGTCATTCTTTATATTTATTTGCCAGTCTTTTGAAGTTAGATTTAAAAATTGAAAACTTCTGAGTTTATCAGAAATAACAAATGAAATGAAACTTAGTTAGCAATGAATGAATATAAATTTGAAGTAAATATAAAACACCCTATTTCAGCATAAAATTTTTTCTTGCAATACTGAAACTTTGCATAGAGAAGAAAAATTTTCCTGCTAATTGTTTCACTATTTTTCAGGCTGCATCTGTGTGTATATGCAACATACACTATATTTTCCCTTTTAAAATCATATATATATATATATATATATATATATATATATATATATATATATATATTTATATATATATATGTGTGTGTGTGTGTGTGTGTGTGTGTGTGCGTGTGTGTGTGTGTGTGTATGTGTATGTATAAACATACACACAAGAGAAAGAGGGAGATAGGGAGAGGGATTGAGAGAGAGAGAGAGAGAGAGAGAGAGAGAGAGAGAGAGAGAGAGAGAGAGAGACAGGGAGAGAGAGACAGAGACAGAGACAGAGACAGAGACAGAGAGAGAGAGAGAGAACGTCTACAAGGGGAAAAGCATATCTGTAGAAATACAAAAAGCCACATGCTGCTTCTCTTCTGCGTTTCATATGTTACTTAAAAATCAAATAATTTAAAAATCAGTGGGAGCTCACTTTCATATTTATATTAGTATTTTGCCCTTATAGAATGCTTTTCCTCCAAAGAAAGTCAAAGCATTTAACAATGAAAAATCTGAGCCATCAGCCATGACAAATAGTGAGGAAGGAATGGTTAACAGAAAAAGTCAATTTAAAGTAGGAAGTTATCTGAATTGATACCCCCTCTTTCAGACAAAGTAACAGATTTTTCCCCATTCCCTCAAGGCTTACAACCCTCGACTCTGTTATTGCAGGAGATAAGAGAGAATTTCAGAACTGAGTACCCTGTGGTCAAAAATATGTATGGGAAACGAAAAACAAGTATCTAACTCTTAAGGCTGTCTCTAGGTAGCTGATAAAACCTACTATAAACAGCATGCGAAGAATGATTCTCTAAGTAGCAAATCTCAAGACTGAGAAAAACAGTGGTGAATCCATTGTGATCAAGAAGAAAGAATAGCAAATGCACTCATACATGCTTACAAACAAACAAAAAACAGAGCATTTTATTTTTATACCTTATGTAATCAATTTTCTTTGACATAGACTTGAGGAAAATTCCAATGTAGAAACAGTCCATATTAATATATTTTTGTTTGAATATAAACATTTCCTATTAAATAAAACTTTTCTGATTTTATTTTTAATTTGTCTATTATATACCTGAGAGCCTTCATTTTATGCCCTCAGGAGGTACTTAATAGTTTCTTTCATTTTCTGTTTTACTGTCTGGTTCTAGGATATACTGGTAATTTTCCTTGGTAGTTTCTTTTATTATGATATCTAGGTGTCTTTTTTTATCATGGCTTCAGAAAGAGTAATAATTTTTATATTATTAAGAAAATTTAAAAATAAACCTGTTTTACAGTCTTTCTCCTGAGATTTCACATTTTCTTCTGTTTGTTTCATCGTTTTGGTTTTGTTTTACTGCTTCTTTATGTTTTTTCGGGGGTAATAGCATGTACTTACCTCATTTTAATTTTGAAGGAATTGTTTTCTTCAGTGAGCTTTTTTAACCTCTTTTCTTCCAGTATGGCAATTTTGTTTTTTAATTTTTTTTTCAGTAGTTTTATGTCCCTCTTTTACAAGTTATTAATTCTTTTTGTTATTTTCTTGCATCATTTTCATTTCTTTTCTTGCTTGAGGAGTGGGAGGCCCTTCGCTAAGCGTCGAGGTTTTTTGCCTCACTATTTCCAGAGCTAGGTTTAGTGACTGCAAATTCTTGGTACTTCCATGCTGATATGACCTGACGTGAGCTTTGTTCATTGTTCTTCTGGAATATGTTCTGGTCTTTATCCAGGAAGGTCACCTGCTTCCCTGAAGCTGCAAATATTAGTACCTCTTTTCCCCATTAGCTACCTGTGTTAGTGTTCCTTTCTGTTTCGGAATTGTGACCTGCACCCTGCTCCATTTTGACTGGCCACAAGTGTATCTCTCCTCTCTGGAACTACAACCAAGAACTGCATATTGGAAACAGAATTGACAATCGGCAGCAGCTGAACCCACTACCAGCAAGGGTCACCTGTAATCTCTTTTTGATCAGCTGTCTGACCACCTTACCATCCATGGAATAAGAAACTCTGAAACTGCTGCTGCTGCTGACACTCTCACAGCCTCCTCCATGTCCATACTGCTTATGTTGGGGGCTGTGCACTTGCGGCCTGCACCCAGTCTGGTGTCACAAACCTCTCCTGCTGACCTCTTAAGTTGTCTTAGACTGAAAAAAAATTTGCCCTAATTTTCTCAGTGCTACTGCTCCAGAATTTACTTTTTGTGTTATTTTAATGTTGTTTAGATGGGAATATTTGAAGAGTTTAGCAGAGTTGCTGCCTCTAATCTTCCATCTTCCAATTCTTGAATCCTTGTAATCTGATTTATGACTTGATTATTCAACTGACACCTCTCTCCAAGGTTGATCAGGCAGTCAAACAGTTAAAATATTATCTCTCTCTCTCTCTCTTTTCATATATGCATATGTATATATATATGTGTGTGCGTGAAGGTATATGTGTGTACATAGATATGTATGTAGATATGCGTGTATACATGTGCACATACATATATAAATACATACATGTGTGCATGCATGCACACATACATATATGCTTAGTCTTTGAACTGTGACTTGAAAGAAGCCGGCAAAGCCAGGAACTTAGCGGATCATTTGTTGAATTATGATTTTTTTGAAGCTGAATTCTAGATTTATATATTCAGTTCTATCCATGCCCCACCCCCGCTTTCCAACTTCGTATCACCAGGTGAACACCCTATGAACACCCTATCTTAAGCCAGACGTCCTACTGACATCACTATAACAAAATGTCAAAACGGAACTAATGTTTTTCCCAAAACCATCCTCTCTTCCTGATTTATATTATGTCTGTAGTACAGCACTATCCTTCTAGTCATTCAATTTCTTGATCACAGAGACAACTCATTTTCTGTCTCAAATTTCAATAGTCAAATTGCATCCAATCTTATTGATTCTGCCTCCACAAAATATCTCCCATTCATTCTTGTTTTCCCGTCTTCTTGTTCACTACTCTGAATCAGGTACTCATCAGTTATCAGGTAGAATATAACTAGAGCTTCCTAACTGATTACCCTATCTTCAGTCTCTCTCTACTCCAATTTGTTTTACGCAGAGTTGCCAAATTGCTATCCTTAAAACACTGGCTTGATCATTTTACTCCCTGCCTTGGAAATTTCAGTGACTTCCTGTTTTCTCTAGGATGTGCTACAAACTACTCAGTTTGACTTTTAAGGAAACTACAATTTAACTCTGCTTATATATTTCTGTTTTTATACATAACTGCTATTCAAATATGCTTTATTATACACAAACTGGCCTGACTGCTATTCATTTATATTTTATCCCTCATCTTCATGCCTTTGGAGAGTGGCACAATATGTTTCTCTACATATAATATACACCTTTTTCACCCATGACTCTTAGAATCTCTAGCATTTTTCAAAACTTGGATAAGGTTGTTCTAGGAAATTCTGTCCTGATTTCCTCAGGTGTTATTTCCTTGCCATCAAAAATCCATTTATATGTGAGTTTATATATATATATATATATATATATATATATATATATATATATATGTATATATATATATATGTATATGCATGTGTATTTATACAAAAACGTATATATATACACACATGCACACATGTACACATGTGCATACACATATGTGTGCATACACATTTGTTATGTGTAGCTAGATACATATATGGGTGAATTATGTACATGTATGTGTATATGTGCACGTATATGTGCACCATGTACATGCATGTATGAGTAATGCATGTGGTACATGTATATGGTATATGTATATGTGTGTGAATAAAATGTAAGGTCCCTGAGTTTAGAGAGGTTTCATTTTTGTTCTTGCATTTTTTTCTTGTATTTCTTGTTCTTGTATTTCTATACTTCTACATGCCCAAAGAAGGACTTGGGATGCTTATAGAATAAATGGATTCATGAATTCATAGATCTGTATGATAGAATGTAGATTAGAGGTGAAATAGACAGTTACATGATTAGTAATCACTTAATATGTTTGTAGAATTTTGCTGTATCTGATTAACCTTGAAATAAAAGCAGGTTTTCAGGGTTAGAATATTCCACTTCAGGTTAGAATCTCAATTCCTAGGTTATCTTTGTACGGTTCTCAATGACCTTGTTTCCAAATCTTTGTAATATGTTTCATGATCTTAGAATCCTGATTTCAGAAAAAAAATATGATTTACGAAACATAACCATTAAAGAGAATATGATGACACCTTTTATTTTAAATAGCTAAGTGCAGTTAGGTGATACAACATGGGATCTGGGATCAGGAAAATAAGTTTAAACCATGCCTGAGACGTTTACTCAGGACTTTACACTGGGGAACCTCTGTTGATTCCAGTCTTGTTATCTCTAAAATAGGTTTAATAAGGGTTCCTTATTCTCAGAGTTCCTTT
Organism: Notamacropus eugenii; assembly: GCF_028372415.1. Lineage (NCBI taxonomy): Eukaryota > Metazoa > Chordata > Mammalia > Diprotodontia > Macropodidae > Notamacropus > Notamacropus eugenii. The sequence goes on from NC_092875.1 coordinate 385,973,429, forward strand.
GGTCATAAAATAGCTAATTTTTAAAGAGCTTTAGAAATCTTAAATCTCTATGTAAATGCTACCTATTTTTGCTACTAGTAAGTGCCTGATTCCTCAGGAAACATTCATATTAACTGTAGAACTATAGAGAACAATATTTTACTGGGAGGAGATGGAAGCAATGGTGGAAATTGTTTTGTATGATTTTTATGGTACTTGCTTTTACAGAGGCCAACTACTTACAAATACTTTATAATAAAGGCAGAGGATGTTTCTTAACAGCAAAGAAATAAATTAAACACTCAAACTTTAAAATGTTTCTCCAATTCCTATTTTAAATTCCACTTTTGGACTTTTCAAAATTGACACTTTCAAGAACATTCTGATTACTACTACCTAATCAGAATTCTAGAGAGAGGGTTGAATTTGTTTATTATATTTTATTTTTCCTATTGTGAAAAGTGGCAAGATTATAGGAATGCACTCAACTGTGAATGGTAGAGTGAAGTATGTAAGACCATTAATGTTCATTATTAAACTTTTCAGCAACCTGATAACTAAAGTTGTCTATACTTTAGAACTCCCCAATGCCAGATGGAGTATCAGAAAATGTGTATAAGGTTTTAATTATCTGAGAAAAAAAGGATGCTGAAGTGAATTGAACCTCATGATACTTAGGGATTTTAATGAAGAAAGTATATATGTTCTTGTTGCTAATTGAAGAAGAGTTGCATTTTAAGGGATTGTATCCCAGGAGGAGGTAGAGGCAGACAGAGGAAAAGATAGGGAAAGAATGGTAAAGACCTAAAGCAAACTTTATTAATGAACTGGCCTTGAAAAACAAAATATTTCATACTCCCCTTTTTAGCAGTGTTATCTTGTGTACTGACTCTCATAAGTAATTCTTATTCAGTTCAGGTCCAGGAAATTATACGCATTATATTTTGTACACATGATAAAAAAGTGAGATTCAGTCAATACGTTAGAGTTGTAATATGCCTGAGAAAATAAGAAGACTGAAGTTTCAACTATAGTCATCAAATTAATTCCAATATAAAGTAAATTTTAGACAATGAAATTTATAGTACTTAAAGAGTGGTGTATGATCAAAAACATAATTTTACAACAGAGTTTAAACATTAAAACTTGAATAGCAATTCCTTAAAATAACTTCAATTGTTCTGGAATTGTGAAAATGTCTTCTTGTAGTAATAACTCAGATTCTAAGCTCTTGTCATTTTCCCCCTTTGTAACACACCACAAAATCAAATCAATGCCCAGTTTCATCCCAAAAGGATCACATCTACTTAAAGCACAGTGTAGTGAGAAAACTTCTGTGGTCTCTTCACGTAATCTCCACATTTAATCTGATTCAATTCAATTTGGTTCAATTACACAAACATAAATTATGTGTATACTCAGCACTAGGCACTTTGATAGGTAAAAACAATTCAAAGGGGAAAAATTGACAGGAATCCACTTTTAAGGAACTTTGAAGAGAATAACTCTTCCAAAGTTGACACCTCTTTGGCCAGTGATTTTAACTTTTTCTGGAACAATATAAAACCATGTTTAGAACCATTAATGAGGAATACCAATCCGGACAATTTAGCACATGTCTGTGCTAGAATAGCAACTATCCAGAGTACTATTGTGCTTTATATGTGACAATAATTGGCATTTTTATTCCAAAAGCTTATTCCTTGTTCCGTGTCTCTATGTGTGTGTTTTAACTTTTGGTTGAGATAATTGAATTATAATTCCAAGTGAATAATTTTCAAGTAAGCAAAATAAGAGCTATAACAATGCATGCGTTTCTTGGATGTTGTTCTGATAATAGTAGATATTCATATAATTTCAGTCTTGCTAATACTCATTTCCTCCAAAAAGGAAAGTTTGCTCATGAGAAGAATATGCATATGAAGATTGATTCACGAGTAATTGTACAATCCTTTGGTTTACCTGGGTAGAAGCAAAGGATGTATTCAGTCTGTGTTAAATGCAGCATAAAACACAAATAAAATTTAGTGAGATATTTGATCAGGACATATCATCCGTAGGAAAAGTATAGAGATGTTTTCACAATAAATTATCAGTCTTTTGATTGTTATATGCAGGTACAGGACAAGTTTAGGGAAAAGGAAAAATTAATTCTTGTTTCTGAACTTTTCCCCCTTTTTTAAAACTTTTACTTAATATTTTATTTTATTTACCCAATTATGGGTAATGTTTAACGTATTCAACATTTGTTCTGAAAACTTTGAGTTCCAAATTTTCTCCCTTCCTCCCTTCCCACATCCTTTCGCCAATGAGAAGTCAAGCAATTCTACATAAGTTATAAATGTGTAGTCGTCCTAAAAATATTTATAATAGCTATGTTGTGAAAGAAAGCAAAGACAAGGAAATCAAACTCAAAAGCAAATAAAATAAAGTATGCTTCAATGAGTAAATAAAGTGTCCTTCAGTCAGTATTCACAACACAAGTTCTTTTTCTGGGAATGGAAAGCATTTCTCTTCATAAGTCCTTCAGAGTTCTCTTACATCACTATGTTTCGGAGAAAAGCTGCCATTCAAGAGCGACCATCTTATAATATTGCTATAACTCTGTACACAGTACATTTCACTTTGCATAAACCCACGTGAACTTTTATGATTTTTTTCTGACATGATCTTGCTCAGCCTTTCTTGTAGTACAACATTATTCCATAATAATCACATAATTGCATACCACAACTTCCTCAGGCAGTTCCCAGATGATGGGCATCCCCTAACCTTTCAATTTTTTACCCCCAAGAAAGAGCTACTATAAATATTTTTGTAAATATAGATCATTTTCCTTTTTGTTTATTTATTTCTTCTGGGATACAGACCTAGTAGTGGTACTACTACTCAAAGGTTATGCATGCTTTTATAGTCTTTTGGGCATTGTTACAAATTTACAGAATAGTTGAATCAATCCACAAATCCACCAACAATGCATTAAAGTCTGATATTTCCCATGTCCCCTCCAACATTTATCATTGAACTTTTCTGTCCTATTAGCCAATCTAATAGGTATGAGGTAGTACCTCAGAATTGTTCTGCATTGCAGAAATGCAAAGTTGTTTGCATTTCTCCCATCAATTGTGAGATAGAGTAAGTTTTTTTCCCTTATTTCTATTGATAGTTTTCATTACTTTATCTGAAAACTGATGATATCTTTTTTCAATTATCAATTGGGGAATGGCTCTTATTTTATAAACTTAACCCCCTTTATCAGAGAAATTTGCTTCAATTTTTTTCAGTTAATATTGCTAACTATGTTCATCCATCTTGTTTCCCATCCCATTTATTCTCTTCTCTCTCTTCTTTCATTTTGTTGTTCCTCAAAAGTGTTTTGCTTCTGATGCCTCCTCCCTCATTAAACCTGCCGTCCTTTCTAACACTCCCTGTCTCCTAATCTTCTTTTGCCCCTCCTACTTCCCACAGGAGAAGATAGATTTCTACACCCAATTGGAAATGTATGCTGTTCTTTCTTTGAACCAGTTCTAAGATGACTCAATTCCTCTGATCTCCTTCCTCTTCCCCTACACAGCAAAAGCTTTTTCTCGCCTCTTATTTGAGGTAATTAACCCCTTTCTACCTCTCCATTTCTCTTTCTCTCAGTACATTCTCCCTCAAACCTTAATTTTATTTCTTGGATATCCGTCTATTATATTCGACTCATATATGTGCCCTCTGTCTATCTATGTCACTTGAAATTCCACTAATAATGAGAAACGTCTCATGAACTACAAATACCATATTCCCCTGTACGAATGTAAATACTTAAGAGTTATTACGTCCCTTATGATTTCCATTTCTTTGCTTCCCCTGAGTCTTGTATTTGAAAGTCAAATTTTCTTTTCAAGCTCAAGAATACTTGAAATTCTCTATCTCATTGAATATCCACTTTTCCCCTGAAATATTATACTCAGTTTTGCTGGGTAGGTGATTTTTGTTTGTAATCATAGTCCCCTTTACCTCCAGAATATCCTATTTCAAGTTCTCCAATCCTTTCATATCAAATCTGCTAAATCTTTTATTATCCTGATGTTCACTCTAGAATATTTGAATTGTTTCTTTCTGGCTGTTTGCAGTATTTTCTCCTTGACCTGGGAACCCTGGAATTTTGAATATATTATTTTTGGGAGTTTTCCTTTTGGGATCTCTTTCAGAAGCTGTTTGGTGGTTTCTTTCAATACCTATTTTACCCTCAGGTACTAGTATATAAGGGCAGATTTTCCTCGATAATTTCTTTTTAAAAAATATTTAATTGTCTATTTCACTTTTCCACAATCATATCCATAAGTTTTGAATTTTATTCTCCTCCCTCTCTGATAGGGCATGAAATCTTATATAGGTTCTACACATGAATTCTTATTAAACACATATTCACAATAATCATATTGCATAAACGAATCAAAATGAATGTGAGAAACAATGAGAAAAACAGAAACAAAACATAACACAAGAGAAAATAGTCTGCTTCACTCTGTGTTACAATTTCATAGTTCTTTCTTTGGGTGGATGGAATTTTGCCTCATGAGTCCATTGGGAATATTTCATTGTATTTCTGTGAAGGACCAAGTCGATCAGAAATAGTCCTCTCACACTGTGGCTATTATTGTGGATAATGTTCTCCTGGTTTTGCTCATTTAACTCAACATCATTTCATATAAGTTTGTCCAAGTTTTTCTGAAGTCCAACTGTTCATCATTTCTTATAGCACAATTGTATTCCATTAAATTTATATACCATAACTTGTTTAGCCATGCCAAATACATGGATATTCCTTCAATTTCCACTTATTGGCCAAAGCAAAAAGAGCTCCTATAAATATTTCTGTACATGTGGGACCTTCCCCCTTTTTAGGATCTCTTTGGAATACAGTCTTAGAACCATACTGATGGGTCGAACGGTATGAATGTATGGTAACCAATTATCAGCATAGATCCAAACTGCTCTCCAGATTGATTGAATCAGCTCACAGATCCAACAACAAGGAATTAGTGTGCCAACTGTCCTACATCTTCTCCAACACTTATCATCTTCGGGTTTTGTCATATTAGCCAATTTCATAGGTATGATTTGGTACCTCAGAGTTGTTTTGATTTGGATGTCTCTAACTAATAGTGATTTAGAGCATTTTCTCATAGAACTAGACATAGCTTTAATTTCTTCCTCTGAGAACAGCCTCTTCATATCTTTGACCATTTATCATTTAGGAAATGACTTATTTTCTTGTACATTTGATTCAGTTCTCTATGTATTTTAGAAATGAGGCATTCATCATAGACGTGAGTTTTAATTTTTTTAATGTTTGTTGATTTATTTTTAATTTTCAACATTCATTTCCACAAAATTTTGATTTCCAAATTTTCTCCTCATCTCTCCCCTCTCCACACCCCAAAACACTTTATATTCTGATTACCCCTTCCCCCAATCTGCCCTCCCTTCTATCATATCCCTCCCTGCCCTTATCCTAGTCTTCTCTCTTTTCTTGTACAGCAATATGGATTTCTGTACCCCATTACCTGTATTTATTATTTCCCAGTTGCATGCAAAAATAATTGTCAACATTTGCTCCTATATCTTTGAGTTTCAACTTCTCTCCTTCCTCCCTTCCCATCTATGCCAAGTGAGAAGGCAAATAATTAATTATAGGCTGTATACGTGTAGATTTGCAAACTACTTCCATAATAGTCATGTTGTGTAGGACTAACTATATTTTCCTCCATCCTAGCCTGCCCCCCACATTTACTCTATTCTCTCTTTTGACCTTGCCCCTCCCCAAAAATGTTTACTTCTAATTACTCCCACCTCCCATTTGTCCTTCCTTCTATCATCCCTCCACCCCACTTATCTCCTTCTCCCCTACTTTCATTTAGTGTCAGATAGATTTTCATACCAAATTGAGTTTGCATGTTATTTCCTCCTTAAGCCAAATGTGATGAGATTAAGCTTCAATTTTCCCTCTCACCTCCCCACTTTTCCTCTCCACTAAGAAAGCTTTTTCTTGCCACTTTTATGAGATAATTTGTCCCATTCCATTTTTCTCCTCCAAGATATTCCTCTCTCATGCCTTAATTTTATTGTTTTAGATAGCATCCCTTCCTATTCAACTGTGTGTATATATGTATATATGTATGTATGTATGTATTTTATACATATGTATGTGTGTATATGTACATATATATATATGTATGCACAGATGTATGTATATATGTATATATGAGTCTATGTGCGTACGTGTGTATGTAATCCTGGCAACTGCCTAAATACTGAGAAAAGTTTCAAGCATTGCAAATATTATCCTTCCATGTAGGAATGTAAACACTTCAACTTTAGTAAGACCCTTATGATTTCTCTTTCCTGTTTATCTTTCCATGTTTTTCTTTATTGTTGTGTTTGAAAGTCATATTTTCTATTCAGCTCTGGTCTTTTCATCATAGGTGCTTGAAAGCCCTCTATTTAATTGAATTATCACTTTCCCCCTGAACTATTATACCCAGTTTTGCTGGGTAGGTAAGTAAAACATCCTTTACTTGTCAATTTATACTGACTTTTATTGTGCTAGCTATTTACTGTTTCCTCTTGAGAAAATTTATCTTTTTCACTGATTCTCACCAGCCTTTGGGTGAACCCATTCAAAATATCTGTGATCTCTTATTAAGTTAAATCCTCAATTACCTCCCCAAGCAATGTGCCCCTCCCAAATCTCCTTCTGTGGTTCAACCTGAGAAGTCTCCCATTAATCATTCTTCTTGTTACATTTTTTATTCTCTTTGTAAGGTAAAATAAGAACATCATTTTCTTCTACCACCTCAGACTTTCTAGTTTGCTCTTCTAAAGGAGAGTTTGAGTACTGAAGCATAAATTTTTTCATGTAAACTAGCCAACCTTCCCCTCACCTTTCCATCTGTGCTTTCTTTTCCTGCATCTTGTTTCTTCTTTTACATATAAGGCGATAACTTGTTAATAAGGCTCAGGGTCTCCTACATACTCCTTCCAATTCTTTCTCTTATTCTGTTGGTCTTTGTAAACATTTTTCTAAATCTCTGGGTGTTTCCTTCTGTAGCCTCAGTCCCCAATTCTCACAGAGCCCTGTGCTTTTAGTCCCTTCTCTTGCTAGGAAGGATTAAGGTAAATCCTCCCATCCTAGGATATCAAATTCTTCCTTTAACACTCTTTTTTCTCCAAATGGGTGCCCAGTATTTGACTATCTCATCCTTGTCACCATTTGTAGTACCAACACAATATTCACAGTACCTATGGCAGCCATGAATATGCTGGTGCAATTCTAAATCACAAAATACAACATATTCTTCACATGGGAGACACAACCAAACCATTCATTCAGACACCAGAAAGCCATATCCTGACAACAGCAAGTGAAATCCATCATAGTAACAAAGAAAGCCATCATGGTAACCAAGAATTCTATATACATTATCAAGCCATCCCACAAACAGACAAAAACTAATTAACCTAGCTTTTTGCCTGTCTCTATCCCTCAGTTCTGACTGCTCTAACCAATTTCCTTGCAGTTCTGCTCTAATCTACCTCTTCTTGTACCATCCTTTCTGTTCCATATTACTTAGAGTCATGTGACTCAGGCTTCTATGTGACTCATGCAGGTCACATTAACCTACTAATGAATGGGAAAGATAATGTCACTGAAATTATAATTGCCATATTTCACACTGTCTTCTATTTTTTTCATTCTTTTGGTTTTGTTTTTTGCTTTTTGATTTCTTACAAAGCCATTAACTTCCATTTGTTTCATTTTAATTTTCAAGGAATTATTTTCTTCAGTGAACTTTTGGAATATCTTGTCCATTTGTTCAATTATGCTTTTTAAGGAATCCTTTTTCTCATTGGCTTTTTGGACCTCTTTTACCATTTGGCCTAAGCTGCTTTTTAAGGTGTTTTTTTCTCCAGTAAATTTTCATGTCTCCTTTACTAAGCAGTTGATTCTTTTTTTCATGATTTTCTTGTATCATTCTCATTTTTTTTCATAATTTTTCCTTTACCGCTTTCCTTGATTTTCAAAATTCTTTTTTAGCTCTTTCATGGCCTGAGACCAATGCCTAACTTTCTTGGAGGCTGTGTATGTCTGAGCTTTTCCTTTTTCTTCTGAGTGTGTATTTTGATCTTTCTTTTCACCATAGTAACTTTCAATAGTCAGAGTTTTTCCTTTATCATTTGCTCATTTTCCCAGCTTATTAACTGACTTTTAAGTCTTTGTTAAATTAGGGCTCTATTTCCAGCTTGGTGATTTACTGTCACAAGCTTCAGGGGCATTGTGCAAGTGTTTTCAGTCTTCTGAGATTGTAAATTTCAAGCCTTCCAAGGTAGTACAGTCTAAGTAGAGGTGTTTATTACTCCCTTGGCCTGTGCTCTTGTCTGTGAGGGCCAACAACACTAATTTCTGCCCTGGAATGGCAAGGAGATTCCTTGTTCTGCTATGGCAGCAACTCTATTATTATGGGGGTTCTCCTCACCCTGGTGCTGGCACCAAGACGTCTGATGGAAGCATGGGGAAAGAAAGAGAATCCTGTCTTATTGCTAGGAAAAAAAGACCCTGATAATGTCCTTCTGATCAGTGGTTTGACCCTCTTACCATCTCTGACCTCAGAGTCCAGGAAGCAGTCACCTCTGCTGCCCCTGCTACTACTGCTTCAGTCACTTCTAAGACCTGCTCCTGTTTTGCTGGGGCCAGAGAAGTGCTACTGTGGCCTATGCTGGACTGGGCTCCATTCTCATCTGCTGATATTCTGAGTTGTCTTTCATGTCTGTGGGTTGATAGGTCCAGAAACCACCCCTGTTCTGAATTATTCAGTCACTCAAAGGCCTGATTCGACTTTACTGGAGCCAGGACTGCATTGCTGTGGCCTACATCGAACTGCACTGCCTTCTCAGTCTGATGCAATGCACTTTTCATGGCAACTTTTCAAGTTGTCTTGGGTTAGAAATTTGTTTCAGTCCATCTTTTTGTGGGTTCTACTGCTCTAGAATTTGTTTAGAATCATTTTTAAAGGTACTTGGAGGGGTTTGAAGGGGAGGTCAAGTAATTCCCTGCCTTTACTCTGCCATCTTGTCTCTTCCCCTGAAGATTTTTTAATTATTTGTAATGCCCTGAGACTACATATTGACTGTAATATATCTGCAATACATTAAACAATAAGCAGATATTAATTGAACATCTATTATGTTTATCTCATTATGACAGTGAAAGAAGAAAAAAATTTTGCCCTCAGTCAACTTACAATATTACTGTGTACATAAGACACATTCACATGAAGTTAACTAACATTGACCTTTCCGAATCACTTTTTCCTTTTACTGTAAGTTTTCCTAATCTTTCTAGGAGTTAGATAAAATCATCAAATATGCATATACATACATATACACATACATGTGCAAGTATGCATATGTACATATGCATGTGTGTATACGCACTCATATGTGTATATATACACATCTATGTATAAATATATTTATATGGTTGAGAGTGTCTGTGCCTGTGTGGGTATGAATTTTCTAGATATTTAATATAAATATAATATAAAAATCTCATAACAAAGGTCCTTTTAAAATTGCATTTTGAAGTGGATACTTGAAAAGTGAGTTTCTGTCTTCTATGAAAAATATATACGTGTAAGAAATTGTTAATCTCAGAATCTGGTCATATTTTAGATTTGACTGACAGCTATTCTTTGTATTGGAATCAATGCTAGGACTTGACCATGAAAACATCTGAGAAATACTCCTGAGATCTTTGGAAAATATATCAGATGATTTGCCTACAGGGGCTTCAGATCTGAAACTATCTGTCGAGTACAGGATAGTAGTGAGAACGATGTCTTCTTTACCACTGAGACTTTGAAAGAGGAGAATGAAAGAGCATAACCCTTAAAAAAAAAAACATTTCGGTATGCTTGAAAAATATCAAGCACTATAGTCTCAGTGAGGCATGTAAGACTTTTTACTTACCCCCAAATGGCTCTGCTTCTCTAGACTTTTAACTCTGTGAGCTTTGTTGTCCATAAATAAGTTATGGGTTTTGGTGACCAATCTAGTTTTGGAAAGCTTAAAGTGTAGAAAAGACATAACTGGTGGGAGAGAAGGAAGGTTAGAAAGGCATATTTTAAATGATTTCATTGTTTTCTGTAACCTTCTTATGAATCCTTTAGTTATAGATCACTATAGTGTTAAACATTTTGCATGTTTTAAAATTGCATTGTATGTAATCTTAGTCATGCATCATGCTCTATTCATGTTACATAAGGTACACTGAAGAGAGGAGAAACTGAAGATACCCTAAGGTACTTATTGTAATTGAATCTCTGTCCTAGGATAATGAAGAATGAAAGGAGAGGACAGATTTTTTTTTTTATCTCACATTGCAAATAGTACGTAATTAAGTTTTGTATGAATACGATTATTTAACAAAAAATAGATTTGGGAAAATTGTAGTTAAAATTATCACGACGTTTTTTTTCAACTTTCTGTAATGACAGCTGACATATATACATTCGATGGTTTGCAAAACACTTTATATATATTATCTCATTTATGTCTCACAAGTCTGGGAAGAAGATGCCAAGGAAGCAATTGTCATAGGGAGCTTGTGACTGACCTGTGGTATGAAAATATTAATTATCTGATGTAGGATTCAAACATAGGCCTCTCCTGACCTAAATTTGCTCTGCTTGCCCAATCTTATTCTAGATTTAGGAAAATTATCAGCCTTTTAGTTAGCTCCCATATAATCAAATGGTTTTATAATAAATTCTGCATGGAATCTTCACCACATAAATTGGCAAGGACCTACAATACTATATGAGTTGTATTTGGTGTTTCTGACATTTATATTTTTTCATTTTCATATTAGAAGCAAAATGTACCTAATCGTCTGAACATTTTTATTTATTGTAGCTTGTCTGAAGAAAGTCAAAGCACCTTTAAACATCAATAACTCTGTCTTCAAGCATATATATTTACAAATGGCAAATATTTACTTTCCCTCCATGAATCATGCATAGATCTTCACCTTAACTCTTCCTAATATATGCTACTGAAAAATTATAACCTAACTGTAAAACAAATTTTTATGCTTGGTTCTAGATCATGTTTTTATTAAAATATACAGTTTGAGCTAAGCATTGTTTCACTAAAGCAATAGCATTTCATTAGTTTAGATCAAGTGACACCACAAATAATCGAGTTTGGAACTTAAAGAAATATGGAGCACAACTACATTTAAAGTACAGTATAGTGGAATCATTTCAAAGCAGGAATAGTAGCAAATTCCTTTATGTAGTTTATTATCTTCAAGGGCAGGAAAGAAGGGATGTTAGAAAGAAAAGGATCTTAAAAGTATATTTATAAACCCCCCTACTTTTTTCAGATTGAGCAATGGAGGTCTTGAGAAATTAAATGAATTATCTCTTTACAGATGCTCTTCTCGATTCCTTTTAGTACCTTTTCTTTTTATTTCTGACTATAGGATAAGATAGTTTTTCAAGATTCAGCTTAGTCCTTTACTTATGTCTTTAATAGGTATAGGGTTTTGACCACTCCAGGTTCACCATAAAATCCTTAGTTCTTGTTATATTGTTACTCTCCATGCTACTTATGGAGCTCTTTATTAATGCACTGAAACACAGTTCAAATTTGCATTATGTTCCAATTTCCTTAACTATACATGATGACAACATGTCACTTAATTAACTATCCAGCATGGAAATTATGTAAGGTGTCTAAAAGGTGATGATCTATTAAAGCTAGCAATTCAGTAGTTATCTCAGTACCTAACTGGTTCACGAGTGGGATTACCATCCTAAAGAATGTATTTTCGGGAGGGATGCCCATTAAATGACTGAACTAGCTGTGGTATATGATTAAACATAAATATTATTTTGCCATAAGAAATTACAAAATGATGATTTCAGAAAAGTTTGGGAAGATTTACATAAATCAATATAGAGTGAAGTGAACAGAGACAGGATAACATTGTTCACATTAATGGCAATATTGTATGATCAACAATTGTGAATGGTTTGTCTGTTCTTAAAAATACAGTGACCAAAGAGAGCCCCAAAGGACTCATGATAAAAAATGCTATCCACCTTCAGTGAAGTAACTTATGTTCTGTTGTACACATGACAATTTTTCCCATTCTTATTGTGTATTTAAGTTTATACTGTTTTTTTTTCTTTTCTAATTGTGCATTTAAATACTTAAATTTAAAATAAATTTATTAAAAATAAAACAACAGAAAAACTTATGGCATCTGAATTCGGACCAAAGCATACTATTTTCATTTTTTATTTTTGTCTTTCTTTCTTTCCTCCTTCTTTCATACCTTCTTTCCTTCTCTTTGAATTTTCTTCTATTAAATGACTAAAATGGAAATGATTTACATCATCGCATATGTATAACCTATATTAGATTGCTTACCATCTCAGGCAGGTGGGACCGATGGAAGGATGGGAAAAATAAAATTAGGAACTCAAAACTTAAAAAAAAAAAGTTTAAAATGGATTTTCGATGTAATAGGTGATTTTTTTTAAAAAAGAATGAATTAATGACTGAAATGAATAGATGATGATCAATGTAGAAATGCTGAAAATCACTCCTAACCATCACTACATGTGGTTTTTAGTCACGTCAGTGGGCATATTTAATTAACACTGTCCCGGTTCAGAATGTGAATAAGAAATTATAGGGAATATTGTTCCAATAGCTTTTAATTGAAATCTAAAGTTCTGGAAACCACACTCCACATGTAGACTCTCTTACTTGTTGCTATAATCTCATATCCATAGTACTCAAACATATCATTGCTACAGTTTGCTCAACATATAAAAATTTAAGGAAAATAATTTAATAGCTTTTAATTGGAGCTATCGACATCTGGCAATATACCAAACCAACTTCCCAGGTGCCTCCCAGAGCCAGCTCTATGTTCAGGGGGCTTCATTAACAGAAGGTTATTGAATGTGGAAGTTGGGAATTCTCTACCATGAAACCTCTTCATCCTGGAAGCTCATTTACACCTTTTACTTTGTACTTTGAAAATATTCTTCTCCCCTAAAAATATTCTCCTCACCATCTAATTGGCTGGTTCTTTTCAAAACTTCCCTTTTAAAGATGATTTAAAGGCAGACAGTCATGTCGTCACCCCTTTTCAGGCTTCGCTACTGAATCTCTGTAGGACTTTGTCTCATTTGTTCTCTCTTCCGACATTTCTGTCATTTTCAGCTACCAATTATTTATTTTTTTCTACCTGCAATTTAAGCTGCTTGAAGGCTGAAATTGTCTTGATTTCCATTTATATTTGCATTCCAAGGACTCACCACAGTGACTGGCACATAATAAGCAATCAATAAATGCTTTTTGGCTTCACTTGACTGACCTCAATCTATAGATTGAAGTTTTATATTCCTCAGTCCTCCTGAATATAAAGTTATTTTATATCCCCCTCCATAATTTCCCCTCTTCTTAACTTCCCTATAACTGTTGAGGATACTACCCACCTGTCAGTCATTCAGGTTTACAACCTAGTTGTCACCCCTTCCCCATCCTGCCATGCCATCCCTTGTCAAGTATCATAGATTCTGTCTTTCCAAAATTCTTTCAATATGTCCCCTTATTTCCTCTGACACTGCCACCACTCTTACATGGTCTTAATTGTCTCCCCTTTTGAATTGTTGAAGTGACCTCACTCTCATTTCACTCTAGCCCATTCTTGACTCAGGAGCAAAAATGGATTTCCTAAAAGGAAGGTCTGACTATAACAGCCCCCTCCGCCCAGTTATTCGAAGCTATGAAAGACAAAATTGCTTGTTTACAATTAAAAGCCTTCATAAAATTCACATTTTCTTGCTGCTTTTTCAATCTTCCTAAATTTTATACCTTTCTACACACTCTATTATACATTGACATTCACACAAATGAATCCATCTCTAAATTCTATAGATTTTTTAGCTGTTCTGCACTACTGGAACGATTTGTTCTTACTCTGTCTCCTTATTTCACTGGCTTCTTTAAAGTCTCTCGTAAAATCCCACCTTTACCAAAAACTTTCCCTAGTTCACCCCTTTCCCACTCCTAATGCCTTCCTCTGAGAATATCAACCATTTATAGGTTGTGAATGTGAGTGTGTGTATACATATACATACACACCTGCATAAGTATATGTTTGTATATGTGATGCTTTTGCATGTTGTCTTCCTATTTTAAATTGTGATGTGTGATATCCTTTAGGGCAGAAACTTGGAAGTAATGTCTGTCTCACTCAGGCAAAAGGGAAATGCAGTCCAGAACAGAAGTATCCCACTAAGTCAGTTGAGTACACTTGTACATTACTCGTGTTAGTATTGGATCAAAGACTGAATAATATACACAATCAGTTGAATATAGAAATCTATCTAACTCAATATAGAAGGGATAGAGGTAACTAAGGGAAGAATGACTGACAGAAGGGGGGGAAGATCAAGGGAGCTGGTAAACAGAAGCAAAACACTGGTGAGGAAGCGTCCATCATGGGTCCATCATGGTTACAATTCGTAATCAAATCTGTGAAGTTGAATAGGGCAAATTCTCCCATAAAAAGAAAGTGGATAGCAGGGTGGATCAAAACCCACAATCCTGTGATATGCCATTTACAAGAAACATTCCTGAAGCAGAAAGTAGAACTTACAGAATACAGGTAAGGAGACAGAGAAAACTATATTATGATTCAACTGAAGTTAAAAAAAAAAAAGCAGGGATAGCATTACTGATCTCAGACAAAACAAAACCAAAATACACCTAATGAAAGGAGATAAGGAAGAAAACTGTAACTCACTAGAAGGTAGCATAGACAATGAAATAACATCAATACAAAACTTATATACACTTAGTGGTATGGCATCCAAAGTCTTAAAGGAGAAGTTACATGAAAAGACCAAATAAGAGACAAAGAGCATTACAAAATATGTAAGAGATAATTTTGATTAAATTATATTAAAATGGTTTTACACAAAGAAAGCCTTTGCAAACCGTAGAAGGAAACAATCTTTATAAAAATGTATCTGATAAAGGTCTCATTTCTAAAATATATAGAGAACTGAATTTATAAGAAAAAGAGCCATTCTTCAATTGATAGATGGTGAAAGCATATGAACCAGCAGTTTGCAAATGAAGTAATCAAAGCTATCTATAGGCATATGAAGAAGTGCTCTAAATCACTTTTTGATTAGAGAAATGCAAATTAAAACAACTTTGAGGTACGACAGCACAGCTGTCTGATTGACTAACATGACAAAACAGGAAAATGATACATATTGGAGAAGATGTGGAAAAATTGGAATACTAATGCATTGTTGATGAAGTTGTGAATTGATGCATCCGTTCTGGAGAGCAATTTGGAAACATGTCCCAAGGGCTATAACACTGCATACCCTTTGATCCAGCAGTACCACTACTTAGTCAGTATCCCAAAGAGATCATAAGAAAGGGAAAAGGACCTACATGTGAAAAAAATATTTGTAACATTGCCGTTTTTCTGATGGCAAAATTTTGGAAACCGAGAGGATGTTCATCAGTTGGGGAATGTCTGAATAAGATGCAGGGCATGAATGTAATGGAATAATATTGTGTAATAAGAAAAAATGAACAGCATATTTCAGAAAAATCTGGAAAGACATGTAAGAATTGATGCAAAGTGAAATGAAGAGAATCAGAAAACATTGTATGCAGTATAAACTACATCTTACTATCATCAACTATGAAGGACTCAGTCCATCTCATGAACAAAATGATTCAAGTCAAGGAAAAAGGGTTCATAAAGAAAAATGATATTTACCTCCGCATAAAGAACTGATGGACTATGAATACAGATTTAAGCACAAATTTTCACTTTTTTTCTCTTACGTGTTTTTCTCCCCTCCTGATCTTCTTCTTTCAGAATTATGACTAATATGAAATTATATTCTACAATCATCGTAGAACTTGTATTAATATATATCATGTTTACTAGCATTTTATTTTCTTAGTTAAATTATTTTATTTGTTTTCACTGTTCGACAATCACTTCCCTATTTCTTAGATTTTTTTCCCTCCTTCCCTTTATTTCCCCCCCTCCCTAGTGCCTTCCCGAGACTGTATAGTAATAACTTATATAGGTTCTACACATACATTTCTATTCAATACATGTTGCATAGAAGAATTAAAATGAATGGGAGAAAGCATAAAACAAAACAAAACATAATACAAAAGGAAATTGTCTGTTTCTATCTGTGATCCAATTCCATAGTTTTTTCTCAGGATTTGGAAGGTGCTTTGCATCAAGAGTCCTTAGGAATTTTTTTTTTAATTCCATGCATTTCAATGAAGTACTAAGTCTACCAGAAAAATTCCTCACATACCGTGGCTGTTGCTGTGTACAAAGTTCTCTTGGTTCTGCGCCTTTCACTCAACATCAGTTCACATAAGTCTTTCCAGGATTCCCTGAAGTCTTCCTCTTCATCGTTTCCCATGGCACAATAGTATTCCATTACATTCATATAACACAACGTGTTCAGTCATTCCCCAGTTGATGGGCATCCACTTGGTTTCCAGTTTTTGGCCACTAAAAAGAGAGCTGCTACAAATATTTTTGTACATCTGGGACCCTTTCCCATTTCTATTATGTCTTTGGGATAGAGTCCCAGAAGCGATATTGCTAGGTCAAAGGATATGCATATTTCTGTAACCCTTTGGGCGTAGTTCCAAATTGCTCTACTGAACGGCTGGATCAGCTCAAAGCTTCACCAACAATGTATTAATGTCCAACTCTTTCACATATTCTCCAACATTTATCATATTCTTGTTTTGTCATGGTAGCCAGTCTGATAGATGTGATGTGCTACCTCAGAGTTGTTCTGAATTGCATCTCTCTAATCAAGAGTGATTTACGTTATTTTTTTAGTATGATTTTAAATACCTTTATTTTCTTCCTCTGAAAACTCTCTGTTCCTATGTTTTGGCTATTTATCAGTTAGGGAATGACTTGATTTTTTATACATTTGACTCACTTCTCTATATATTTTAGAGATGAGGCCTTGATCACACACACTAATTGCAAAAATTCATTACTAGTTTTCTGCTTCCCTCCTACTTTTGACTGTATTGGGTTTGCTTGTGCAAAAACTTTTCAAGTTAAGGTAATGAAAATTATGTGTTTTGTACATCATAATGTTCTCTATATCTTGTTTGGCCATAAATTTCCCCATTCTCCAAAAATCTGACATATTATTCCTTGCTCCAGTAATTTGTTTATAGTCTTAATACCTTGATCATGTATCCATTATGAATTTTTTCTGGTGTACAGTGTCAGGCATTGGTCTATGTCTAGTTTATGCCACACTTTTATTCAGTTTTCCAAGTAATTTTTGTCAAACAGTGCGTTCTTATCCTAGAAGCTGTGATTCTTGGGTTTACCAAACAGCAGATTGCTATATTCATTGACTACTGTATTTTGAGGACTTAACATATTCTACTGGTTTACCCTTATGTTTCTTAGCCAGTACTAAGTGGCTTTGATGATTGCTGATTTATAATAAAATTTGAAATCAAGTAGAGGTAGGCCACCTTCCCCAGTATTTCTTTTCATTAGTTACCATGATACTTTGGACGGCTTGTTCTTCCAGATGAATTTTGATATTATCTTTTCTAGCTCTGGAAAATAATTTTCCTGAAATTTGATTGGTATGGCACTGAATAAGTAAATAAATTTAGATAGAATTGTCATTTTTATTACATTAGCTCAGCCTACCCACGAGCAAATGATGTTTTTCCACTTACTTAGATCTGACTTCATTTGTACTAAAAGTGTTTTGTAACTGTTTTCATATAGTCCCTGGGTTTGTTTTGGCAGGTAGACTCCCATATATTTTATAGTGTCTACCCTAGCTTTAAAGGGGATTTGTCTTTCTGTATCTGGCTGTTGTATTTTTTGGTAATATATAAAAATGCAGATGATTTATCTGAGTTTGTTTTGTAACCTGCAAATTTGCTAGACTTGTTTATTATTTGAAGCAACTTTTTACTTGATTCTTTGAGATTTTCTAAGTATATTCTCATGTCATCAGCAAAGAGTGATAACAGTTTCTTCCTTGCCTATTCTAATTCCTTCCATTTCTTTTTTTCTCTTATTCCTACAGCTAGAATTTCTAATACAACATTGAAGAACAGTGGTGATAATGGACATCTTTGTTTCACCCCTGATCTTATTGGAAATGCATCTAGCTTGTCCCCATTGCATATAATGTTGGCTGATGCTTTTACGTAGATACTTCTTATTATTTTTTGGAAATTTTCATTTATTTCTACGTTCTCCAGAGTTTTCAATAGGAATGGGTGTTGTATATTACCAAAATTTTTCTCCATCTATTAAGATAATCATACGGTTTCTGTTAGTTTTGTTGTTGATATGATCAATAATGCTACCAGTTTTCCTAATATTGAAACAGCCCTGCATTCCTGGTATAAATCCTACCTGATCATAATATATTATTCTCATGATAAGTTCCTGTGTTCTCTTTGCTACTGTCTTATCAAAAATGTTTGCATCTATATTTAGGGAAATTGGTTTATAATTTTCTTTCTCTATGTGGGCTCCTCCTGGTTTAGGTATCAGTACTATATTTGTATCATAAAAATAATTTGGTAGACCTGGTTCTTCAACAATTTTCCCAAACAGTGTGCATAGTATTGGAATTAATTGTTTTTTAAGTGTTTAATAGTATTCACTTGTAAGTTCATCTGGTTCTGCAGATTTTTTTCTTCGGAGTTCATTAATGGTTTGTTGGATTTCTTTTTCTGAGACTCGACTATTTAAATATTCAACCTCCCATTCCGTTAATCTGCAAAATTCATATTTTTTAAAAAAATAATCATCCATCTCATTTAGATCATCGAATTTATGAGCATATCGTTGTGCAAAGTAATTTCTAATCCCTGTTTTAATTTCCTCTTCATTTGAGGTTATTCTATCCTTTCATTTTTGATGTTGGTAATTTGGTTTTCTTCTTTCTTTTTTCATCAAATTGGCCAAAGTTTTATCAATCTTGTAAGATTTTCATACAAACAACTCTGAGTATTATTTATTAGTTCAATAGTTTTCTTAATTTCAATTTTATTAATCTCCCTTTGGTTTTCAGTGTTTCTAATTTGGTACTGACTGGTGGAATTTCAATTCGTTCTTTTTCTAATTTTTTCAGCTGCATGCCCTGTTCATTGATCTCCCTTTTCTCTATTTTAGTCATGTAGACATTGATAGATATAAAAATTCCCCTAAGAACTGTTTTTGCAGTATCACATAAGATTTGATAGATTTTCTCATTATTGTCATTCTCTTGAATGAAGTTGTTGATTGTTTGTGACACGTTGTTTAACCCACTTTTTAATGATTAGATTGTTTAGTTTCCAATTAATTTTTTATCTATTTTTCCATGGCCTTTGATTGTAAACATTTTTATTGGACTATAATCTGAGAAGGATGCATTGACAATCTCTGCCTTTTTGCACCAGATTGTGAGGTTTTATTCCCTAGTTCATGGTCAATTTTTGTATATATGCCATGTATTACTTAGAAAAAGGGATATTCCTCTCTATCTCCATTTAGTTTTCTCCAGAAATCTATTATGTCTACCTTATCCAGAGTTTTATTCACCTCCATAACTTAGTTCTTCTTTATTTTGAGGTTAGATACATCATGTTTAGAGAAGGGGAGTTCGAGATCTCCACGAGTATAGTTTTGTTGACTGTTTCTTCCTGTAACTCCCTTAAATTCTCCTCTAAGAATTAGGATGCTATAACACTTGCAGCATATATGTTTGTAATGAAATTGCTTCGTTGTCTATGCTGTCTTTTAACAGGAAATAGTTTCATTCCTTATCTTTCTCTTAGGTCTATTTCTGCTTTTGCTTTGTCTAAGATTAGGTTTGCTACCCCTGCTTTTTTAACATCACCTGGAGCACAATATTCTACTCATCCTTTTACCTTTATGCTTTGTGTGTGCCCCCATTTCAAATGTGTTTCTTGTAAAAAGAATGCATTGTTGAATTATGGTTTTTCATCCATTCTGCTATCCATCTCCATTTTATGGGAAAGTTCATCCCATTCACATTCATAATTATCATTTCTGTGACTTTCCCTCTATCTCTTCCCCCTACATTTATGCTTTTAGTCATCCTTTCTCCCTTCACTTTCACAACAGAGTTTTAATTTTTGACCACTGCCTCCCTTAATCTTCCCTGCCTTCTTTCAGTGCCCCTCCATTTACTCCTCTTTCCCTTACTATTTCTTTCCTCTCTTTTAGCCTCCCCTCACTTTTCTTTCCCCCTTACCCTCCTGCTGCCTATAGAACTGGTTGTATTTCAATACTTAACTGAGTGTGTTATTCCTTCCTTGAACCCAATCAGATGGAAGCAACTCTCAAAAAGTGTTTATCTCTCTACCCTTTTTCCCTCTACTGTAATATAATTTTGTGATTCTTCATGTGATGTAATTTACCTTTATCTGACTCCTCCTTTTCATATCTCCCATTACAATCCCTTCACATTCTTAGATCACATTTTAATCATGACATAATTCGCTTTATATCCCTCCCTCTATCTATGTATATCCGTATTATATATCATAGTAAATGTACAATTCTCAAAATTGACAAGAATCGTCTTCCATTACAGGGATGTAAAAAGTTTTCCTATATTGAATAACAAGTTATTTTCCCCCTTGTTTCCTTTTTATGACTCCCTTGAGACATGCGTTTGAAGATCGGATTTTCTACTGAGCACTGGTCTTTTCATCAGGAAGATCTGTAAATCTCTCATTTCATTGAATGTCCATCTCCTTCCCTGAAATATTGTGGTCAACTTTGCTGGTTAATTGATCATTGGTTGTAGTCCCACCTCCTTTGCCTTATGGAATACCATATTCCAATCCCTTTGATATTTTAATCTACAACCTGCATGGTCCTGGGTTATCCTGATTGTAGTCCCTTGATATTTCTATTTTGTCTTTCTGGTTGCCTATAGTGTTTTCTCCTTCACTTGATAGTTCTTGGATTTGACAATGATATTCCTTGAATTTTTAGTTTGTGATCCCTTTCAAGAGGTGAACGGTGAGTTCTTTCAAATACTATTTTACCCTCTAGATCTAGGCCTTCTGCGCAATATTCCTTGATGATCTCTTGGAAGATATTTTCCAGGCTCTTTTTTACATCATGGCTTTCTAGTCGACCAATAACTCTTAGATTTTTCTCACTTGCATCTGTTTTCAAGATTGATTGTTTTTTTTTTTTCCAATTGGATATTTTACATTCCCTGCTGTCTTTCATTCTTTGGATTCTATTTGATTGATTCTTGATGTCTCATATACTCATTAACTTCTACTTACCCAATTCTAATTTTTGTCTGATTGTTGTCTTCAGTTAACTTTTACATCTCTTTCTCCACCTGTTCAATTGTTCCTTTTAAGGAGTTATTTTCTCCAGTTCGTTTTTGTTCTTCCTTTTCCATTTGTCCAAGTTTTCTTTCAAACTGTAGTGTGATTTTTTCATATTTGTAAAATTATTGACCAAGTTTTCTTCTATTTCTCTACTTTTGCTGTTTAAATCCTTCCTGAGGTCTTCCAAGAATGCTCTCTGTGCTTCAGACCAGTTCATATTCCCTTCTGAAATTTCAGATGGGAGTACAGTCTCAGTGCTGACCTCTTTGATATTAATGTTTTGTCCTTTGTCCTCATACAAATATTCTATGATCTTTTCTTTTCTGCTTTACTTCTTACTCATAATTATCACCCTTTTTCTGGCTTTTAAAGTAGATCTCTCCATCTGGGACACAGGAGTCTTGGTCCCACAATTCTGGTGCCTAAACTGTGAGGCTTTGTGTGTTGTGGCCTATGGTTCTTTCAGCTAGAAGCTGAAATACTCTCATTTTCCTGATGCTGACCTGGTGGATGTTGGAGAGCAAAGACCAGGTGAAGTCTTTTTGGATTTCCCCACAGTTACCCTGGAGCTAGCTGCGTTAAGTGTCTGGGGGGAGGGGGGAGTGTGGCCACAGGAGGTCTCCTCTACTGAGCTACAGCATAGTCAATTTCATTGGTTTGTGATCCCCTCTGCGCTAGTGTGTTCCCAATTCCCCTGGCTTTCTTGAATCACACCTGGGGCCCTGGGGTTGGTGGTTTTCAGGCAAGCCCCTGAGGCTCAGGGATGTCTCCCAATTTGCTGAGGTTGGGCTGTCTGTGATAGCTCTAGTCCTGCACCAGTAGTCTTTCACCACAGAAAGAGGCATCCTCCTTAGCAACTTTCCTTGCCTTATGGGATAAGAGACTGTTTCCCCTTCTGTCGCTCCCACTCTTCCAGGATTTATCCTGTGGAGATATTCTCTGGGCACTTCAAGGTCAACAAGGGGAGGGAGATAGCAATTACCAATCACTGTGCCATATTCTTTCTAGCCCTTTAGAAGAGGAGAAAACTTTGCACTTAAAATCTTGCAAAAAATATTAAAAATTGTCTTGAGATATAATTGGGAAAAAATAAAATGCCAAAAAACTTAAAAATAAATTCTGGTTGACTTGACTCCAATATAAACTGTGCTATGGAATCTAGGTAATGTTCTATAGATTGGATTCCTTGAGTTTTGGTTAGTTTTATTTTTTCCTGTTGATAAAAGATCACAACTCTTCATCTCCTACACTGCAACTTCAATGACTGATTTTCAAGTCACCATCATTCATTTTCTTTGCAAGTTGATTTCTGATACTTACAATTCCCTTTTTGGTATCTAGAGGTCCAAATCTGAAGGGAAAGGGACTAAAAAGAGAGTGATTCAATCTCAGTCTTCTCCTTTTATCATTGTTTGCTATCCATCATGAGTGTGCTCAAAGCTGTACAGTTCCTGAGTATGCCACATATTCTGGTTTTCCTCTTTAGTATCAAAAAACTGGAAGGGAGGGATGGAAATACATTCTACTTATACATATATCTGTGTGAATGTCTGATGTTGGTGAATCATAAGTTCATTAAGAGAGGATTTTTTTTTTACTAATGTCTTTGTATTTCCAGATCCTAAGACAATGCGTTCAACTCTTCAGTTAATACATATTTGTTGAATTGAGCTTTCTAAGTTGACTCAATTAATAAGTGGCAGGACTGAATCCTTGTCCTCTATCTCCAATTGGTCTTTGTAGATGTGACCTCTGCTTCATTATAAAATGCTATTGACCATGTAGAATTTCATCTTTTATCTTTTTAATGATATTTGTGCCTGGTTATATGAGTATACAGAGGCAGCAGGTAATAATGAGGAGTGATCTGGTCTGAGAGCCAGAGAGATTTGAATTCAGATATCACTTTGTGATGGTAATTTAACTAGAAATTCTTTCTTATTCACTATTTCTTATTCACTTTCTTATTCACTTATTCTTATTCACTAATAAGTTCATTAAGCTACATGGAGCTTGTGTTGGGAGGAGTTTACTGAAAGGGTGGAGCAGAACTTGGAGGAAGTGATTGAATGGGTTTGGTTCACAGGGGATAGGACACAGGCAGACAGGAAGGTGGGCGCTTGCATGCATGGTTCAAGCTCATGTTTCCTTATGAGAAAGCCCGGGTGGGGTGATGGGGAGTCTTGGAATGGCTTTGCTCCCTGGGGTGATCATTTTTAGCAATTTCTTGGTCACCGTGACAGAGTTTGCTTTCTGGTTCTGGCATCTGGTTTTCTGATGTCTAGGTAAATATTTTTCTTCTGCCTTTTATATGGAAATTTTTTTTACATTTTGCAACTGAGAACTAAACTGGCATATTCATAGTCAACACCAGTACTGTGAATATTGCCTTTGTGATACACACCTCTGACACACAACAGCTCCGTGATATTGGGAAAAACACTAAGCTTTTCAATAACCCAGGCAAGTCTCCAATACTGGAAGTCAAAGCAAATATGCCAATCTACATTAATGGAATGAATTTCTTCATGTTGGAGCTTTTTATATCAATTAAATCAAAGGACCTGTCCCCATTTCTAAGTGCATACAAAAGCTATCATGTGATATGGTCCATTCATTTCATTTTTCCTGTTTTATTCTTAAAAACAAAATATCTTATTGCAAGACATTATACCCTTTTGTTGTTTGTATGTGCATAAAACTGAATATAGAACTTGAATGTAAGTGAAGATATCCAGGTATTTAGACCAAGTGTCAAGAAAGATTAGAAACAAGGAAATCTCACCTGCATGATGTTAGATACATCTTTAATATCACAAGGAAAAGCTAATATTCAGTGGATATTTCTTTTACAAATAGAAATCACATCCAATCCAGGCCTTAGTAGAATTTCTTAAAGATTTGTGTGTTTGTGTATGCATGATAAACCTTATAATTTTTAGCATTAACATTAATTTAATTTTAACATTATCTTTAAAAATAATGAAACTCCTTGAACATATATTTGTTGTCAGATGAGGAAAGTGTCTGGGCTTTTACTGTATGTATTATACCTAAACCTTTCCTTGGTAGAATCTAATAGAGATGGGGATCTACAAGCATATTATCCAAGAAGTCAGTTTTGTCAGAGAAGTCATCAGGATAGTATGTTGTCTATCTGTTTGTCTCTCTGTCTTCTTCTAATCTATTTTTTTGTTTGGCGTTGAGGGAAAGAATTTTTGTCTTTAGTTTTACAGAGTTAATATAAAATCTGGAAGTGAACACTTTTATCCCAAATTTGTTTCATTTTGTGTGTTGTGTTTCCTCTCTGAGTTTTAATTTCCTCATTAGTAAAGTGGAGACAATGTAATTTGTCCTAACTAACCCAGGCTTTATTCAAGACTGAGTTCAAACTTCACTTTCTGTAAGAGACATCCTGATTTTAAGTCACTTGAGCATTCCTTACTAAGGTTCCCTTCTTTCTATTCTTTATCTATGGTGTATATATCTTTTGATACACGTGTTTTCTCCCACATTACTGAGTAAGCACCTTGACGATAGGAACTATTTTTGTATTTGTGCCTTTAATTGTATCTCCCATGCTTTGCAAAGAGCCTGGGTAATTTTAAACCTTTATCAAATTCTTGTTCAATGGTTGATTGACAAGTTAATATAATTATTTGATAATTATAAAATGTAAAATATAAATTAGACAGATAGATATACCTAATTAGAATAGAAATACTTACTGGAAATGAATATAGAAACACAGATATAGGTAAATATATCTAGATATAGAGATGGATATATTATACACACATTTATATTTCTATCTCTCTCTACTTAGTTTTCTATCTAGGAAGAGAGAGAGAGAGAGAGAGAGGGAGAGAGAGAGAGAGAGATCTACTTCTCTCTATTTAATGATGCCTTTGTCTCTACCTATATACACTTATTTCCAATTAGCATTTTTAGGGGTAACCCTAGAAATCATAATATGTTCTGTACATAGGATATTTTTTTTTAAATTGGAGGAATAAATGAATTTGATTATGGTTTGTCCGTCATTCCCACAATGGACCATGACATTAGAAAGGTGATGACATGACTAGCAGTTGACTTTGATTTGAATGGGAGAGGGCTGTGCAACATCATCAGTCTCACTTCCTTCTCCAGAACCATCTGGCTCCAGTGACTAGATATCGAACAGGACAACTAGAGATCGCCCAGGATGCAGTGGATGTCGTTGGCCCTTTTAAGGTATGGTTTTTTCAAGCGCTCACTTTGACTGAGGCAACACTCATTCAATTAATAGACTACTTTAAGAAGTGATTTAAGGGATGGCCCCCTTAATAAAAAAAAATAACTGAAATAAAAAATCTTACAAAAGTTAATTTTGAGTACTATCTTTCCTTTTGATTGGAAAAATAAAACATTATAATTGGAAAAACAAATAAATACTTAACAATCACTGTTATGTTCTTCAAAAAAATGGCTCTAGTTTCTTCAATTTTTCCATATGTACTACTGAGTCAGTGCTCTTCACCTTCCTAATTTTCATTCTCAAGGTGCTCTAATGATCATTAATATCTTAAATTTGATATCCAGTACTGAACACAATAGTTCACACATGATTTTACCAGGACAGAGAGTAAAGGGACTATCATTTCCTAATCCCCAGAGGCTATGTCTCTCTTAGAAAAGGCCAAGGTGGTGTAAGCTTTTGCGGCTGCCATGTAACACAACTGTAGCATACTAACTTTATAACCAAATAAATCCGCCTTAAACTTTTTTCAGATAAATTACTGTATAATTATTTCTGAAATCCTAGATTACATTGTGAACACCTTATGGGTAGAGACTGTGTGTGTGTGTGTGCGTGCATTTGTGTGCATTTTATCCCTAGTTCTTTTCACAGTGCCTGACAAATACTTGGCATTTACAGATATTTATTGAATATCTACTGTCAAAAGCTGATTTTTTAAATGTGAGCATAACTTTACAAACATCCCTTTCAATTAATTTCATGTCAGTTTTCTAGCCATCAAGAAATTTTTGGAGCCTGTCTTTCATTGTGAGCAATACCTCCAATTTTGATTTCATCTGTAACTTTGATTAAGATTTCATAAATGTTTTTATACACGTCATGGATAAAAATGCCAAACTGAACAGAACTGAGCAAAAATTCTTTTGATATTTTATCGTAGACCTCTTACAACTTTATATTAACTCTTAACTACAATAGCTTTATCTATCAGTTTTACCAGTTCTGAATCCATTTAATTGTACTGTTATCTGGATATTTTACCAAATTAATTTAAGATACTGAGGATTTTGAGAGCAGCTGGAGAATGAAAATTAGGAAGTTGGAGGACATTGACTCTGTAGTATGTAAGGAAAAAAAAAATGAAGTAACTGCGGCCATTTTAAAAAAGCACCAACTGAATAGGAACATAAGAGTTATTGTTAAATATTCGTTTGTTGACTTGTTTTTCCAGTTAATAATATTTTATTTCTTTCCAACCACATATAAAGATGGTACTCAACATTAACTTTTGTAAGATTTTAAGTTTCAATTTTTTGCTCCCCCGTCAAAATAGCAAGCAATCTGATGTATACTATAGATGTATAATCATGGCGAATATATTTTCACATTAGTCATGTTGGGGAGGAGAATCTAAAAGAGAAAAAATGATGAGAAAGAAAAAAAAAGAGAAAACAATGTGCTTTGATGTGCACTGAGACTCCATAGTTCTTTCTCTTGATGTGCATAGTATTTTCCATCATGACTTTTTGGAATTGTCTTAGATAGTTGAATTACTGAGAATAGCTAAGTCTATCAAAGTTGTTCCTCACACAGTGTTGTTATTACTGTGTACAGTGTTCTCCTGATTTTTCTCATTTCACTCAGCATTTCACTCATGTATGCCTTACCAGGTTTTTTGGAAATCCAGCTGCTCATCATTTCTTTTATATAGCACAATAGTATTCCAGGAGATTCACATATCACAGCTTGTTCAGCCATTCCGCAATTGATGGGCTTGTCCAAAATTTTCAATTTTTTATCACCAAAAAAAGAGGTACCATAAATAATTTTTATACATATATAATGCCAATGTGATGCCCATAGCAGCCCCTATGAATACACATGTGTATTTTCAGGGTAAACTCACAAAATATAATAAACTCACTTCCTCAAAGGGAAAAGCAAAATATTTATTTGTTGTGTCATTATAATAGCAGGAGATAAGATTTAACAGTTTACTTTTCACTAATCCAGGGAGTGCTAACATCTTAAACCTTCTTTCTGTCAGGCCTCCCCACAAAAGTAAGTTATCCTGGACAAATTCGTCCCACTGCCAATTTACAGCTTGCTTCTCTCTCCCTGATATGCCTATTCTCACTCTCTGCTTGTGCTGTCTTTCTCTCTACAATTTGGGTAATGTCCTCCCAGTTTGAGCTCCTTGTGACCCAGGCTCCATGAGACCACAGGTGAGTGGGGAAGATCTTCCTATTCTACTAATATTACAACACATGGGACCTTTTCACTTTTTAATGGTCACTTTTAGATATAGATCTAGTAGTGGTATTGCTGATTTAAAAGTTGTGCACAGTGTTACAGCCCTTTGAGCAAAGTTCCAAATTGCTCTCCACAAGATTTGGATCAGTTCACAACCCCATCAATAATGCATTAGTTTTCTAATTTTCCCATGTCTTCACTATTTTCTTTTTTTCGTATTAGTCAAGTGGATAGATGTGAGATGATACCTCAAAGGTTTTTAATTTGCAGTATCTAGTCAGTAGTGGCAGAGCATTTCTTCATATGACTACAGAAAGCTTTAATTTCTTCTTCTGAAAAGTGCCTCTTCCCATCCCGTGACAAGTTATCAATTCCGAATGACTTGCATTCTTATAAATTTGAATCCTTTCTCTATGTATGTGAGAAATGAGGCCTTTGTCAAAGACATTGACTGTAAAAATACTTTCCAGCTTTCTAATTTCCTTCTAATCTTGATAGCATTGACTTTATGTGAAACTTTTTAATTCAATGTAATCAATGTTATCCACTTTGCATTTCATGGTTTTCTCACTCTTTTGTTTAGTCATAAATCTGTCCTTTCTTCATAAATCTGACAGAGAAAATATTCCTTGCCCTCCTAATTTGCTTATAGTATCACCTTTTAAGTCTAAATCATGTACCCTTTTTGACCTTATAGTGTTATACATTGTAAGACACTGGTCTATGTCTTGTTTCTGCCATAATGTTTTCTGGTTTTCCCAGCAGCTTTTTTTTTTCAAATAGTGAGTTTCCAGGCCAGAAGCTGGAAACTTTGGGCTTTCGAAGAGCAGAGTACTATAATCATTAACTACTTTGTTTTGTGTACTTACCTTATTCCACTGATCCACCTTACTCTTGGTTAGCCAGTACAAAGCAGTTTTGATGACTACTGCTTTATAATAGAATTTTAGACCTGGTGAGGCTAAACCACTTTTCTTTGTATACCTTTTATTAATTCCCTTGACCTTTTGTTCTTCCAGATGAATTTTATTACTATTTTTCTAGCTCTCTATCTTTTCTTTTTTTGTAATTTGGTATGGAACTGAATGAATAAATTAATTTTGGTGGAATTGTCATTTTTATTACATTAGCTTGGCTTTCTCTTGTGTAATTGATATTTAACAGTTATTTAGAACTGACTTTATTTGTGTGAAAAGTGTTTTGTAATTGAGTTCATATGTTCCTGGGTTTGTCATGGTAGAACAACTCTCACATATTTTATATTGTCTATAGTTTTTTAAATGGAATTTCTCTCTCTCTCTCTCTCTCTCTCTCTCTCTCTCTCTCTCTCTCTCTCTCTCTCTCTCTCTCTCTCTCTCTCTCTCTCTCTCTCTCTCTCTCTCTTGTTCCTGGCTTCATTAGCTACATATAAAAATGCCAATGATTTATATGGGTTCGTTTTCTATCCTGAAACTTTGCTAAAGTTGTCAATTATTTCAAGCAGTTTTATGGTCAATTCTCCAAAATTCTCTAAGTATACCACAGTTTCTTCACTGCCTATTCTAACCAGTTTAATTTCTTTTTCTACTCTTACTGCCAAAACTAGCATTTTTTATACAATATTGAATGAGAGTGTTGATAATGGGTATCCTGGTTTCTCCCCTATCGTAACTGGAATTATTCTAGCTTATTTTCATTACATATAATGGTTACTTATGATTTTAGATAGATATTATTTATTATTTTGAGGAAAATATATTAATTCCTATGATCTCAATTGTTTTTTTACTAGGAATGGATGCTACATTTTGCAAAAAACTTTTTCTCCAGCTACTGAGATATTCATACAATTTATGTTATTTTGATATCACCAGTTATGCTAATTGTTTTCCTAATATTGAATCAGCATGGCATTACTGATATAAATTCCACCTGATGATAGTGAATTATCCATATTATAAATTGTTGTCATCTCTTCTCTAATCTATTATTTAAAAAAAAATACTTCGACAATCGTTAGAGAAATTGGTCTATGATTTATTTTCTTTGATTTAACTCTTTCTGGTTTAGGTACCAGCACCATATTTGTATCATGAAAAGAATTTTATAGGATTCCTTCCTCACCTATGTTTTCTAATAGTTTATGTAGTATTGGTATTAACTGTTGTTTCTATGTTTGGTAGAATTCACCTGTAAATTCAGTTAGTCCTGGATATTTTTACTTAGGGAGCTCATGGATGGTGTGTTCAATTTTTTTATCTGAAATGAGGTTAAGTATTTTGTCTCCTCTTTTGTTAATCTGGACAATTTATATTTTTGTAAATATTCATCTATTTCACTTAGGTTGTGAAATTTATTAGCATAATCTTAGGCAAAATAACTCCTAACGATTCTTTTAATTTTCTCTTCATTGCTGATGAATCCATCCTTTTATGATGGTTTTATGATACTGATAAATTAACTTATTTCTTTTTTCTTTTTTAATTGTCACCAAAGCTTTATCTATTTCACAGTGTTTTTTATGAAACCACCTCTTATTTTCATCTATTATATCAATAGTTTTCTACTGTCAGTTGTATAAATTTCTCGTTTGTTTTTCAGAATTTCTAAGTTGGTATTTAATTGAGGATTTTTAATTTGTTCTTTAAGAGATATTTTTTGTTTGTATGCCCAATTTATTGATGTCCTCTTTCTATTTTTTATTTATGTAAACATTTAGACATAAAAACCTTCACCTAAGAACTGTTTAGTCTTGATATTATTTGTCTATGATATATTTTAACAAGACATAGATTCCTTCCTTATCACTTTTAATTACGTTTATTTTATTTTCTTTTTCATTTCTCTGAGGTCAGTATTGCTACCCCTGTTTTGTTTTGTTTTGTTTTTTACTTCATCTCAAGTATAATATTTTCTGTTCCAGCCTTTTACCTTACTATGTGGACAATTCTTTGTTTCTTTTAAGCAATATATTGTAGGAACATGGTTTTTAATTCACTCTGCTATCTATTTTCATTTTATGGGATGATTTATTCCATTCACATTCAGTTATTATTACTGTATCTTTCGCTCCATTCTATTTCTCTATATTGATTCATTTCTCTCCACTTTCACCATTTCCCTCCTTAAAAGTGTTTAGCTTCTGACAATTGCTTCTATCTATCTGCCCTTCTGTCTATCAGACCAACTTCATTTTGTTTCCCCTTTCCCCTTCTGCTTCATCTTTCCTTTCTGCCTTTCCTTCTATCTCCCATTGCCCTTTTTCTTGTCCCTTTCACCTCTTACTTCGTTAAAGGGTAATATATATATTTCTACAACCGAGTGAATGTGTATATTCTTCCTTCTTTGAGCCCAAACAAATGACAGTAAGGTTGAAGCAATGCTTGCCTCCCACCCCTGCCTCTTATCTTCTTTTCCTCTAGTGTAGTGGTTTTTTTCTCCTTTTCATATGATGTAATTGAGCGTTTTGTACTTTCCCCTTTCCTGTTCTCCCAATACAGTTATTTTCTCATTCCTTTAAAAACTGTAGTTTTAAACCACTCAATCATAATAATTTTACACCCAAACCCTCTATCTATGTATATCCTTTCTAAGTGTCCTAATAAATATATAGTTCTCAAGTGTGCGAAGAATCATCTTCCCTTGTAGGGATATAAAAAGATTAGTCTTATTAAATAGCATGTTCGATTTTTTTTTTTTCTTATTTGTGCTTTTCTTTGAATTGTATTTGAAAATCAAGTTTTCAGTTCATCTCTGGATTTACCCCCAGGAATGATTGAACATCTACTATGTTATTGAAAGGTCAACTGTTCCCCTGAAAGATTATGCTCAACTTGTCTAGGTAGTTTATTCTTGGTTTTAATCCAAGTTCTTTTCCTTCTGGAATATCATGTTTCAACCTTCCCAACACCTGAATGTAGGAGGTTCTAACTCCTGTGTAGTTTTGTCTATGGTTTCATGATATTTTTTTTCCTTTCCAACTGCTTGCCATATTTTCTCCTTGACCAGATAATAGTGGAGTTTGATGACAATTTTCCTTGATTTTTTTTTACTTTTTTAAATTTTGGGAACTCTTTAAGGTGATGATCTGTGGATTACTTCAAGGACAATTACACTCTCTGTTTCTTGGATATTAGTGCAGCTTTCCTTGATAATTTCTTGAAAAATTGTGTCCAGGCATTTATTTATTTTATTATTATAATTTTTTTTTTTTAATTTCAGGTAGTCCAATGATTCTAATGTTTTCTCTTGTGGATCTACTTTCAAGGACAGTTGTTTTTTCAGTTATGTGTGTGCGTGTGTAATCCCTCCAAGTATCCAAATACTGAGAAAAGGCTTAAGAGTTACAGCTTTCCATATATGAATGTAGACAGTTCAACTTTAGAAAGTCCTCTATGATTTCTCTTTCCTGTATACCTTTATATGCTTCTCTTGATTCTTGTGTGTGAAGGTCAAATATTTCTATTCAGTTCTGATGAATTTTCAAGAACTCTTGAAAGTCCTCTATCAAATGACCATTTTTCCAATGAAGTCTTATATTCAGTTTTGCTGGGCAGGTGATTCTTGGTTTTAAACCTAGTTCTTTTGACTTCTGGAGTATCATGCTTCAAGCCCTTTCATCCCTTAATGTAGACGTTGCAAGATCTTGTGTTATCGTGATTGTATTTCCACAATACTCAAAGTATTTCTTTCTAGCTCTTTGCAATATTTTCTCCTTGACCTGGGAACTCTGAAATTTGGCTACAATATTCCTAGGAGTTTCTCTTTTCGGATATCTTTCAGGAGGTGATGGGTGGATTTTTTGCTAGAATATCAGGGCAGTTTTCCTTGACACTTTCATGAAAGATGATGTCTTTGCTATTTTTTTGATCATAGCTTTCAGGTTGTCCCATAATTTTTAAGTTATCTCTGCTGGATTTATTTTCCAGTTCAGTTCTTTTTCCAATGATATATTTCATATTATCTTCTATTTTTTTTTTCATTCTTTTAATTTGGTTTTGTAATTACTTGGTTTCAAATAAAGTCATTAGCTTCCATGTGCTCAAATCTAATTTTTAAATAATTATTTTCTTCAGTGAACTTTTGAAGCTCCTTTTCTATTTGACTAATTCTGTTTTTAGAGCATTCCTCTCGTCATTGGGTTTTTGGACCTCTTTGACCAATTGGGTTAGACTATTTTTGTTTTTTTTTTCCTTTTGATAGCAGTCTTTATTTCAAACATTTTAAGAGAAAAAAATTCTTTGTACAACTGAAGAGAACAGCAAATGCCACTTGCAACACACTCCCTGCCTGGTATCTGCCCAACCTACAAGGATTTGGAAGATACCTACAATATATGGAGTAAAGGCAATGTATTTCACTCCATGCCTAAGTAGAGACTGAAGCTGCGGCTGATCATAGACTGACCAAAGAAGAAAGATGTTAGTGTACAGAAGGGAATGAAGCAAGTCTGAATCAGATTTGGGGCAGTCATTCAAAGCAGATCTTCTGGTGATCATGTCCTGGTCATAGCTGTGAGATGGAGAGAGCTTCCAAGAAAACACATTCAGATCACTGAAGGCAGAATTAGGAATGAAGTCACTATTTACATCAGCTGGGCTACAGGCCTGACTGGGGTGCCCTCAATTCAATGTCATTCAAGTTCCTAGCTAGAAAGACACCAGCAGCAAAGAGTCCCAAATTCACAATCAAATTCCTCTAATAGCCGTTCCTGTCAGTGGCAAAGCGATAGCCACTCTGCAGCCATTTCCCAACGTCCTCGGGGGCTCCAGTCCCTCCACCAGAGGCCCCTGAAGGCGACACCACCTGAAGTGGCATCTAAGACCCTCTCGCAGCCATGGCAGGTAGCCCCAAGGGATTAGCTCCACATAGGCAGGACTTACTAGCATGGCTCGAGTTACACTATTTTTAAAGGTATCATTTTCTTCAGAATTTTTTGGGATCTCCTTTAGCAAGCTGTTGAATTGTTGTTCATGATTTTCTTACATAATTGTCATTTCTCTTCCCAATTTCTCCTCCACCTTCCTAACTTGATTTTCAAAATCCTTTTTGATCTCTTCTGTGGCCTTAGACAATTGCATATTTAATATGGAGATTTTTGACACAGGAGCTTTGACTTCTGATTTCATGTTTTGTTCTTCCTCATTCCCAGGATGGAAGAAAATACCTGTTCACCAAGAACATAAGGTCATATTTCTTCTCCCTTTTTTCTGCAGTTTTCCAGCCAGTTATTTGACTTTTGAGTCCTTTGTCAAGAAGAGGGTATATTCTTGAGATCTATAATTTCTCAGTTCCTCTAAAGTGGCAAAGTTAAGGGAGAAGTATTTACTCTTCTCATGGCTTGCACACTGGTCTGGGAGCAACCAAAAATTGCTCTGCCCATAATCTGCAATTAGAATTCCCTCACCACCAACACCTCCAGCTCCACCACACCAAAGCTCTTCCTCACCCCAAGCCAGAGCTTAGGGCTGAGATTCAGATCGGTGACTCAATTTCCCAAGGGATTCTAGGCAGATTGCTCCAAAAATGGACGTTCAGTGCCTGCTGCTTGAGGTACAGACCCCGATCCCCTCTCCTGTGTGAAGTAGCATTCCCCCGGACCTTTGAAGCTATCTGTGGGGTTTGTGAATTGAGAAATCTGGAAACTGCTGCTGCTGGTGTCTCCCAGAATCTTGAGTCTTTTGTTTCCCCTGGCTATGCTTAGTTACTAGGGCTTTACTGGTGTTCCCTTTTTTCATGGTCTACCACACTGGGGCTCAAAATCTCCTGTTGTTGTGTTGAGGTGAGGCTTGCTGGAATGTTTCTTTCATATATTGTGCTCCCCCTTTACTTGATTGATATGGACTGTTCTTGCCAATCCTCCAAGTCTCCTGAACTAGAAGACTGTTCTGTCCCATTTTTCTACTTCCTCTTCTGTTCCTCAGTTTTTTCTGGGGCACTATTTTATGATCTTCTTGGAGGTAATATAGGAGAGCTACAGCAAAATGCTGCTTACTCTGCCATCTTGGCTTCTTGTATGCTTTTAATTATTCAAAGGATTGTTATTTGGAAGGCAGATTTCATCTCAAAAGGCAAGAAAGAAAAATGGATAGAAATTACCAGAGAGGCGCATTTAGTCTTGATATCAGGAAGCATTTTATAATATTTAGAAACATCCAAGTGGGGAAACTGTGACTTCACGAAGTGGCATATGTGACATATGTGACAGTGATGTTTTCTTTAGGTATTGGCTAGACTGCAAAAGTGTGGAGATTTTCACTCCATTTCAGAAATTCTGTCAAATCCTTGGAAATAGGGCTGGTTGGCAGATTCTTCTTCTTCTTTTTATAAAAATAAATCTTGTGACCTCTTCTTATTTACACTTATGCATGCGTATTTGAGTTACTAGACTAGCACAGGAGTATAGGACCACCATTCAGAAACTGTGCATCCATTTTTTGGAACTCCAGTGCTGCTGCACTGATTCTTCAACCTTGTATCAACACTCCTGAGACTTTCCAGACAGGGAGTCATGAAGCCAATACTACTCACTTTATTGTTCTTTCAAGCCAGATGAATTTTTTTCTAGATAACCTTCTCACATGAGTTCATATAAAGCTGCCAGTAAGTAAACTGAGAAAAATGATCTTGAAGATCACAGGCTGTGAATTTCTAAAGTCATAATTATTCTCATTTTAATTTTTTTTCTTAGAAAACTCAGGAGTCTTTATGGAAAATTTTCATATTCAATACTAAATAATTATGAGAGCCACAAAAATTTGTATCTTTTAGCAGAAATGCATTGGGGAAAGGAAATTTAATTGTGCCATAAGGGAAATATTTTCCCCAAATTGAATGTTTTAATTTTAGTCTGTCCAGGTTTAACCTAAAGTGGGTAGGCAGGTGCCTGCTTAGTGGGTTCTGAGGGATTCCCTTGCCCAGCACATCTTCTTCTGCAAACCATCACAGAGATAGAAGTCCCTACAATATTCACTCTTTTCAATTAAAAGATAAAAGGCAGATGTTAACATGGAAATGCAGTGTGGTAGAAGAAACACACTGATTACTAACATCTATTGCAGTCTTAATACAAACTAATTTATTAGATCATTTAGCCAAGCATATGTAGTAAGCAGCAGCAAAATAAGAAGACCAACGATAGGACAGACACATTAAGCATAGGATTGGAAATTGGAAATAGTAACTGCTTGTATATTACAAAGCATAAAACCTCAAAGAGCCAAAAGTAACAAGAAAATACCAGTCCTTTGTTAGGGAAATAAGAAAACCTTGAATAGGTGGAAAATTTTGGACAAAATAATTTTGGCTACTTGACAATTTTGCATAACACAAGTCCTGTTACATCAGCTAATATTATTCTGAAAAGGACTGACTAAGGTTATAGAAACATCTAGGCAAAAGTTAAATTGTATTTCCTGCAGTTACAGGGACATTCTCTTGTTTCTTCCTATTTTTTTTTTCTACCTTAATATTTTATATTGCTTGGGACTATTGTATAAAAATTGAATGTGATCATGTTGAGAACAGTTTTTCTCTTTATTGTACTTTTGTACCAACTATTTATCATTTGTACCCTTTCTCTGACATTTGCCTTATTTTTTGAGGATTTATTTTCTTTTTTTTAAATTAATTTTGTTTTATTTTTTGTCTGTATTTTATTTTTTGTTTGTTTTTAATAGATTTATTTAATTTTACATTTCGACATTCATTTCCACAAAATTTTGAGTTCCAATTTTTCTCCACATATCTCCCCTCCCCCCACTCCATAACCCTTACATTCTGATTACCCATTCCCTCAATGTGCCCTCTCTTCTATCATGCACCACCTTTCCCTTATCCCCATCTTCACTCTTTCCTTGTAGAGCAAGATACATTTCTATACCCCATTACCTGTATTTCTTATTTTCCAGTTATATGCAATTACAATTCGCAATATTCTTTCCTAATACTTTGAATACAAACTTCTCTCCCTCCCCCCTCACCCATCCCCACTAAGAAAGCAAGCTTGTGTTCGTCCTTCTTTGCCAAAGAAGACCATGCCCTCAGAAAAATAATGACATGATTTTCACTTGACTTTGCTTTGAGGGAGAGAGGGCTGTGCAGGTCACCAGCTTCACTTCTCCTCCAGATCCATCTGAATCCCATGACCACATATTCATCAGGATGACTGGAGATGACCCAGGATGAGGTAATTGGTGTTAAGTGACTTGCTCAAGGTCACACAGCCAGTGAGTGTCAAAGAGTCTATGGTGAGATTTGAACTCAGGTCCTCCTGGCTCCTGCACTGGTACTTTATCCACTTCATCACCTAACTTTCCTGAGAAGGCAAGCAATTCAATACAGACTATATATGTGTCATTTTGCAAAAGACTTCAATAATAATCATATTACTAACTATATTGCCCTCTATTCTACTCTGTCCCCTCCTTTTCTTCTATTCTGTATTTTGACCTTGTCCCTTCCCAAAAGTGTTTACTTCTGGCTACTCCCTTCTCCCATTCGCCCTCCCTTCTATCATCCCCCTCATCCCACTTATCCCCTTCTCCCCTACTTTGATACAGAAAAGTTTAAGATAGATTTTCATACCAAATTTATTAAGCATGCTATTCGTTCCTAAAGCCATATGTAAAAAGAGTAAACCTCACTTTTCCCCTTTCACCTCCTGCCTTTACTCCTCCATTAAAAAAGCATTATCTCATTTATGAGTGATATTCTTCCAATTCCATTTCTCCCTCTCTCCTCCCAATATTTTCCTCTCTTACCCCTTAATTTTTTTGTTATGGAAATCAACTCTTCTCATTCAACACAGCCTGCACTCTCTGTCTTTGTGTGTGCGTGCGTGTGTGTATGTGTATAATCCCTCCACCTACTGAAATACTGAGAAAAATCTCAAGAGTTACAAATATTATCTTTTCATATAAGAATGTAAACAGTTCAATTTTAGAAAGTCCTTTATGATTTCTCTTTCCTGTTTACCTTTTCATTCGTCTCTTGACTCTTGTGTTTGAAAGTCAAATTTTCTATTCACTTCTGGTCTTTTCATCATGAATGCCTGGAAGTCCTGTATATCATTGCATAACCATTTTTCCCCCTTGAAGTATTATATTCAATTTTGCTGTGTAGGTGATTCTTCGTTTTAATCCCAGTTACTTTGACTTCTGGAACATCCCATTCCAAGCCATTCAATCCCTTAATGTAGAAGCTCCCAGTTCCTGCATTATCTTGATTGTATTTTCACGCTATTCAAATTATTATTTTCTCCCTGCTTGCAACATTTTCTCCTTGACCTGGGAACTCTAAAATTTGGCCACAATATTCCTAGGAGTTTCTCTTTTTGGGTCTCTTTCAAGAGATGATTAGTGGATTCTTTCAATATTTATTTTACCCTGTGGTTCTAGAATATCAGGGAAGTTTTTCTTGATAATTTCATGAAAGATATAGTCTAGGCTCTTTTTTTTTTGGTCATGGCTTTCAGATAGTCCCATAATTTTTATATTGTATCTCCTGAATCTGTTTTCCAGGTCAGTTGTTTTTCTAATGAGATGTTTCACATTATCTGCTACTTTTTCAATCTTTTGATTTTGTTTTGCAACTTCTTGGTTTATTGTATAGCCATTACCTTTTCTCATTTTAAAAGAACTATTCTATTCAGTGAGCTTTTGAACCTCCTTTTCCATTTGGATAATTCTGCTTTCGAAAGCCTTCTTCTATTCATTGGCTTTTTGGACCTCTTCTTCCAACTGAGTTAGCCTATTTTAAAAGGTGTCATTTTCCTCAGCATTTTTTTGGTTCTCCTTTACAAAATTCTGAGTCCCTTTTTCAGCTCTCCTATGGTATGAGCCCATTTATTATTCTTTTTTGAGGTTCTGGAGGCAGAAGCCTTGACTTCCTCTGACAGTACATACTGTTCTTCCTCATGTGAAAGGATGGAAGGAGATGCCTCCTAACCAAGAAATTAACTTTTTATGATCATAATTTTTTCCTTTTTTCTCGCATTTTCCCAGCCAGTTACTTGAATTCTGAATCCTTTGTCAAGAGGAGAGCCTTAGTGCTCCTCCTCCCCCCAGATCAGTGCTCCTCCCAGGGCTGAGGTTCAGATCAGCTGCTCACTTCCCTCTGAGACTTTAAGCTGAACTCCCAGGACAATGACCCCAGGCTGCTTCCACAGCCACCATAATCTCCCACCACCTGCTGCCGCTGCTGCCACTACATCTGCCACCACCTGAGGCCAGTGGTAGGAGTACTCCATTCTTATCCTGCTCAGCTCGGAAAGCCCCCCCCCACACTAAACCTGCTTTGTTGTTTGTGTGTTGAGGTATCTGGGACCCTCCCTGGTGGGAATTTTGCCCCAGAAGTCTGTTCAGGTCCTGTTTCTCCCAGTGGTGCATGACCAGGGCTGAGCTCAGCTCCTCTCAGCATTGCATGGGATAGAAATTTCCTGTCGGCTTTCCTGGTTACTTTGGGTTGGAAATCTCTTTCACTCTGTCATTGTGTGACATCTATTGCTCTAGAATTTGTTGAGAGTCATTTTTTATAGTTACTTGTTGGGCTGTGGAGGAAGTGCTAGTGTATGTGCATCTTTCTACTCTGCCATCTTTTGTCTGTCAAGGTGCTATTTTCTTCAGTATTTTATAGTGCTTCCTTTACCAAACTCTTGACTCTTTTTTCATTATTTTATTGTATGTTTTCACTGGTCTAGAGACCAATTCACATTTTTTCTTTGAGGCTTTCTATGTAGCTGCTTTGATTTTGTTATATTCTTAGTTTGCGTTTTCATCTTCCCTGTCATGATCGCAACTTTCTATGTGGCTTTCTTCTTTTTGTCACTGTTGCTGTTTATTCATTTTCATTGCTTATTCTTGACTTCTAGGTTTATTTTTTTCAAATTCTCCATTCGAACAGCACCAATTTGTTTTCATTCATCTGTTTTTACTATTGGAAGACACTCGGCTTTTCGGAGCTAAAGCCTATAAAACAAGGAGTTCCCTAAGTTTGACACAACAACAGTCCTTTGTGCTCACTCTTTGGATGAACTCGGGATGAATGGAAATGTTTGACATCAGCCCCGGGTGGTTCCTTAGCTTGGATAACCACCTGCAGGAGTCACATTCCAGTCACATTCCAGGAATCTTTGCTATGGATAAAAACTTGCCTCCTTGTTAATTTTACCTCCTCATTGCTATTGTTCCAGCTCACCTTTTAACTTTTTGTCTAGACACATCTATATGTAGCATGACCGATCTCCCCACAGGGGATCTTCTTAGTCTTAAAGGAACCCAGTACATGTGTTTACTTTACCTCCCACAACGGAATAAAAAAAAGCTTTTTCCCTCTGATCTTCATGAGCTCCTTGGACATTTTAGAGTTTACTATCTTAAAAGTGGGATTCTTCTTTTGGGTTGTAGGGGGCACTATTGTAAGCTTCAGGTTTTTTATGTTGACATTTTCAGAGCTAGTTCTGGGGGTATTAAGGCACTCAGTTTTTCCAAGTTGGTATGATCTAAGAAAGGGTGTGTTCACTACTCTCCTTTCCTGTCCTCTGGTCTGTGAGTCACTACAAACATTCATTTCTGCCCTTGAACTATGATCAGAATCCCTACTTTTACTGCTCTTCCTCCTTGCCCTGGACCTGGAATCTGGAATCAGGGCAAGGCAACAAAGTTTCGCTCCCAGTACCCTCAAAGGGTCTCCTATAATCTCCTTTTGGTTAGTTATTTGATCTCCTTATTGTCTGTGGAGTGACAACATAAGCAAGCCCAAAGGGCTGCTGCATGCTAGGTGGCCTGTATTAGCCTATGCTCCATTCTCACCCTAGTGAGACAATACTTTTCAATGTTTATTTATTTCTTTATTTTTAGTTTTCAACATTCATTTCTATAAAAATTTTGAGTTCCAAATTTTTTCCCCATCCCTCACCTCTCTCCACCCCAAGACACCATACCACCTGATTGCCCCTTGCCCCAATTTGCCCTCCCTTCTATCACACCTCTCCCTTCCCTTATCCTCATTTTCTCTCTTTTCTTGTAGGGAAAGATTTCTGTACCCCATTACTTGTATTTATAATTGCCAGGTTGCATGCAAAAGCAATTCTCAATATTCACTCCTAAAACTCTGATATCCAAACTCTCTCCCTTTCTCCCTCCC
Source organism: Notamacropus eugenii (assembly GCF_028372415.1). Taxonomy (NCBI): domain Eukaryota; kingdom Metazoa; phylum Chordata; class Mammalia; order Diprotodontia; family Macropodidae; genus Notamacropus; species Notamacropus eugenii. The sequence continues at coordinate 386,014,530 of NC_092875.1, forward strand.
TCCCTCCCCATCTGCACTGAGAAGGCAAGCACTTCAATATAGGCAATGTAGACTATAGTCACGTGGTGAAAGACTAACTATATTTCCCTCCATCCTATCCTGGCCCCAAAATAGTCTATTCTTACTTTTAACCTTGTTGCTCCCCAAAAGTGTTAGGTATAATTACTCCATCCTACCATTTAGCCCACTTCTGTCCTCCTCCCCATCCCACTTACACCTTGTCCCTACTTTTCTGTAGTGTAAGATAGATTTTCATACCAACCTGAATGTGCATGTTGTTCCCTCCTTAAGCCAAATGTTATGAGAGTATGCACAACTTTTTCCTTCTTACCTCCTCCCTTTCCCCTTCATTGAAAAAGCTTTTACTTGCCTCTTTCATGAGAGATAATCTGCCCCCTCTCCATTGCTCTCTGTCTCCTCTCAATAGTTTCCTCTCTCTCCCATTTCAAGAGTTACAAATATTATCTTTCCATGTATAAGTGCAAAGAGTTCAACTTTTTAAGTGCTTTATGATTCTTCTTTCCTGCTTACCTGTTCATCCTTCTGTTGATTCTTGTGTTTGAAAGTAAAATTTTCTGTTCAGTTCTGATCTTTTCATCAAGAACGCTTGGAAGTTTTCTGTTTCATTGAATGACCATTTTCCCCCTGAAATAGTGTACTAAGTTTTGCTGGGTAAGTGATTCTTGGTTTTGATCCTATTTCCTTTGACTTCTGGAATATCCTATTCCAAGCCTTTCGATTCCTTAATGTACCATTTTTCTCCTCATTCACTTCCTGCACCTCTTTTGCCAATTGAGTTTGGCTATTTTTAAAAGAGTTACTTTCTTCAGCATTTTTTGTGTGTCCTTTAGCAAGCTGTTTACCAACTTTTCATGATTTTCTTACGTTGCTCCCATTTATCTTGTCAATTTTTCCTCCTCCTCTCTTACTTGATTTTCAAAATCCTTTTTGAGCTTTTCCATGACCTGAGGCCAATGCATGTTTATTTTGGAGGTTTGGTATGTAGGAACCTTGACTTTTAGGTCTTCCTCCGATGGTATGCAGTGTTTTTTTCTCATTGGAAAGGAAATAAGAAAATATCTGTTCACCAAGAAAGTATTCTTCTATAGTCTTACTTTTTTCCCATTTGGGGCATTTTTCCAGCCAATTACTTGACTTTTGAGTCCTTTGTAAAGAAGAGAATATGCTCCTTAGACCTCTAAATTCTCAGTGCTTCCAAGTGGGTACAATCAAATGAGAGGCATTTATTCCTCTCCTGGTCTATGCTTCTGTCTGTGATCAACCACATGCACTCTGTTCTGCTCAGTATCTGTGAATACACTTCCCTCTCCACAACTGCCTCCAGCTCCACAACTACAGCACTATTCCTCAAGTCAGAAGAGCCACCTAGGGTTGAGATCTAGATCACCTGTCCATATCCCCCAGGATCTTAAGGCTGGGTTGCAAAAATGAATGCTGCTGGGGTTGCTGTTGCTGGAGGGGCCAGATTTCCCTGGTCCCCCAGTTAAAAATGCTTTCTCAATGACTTTTGAAGCTGTCCTTCACATTTGTGGGTTGAGTACTTTGGGAACTGCAGCTGATGCTGGGGATTCCACCTCATGAAGCCTGTTCTAGTTCTGTCCCTGCCATCATGGCCAATGTTGGACTGTGCTCTGCTCCACACCTGGTGTGATAAACCTTTCCAGTCACTCTTCCAGGCTATATTGGGCTGGAAATCTCTTTCTTTCTGTCTTTTTGTGGCTTCTGCTGCTCTAGAATTTGTTTGGAGTCACTTTTGCAGACATATTATGGGCTATGGAGAGGGACTTCTACAGGTCTGTCCTTCAACTCAGCCATATTCACTCTGCCCTGTGAGAAAATTCTTTCCTGCTGTTGTTCCAAGTTGCCTTGGACTGTATCTGTTGTCTATAATTTTGTTTTGAGGTTTCATTTTAATATATGAATGCAAATTTGGGAGAGTTCTGGCAAATCTGTGGTTTTACTATGTCATCTGGGCCCCATTGCCTCCTATTTTTTATACATAGATAACTTCTTGACTTCTCTAGTAGGCTTTTTGATGCTTTTGTAATGACTATGAAAATAACCAATATTTATAAAATTCTGATTCTTATGGGGAGGAGGGAGAACACGTCAGAGTGTCTGTGTCCAGTTTACTGGTGGTACAGGAAATAATTAGCTTCCTGGTAAATAGTGCTGCTGTAGCCTGGATATGGAAAAAACTCCTCTCACTATTCCACATCTAGGGCAGGCTATTGTGGTTGCATAGTACAAATTTCAAAATATTCAGATGAAGTTGGATAATTGATAGGTGTGACTGAAAATTAGAGGTGTGTCTGACCTCCTAGGATGGCATTGACTGTAAAAGTCCTACTGAAGTTGCTTGGGTACAACCTACAATGGAAACTCTTCTCAGTAAGAAGGTGATTCCAAAGTTTTCAAAGACAGTGTCAAGGATCAACATAAAATCTGCAAGTATTCAGGAGTAGTCCAGTTGTTTGTTGCCTGAGGATCAAACTATTTGAATACGAATAAACTCACCATCATTTTGACTGAAAAGTGTTTTCTAGCACCAGAAACTCTGTAATTTCATTTAATAAGTTTTTGATACCATAATCTTTTTCAGGAGAAGGAGCACTTACAGTAATTAGAGAGTCTTAAATATAACAGTGTAATAAAGCTTGAAGAATGTGTATCACTATGGAGGTAGTTAGTTTTAACAGATTTTTAACAATATGACCACAGTCAAGTCACCTGAATTCAATTTTGTAATCAACACTATTGCGATATTTGTAACACTAGCCTAACAGATTTGTTTTGAGGGTCAAGTCAGAAAACTGCATATAAAATATTATATACATACATAGTACACTTATATGAATATGTGTGTGCATATACATGTATTATATGTGCACGTGTGTGTATACATATATTAATTTATTTATATATTATGTGTGTATATGCATGCATATACATATATATGCGTATGTGTGCATATTATATGAATTATATATATTAATATCTTGAAATACTGTATAAATGCTGGGTTTTATTTATTAAACTTGTGGTCCTCAATGAGATACACAATCTGACAGTCAAGAATATACTGTATGAGTGTACAGACAAGGTGAAGCATCTTAGAACAGTGATAAGAGAGCTGCCCTAGAAACCAAGAAATTCTGAATTCAAGTCCTGCTTCTGCAGATAATTGCCTGAATTTGTAAAACATTCTCCACCTAGAAATACCATAGCCAAATGACATCATGAATCTTGTACCTATTCTGTTTATGTTGGAAAAGAAGTAAAAATTCAGTGTTGCCCTGCCTCACACAAAATGAATGAGGGTCTTATTTATTGGCTTATAATATTGCATCTTAAACCTAGGCTAAATGTATGGGATATTTTGGTACCTAGCTAACATGGATAAATGTGTTCCAGTGTCATTTACAGAAGGACGATTCAACAATGCACATTACAAACACACACACACACACACACACACACTTGAATATACATGCATATATATTTATACATACATATATATGCATATATATCATATATATGTGTGTGTGTGTTTGGAGGCAATAGGGGTTAAATGACTTTCCCTGCTTCATACAGCTAGTAAGTGTCTGAGGCAGGATTTCAAATCAAATCCTCGAGACTCTTGAGCCAGGAGCTCTACCCATTGAGCCACCTACCTGCCAGTATTATTGCCCACTTTTAATCAGTACAAAATTGCTGAGACATTCCAGATATTTTTCAAGATTAGTTAAAATTATTTATTAAACAGATAGGCTAAAGTGCTTAACAGGAAAAATATTTTTTCTTTGGTAAATTCATCAAATATACTAGAATGTAACAATAATAATTGAATACCCAGCCTGATAAGGGTCCATGGCTTTTCATTGAATTAATTGTTCACACCAAATAGATCAAGAGACATTTTGTTCTCAATTCAAAAATGCCAGTGGGCAAAAGTCTCACTCTTAGCCCAGCATATTTCTTGGGGGGTCATTATAAATCCATATTATTCACACATCTACCCTGTGCTTATTCACTGTTGCACAGCATTCTCGAAATATAGTCTCTTAACAGGGACTGCACTTATGTGCAACAGCAATTAATTCATAAGAAAAATCTTCCATCATTCTTGATTAATTTATACTTTTCATGTCAGTTATCATTTGCTCTTCTAATTTCTTCCTAATCATGTTTAGAGGAAGAAGGAACATCCTAAACTCAAAACCCTGAAGAAAAGGAAAATAAAATGAAAAATAAAGAAAAATAAATAACTGACATTTATTGCAGGTTTTAAAGCTGCAAAATACATTACAGATATTATTATATCGTATGAACACTTGGAAAATGCTATAAGTAGGATCTGAGAAAGGTTATTTAGATATTAAGACTTCAATTTGCTACTTTGTGCCATTTTAAATAAAAGCCCAACCTCTGGAATTTAAACAGATGAGAGAGAAACTTGAAAAGCTATTCGCATCCTAACATACTACAGACATCCAGGCAGATTCAGATGGATTTACTGAGCTGTATGGAACAGCATATATTCCGATGTAAATGCCATCAGTATGACAAATGCTTGAAGTTCTGCAGAGAAATAAATAAACTGTCTTGAAATGCCTGCTGCTTATGCCAGATGTTTATTGCTAAAAACCCATAAAAGGAAAAACTACACAAGGTTGCTTCCAAAGCATTTATATGTTAAGGTTTCACTTGAAGGGAATAAACTTCTTCAAGAAAGTAGTTTCTTTTGACTTTGAATTGGAATGAACTCCTTTTTTTCTTTGTTTGTTTGTTTTTGTATTAGTTTTTATTTTTTCTTCAAGAGAGGAGTTTTGGGAAATAAAATGGGTAAGCTTCTATAGCAAAGAGAAGAAAATTTTCATTCTGATCCATATGAAATCCCTAAGGACCTCTCAGATTTATGTTTACTTGTTCTGGTATCACTAGCAATGATATAAGGGTGGCAGTGAGGAAGAAAGGTAATAAAGTGGTGTCTATTGTGGACGAAGCAGAGAGAACTGAATAAGTGTATCAGATTGAGTACAAAAAAAAAAAATAAAGGAGTACTAGGCCCTAAGTAAAAATTGGAATGATTATGAGGGAGCATGCACTATGTAAGCCTATCAAAACAAACCGATGTGCATGAATACAAAGAACTGAATAACTTTCAAGTTTACTTTATTTTTAGGGGCAAATCTTGGTCATTTACTATAAAATTCTAAATAATTAGATAAAGCCTACCTCACAATGATGATTATAGGAAAACTGGATAAATACACCACATAATAGCGCTAATTAGTTTTTGTTGTATGCAGAAGTATGATTTTATGTATGAAAAATGAAGTATTACTTATAAGATAACATGTTAGTAATGTCTTTCTGTCATCTGTCCATATTTCTATCATCTCTCTATCTTTCTATCTATATAGTTTTAAATTAGGTCTTGTGATGATAAATAGAGAAATGAACAATATGATTTGTAGGAGATTTGAAATCAAAGACTGTATTTAATTTTTAAATCACCTACTTGATATTTATATTAACTTCGCAAAATATTTTACAGTAATTTCTTACCTTTATAAAGAAGTATAAGATGTATAATGTATTAAATGCATTATCTTACTTGTCTGAAATTGGAGCATTGAACTTGGAAGTTACAGGACTTGAGTTTGAATAGTAACTGTCATTTTCTATGAGGATAATTACTCACTAACATCCTTTCTCTGACTCTAAGATTCATCGTCTACAAAACAAAGATATAAGATAAGTATACCTTTGAGGTCTCTTTCAGCTCTAGCTCTTTCATGCTTTTAACCTTTGATCCATTGATTCTTGATTCAACAAAGTAAGGCAGAAACTACAGAGAGCATCCCCTCCCCATTTTACAGGTTAGGAAGGTATGGTTCAAAGTCAAATGATTTGTCCATTGGTTTCACTAACATGAGAGGAGGAATTTAATTCACATATATTTTCATGCTTAAGTGCAATATTCTTTCAAGTAAATAGTTTTAATTCAATAAACACTTATTAGATACTAATTCTGTTGCAAAGTGCTCCATTTCGTCCAAAGGATACAAAGATGAAAATGGCATAGTTATTACTGTCAATGAGCCTATATTCCCGATGAATCAGTGTTTTCCTTCTAATTTCCGAGTCTCAGTTCCTTCAGATTTAAAGTGAGAGGGTTTGATTCTGATGACTTGTAAAGCACCTTCATTGTTTTACATCTAATCTTAACTCTTAATGAAATGTTTGTGGTACTTTTTTTTCCTCTTCCTTTCGTTCTTCCTTCCTTCCTTTTTTTTTTTTTTTTTGATTTCGTTCTTATTTCTATTAAAAATAAGGTTCTATCATGGCACACAATATTTTTTTAAATCCATTCAAATTTTAATATAGAGGAGCATTTAAGGTTTTTTAGCTAGTGAAATTACAGAATTCAAAATGATACAAGTGTTCTTTTTTGAACTGAACATAGTACAAATCAAAACACAGGAAAATTATTGCGTTTTCTTTTTTTTCCAAGTCATGCTGAATATATCTCCATATTAGTCATATGTTCATTTTTTTTAAAGCAAGAATTATTTAAAATTAATTAATTTATTTGTTTTCAGTTTTCTACAATCACTTCTGTGTATCCAAGATTTTTACCCCTCCCACCTCTAACTTCCCTTCACCTTTTCCCCTTGCTTCCTGAGACAGTATGGAATCTTATATAGGTTCTACTCATGAATTCTTATTAAATACATTTTCACCTTATTCATGTTGCATAGAAGAATCAAAAGAAATGGAAGAAACCATGAAAACAAAACAAAACACAACACAAGGGAAAATTATCTGCTTCATTCTGGATCCAATTCCATATTTCTTTCTGTGGATGTGGAAGACAATTTACTTCAAGAGTCCACTGGGAATTTTTTAGGTCCTTGAATTGCAGTGAAGGACTAAGTCTACCAGAAAACTTCTTGTCATACTGTGGTTGTTGCTGTGTGCAAAGTTCTACTGTTTCTGCTCCTTTCACTCAGCATCAGTTCATATAGGTCTTTCCAGGTTTCTCTGAAGTCTTCATGTTCATCATTTCTTATAGCACAATAGTATTCCATTACATTCATATGCCACAAGTTGTTCAACCATTCCCCAACTGATGGACATTCCGTTGATTTCCAGTTCTTGGTCACCACAAAGAGAGCTGCTTTAAATACTTTTGCACATGTGGGATCTCTTCCCGTTTTTATGATGGCTTTAGCATACATTCCTAGAAGTTGGGTCAAAGGATATGCACATTTTTAGCCCTTTGGGCATAGTTCCAATTAGATACACAGAATGGTTAGATCAGATCACAGCTTCAGGAACAATGGATTGGTGTTCCAACTTTCCCACATCTTTTCCAACATTTATCATCTTCCTGTTTTGTCCTGTTAGCGAATCTCATAGGTGTGATGTGGTACCTCAGAGTTGCTTTAATTTGCATGTCTCTAATCAGTAATCATTTAGACCATTTTTTTATGTGACTATAGATAGCTTTAATTTCTCCCTGTGACAACTCTCTCTTCATATCCTTTGACCATTTATCAGTTGGGGAATGACTTCTATTTTCATACATTTGATTTAATTCTCTATATATTTTAGAAATAAAACCTTATCATACACTAGTTGCAAACATTCTTTCCCAGTTTTCTGCTTCTCTCATAATATTGGTTGCATCGGATTTGTTTGTGCAACAACTTTTCAATTTAATGCAATCAATAAAATGTAAAGTCCTCTACCTCATATTTAGCCAAAAATTTCTCCATTCTCCATAAGTATGACAAATATACTATTACTTATTCCCCTAATTTGTTTATAGCATCAGTCTTTTTACCTCTATCATGTATCTATTTGGACTTCGTTGTTGTGTATGATGTCAGTCATTGGGGTATGCCCAGTTTCTGCCACACTATTATCCAGTTTCCCAAGCCATATTCGTGAAACAGTGAGTCCTTATCCTAGAAGCTGAGGTCATTGGGTTTATCAAACAGTAGATTGCTATATTCATTGACTACCATGTCTTGAGTACCTAACTGATTCCAGTGGTGTACCCCTCAATTTGTTAGCCAGTACAAAGTGGTTTTGATGACTGCTGCTTTATAATAGAATTTGAGATCTGGTGGGGCTAGGCCACATTCCCTAGCATTTATTTTCATTAGTTCCCTTGATATTCTGGACCTTTTCTTCTTCCAGTTGAATGTTGATATTATTTCCTAAAGCTCTAGAAAATAAGTTTCTGGTAGTTAGATTGGTGTGGTATTGAATAGGTAAATTTGGTTTAGGTAGGATTTTTATTCATATTATATTAACACAGCTGACCCAGGAGCAACTAATGTTTTTCCACTTACTCAGATTTGACTTTATTATTGTTAAAAGTGATTTGTAATTGTGTTCATGTATTCTTTTGGTTTGTTTCGCATGTAGACTCCCACATATTTTATACTGTTTACTGTACCTTTTAAAGGGATTTCTCATTCTATCTCTTTGTATAAAAATATTATTTATTTTTACTTTTCAACATTCATTTCCACGAGATTTTGAGTTCCAATTTTTTCCCCAATTTCTCCTGTCTTCCCAACCCAAAACACTGTGCATTCTGATTGCCTCATCCCCCAATCTACCCCGCACTTCTATCACACTCCTCCCTTCCCTTATCCCCATCTTCTCTCTTCTCTGGTAGGGCAAGATAGATTTCTATACCCCATTACCTGTATTTCTTATTTCCCAGTTGAATGCAAAAACAATTTTCAACATTCATTCCTTAAACATTGAGTTCCAAATTCTTTTCCTTCCTCCCTCTCCGTCCATCCCCACTGAGAAGTCAAGCCGTTCAATATGGTTATATATGTGTAGTTTTGCTAAATATTTCCTTAATAGTCATATTGTGGAAGTCGAAGTATGCTTCCCTCCGTCTTATACTGACCCTTAATTATTCTATTCTCTCTTTAGTCCTAGTTGCTCCACTGAAGTGCTTACTTCTAATTCACCATCCTCCAACTTGCCCTCCCTTCTATCATTCCCTCCTGCCACACTTATCCCCTTCCCCCCTACTTTGCTGAAGTATAAGATAGATTTTCATACCAAGGTGAGTGTGCATGTTATTCTCTCCTTAAGGCAAATGTGATGAGAGTAAGCTTCACTTTTTCCCTCTCACCTCCTCCCTTTTCCCCTGTATTGAAAAACCTTTTTATTTCCTCTTTTATGAGAGATAATTGGGCCCTCCCATTTCCCCATTTCACCTCCAAATATGTTCCTCTCTCACCCCTTAATTTTATTTTTTAGGTGTCATCCCTTCGTATTCAACTCATCCTGTGCCCTCTCTCTCTCTCTCTCTCTCTCTCTCTCTCTCTCTCTCTCTCTCTCTCTCTCTCTCTCTCTATATATATATATATATATATATATATATATATATATATATATATATATATATGTATATATATATATATATACATATATATATATGCATGTATGTATGTATGTGTATGTATGTGTGTGTGTGTGTATAATCCCTCCAACTACGCAAATACTGAGAAAAGTTTCAAGAGTTAAAAATATTATCTTTCCATGTAGGAATGTAAACAGTTCAACTTTTTGCTAAGTCCCTTACGATTTCTCTTTCTTGTTTACCGTTTCATGCTTCTCTTAATTCTTGTGATTGAAAGTCGAATTTTCTATTCAGCTCTGATCTTTTCATCAAAAATTCATGAAAGTCCTCTATTTCATTTAATGACCATTTTTTCCCCTGAAGTCTTATACTAAGTTTTCTTGAGTAAGTGATTTGTGATTTTAATTCTAGTTCCTTTGATCTCTGGAATATTCTACAATATTCCTAGGAGTTGTTCTTTCAGGATCTCCTTTAAGAAGTGATTGTTGGATTCTTTCAAAATTTATTTTATGCTCTGCTTCTAGAATATCAGGGCAGTTTTCCTTGATAAATTCGTGAAAGATGATGTCTAGGATATTTGTTTGAACATGACTTTCAGGCAGTCCCATAAATTTTAAATTGTCTCTCCTGGATCTATTTTCAATGTCACTTGTTTTTCCAATGAGATATTTCACATTGTCTTCTTTTTTCATTCTTTTCATTTTGTTTTGCAATTTATTCGTTTCTCATAAAGTCATTGCCTATCATCTGCTCCGTTCTAATTTTTAAAGAACTATTTTCTTCAGTGAACTTTTGAATCTACTTTTCCATTTGGCTAATTCTGCCTTTTGATGAAATCTACACCTCATTGCCTGTTTGGACCTCTTTTGCCATTTGAGTTAGTCTCTTTTTAAAGGTGTTATTTTCTTCAGCAGTTTTGGGGTCTCCTTTAGGAAGACTAAAGGACTCTCTTTTCATGATTTTCTTGTGTCCCTCTAATTTCTCTTCCCAATTTTTCCTGCACCTCTTTCACTTGAATTTCAAAATCTTTTTTGATCTCTTCCATGCCCTAAGATCATTGCATGTTTATTCTTGAGGTTTTGGTTGCGGTATCCTTGACTTTTATGTTTTCTTCTTGTGGTATGTATTGTACTTCATCATCAGAAAGTATGGAAGAAAATATCTGTTCACCAAGAAAGTAACCTTCTATAGTCTTATTTTTTCCTCTTATTTTGGGCATTTTCCCAGTGAGTTACTTGAGTTTTGAGTCCTTTGCCAAGAGGCAGTATACTCTGGGAACCTGTTAATTCTCAGTTCCTCCAAGGTGGTGCAATAAAGGGAGAGGAATTTACTCCTCTCCTGGTCTGTACTGTGTTCTGGGAGCTACCACACGCTTCTCTGCCCAGGATCTGCCAGTATAGTTCCTTCTTCCCAAAAAAACTCTGCAACTCTAGCATGTCAGTGCTCCTCCTCACTTCAGGCCATCATTCAGAGCTGAGACTCAGATCAGCAGCTCAATTTCCTCACAGTCTTTAGGCTTAGCACTACAAAAATGGACACTACCACTACCTGATACCAGGCCTAGACCCTGTTCCCTTCTCACCAAAGTGAAAGAATTTTCACACTGATCTTTGAAGCTGTGTTTGGCATTTGTGGGTTGAATAATCTGGGAACCACAGCTGTTCCTGGTGATTCTCCCTCTGAGGGCTGCTTGTGCCTCGTTTGAACAGCAATGCATGGCCAAGGCTGGCCTGGGCTCTGTAGGCTATGATCTGCCCTGAGATTTGAGCAGTAGACCATTCTTTTCAGTCTTCCAGGCTGCCTTGGAGTGGAAAACTCTTTTATTCTGCTGTTTCGTGGCTTTTACTGCGCTTGAATTTGTGAGAGACATTTTTAACACACATTTATGGGCTTTGGGAGGAGAACTCTTACAGATCCTTCTACTTCTCCATCTTTTCTTCATCCCCCTCTCTCTTTCTTAATCTTACTGTTGGACTTCGTTAGTAATTTATAAAAATGCTTTTGTGGGTTTATTTTGTAACCTGAAACTTTGCCAAAGTTGTTTATTAATTCAAGTAGTTTTTTCACTTGGTTCTCTGGGATTCTCTAAGCATATCATATGATCTGCAAAGACTAATAACTTAGTTTTTTCTTTGCCAATTCTTATTCTCTCAATTTCTTTTTCTTTCTCTTATTTTTAAAGTTAACATTTCTGTTACCATACTGAATTACTGTAGTGAAAATGCACATCCTTGTTTTACCCCTGATCTTACTGGTAACTTATCCAGCTTACCCTCATTACATATAATGCTTGCTGATGGTTTTTGCTAGATACTGCTTATTACTTTATGGAAGGCTCCATTTATTACTATGATCTGAAGTATTTTTAATACCCTTGAGTGTTTTGTTTTGTTTTTTTGTCCAAGGATTTTTCTGTATCTATTGAGATAATCATAATGCTGATAGTTATCCTAATATTGAACCAGCCTTGCCTTCTTGGTACAAATTCTACCTGATCATAATGTATGATTCTCATGATAAGTTGCTGTATTCATTTTCAATATTCCTTATTTAAAATTTTTGCATCTATATTCATCAGAGTAATTGATCTATAATTTTTTTTTTGCTCTTTCTGATTTAGATGTTAGACCATATTTTTTATCATAATAAAAATTTAGGAGAGGCTGTGGGATAAGAATTGAAGTCACAGTGAGCTGTTGCAGCAGGGCTGAGAACAGCATCCAGGGGGAAGGGACAGAGGCGGTAGCAGCAGCAATGGCAATAGCAGCATCTTGCCCATGAGGAAGAGTAAAGCAGCAGCATCAGCAGTAGCAGCGACTCCAGAGTAGGAAAGGAGGAGGAAGGACAGGATTGAACAGGACAGGAGCTGGCCCTCACCCTGGCCATCTGAAGGAAAAGCACCAAGAACCCCCAGGTCCTGAGCCACGAATTCATCCCGTAGAATCACCCTGACATCATCTCCTGTGTGACCGTGGTCTTCCTGGTAGGGCTCATGTTTGAAATTACAACAAAAGCAGCAGTCATTTTTGTTACTCTTCAGTACAATGTTACCATTCTGGCCACAGAACACCGTGCAACCGAAATACTCTCTTTCTCTTACTATGGCATCAAAGATTTGGTTACAATTTTTTTCTACATGCTAGTAGCAATAAATTTTTATGCCATAATTCAGGAATACGTATTAGAAAAAAATTAACAGTCAAATGTACTTCTCAAAAACGAAACAGAGCAAATTTAATGAATCTAGTCAACTTATTGCATTCCACCTTTTTTTCTTGTATTTGAGGCACAAGAATTCTAGTGTCTGAGAACTTCATCTCAGATCCAGCTATTCTGTGGAAATCCTACCCCCTTACCCTGATGGCATTTCAAATGAAGTTCTTCTACATATCACAGCTGGCTTACTGGTTTCATGCTTTTCCTGAGCTCTACTTTCAGAAAACCAAAAAAAGAAGATATTCCACAATGGCTTGTCTACATTGGCATTTACCTCTATTGGTGAAGCTTATCTTTTGAACTTGAACGACCTGGGACTTGTTCTTTTGGTGCTGCATTACTTTGTTGAGTTTTTGCTCCATATTTCCATATTGTTTTATTTTAGTGATGAAAACTATCAGAAAGGATTTTCTTTGTGAGCAGTTCTATTTGTTTTGGGAAGATTTCTGACTTTGATTCTCTCTGTATTAACTGCTGGCTTTGGCCTAGCAAGACCAGAAATTCAGAAATTAGATTTCAGTACTGGAAACTTCAATATGTTGCCTTTAAGAATTGCTATTCTTGAAACAATTTGCATCACTCAGGCATTTCTGACGTGAAAGTTCGTTAATTTCCAGCTTCAAAGGTGGAGGGAACATTCTTCTTCTCCACCTCAGATTGTGAAAAAGAAATCCACAGTAACTAAAGGCAGGTCTTCAAGAAAAGAAAAAGAAAATGGCGTAAATGAAATTGTAACTTCAAATGGAATTGACTCCCCCCACCCCTGTAAAAAGAAAGAGAAATCCTCATAACTGAATTTTATCAAATTAAATGACTAATGTCCCAAAGAAATCTGCTTTTTATATTAAGAAAGTCTTAAGCAGTAGACGTCATTCTGATCCTAAAAATACAGTTCCTGCTCTTTGATTTTTGATATATTTGTATGATTTCATGCATTTTGTGGGCAGTTGTGGGTGGAGGGTGATTTCTGTGAGGGAGAGAAATGTTTTGGCTTAGACTAAGCTACCTATCTTCAGAACAATCAAGGGACCATCACACCTTTTGGGGGTTTTTTTGTTTATTTTTTAATCTTTTTGTAATAATTGGGAATAATTAGTTATTTAAATATCACATATTAAAGATCAGTGATTCAATTTAATGTTCCCACCTATTTTTTTATGATCTTGGCAAACAGCCAGTTCCAACAAAATCTTATTTTTATTTCTATTTTCCTTCAAGATCAATATGAAAGAAGCATAAAACTGGAAGTCAAACTTTAAATATGTTTTAAATAGTCTCTGATTTTTAGGAGTATTATTTTTAGTAGAATTACAACTGGAACCCTGAATTTTCAAAACACCGAAATAATTGTGTGCTGTATTTTTCAGTTAGTTGCTGTCAGTGTTGCACATCAATAGTTGAAAAAAGAAAGACACCATTTATGGTTGAAGTATTTTAAAGGGATATTGCCTATATTGAACTGAAATTTCTAGTATAAATATGAAAATACTGATAACAAAATCTTTCAAAGTGCGTCAAAAACACTTATAGATTGGAAAATGGAATATTAAATGTGCATTGTAGAAAGCAAAATCAGATTTATGCAAGCCTTTTAATAAATAAGTATATCAGAAATTAATAGGACTTAAGTTCAGTGTGTACAGTGTCCTAGAACATGCTTCTTTGGTGTGAAAAATGTTTTGGAGAGTTACGCTGTCTACTTGCTTAATATATTTGAACTGAATATAATATTTACACCTAAAATATGTACTATGTGCACTAATTCAAAATAGAATTGAAAGTTCAGGTGGATGAGAAGTCTTATGAAAGACAATGCTTTATGTTACAATTATACCTTTGCTTCCACCATTAATTGAGAAACATTTACCTGTATAAAATATATTTTGAATTATATATATATATATATATATATATATATATATATATATATATATATATATATATATATATATATATATATATATATATGTATCATTACAAAAAGGCTATAAAAGCATTTGAGTAAAATATTTGGTTCCCTTTTCTATAATCATCCTTTGAAATCTTTATAGTTGAACTTGATTTGTCTTTGTCTCTCCCATGCATATAGTTTTCCTTTGGTGTTCACATCTTGTTCCTATTTCTTTTATCAGGAAAAAAATGTTAAATGTTTGTGCCCTTTTGTGTAAAATTTCCAGACAAAAAATGCTTTCATTTCCTGACCACCCTGTTAAGAGTTCTGCAGTTGAAGTGGCCATGCTGCTAATAATGTCGTGCTTTCAATTTTTCACAACTATTGACCCACTTCTAGGAAAAAAAGTTTCCCTTTGTAGCATTATGGAGTTTAAGGGAACTACATTGTTACAGTTACAAACTGTCATCAAATTGAACTATACATTGAATAAACCAGTCAAAATAAAGACATTTTTACTTTCAAAAAAAAAATAATTTGGCAGAACTCATTCTTCACCAATTTTCCTAAGTAGTTTATGTAGTATTGCATTTAAATCTTCTTTAATTGCTTGATAGAATTCACCTATAAATCCTTCTGGCATTGAAGATTTTTTCGTAGGGAGTTAATTGGTGGCTCATTACATTTCTTTTTCGAAGATAGAGTTACTTAAGCATTCAACTTACTCTTCTGTTAATCTGAGCAATTTATATATTTTTAAAATATTCATCCATCTCATTTAGATTGTCGAAATTATGAGCATACAGGTGGTCAAATAATTTCTAATTATTGCTTCAGTTTACATGTCATTGGAGGTGAGTTCACCCTTTTAATTTTTGGTATAGGTACTTTGTTTTACTTTTATAAAATCAAACCAAACAAGGATTTATCAATTTTTTTGTTTTTTTCCATAAAACCATTTCTTAATTTTATTCCTTCAACAGTTTTTTTTTTTA
This sequence comes from Notamacropus eugenii, assembly GCF_028372415.1. Classification (NCBI taxonomy): domain Eukaryota; kingdom Metazoa; phylum Chordata; class Mammalia; order Diprotodontia; family Macropodidae; genus Notamacropus; species Notamacropus eugenii. The sequence goes on from NC_092875.1 coordinate 386,030,059, forward strand.
ATTTCAATTTTATTAATCTCTCCTTTCCTTTTCAGTATTTCTAATTTGATGTTTACTTGGGGATTTTCAATTTGTGCTTTTTCTAGGTTTTTCAGTTGCATGCCTTATTCATTGTTCTCCTCTGTGTCTATTTTATTCATGTAGTCATTCAATGATATAATACTTCCCCTAAGAGTTGTTTTTGCAGTATCCCATAACTGTTGGTAGGTTGTCTCATGATTGTCCTTCCTTTGAAAGAAGTTGTTGATTGTTTCTGTGATTGCCATTTTTACCCCACTCATTCTTTACAATTGGATTGCTTAGTGTTCAATGAAGTTTTCTTCTATCTTTTTATGGCTTTTTATTACATGTACTTTTTACTGTACTATGATAGGAGGAAGATACATTGACTATCTTTGCCTTTCTGCACTGGACTGTGAGGTTTTCATGCCCTAGTCCATGGTCAATTTTTGTATGTGTGCCATGTTCCACTGAGAAAAAGATACATTCCTTTCTATCCCCATTCAATATTCTCCAGAGATCTATCATATATACCTTATCCAAACTTTTATTTACCTCCTTAACTTCTTTCTTGTTTATTTTGAGGTTAAATTTGTCAAGTTCAGACAGGGGGATGTTGAACTCCCACACTAATATAGTTTTGCCACGTATTTCTTCCTTGTAACACCCTTACCTTCTTCTCTAACTGGAAGCTATATCACTTGTAGCATGTATGTTTATTAATGAAATTGCTTCATTGGCTATGGTGCCTTTTCTCAGGACATAGTTTTCTTCCTTATGTCTTTTGATTAGATCTATTTCTGCTTTTGTTTTGTTTGACATTAGGATTGCTACCCGTGCTTTTTTTACATTAGATGAAGTGAAATATATACTGCTCCAACCTTTTACATTTACACAGTATGTATCCCCCCATTTCCAATGTCTTTCTTTTAAATAACATACTGTTGCATTAGGGTATTTAATCCATTAGGTTTTCTGCCTCAGTTATTTGGGAGAGTTTCTCCCATTCACTTTCACAATTATGATTACTGTCTGTTTCTTTCCCTCCATCCTCTTTTCCCCCATTTATAATTTTAGTTCTCCTTTCTCCCTTACCCTTTACAGGAGAGTTTTAATTTTTGACCTCTGCTTCCCTCAGTCTTACCTCTCTTCTTTCAGTACCCCTCACTTTTACTCCCCTTTTCCCTTACTACTTATTCTCTACCTTTTTTATTCCCTTCCTTTTTCTTTCCTCTTTCCTCTCCTACTGGCTAGTTAGATTTCTATACTTGAGTTTTTTGTTTGTCCTTGAATCAAATCCGATGAGATTAAATCTAAAACAGTGCTCATATCCCTCCCTCCTTTTCCTTTGTTGTGATAACTTTTTGGCCTCTTTCTGTTATGTTATTTGTCTTTTTATGCCTCCTTCTTTTCACATCTCCAATTGCAATCCCTTCACCTTTTTGTCATTACATCATTTAATTTATACTCACTCCCTCTATCCATGTGCATCTCTTCCATATGTCATAATACATGTATAATTCTCAAGATTAGCAAGTATCATCTTCCCTTATAGGGAGGTAAGCAGTTTGCCCGTATTAAATAACAAGCTTATTTTATGTCATTAACTTTTTATGTCTCCCTTGAGATGTGTGTTTCAAGATTGAATTTTCTATTAAGTTCTGGCCTGTTCATCGGGAAATTCTGGAAATTCCTTATTTCATTGAATGTCCATCTCCTTGCCTGCAATATTGTGCTCAATTTTTATACATAACTGAAACTTGGTTGGAGTCCCAGATCATTTGCCTTGCAGAATATCATATTCCAAATACTATGATCTTTTATATTAGAAGATGCAAGGTCGTGTAGGATCCTGATTGTAACTCCTCGACATTTGATTTGTTTTCTTCTGGCTACCTGGAGTATTTTCTCCTTCAGTTGTTGGATTTAGAATTTGACAAAGATATTCCCTGGTGTTTTCAGGTTAAGTTTCGTTTCAGGAGGTGAACGGTGGATTCTTTTGATGACTATTTTGCCTTCTGGATCTAGAACCTCTGGGCAGTGTTCCTTGAAAATTTCTTAGAAGATATTTGTGAGGCTGGTTTTTTCATCATGGCTTTCTGTTAGACAAATAATTTTTAGATTTTCTCTCCTGGATGTGTTTTCACGGTCAGTTTTTTTTTTCCAATGAGATATTTCACATTTTCTTCTATCTTTTCATCCCTTAGATTCTGCTTCACTGATTTTTGGTGTATCATGGTGTCATTAGCTTCTATACTCCCAATTCCAATTTTTAACAAATAGTTTTCTTCAGTTAACTTTTTTGTCTCCACTTCCATTTGTCATATCGTTCCTTTTAAGGAATTATTATCTGCAATTATTTTTTGTCATTCCTTTTCCATTTGTCCATTTTTTTCAGCTAGCTTTTGTGCCTGCTTCTCCGTTAGTCCAATTTTCCTTTTATATTGTTCCATGATTTTTTTTTTCATAGTTTGTGAGTCATTGGTCAGTTTTTCTTCTACTTCCCTAATTTGGCTTTTTGAAATCTTTCCTGAGATCCTGAAAGAAGGCTCTTTGGGCATGAAGCCAGTTCATATTCCATTCTGAAGTTTCAGATGGGAATAAAGTCTCAATACTGACCTTTTGATATTCATGCTTTGGTCCTTGTCCCCATAGAAAGATCGTATGGTCTTATCTTTTCTCTTCTGCTTCTTGGTCTTGATGATCACCTTTTTCGTGGTTTTTAAAATTGATATCTGCTCCCATGGCACAGGGGACTTGGTCCCACAGTTCTTGTGCTTGAAACTTGAAGCTTTCTGTATTGTTTTCTCTGGTTCTTTCAGCTAGAAGTTAGAATGCTGTAAGTTACCTGTTCTTGAGCTGGCTGGTGTGCCAAAGCAAAGGCCAGGTGAAGTCGTTCTGAGTTTCCCCAGTGTTACCCTGGAGTTAGCTGCATTAAGAGTGGGGGAGGGGCTGTCTGGCCGCAGGAGGACTCCTCTCTTGAGCACACACAGTCTCAGTTGCTGGTGAATCGAGTTCATGCTACTGTCTTCCTGATTCCTTTGGCTCTGCTGATCAGGCCTGGGTTCTTGGTGTTGAGGACTCCAGGCTCAATCCCCCTGGTACTCAGGATTTACTCTCAGTTCCCTTAAGTGGAGCTGTCTGGGACAGCTCTTGTCCTACACTGATCCCCTCCATCCACAGCAAGAGAGACTCACTTTGCGATTTTCCTGGTTGCATGGGGTAAGAGACTGTTTAACCTTATGTCTGATTTCACCATTCCTGAATTTTTTTCCTGCAAAACAGTCTCTGTCTTTTTGCAGATCAAGGAAAGGGGAGAGGGGAAGAGCTCTTACCAATCACTCTGCAGTCTTGGCTGCCAGAAGTTCAAGTGAGTGACTTGCAGGCATTTAATCTGCACGCTGATAGTCTCAGAACCAGCTGTTGCAGTTACCTGGCATTCTACAGTTCACTCTCGCTCAGTTCCACTGGACTCCTGTCCTGAGCTGATATGTTTGAGATTATTCAGTGCTGCTGCTGCTTCAGACTGTCCAGGGCTTCCTGATTGGCTTTGCTATCCATGGCAACAATGTTTTAAATGAAGAAAGGATGCTTCAATCTGCACTCAGAGTTCATCTACTACTCTCTCTGGAAGGAGACAGCATTTTGTATTATGATGAATCCTTTAGAATTTCTGTGGGTCATTTAAAAAAATTCTACTTAATTGCATTTAATTTTTCCTATTACGTTCAAAAAGGATTTTGAACATTTACTTTTATTTTGAACACTCACTTTGATAAAATTGTGAGTTACAAATTTTCCCCTCCTTCTGCTAATACCTCCAGCTCTCCCCTAACCATTTCTCAACACGGGCAAACAATCTGATAGAGATTATATACATACATACATACACACACATATATATATTATATATGTGTGTGTATGTGTGTGTGTATATAAATACCAAAAGAAGTGAAAATGGATTCAATCTACGTTCAGCCACCTTTATTCTTTCTCTAGATGTGGATTGCGTGTTCCATCAACAGCATTTTGCCTTAGATTTCACCTCTTCCCTTTTCTTCTCCATTTAAAAAGCATTTTCTTGCCTCTTTTTGAGAGATAATCTGCCCCATTCCATTTCTCCCATATTCCTCCCAATGTAGTCCTCTCTCACCCCGTAATTTTAGTTTTTACACATAATGCCTTCTTATTCTACTCACCCTGTGCTCTCTGTTGATGATACAGTCCTAGAAGCGGTATTGTTGGGTCAAAGGTATGCACTGCTTTGAAATGCTTTGGGCATAGTTTCAAATTGCTTTCCAGAATGTTTGGTTCAAATCACAGCTCCACCAACAATGAATTTTTGTTCCAACTCTCAGACATCTTCTCTGATACTTATCATCATCCAGATTTGTCATGTTAGCCAGTCTGATAAGGATGATATGGTACCTCAGAGTTGTTTTGATTTACATCTCTCTAATCAATAGTGATTTAAAGCATATTTTTGTTTGACTATAAAGATAGCTTTAATTTCATCCTCTGAAAACTGCCTGTTCATATCCTTCGACCATTTCTCATTTGGTGAATAACGTGTATTCTTGTACATTTGACTCAGGTCTCTTTATATTTTATAAATGAGGCCTCTGTCACAGACACTAGTTGATAAACTTCTTTTGCAGTTTTCTGCTTCCTTCCTAATCTTGTTTGACTGGATTTGTTTGTGCAAATACTTTTCAAATTAATGTAATCAAAATAATCCATTTTGCATTTCATGAGGTTTTCTATCTCTTATTTAGTGCAAAATTCTTCCCTTCTCCATAAATCTGATGAATACACTACTCCTTGCTCCCCTAATTCGTTCATAGTATCAATCTTTATACCTAGATTGTGTACTCACTTGGACTTTATTCTTCTGTATGGTGTCAGGCATTGATCCACTCGAAGTTTCAGCCACACTGTTATCCAGTTTTCCCAGCCATTTTTGTGAAACAGTGCGTTTTAATTCCAGAATCGAGGGTCCTTGGGTTTATCAAACAGAAGATTTCTGTATTGGTTGACTACTTTCTCTTGGGTACCTAAGCTATTCCACAGGTCTACCCTTCTTTCTCCTCGCCAGTAGCAAGTGGTTTTAATAATTTCTGTTTTACAATACAATTTGAGATCGGGAAGAGCTAGGTCACCTTCCTTAGCATTTCTTTTCATAAGTTCTCTTGATATTCTGGAGCTTTTGTTCTTTCAGATGAATTTCGAAATTTTTTTCTAGCTGTACAAAGTAGTTATCTGATGCTTTGATTCGCATGGCACTGAATAAGTAAATTAATTTAGGAAGAATTTTAATTTTTATTGTATTGGCTCAGCCTGACCATGAGCAAGTGATGTTTTTGCACTTACTTAGATCTGACTTTACTTTTCCGAAATGTTTTTGTAACTGTTTTCATATAGACCTTGCATTTGTTTTGGCAGGTAGACTACCAAATATTTTATAGTGTCTACCCTAACTTTAAAAGGGATTTCTCCTTCTATTTCTTGCTGTTGGATTTTGTTAGCAATATATAGAAATGAAGTTTGTGTGTGTTTATTTCGCGAAAATGGTTTATTATTTCAAATAGCTTTCTACATGCTTCTCCTCAATTCTCCAAGTATATCATCATATCATCTGCAAAGAGTGATAACTTAGTTTCTTCTTTGCCTATTCTAATTCCTTCAAATTTTTTTCTTCTCTTATTGCTACAGCTAACATTTCTAGTACCATACTGAATGATAGTGGTAATAATGGTCATTTTTGTTTCACCCCTGATCTCATTGGAAATGCATTGAACTTATCCCCATTGACTATAACGCTTGCTGATGGATTTATGTGGATACTGCTTATTATTTTTTGGAAATTTCCATTTCTTCCAATGTTCTCTAATGTTTTCAGTAGGAATCGGCGTTGCATGTTGTCAAAAGCTTTTTCTGCAAATATTGATATAATCATTTGATTTCTGTTAATTTTATTGTTGATATGATCAATAATGTATATAGTTTAACTAATATTGAACCATCCATGCATTCCTGGTGTAAATCCTACCTAATCACAATGTGTTATTGTCGTGAGAATTGCTGTATTCTTTTTGCTAAAATCTCATCTAAAATTTTTGCATTTATATTCATTATTGAAATAAGTCTATAAGTCTCTTTCTCTGTTTTGGTTTTTCCTGGTTTAGGTATCAAAACTATAATTGCATCATAAAAAAAATTTTGGTAGGACTCCTACTTCCCTAATTTTTGCAAATAGTCTACATAGTATTGGAATTAACTATGCTTTAAATGTTTGATAGAATTTATTCGTGAATATATCTGGCTCTGTAGATTTTTCCTAGGGAGTTCAATGATGTCTGGTTCAATGACTTTTTTTTTTTCTGAGGTGGGGTTATTTAAGTATTCGAATTCCTCTCCACTTAATCTGGTCAATGTTTGTCTTTTAAAATAATTTTCCATTTCATTTAAATTGTGGAATTTATGGGCACACAGTTGAGCAAAGTACTTTCTTATTTGGTTTTAATTTCCTCTTCACTGTAAGTGAATTCACCATTTTCAATCTAGATATTTATTATTTGCTCTTCTTCTTTCCTTGTTTTAATCAAATTGACAAAAGGATTATCAATTTTATTGCTTTTTTCATAAAATCAACTCCTAGTTTTATTTATAAGTTCAATGATTTTCTTAATTTCAATTTTATTAATCTCTCCTTTGGTTTTCAGTATTTCTAATTTTGTTTTTACTTGGGGATTTTCAATTTGTTGTTTCTGAGCTTTTTCAACTGTATTCCAAATTTATTGATGTCGTTCTCAATTTTATTCATGTAGGCACACAAAGATAAAACTTCCCCCTAAGAACTGCTTTTGCAGTATCCTAAAAGTTTTGGTAGGTTGTCTCATTATTGTCATTCTCTTGAATAAAATTGTTGATTGTTTCTACAATTTGTTGTTTAACCCATTCATTTTTTAAGATTAGACTATTTAATTTCCATTTAATTGTTGGTTTATGTTTCCGAGGCATCTGATTACATAAATATTTTATTGCATTATGATCTGACAAAGATGCATTGATAATCTCTGCCTTTCTGTACTGTATTGTGAGGTTTTTATGGCCTAGTACGTTATCAATTTTTGTCTATGTGCTGTATGGTGCTGAGAGAAAGGTATATTCCTTTCTATCCCCATTCAGTTTTCTCCAGTTATCTATCATATTTACCTTATCCAGAATTGTAATCATGTGATTGTGACTGTAGCTCCTAGATATTTGAATTGTTTCTTTCTGGCTATCTGCAGTATTTTCTCCTTCACTTTACAGTTCTGTAATTTGGCAACAGTATTCTTTGGTGCTATTATTTTGGGGTGCAATTCAGGAGGTGAACGGTGGATTCTTTCAGTGACTATTTGCCCCGTGGGTCTAGGACTTCTGAGCAATTTTCCTTGATAATTCCTTCGATGAGTCTGTTTACCACTTCTGCTGCTCCCACTGTCCAGGCATTTTCCTTGGGAGAAATTCTCTGGGCCAATCAAGGTCACTAAGGGGAAGCAGATATTAATTATCAAACATTCCACCATCTTGACTCCCATAACTCTCTTGATAATTTCATGAAAGATGATATCTAGGGTTTTTTGATGTTTTTTTGATGATGAATTTCAGGTAGTCCCCTAATTTTAAATTGTCTCCCCAGAATCCATTTTGAAGATAAGTTACTTTTCCAGTGAGATATTTCACATTGCCTTCCTTTTTTCATTCTTTTGATTTAGTTTTGCAATTTCTTTTTATCTCATAAAGTTTGTAGCTTCCATCTACTTCATTCTAATTATTAAAGAACTATTTTCTTCAGTGAGCTTTTGAACCTACTTTTCCATTTGGCTAATTCTACTTTTTTAAACCATTCTTCTCCTCATTGGCTTTTTGGACCTTTCTTATCAATTGAGTTAGCCTATTTTTAAAGGTGTTACTTTCTTCAGCATGTTTTTTGTGTCCCCTTTAGCAAGCTGTTGACTTCCTCTTCATGATTTTCTTGCATTGCTGTCATTTCTCTTCCCATTTTTTCCTCCACCTCTCTTACTTGATATTCAAAGTCCTTATTGAGCTCCTCCATGGTATGAGACCACTGAATATTTATTTGGGAGGTTTTGGAAGCAGAAGCCTTGACTTCCTCTGATGGTATGGGTAGGCATAGTTCTTCCTCATAGGAAAGGATGGAAGGAAATACCTGTTCACCAAAAAAGTAACCTTCTACAGTATTATGTTTTCTTCCTCTGCTGAGCATTTTTCCAGCCAGATACTTGACTTTTGAGTCCTTTCTCAAGAAGAAGGTATACTCTGGGAACGTGTAAGTTCTCAGTTTCTCCAAGGTGGCATCATCAAGGAAGAGAAGATTTCTCCTCTTCTGGACTGAAAAATGGTCTAGGAGCAACCAAAAACTTTTCTGCCCAGAATGTGAGAATAGAATTCCCTCATCACAACCACCTCCAGTACCACCACACCGCCACTCCTCCTCACCCCAGGGCCATGTCCAAGGCTGAGATTCAGATCACCATCTCAATTCCTCCAGGGGCTTTAAGCAGAGGACTCCCAGGACTGCCAGTCAGTGCTGAGATTCAGATCAGTAGTTCAATTGCCACAGGGGATCTAGGCGGAGTGCTCCAAAAATGGATGCTGCTGCTGTAGTGGCTGCTGCTGGTGGTCCACACTGGCCTCCACTCTCCTGGGTGAAGGAGCCCACCCACTGACCTTTGAAGCTGTCTGTGGCATTTGTGAGTTGAACAATTTTGGAACTGCTGCTGATGCTGGAGCCCTGAAGTCTGTTCTGGTTCCTGTCCCTGCTGCGCTGAACAGCCCATGCTGGGCTGCACTCCATGCCCCGTGTGATAGACTCTTCCAGTTGGCCTTCCAGTCTGTCCTGGGTTGACTGTCGTTTGGTGGTTTCTGCTGCTCTAGAATTTGTTTGAGTCATTTTTTACAGATATTTTAACAGTTATGTGGGTGAACTTCTAGAGGGCCATCTATCTACTCCACCATCTTGGCTCTGCCTACCTTCTCTGGATCTTAACATCACATAGAGTCACTAGCTTCAGATTGCCAAAATGTATTTTTAAAGAAATTATTGGCTTTAGTTTTCTTTTATACATTATTTTTCCTTTGGTAAATTTCACCTTTTTATTTTTTTAGTTTATTTTTATTAAATTTATTTTCCCCTAGTTACAGATAAAAAGCAATTTTAGCATTTGTTTTTAAACTTTGGCTTCCAAATTCTTTCCCTTCCTCTCTCCCCCTTCCCATTAAGATGGCAAGCTATTCCATGTAGATTGTAGATGTGTAGTCATGTAAAGCATAGTCATTTCAATCATGTTGTAAGTGAAAATATAGACAAAAATGTAGAAAAATAAAGTTAAAAATACATGCTTCAACATGAATTAAGATACCATCAGTTCTTTCTCTGAGGATGGATAGCATTTTGCATCATTAGTCCTTCAGAGTTCTCTTGGACCATTATATTATGAGAATAGCTCAGTCATTCACGGATGGTCATCTTACAATATTTCTATTACTTTGTACATAGTACATTTCCCTTTGAATTTGCCCGTGCAAGTCTTTCCACATTTTTTGAGAAAATGCTGATCGTTATTTCTTATGTTACAAAAGTATTCTATCATAATCACACTCCACAGCTTGTTCATTCATTCCCCAATTGATAGGCATCCCTTCAGCTTCTAATTCTTTACCTCCAAATAATAACTGCTATGAATACTTTTGTATGTATGGGCCCTTTTCCTTTTTGTTTTTAATCTCTTTTGGGAAACAGAGGTAGTAGTGGCATTTTTAGGTCAAAGGGTATGCACGGTTTTATAGCCTTTTGGGCATAGTTCCAACATCTTCTAGGAATGGTTGAATCACTTGACAACTCTGTCAACAATTTTTTCTCACATTCCCTCCTATATTGGTCATTACATGTTCTGCCATAGTAGGCAACGTAATAAGTATGAGATAGTAACTCAGAATTAGCTTAATTTGCTTTCTCCCAATCAAAAATGAATTCGATTTTTTTCATATGATGATAGATAGTTTTGATTACTTTATCTAAAAACTAATTTTTTTGATCATTAGTCATTTGGGTTTGCTCAGAAGAAGCAATGCAAGGATACTCTCAATTTATCTCTCAAGAACTTTGGATTTGACTGTGCAACATGGGATACACTGGCACAGGTCTTCTCAGTATGGCATGCCCACATCAGAAAGGGTGTAGTGTTCTTTGAACAAAGCAAAATTGAAACAGCACAAAGTAAGCATACGTGTGGAAATTTGGGATATCCACCTCGATTATTCTCAGGGACTGCCTGTGCCCAACATGTGGTAGAGCATTCTGAGCTCATATTGGTATGATCAGGCACAGTTGGACACACTGAAATTTCACTGTATCATGATGATGTCAATTTGGTCTTCTTTGAAGGTGAAGGACAACAACCAACAAATCAATCATCTGGGTAATGGCACTTCTTATTTTTATAAATCTAACTGATTTCTCTGTACGTTTGAGAACAAATGCCTTCATCAGAGAAATTTACTTCAATTTTTTCCAAGTCATTGTTGCTAACTGTTTTTCCCTCCATCCTTTTCCCCACACCTATTTATTCTATTGTTTCTCTCCTTTTATCCTGCCTCTCTTCAAAATATTTTACTTCTATCTACCATCACTTCTCTTATCCTCTTCCCTCCTATTTTCTTGTGGGATAAGATAGATTTCTACTTCCAATTGTGTATATGTTATTCCCTCCCTGAGTCAATTTGAATGACAGTAGGGTTCACTCTCTCCCTCTTACTTCCCCATCCTCACCCTCCACTGTAAAACCTTTTCCTTACCTCTTTTTATGACATAATTTATTCTTCCACCACTTTTGCTTTCTACCAGTACATTCCTCTCTCACATCTCTTAATTTCAATTTCTACATATCTTCCTTTCACATTTGACTCACACTTGTGCTTTCTGTCTATATATATTCCTAATGACACTAATAATAAGAAAAATCTTCTGTGTTATAAATAACATCTTCCCATGTAGGAATGTAAATAACTTAACATTATTAAATGCATTATGAGTTTCTTTCTTGTTTTCTTTTTTTATATTTCTCTTGAGTCTTGTATTTGAAAGACAATTTTCCTATTCACTTCTGTTTTTTTAATCAAGAATGGTTTAAAGTCCTCCATTTCATTGAGTGTGCATTTTTACCCTGAAGGATTTTGCTCAGTTTTGCTGGGTAGGTGATTTTTGGTTGTAATCCTCGTTTCTTTGTCCTGCACTAGGTCATATTCCAAACCCTCCAATCCTTTAATGTGAAATTGGCTAAATCTTGTGTTAGCCTGACTACAGCTCCACAATACTTGAATTGCTTTTCTGGTTGCTTGCAATATTTTCTCCTTGACCTGGTAGATCTGGAAGTTGGTATAGTATTCCTGGGAGATTTAATTTTGGAATCTTTATCAGAACATGATTCTTGTATTATTTCAATTTTTATTTTACCCTCTGATTTGACAATATCAGGGCAGTTTTCCTTGATAATTTTTTGAAAGTTGATATCTAGATTCTTTTCTTGAGCATGGTTTCCAGATAGTCCAAAGGTTTTGTTTGTTTGTTTTTAATTTTCTCTTCTGTGTATATTTTCCAGGTCATTTTTTTTCCAATAAGATATTACACATTGTCTTCTTTTTTACCTTATTTTTATTTGGTTTTATTGTTTCTTGATTTCTCCAAAAGTTATTAGCTTTCATTCGCTACATTCTCATTTTCAAGGAATTATTTTCTTCATTGAACTTTGGGATCATCTTATCCATTTGTCTAATTCTGCTTTATAAGGTATTCTTCTCTGCATTGGCTTTTTGAACCTCTTTTGTCAATTGAGTTAGCCTATTTTTCAAGGTGTTATTTTCTTCAGCATTTTTTTGGGTCTCCTTTAGCAGGGTGTTTAATTGTTTTTCATGCTTTTCTTGCATGTCTCTCATTTGTCTTCCCAGCTTTTCCTCCACCTCTGTAACTTGATTTTCAAAATCCTTTTTGAGCTCTTCCATGGCCTGAACCCATTGAGTGGTCTGGGACACAGAAGCCTTGACTTCTGTGTCTTTCCCTGATGGTAAGCATTGTTCTTCCTCATCAGAAAGGAAGGGAGGAAATACCTGTTCACCAAGAAAGTAGCCTTCTCTAGTCTTATTTTTTTTTTCCCTTTTCTGGGCATTTTCCCTGCCAGTGACTTGACTTCTGAATATTCTCTTCACACCCACTTGGCCTCCAGATCCGCCAGCCAGCGCTTGGGGTCTGAAATTCAAATGCTGCTTCCCAGCCTCAGGGCTTTGGGTGGGGACAGGGCTGCTAGTCAGTGTGAGATCAAGTTCAGTTACTCAGGTGGGGGCAGGACCATCTCACGGGCTCAGTTCCCTCAGGGGGTTTATGCAGAGACCTTCAACAATGGATCTGGGCTCCAGCCTTCTTGGGGAGCCCCGGTCTGCTCCCGCCTTCGCTGCTGCCTCCCGAGGGGACCTGAGTTATGGGGGAAAGGGGTAATCAACATGTACAGTGTTTTTTGGGTAGAGGAGGGGAGAATTGGGTAGAGAATTTGGAACTCAAAATTTTGTGGAAATGAATGTTGAAAACTAAAAATATATAAATAAATAAAAATAAAAAAATAAGAACAACAAAAATTTTAACAAAGTAACACTCAGACTTTAAGTAAAAAATTAGATGATATTTAGATCTATATCTTCTGACTGCTAATTAAATTCACTTTCCATATGTTATGCTATTTCCCTTGAATACATTTTGAGCCTTTGGAACACTCAGAAGTCACTAGATATATCAAGCTCCATTTAAAGCATTAATAGGACAAAAATACAATAAAACCATCAATCTTAATATTTTAATAATTAAGTCAATAATGAATTATCAAACTAATTGTGTAAAGAGTATTCAATTAAGAGAAAACAGCTGATTTTCATTATTGGAATAAGTTTTGTTCAAAATGACGTGAACTTACAGGATGTCATAAATTTCATTTTCTTTCAGAGCCATCAATCCAGTGGCAAGAAAAAATGTCAAGGTGATTGCATATGGCTGGATATATATTGGATGCTGTGGATGATCGTGGAATCTTTGATGTCTTACTGAGCTCTAAGTGCTTAATGCTACCTCCTTCTACCACCTTCAAGGTTTGTTGAAACAAAATGTTCCCATTGTATCAGGGAAGTCTTTCTTGGGGTACAAACGCCCTAGTCTCTACTCACTGATGGATTTTAAGCCCCTTGATTACCTTCAACCTATCTTAGCCTGTCTGCCAATATGTTTTACGAGACTGTGGCCACTAATACGGTACAAATGTTTGGAGCCACAAGGCAGAGCTGGTTGACAGGTAGACATTTAAGTTGGATGATCTCCTGAAAAAGGGGTCTGCAGCCATATCATCAGACGTATTAGTCCCCCTCTGCCTACATCATACACTCCTGAGAGTCATTAAGAATCAATTGTTTTGTGCAATGACTACTGGTTAGAGCAAGTGATATAATTAGGACTGTAAGAAAGAAAAAGCTGCAAACTAGAAATTGTTTGTGTAACAACTCTGACTATTATTTACCCAAGTTTTTGTCTCTTAAAAAGAGTGAAATTGAGTACAAGAATTCTTAACTAATTCTATTTTTCTGTTGTTCTTACTGGGGCATTATTATTTTATTAGAAAAGTTTAACCAACAGCAAAATACCCCATCATATCCAGGGAAAAAGGAGCCCTAAAATGACTTCACAAAGATTTGATCCCATTTTTAAGAGGAAAGACATAGAACTGGTTTAGAATGCAAGGTAATTTGTAGAAGAAATAGGAGACAAAGTGTTTCACAGCATGACTTCAAAATCATGCTCTAGTCTATAATTCCAGGGTTATTTTATGTTCTTCTCTTCTTTCCCAATGAATTCTAGCCAAACTGCCCTATTTATTATATTCCAAATTCTGGATTATATCTCCTACGTCCTTAATCTTGTTTAAATTTACCAAATATGCAGACACCCTGAAGATTGTTGTGATCTCTTTTACATTTCTTAACTTCTTTCAGTTGTTTATTATTTTGAATCTATGTTTCTTTAAATCATTATGTTCTATGCTAACAATAATAATATTTTTTCTTTAATTTCTTTAGATTAGATAAATAATTTATTAAGCACTTGTCATATATCAGGTGTGGTGGTAAGTATTAGAACACAAATAGGAACAAAACTTCAGTCTCTGCTTTCAAGGGGGCTGCATTGAAATAGGACAAGATGACACATGAAAGGGAGGTGAAGGGGATACTCTCATGAGGACAAGTTGGAAAAAATATTTCATACAGTAGCAAGTTGGACTCTGAGATAGATTAGATGTGAGCATTGCTGGCCTGGTCAGAAGTTTCTAAGGGTATAGAGGGAACAGTACTTCCAGTTTTGGGGGTGATCTAGATTAAATGTGAACAAAGCTCACATGAATCCTCTAACAAATGGAAGTTCAAGGGGGAATTCATCAATTAGTGAAGGAAGTTTCAGGAATGGAAGACTAGTCATCATTAGATCACTGGGTTATGTTAGCTAGGTGGCTTAATGTATCAAAGTTCTAAGTCTGAAATCAGGAAGACTTCAGCTCAAATTTGGAGTAAGATTATAGCTGTGTGACCCTGGGTAAGTCAGTCATCTGGTTTGCCTCAGTTTACTCATCTGTAAAATGGAAGCAAAAATAGCATTCATCTCCCAGAATTATTGTGAAGACAAGTGAGTTAGTAATTGCAAAGTACTTATCACAGTTTCTGGAACCTAGTAAGTGGTATAACAATTTTTGCTATGTTTGCTATTATTGTATGCAGAGGGAGTAAGAGGCTAAAGAGGGTTGGAAATGAGAGTGACTCATCTGAGTAAAAGGCTCACTTCTAGTATTCTAGAAATTCTAATATAAAATAATATCTGTGAAAATATCTTTAGTTTAACCTGATCTTATTGGAAAAGCCCCAATATTGATGCATTATAGAGAATGCTAGTTTCATTTTGATGCTGTTCGTACTTTAAGGAAAGATAGATATAAGCCTATATTTCTGAAATGTAGTTTTTTTTTAATATAAATTTTCCCTCCTCATTTCAGGAATTTAAATAATCCTGTGCTTTTATCATTTTTAATTAATTAAGCAGTCGTATTTATATTTATATTTCCCTAATATTTAACCAACCCACTATTAATAAATAAAAAGATCATATTATATATTGTATATACATGTGCGTTCTCTTTCTTTCTGCTGGAGGTCTTTCCAGATAATCTTCAATCCTAGTCCCTTTCTTCTGAAATTATCTTACTTTGCCACTGTGGGTATGCATATGTATGTCTGTGTGTATGTATGTATAAATAAATGTATATATTTCTATATAATTGAACAGGACAATGTGCAAATAATTATTTACTGAATTATAGAATGCATAAATATACGTGTGTGTACACGTAATGCACTGTGTGTATATATGTATACACTGAAACATATATAGTATATTTCCTATTATATATGCAAAAGTAGAATGTTTAATATATATAAACACACAGTGCATATTTCCACACATAGCACATAATTGTAGACAGTCTACAATGTATTATATGATTATTTTCACACTGTCTGTTCTAATAGAATGATGGCTCCTTAGAGAAAAAAAGGATCATAATTTTGTTTTCCTTTTTATCCCTAGGACTAGAATAGTTCCTAGCACACAGTTTGATTAATAAATACTTGCTGACTGATTAATTAACTGTGCTTATATTGGTACAAGGAACTATTAAATGAGGAAAATCATTCTACTAATTCTCAGAAATTTTTAATCTTAGAAAAAGCTGAGAAATTAAATGCTTTGCACAAGTTATGTGGTAGAGGTGGGACTTGAACCCAGGCCTTACAGATATAAAGTGAGCTTCTCATTCATTATGTCATATTTCCTCTCTTTCTCATATGTGTGTATATATGTATGTATATGAATATATACATAGTATTGTTACTATAACATATTTAATAATTATAGTATATAATTGGTTCAATATATTGCTCTATTTTTTATAAAATATTCTTCAATATTTTAATCAATCTTAATTAGAGACATTGCTCTGTATTATTAATTTTTCGTTTTTATCTTTGACTAAGACAGTTAACTTTATAATATTTATCACACAGAAGGAGTTAGGTAGGTTGATTTCTTCATGTGATTTCAAACAATTTATGTAGTATTAAAGTTAACGACTTGTTGAGTATTTGATAAAATTCAAATATAATTATATCTGTGTTTGGATTCCACATATTTCCTTGGCAGATGGTCCATACATTGATCACGTTATTTTTTTCTGGGTCTAGAGTATATAATTAGATATCTTTTGCTAAATGATGCCGAGTAGTTCATTTTCTTGGGGTTTTATGCATTTCATATATATTATCCAAAATTGGAGAAAAGAGTTTCTATCATCTTTTAATTCCTCTTCATGTATTATCCTTTTTCGTTCTGGGTCTTATTAAGGTAGTTATTTCTATATTTTATTCCAGTTTTTGCCATTTATTTACGGTTTGAGTTTTGAATTCACTTGTTTTATTTTTGTTTGTTTCTTTAATGTCTAGAATTTTTCATTTCATGTATAACTGATATATACATACTGTTTTATTTTATTTTTTGCTGACCTGTTCTTGTCATCTTTTGTCCATGAAAGCATTCCAAAATGCAAATTTTCCTGCAATGACTCTTTTACCTGAAACCTTTAAATTTTTGGTATGTATAAAGAGAATTTAAGTGGGAAGATATTTCCCATTCGTTAATAGGCTCGTGAGAACTGCCTGCACCACATGGAAGTCTGAGCAACATGGAGCCTGTAGAAGGAGAGATTTACTGAAGGGGTGGACCAGAAAGAGGCAGAGCAAGAGCAGATTTGAGAGGAATTTGTTCAGAGTCTACCCAGAGCTAGGAAGGATGCAGGCAAGTAGGCAGCTGGCTAAGCATGATTGAAAGAGCATATTTGTTATTTTCTTTAAGGAGAACTGCTTGTGATTTGTTTCATGGAGCTGGTTTGTGGGAAACCAGCAAGGGGAAAGCTTGGGGATGATGTTGTTCTCTGTATTGTTATTTTGTATGTATTTTTTTACTATGATGGGTTTTGCTTTCTGTTGCCTGAATAAATGTTTTGGTTCTATCTTCCATTTAGAAATTCTGTTGTATTTCACCATTCCAGATTGCGCTGGGTTATTCATGGATGCTGTGGGTGCTGTGAATACTGCATTGATGCTACAGTATGTCACCATACTGTTGTCGTTTTCTTTTAGGAAAGTTCTGCAATTTATTCTCTGTCCCACATATTTTTCAGGATTAAATTATTTATTCTCCAATTAATTTGGATCCTTTATAAATGTATTTTCCTGAAGATAATTTTATTGAATTTTAGTTAATGCAGAATTTTCAAGTGTCTATTTATACTTTTCTTCCATTTCTATAAGGTTTTGAATGTCCCAATACATATGTTTTTTTTTTGTTTGTTTTAAGGCAGACCTGCAAAACTTGGCAGTAGGTAGGGGCCAAAATTAAAACAAGCTAAGCTTTTTTTTTACTTTTGCAACTTGTTTGTATTGCATTTTTGTATTTTCTATTTTATGACTCACTTTCTAAGGAAAGTTATAATTAATGATTAAAACATTTTGGAAATAAACTATATTTTAAAAGGATATTTAAATTAATAGCAATTTATTACACTAATGATAAGATTTCTGTTTATCACATAATCTCTCCTCTCAGATTAGAGTCAGATTGACAATGTTGGCTGCCATGGGTCATGTGGCAAACAGGAGAGAATGTGCTTTGGAAAGTCACTCACCAAGTTACATGATGGGCACTGTAGTAACTAGTGGAAATCAGGTCAAAAGGGGCGTGGACAAAGCAGGCATCACATCTTTATTTTCTTTTTCACCCTCTACATTTTTCATGGGAAGTAGGAAATCCTTTGGTGGACCGCACCCAGCCCATCAACGGTACGTTTTACAGGTCTGGTTTTAAGCTATCATACTTAGGTGAATACTATTATGGTTGAAGTCATCATATACTATGAATTTATCTTAATAATTATGCATACACACATATGTATGCATGAACACATACATATAGATCCATATACCAAAAGGCATAACATCTAAATACTTAAAGGAAAAAAAGTGATTGAATAATAGATAAGAAATGGTCCCAAAATTATATAGTGGAAACCTTTAGTATATCACTTTCAGTCCTACACAAACCTAGGGAAAATATAAGAACAAAAGAAGTTAAAAACCTGAATAGAAGTTTAGAAATATTAGATATCATATAGATTTCTCATAGGCAGAAAAGCAGGGGAAAATAAATGAACATTTATTAAGAATGTAGGAAAATAGGCATTGTATGAAGAAGTTTAACAAATAATACCTCATTCAACCCACATAGTGGTCCTCTGCTGTGATTATCATCATTATTTTACATTTGATGAAACTGAGGCATGCAAAAGTTAAGTGGCTTGCTCAGAGAAACACTACCAGTAAATGTTTTGGGTCAGATTTAAACCCAAGTATTCCTGACTCCTGAACATCATTATACCACTGTGGAGGTCTTACCAAGTCCTTCCTCATCCTCCTTTGGTGTCCAATGGCCACCTAACTATCACCTGTAGCTCCAAGAAGCAGTAGCATACATCTTCACCACACTTGTGTAAAATGTCTCCGCTCACATTCTAAACCAATTTGAGGGTCAGATTTCAAACCATTGATGAGTTCTGGAGATGTCTACCCCAAGCATATGAAGACTTCCCCCAGGGGAATGGACAGAGGAGAACAATTTATTCCAATGACCATGAAGACTGCTGAAATAGATATTTTCAAACTACTTCCGAATTTGAAGATGCTCAGGTCATCTGCTGCATGCTGGGCCATCAACAGTCATGAATTTCACTTCAAAGTCTCTAGAAGAAAGAGTGAGGGTGAAGATTTTGTTCAGCTCTGTCTCACTCAAATCCATTTCATGCACAATTCAAGATATCATTGAAGAATGAAAAACATAACAGTATCCACTATACCACCTAGTGATTCAAGGATTAGTAAATGAGAATAGAAAGAATTTTGCATGTCTCAGCAGGCCAGGGCAAGATTACACGACATAAAAACTTATAGGAATGATGTAAAGAATCCTTAGGGGAGATTTTATATTTCTAAACATTTTCTCTAAACAAAAGAGAACAAGAGCAGTTCGGGGCAGGGTGGGGCGGGGAACATAGCATAGCTTTAGCTCCTGAAAGAGCAGTAATAGTTAATAGCAAGCCATCAAAATTTTTGACTTGGGGGTGTGACATGACTTTTCCCCTTGTTATGCATCTAACAACTATGTGTATTTGTTTCTACTTTTCTCAAATTTCTTACAATCCTGCAGTTGCTTTGCTTCCAAGATGAATACTAGTCCTTCTTGAAATTTCTGCAGCCTTTGACATTTTCAGTCATCCCGTCCCTGATCAACTCCATTTTCTAGGCTTTTGTAACATTACTTTCTCCCTGGCTCCTCTGTTACCAATCAGAGTATACTTCCTTAGTTTCTTCTTCTGAGATCTTCATCTAATATAAAGGGCTTTTCTTAGGCCTTGCTCTCTTCTTCTTCTAAACTATGTTATTTAACGATCTATAAATCTCCCATGAATTCAATTGTCATTCCTATGCTGATTCCTACCAATTTTTGTTGTTGTTGGTAACTAGGTTTTTCAGGTGTGTTTCACTATTCATGACCATGTTTAGATTTTCTTGGCAAAGATATGGGATTGGTTTGCCATTTTCTTATTCACCTCATCTTATAAATGAGGAAGCTGAAGGAAACAAGGTTTGCATACTATCACACAGTTAATATATGAGGCTGAATTTGAACTCAGGTAGTCCTGACTCCAGGCAGTACTCATCACTATACCACCTAGCTCTCAGACTAATTTATCCAGTCTTTACTTCTTTGCTGACCCTCAGACCTGTATCTTAACTTACTATTAGACATGTAGAACTACATGCCTCGTAGATAATTTAAATTAAAGTTGTCCAAAATGGAATTAATTGTCTTTTCTACAAACCTCTCTCTAGTTTTGTGTTTTTGTTTTTGTTTTTTGGGTTTGTTTTGTTGTTGTTTTTTTTGTTTATTGTTTTTGTTGTTTTTTGTTTTTGCAAATAACTAGAATGAATTTATTTTCCAATAGGGAAATAGTACAGTAATCATTCCAGCAGGAGTCTTACAAATATCAAATGGCAAGAAGCATAGGCAAAAAATATGACAATGACATCAACACTTAAACATTAGTAGGAGTAATTATGTAATTAGGACAAAGGAGAGTCTAACTACAGTTTTGAGGTCTGCAAACACTTGCTCCAACTAAAGTGGGATATATTTATCTTTCCTTAACAATGGGATTAATCTCCCTTTGGAAAAAAAAATGAGTACCTTTGATAATTTGGTGGGTTTTTACCTATTATCCTACCCCGCTTTAAATCTTATTGAATTTTTCTAACCATTATCCATATATCTCCCCTCTCATCCCCACCAAAATGTGGGTAGAGTCCACCTCAAAACAAAACCAACAAGAGGATTACAGAGATGCATAAATTTCCCTAATTTTCAAGCCGGGACTGTCTGGGATATAACAAATTCTCCAGTCCTGTGATAAAAGTAAAATACTTCATTTTGAGGAAGCCTTCTTGGATTCTCATTCTGCAGCAACAAGACTCTTAAAAGGAAATAATCATTCTGATTACTTAGTGAAAGAACAGTGTGAAATTTTGACTTCCGCATTTTGCTCTGGACTACATGGGAAGACTCTAGTGTCTGATAAAAATAAGACTACAAAATGACCCAATTTTTGTCCTTACCTTTATTTCACCTTTCTCCAAATTTGTTTACAATTGTCTTTAAATATTCTATTTCATTTTATAGTGCAAACCAAAAGTGTGTTTTAGAACTACTAAAAATAAATTAAAGAAAATCACTATATTCCCTAAGCAAAACTGCATATAGAGTTAAACTGAATAAGGATCCTAGATCAGGGGGGAAATGAGATTCAAATGTTGTTTGCATTAAGGTGAACAAGATACATGAGTGTCTGATCTATTAGCAAGCAATGAAAAAGGAAATATAAGGCAAGGAAAGCTACTGATTTGCTCTGCCCTAAATTTCTGTACAGAGCTAGAGATAGAAAAAAAAAAAAAACTTGGACTAATTCTTGCTCCTCTATAAATGTCAAACTTATGAGGAAATCATGTGTTCTTCTCCAAGAACCACATTGACAAGGTGTGGCAGGACCTTCATTTGCTGGGTTGTTGGAAGTTCTATGTAGCGTTCTGAGAAGGACGTTTTCCATAGAAGGGTGCATTTTGTGGTAAGCCACATGAGCCGCAGAAGGGGGGGGGGGGGGAATCTTTGTCTCTTCTTGCAATGACACCAGAGATGTACACAGTTGGTTTAGGTGGGCTGATGCATTCCCATTCTTGATCATCCTTGCCTTACTCTTCTTTGGCATTTCCATTACGAGGGTGTTTCTGCAAAATTTTCATTGAACTAGCTTTTACCACAGAAGGCTATCCAGCTGTAGTCTCTACTTTCTCGTCAGTAAGCGAGGACATTGTGGGCACTGACTTCCTTTCTCTTTTTTGGTCTTGGACCAAGGGACCTGGAAGCTGACGACCAGCTCTCCATGCCCATTGCTTTCTTCCTAACTTTCATATAAAATTTTAGGATACTTAGTTTCCAATTAATTTTTAGTCTATCTTTCCATAGTCTTTTATTACATATAATTTTTATTGTTTTATAATCTGAGAAGGATGCATTGACTATCTTTGCCTTTTTCCACTGGATTGTGAGGTTTTGATGCCTTACTACATGGCAGTTTTTTGTATATGTGCCATGGACCGCTGAGAAAAAGATATAATCCTTTCTATCACCATTCAATTTTCTCCAGAGATCTATCATGTCTGTCTTATCTAGAGTTTTATTCACCTCTTTAAATTCTTTCTTGCTTATTTTAAGGTTATATTTATCAAGTTCAGAGAGGGGGATGTTGAGGTCCACAACCAGTATAGTTTTGCTGTCTCTTTCTTCCTGTAACTCTCTTAATTTCTTCTCTAAGAATTTAGATGCAATACCACTTGGAGCATACATGTTTAGTAATGATATTTCTTCATTGTCTATTGTGCCTTTTAGCAGGATATAGTTTCCTTCATTATCTCTTTTGAGTAGATCTATTCCTGCTTTTGCTTTTTCTGAGATTAGGATTGCTACTCCTGCTTTTTCTACATCAGCTGAAGCACACGATATTCTGCTCCAGTCTTTTATATTTACTCTATGTTTCACCCCATTTCAAACGTGTTTCTTGTAAACAACATATTGTTAGATTATGGATTTAAATCCATTCTGCTATCCATCTCTGTAATATGGGAGAATTCATCCCATTCACATTCGAAGTTATGATTACTGTGTCTTTCCCTCCATCCTCTTTGTCACCATTTGTGCTTTATTTATCCCTTCTCCCTTCCCCTGCACAACAGCTTTAATTTTTGACCACCACCTCCTGCAGTCTTACCTTCCTTCTTTCAATCCCCATCCCTTTTACTCCCCTTTACCCTTACTACTTCTTCTCTCCCTTTTAGCCCCCTTTCCCCTTTCTTTCCCCATTCCCCTCCTACTGTCTATAAATCTAATGAGATTTATTTATTTAATTAACTTTGTTTTTTTCTCCTTGAACAAAATCAGATGAGAGTACCTCTGAAACAATGCTCATCTCCCTCCCCTCTTTCCCTCTACTCTAATATAATTTTATACTTCTTCTTGTGATGTAATTTACTATTTTCTACTTTCCCCTTTCCACATTTCCTGTTACAATCCCTTCACATAGTTACCATCACATAATTTACTTTATACCTGTTACCTCTATCTATGCATATGCCTTTTTTATTTCATAATAGATAAGGGATTCTAAAGTTTAACAATTATCATCTTTCCTTATAGGAAGATAAAGGTTTGCCCACATTGAGTAACAAGTCTTTTTATTCTCCTGTTTACCTTGGTATGCCTCTCTTAAGATATATGTTTGAAGACTGAATTCTCTATTGAGTTCTGGCCTTTTTATCAAGAAAGTCTGTAAATCCCTAATTTTGTTGAATGTCATCTCCTTGCCTGAAATGTTTTGTTAAATTTGCTGGGTATTCTATCCTTGCTTGTAGTCTCAGCTCCTTTGCCTTAGGGAATATCATATTCGGATTCTTCGATCTTTTAATGTAGAACTTGCAGTGTCCTCTATGATCTTGACTATAGTTCCTCAATATTTGAATGGTTACTTTCTGTCTGCCTGTAGCATTTTCTCCTTCATTTGATAGTTCTGGAATTTGGTAACAAGATTTCCTGGTGTTCTTAGTTTGAGATCCTTTTCAGAGAGTGAATGGGGGATTCTTTCAGGAAAGATTTTGTCCTCTGGATCTAGCCCTTCTGGGGAGTTGTCCTTGATGATTTCTTGGAAGATATTGTCCAGACTCTTATTTACATCATGGCTTTCTGGTAGGCCAATAATGCTTAAAGTGTCTCTCCTGAATCTGTTTTCCATGTCAGTTTATTTTTCCAATTAGATATCTTACATTTTCTTCTATCTTTTCATTCTTTAGATTTTGTTTGAGTGATTTGTGATGTCTCATAGAGTCATTAGCTTCTACTTGCCCAATTCTACTTTTTATCAAATTGTTTTGCTTCAGTTAACTTTTGTATCTCCTTTTCCAGTTGTCCAAATTTTCCTCTTAAGGAGTTATTTTCTCCATTTAATTTTTGTACTTCCATTTCCAATTTGTTCAATTTTCCTTTTTAGAGAGCTATTCTCTTCAGTAAATTCTTTTCTCATACTTTTAAAATCATTGGTTAGTTTTTCTTCTGCTCCTTTCTTCAGCTCTTCCAAGAGTGCTCTTTGTGCTTGCAAGCAGTTCATAGTCCTTTCTGAAATTTCAAATGGGAATACAGTCTCAATACTGACTTATTCTGTATTCTTATTGTGGTCCTGGTCCCCATAGAAAGACTTTATGTTCTTTTCCATCTGGCTTTATTCTTCTTACTCAGGATGATGACACTTTGTGTACTGTGGCCTCTGGTTCTTTCACACAGAAGCTAAATAACCTGGTAATGAGGTGGCAGGTACAAGAAAGGAGAGGACAAGTATCTTTTTTCTCTTTTTTTGGTTTATTGTTTCCCCAGATTAGCCCCGGAACTAACTTGTTAAGTGTGTGTGTGTGTGTGTGTGTGTGTGTGTGTGTGTGTGTGTGTGTGTGTGTGTGTGTAGGGGGGTGATCTGGTCATGGGAGATTTCCTCAGCTGAGCTAGAGCAAAGGCAAGCTCAGGGGTTGGTGTTACTGGCTACCATATTGTCTTCCCGTTTCCCCTGGAGCACTAAGGCATGCCTGGGCTCCTGGTGTTGTTGTTGACAAGGTTCCACCCCAATGGAGCATCAGATCTCCTCCTGGTTTGCTGCGGTGGGACTGTCTGGGACACCTCCATGCCTTCCACCACAGTAAGAGGAATACTCCTTAGCGATTTTCCTAGCCTCACATGCTATGAGACTGTTTGCCCCTTCTGCTGATTCAACTGTTCCAGAATTTTTCTGGGGAAATATTTTACTGTTCTTTCAAGGTCAATAAGGGGAGGGGAAGAGAACATTTTGCCATCACTGTACCATTTTGGTTCCTGAAAGTTCAAGTAGGTGACTTTACAGATGTTTAATCTGAGGGCTGTTATTCTTAGGAGCAGCTGCTGCTGATAACTGGGGCTCTGCCCGCAGCTCTTAATTGCCTGGCTTTACTGGTCTCGCATCCTGGACTGCCATTCTGCCATGCTGCCACTGCCTCAGACCACCCCGGGAATTTCCTGTCCAGTCCTGCTGCTGTGGAGACGCGTTGTGCTGTGTGCTGTATGCTGTGTACTCCTCTACCCCTGATGAAGAGATCCTTCCAAGAGATCTTTCGGTCTGTCCTGGTCTGTGAATCTGTGACAAGCTCTCTCCTATTGGATTTGGTATCTGCAATATTTGGTCAGATTCTCTTTTTAGAGGTATCTGAAGGAGTTTGTCTGAGAAATTAGGTGAACAGTTACTCTCATTCTTCCATCTTGGCTCCTGACAACAAATCATAGAAACAATCATTCATTCAAGATAATGGCAATAATGAGACAATACCAAATCATATGGGATACTGCAAAAGCAGTTATTAGGGGAAACTATATGTTTGAATGTCTACATGAATAAAATAGAGGAAGAGGAGATCAATAAATTGGGCATGTAGCTGAAAAAGTTTGAAAAAGCACAGATTTAAAGTCCCTAAATAAATACCAAATTAGAAATACTAAAAACCAAGGAGAGATTAATAAATTTGAAATTAAGAAAACTATTGAAGTAATAAATAAAACAAAGACGTGGTTTTATGAAAACAAAATAAAATTGCTAAACATTTTGTCAATTTGATTAAGAAAAAGAAAGAATAAAACCAAATTACCAGTGTGAAAAATGAGAAGGGTGAACTCACCTCCAATGAGGAGAAATTTAAAGCAATAATTAGAAATTACTTTGCCTAAATTTATGCCCATAAATTCAACAGTCGAAATGAGATGAATGGTTATTTTAAAAAATATAAATTGCCCAGATTAACAGGAGAGGATGTTCAATACTTAAACGTCTCAGAAAAAGAAATTGAACAAGCTATCAATGAACTCCCTAGGGAAAGAATCTCCAGGACCTGATGGATTTACAAATGAATTCTATCCAACATTTGAAGAACAGTTAATTCCAATGCTATATCGAATATTTGGGAAGACTGGAGAAGATAGAGACCTCCCACATTCTTTTTATGATAGAAATATGGTTTTGATACTTAAACCAGGAAGACTCAAAACAGAGAACGAAAATTATAGACCAATATCTCTGATGAGTATAGATTTAAAAATTTTAAATAACATTGTAACAAAGAAGAATACAACAACTTATGATGAAAATAATAGATTATGATTACGTAGGATTCGCACCAGGAATGCAGGGCTTGTTCAATATCAGGGAAACTATTAACATTATTGATCATATTAACAATAAACTTAACAGATACCACAAGACTACCTCTACAGATGCAGAAAAACCTTTTGACAAAATACAAAACTCATTCCTATTAAAAATAATGGAGAGCATAGGAATAAATGAAACGTTCCATAAAATAATAAGCAGTAGCTATGTAAAATTTTCATCAAGCATTATATGCAATGGAGATAAGCTAGATGCATTTCCAATAAGATAAGTGGGGAACCAAGGATGTCCCTTCTCACCAATATTATACAATATGGCACTAGAAGTTTTAGCTGTA
Organism: Notamacropus eugenii; assembly: GCF_028372415.1. Classification (NCBI taxonomy): domain Eukaryota; kingdom Metazoa; phylum Chordata; class Mammalia; order Diprotodontia; family Macropodidae; genus Notamacropus; species Notamacropus eugenii. Next base: position 386,056,483 of record NC_092875.1, read on the forward strand.
GCAACTGGAGAAGAGAAAGTAATTGAAAGAATTAGAATAGGCAAAGAAGAAACTAAGTTGTCACTCTTTGTCTATTATATGATGAAATACTTAGAGAATCTCAGAAATTTAAGTAAAAAACTACTTGAAACAATTAACAAATCTGGGAAAGTCGCAGGTTACAAAGTAAACCCACAGAAATCTTCTGCATTCCTATATATTACTAACAAAGCCCAACAGGAAGAGATAGAAAGAGAAATCTCATTTAAAACTAAGGTAGCCACTATAAAATATTTGGGAGTCTACATGCCAAAACAAATCCAGGGACTATACGAGCACAATTATAAGACAATTTCCGCAGAAATAAATCAGATCTAAGTAAGTGGAAAACCATCAGTTGCTTTTGAGTAGGCCCAGGCAATATAATTAAAATGACAATTCTATCTAACTTAATTCACTTATTCAATGCCATACCAATCAAACTAGAAGATAATTATTTTCCAGAGCTGGAAAAATACTACCAAAATTCATCTCGAAGAACAAAAGATTCAAAATATCAAGGGTACTAATGAAAAGAAAAGTAGCAATTACTGAAACCACTTGACACTGGTTAAGAAAAAGAAGGGTAGACCAGTGGAATATACTAGGTACTCAAGACACAGGAGTCAAAGAATATAACAAGCTACTGTTTGATAAATCCAAGGACCCAAGCTTTTGGAATAAGATGTCACTGTTTGACAAAAATTGCTGGGAAAACTGCATAACAGTGTGGCAGAAACTAGGCATAGATCAATGCCCTGATACTGGACAGAAGAATAAAATCCAAAGGGGTACATGATCTAGATATAAAGTTTGATACTATAAACAAATTACTAGAGCAAAGAATAGAGAATTTATCAGATTTATGGAGAAAGGAAGAATTTTTGACTAAAGGAGAGATAGAAAGCATTATGACATACAAAATGGCTAATTTTCATTACAGTATACTGAAAAGGTTTTTTACAACCAAACACAATGCAACCAAGATTAGGAGGGAAGCAGAAAACTGAGAAAGAATTTTTCCAGCTATTATCTGTGATAAAGCCCTCATTTCTAAATATACAGAGAATGGAGTCAAATGACAGGAATAAATCTCATTCCCCAATTGATAAATGGTCAAAGAAAATGAACAGGCAGTTTTCAGAGGATGAAATTGAAGCTATCTATAGTAATATGAAAAATCCTCTAAATCACTATTGATTAGATAGATGCAAACCAAAAGAACTCTGAGATGCCACACCACACCTATAAGATTGGCTGACATGATAAAACAGGAATATCATAAATGTTGGAGAAGGTGTAGGAGAGATGGAACGCCAATTCATTTTAGGTTGAGCTATAAGCTGATCCAACCATTCTGGAAAGCTATTTGGAAGTATGCATAAAGGGCTCCAAAAATGTGCACACCCTTTGACTCAGCAAATATTGTTTCTGGGACTCTATCCCAAAGAGATGATAGAAATGCGAAAGGTCTCACATGTACAAAAGTATTTACAGGAGCTCTCTTTATTGTGGCCGGAAACTGGAAATCAAGGGGATGCTCATCAATTGCTGAATGACTGAATAAATTGTGGTATATGAATGTAATGGAACATCATTGCGCTATAAGAAATGATGAACAGGAAGACTTCAGAGAGGCCTGGAAAGACTTATATGATCTGATACTGAGTGAAAGGAGCAGAATCAGGAGAACTTTGTACACAGCAACAACCCCAGTTTGAGAGGATTTTTTTCTGGTAGACTTATAGCTTCCTTGCAACGCAAGGACTTAAAATAATTCCCAATGGTCTTTTAAGGCAAAATGCCTTCCACATCCAGAGAAAGAACTATGGAATGCAATGGCATAATGTAGCAGATCATTTTCTTTTGTATTACATTTTGTGGCAGACCATTTTCTTTTGTATTACGTTTTGGTGTGTTGTATGGTTTCTCCCATTCATTTTAATTCTTCTATCCAACAGGAGTATGGTGAAAATGTATTTAATAGAAATGTATGTGTAGAACACATGTAAAATTACATGCCGTCTCCGGGAGGGAGAGGGGAAGTAGGGAAGGGTGGGGGAGGGAAGGAAAGAAAAAAATCTAGGTTGTGTAGTAGTGATTGTGGAACAGTGAAAGTAAATTTTAAAAAATAGAGTACCATTATCCTCTCATTCATCTAGGCTGCAACTTACATTTCATCCTCAACTCCTTATGCTTTTGAACAACTCCCCATACAAGCTGTGGTTCATGTCTCCTGATTTTACCTTAGTATTATTTCTTTCAAAAGTGTCCTTTACTTGTCTGACAGTACCACCCCTCTGGTGCAGACTCTCTTCACCTCACCCTTGAATTATCACAATAGTCTGCTAATTGGTTTGACACTTCAGTCTATCCACCACTCAGCTCTTAAAGTGATGTTCCTAACTATAGACCTGAATATGTTACTCTCCACTCTTTATTCAAGAAATGACAGAAACTGCTTCTATACTCCAGAACAGTTATGAAAAAATCTTTTATTTATCATTCAAAGACCTTCATAACCTGCCCTTCCCCTACACGTTTCCAGTATTCTAATATCTTTTACCTTCCCCTTATCTACATAATTAATGATTCAGTAAGACTGCTCTCCTTGCTATTACTCCAAGAGACACTCATCTCCTGATTGAGACATTTCACTGAATGTTCACAATATGCTCCTTATTCACCTCTGCCTAATGGCTTTCCTGCCTTCATTCTAGTCCCAACTAAAATTTTATGTTCTAAGGGAAATCTTTCCTAATATCTCTTAAGTGTAATGATTTCTCTCAGTTGATGATTTGAAATTTATGCTGTATATGGTTTTCAGTACATATTTTTGCATGTTGTATTTCTCATTAAACTGTGAGTTCCTTGAGGCCATTAACCAACTTTTCCTTTCTTTGTATATTCAGTACAGCACAGCCCCTATGCAAATTAGGAATATAAGTTTATTTACTGACTTGCTTTGCTTCCGTTATGGCTGTGGTTAAGACTCAGCTTGTTGATTTCCTCAATGGTGTTCTAACCTAGTTATCTGGTGTATTTTCAGTTGTACTGACTTGATATATCCCTGGTCCTGCTTTTACTGGACTTTGGTCTAGCCTGGTGTCTTCTCTGAATTTAAGCTACTTTAATATTTTGCCTTCCACATATGCTGGATTGAATTGTTCACTGATGTGAAATCCTTCTAGAAGTATTTTTTTTGTATCCATTGACTAGGTATGGAAATTTATAACTATTTATCTTCAATTTTCACTATGGCAGTTCCTTTTGGTGTTAGAATCAGAATGCAAGGAAGTTTGGGTCAGGAACTTGCAAACTATGCGGCCCCAGGGAAATCACTTAACCTTATTTACTTCAATTTACTCATATATACTCATATATACTCATATATAAAATTGGCTGAAGAAAGAAATGGTAAACCACTTCATTATCTTTCTAAGAATACCTCACATCGCATCATGAAGTGTTGGACACAGATGCAAGACAGCTGAACATTAAAAATAACATGGCATTTATAAGATATGAGTCTCTAGATGTATGAAAATACCACAATTATCATTCCTATTGAATTGGTTTAAAAACAATCTTACCTAAAATTTTCATTTTGGGGTTTAAATACCTTAATGTGCAATAAAATGCTTTAAAAATTGAAAAAAAAAACCTTGCAAAGTGACGATTTTAGTTAAATTTTTTAAACACTGTGTATCTCTTCAAGGTAGCTCAGTAATAAATTTCCAGGAGTTAATTTAGTGATGAAATGAGAAAAATGAGAAAAAAGTGCATTTCTATATGCATGCACATATATGTGCCTTGTATGTACATGCATATACAGACATATGTATAGGGATACGTATTATATGCATATACTAATGCATGTGTGTATATGTAATTTGCCCGTATATTATATATATATATATATATATATATATATATATGTAGTATACATATACACAGAATATATGCATATAAAACATTATAGAAATATGCATATATACATATACACAAATATATCTGTACATACATTTACACATATATTTGCTTAATTATTGATAATTATAGTCATATATAGATATATCCTTTCATATGCATCTATGTAAGACTGTACTATACTTCTTATCCCGTTTCCCTGAGGGTAGATAACCTCTTCCTTCATAAGTCTAAGTCTTTCTATATTTTTCCAAGTCAAATAATTCATAATTTCTGACACCCAGCAATATCCCCACTTTCTTCTGTCTAATTGTTTAAATAGCTCAAAACAGCATCAATATACATGGCTCACACATAGTGTAGATTCCCTATTTTTTTCCTCCTTTGTTTAAATCTATTTTACCTTAACGTTGCCTGAGATCATGATTACTACCCCTGCTCCTTTTTTGCCTAACAAATTCCACTCCCTATATATTTTTTTAAATTTTGATCTTATGTTTTGTGCCTATCCCTCCTGACTCCTCTATTTTTCTTGTACCCACTATGTTGCTCTGCTATTACTTAACCTACCCACTTATAATGTTTCCTCTCTTACCCTCCCATTCCCACCAATGTAAACACCATCAAAACCTTCCTTTAACCTATTCCCACAACCTCTCCTCTAAAGATCCCTCCCTTACCCTTTCCCTCTCCCACTCTATCCCCTTAACATTGTAATTCTTTTTTATAATTTTAAGGCTTTTATATTCTTCAAGATGATTATGTATTGGTCTCTCTTGAACCCATTCCTGATGAAAGTGACTTTCCAAAACTACCAGCCTTCCTCCCCCATGTAATTCTTCTATAGTGGTTGTTCCTCTTGCTCCTCATTTGCATTTGAAAATTCCTTTTTTTTTGCTGTTCCTAAATGGTTTTACTTTTTAAAATAATATCATAGTTAGGCCTACCCAATCTTTCTTATGAACTATTCAGTAACCAATAACAATCTTAGACAAAAGTTTGACATTTTACGTATATAAAACGAGAAAACTCTGTCCTTATTGAGTTCCTTGTAAGTAGTCCTTGGCATGCATCTTCTGTTTCTCTTGAGTATTTTATGTCAAATCTTCTATTAGGTTCATTATTTTCTATTTAGCAAAATCCTGAAAGTCTGAAAATTCATTAAATGTCCATTTTATGTTCAGGATTATGTTCAGCTTCGTTGGTATGATACATTTGAGTGGAGCACCAGTTCTTTTGCTCTTTGATATATAGTGTTCCAAGACCTGTCTGTGGTCTTTTAGAGTCACTGTTACTACGCCTTGTGGGATTCCAATTGTGGCGCCACCATATTATTTTTTTTTCTTTGACTTGTATTATTTTATCCTGGAAATAAGAGTTTCTCCTGTTTTTGTTGATTTTTTTTTCATCACCCAAAAGTATATGTTATATAAATGTGGCTTTAGTATGCTCAATATTTAATGTTAAAAAGTTCTGATTAATTGTCTTAGAAAAGAAACCTACCTTAAATCTGCTTACATTTGAATCTAATATCTAATAGAATAATGAATAAAATTACTTTTGGAGACTGAGACATTTGTGTCCCTATAATTCTGTTTAGAATATAGAAAATTGGAAGGAAGCTCAGACTATATTTTCCTAACACCTTATCTATACATGAATCAGCTCTACGTAATCTATAAGAACTGGTTGTTTAGTTTCATGTTGAATATCAATTGTGATCAAAATCTTGCAACATCATGATGCAATCAATTCAATTTTGGACAAAACTAAATGTTAGCTAGATTACTTTTCTCTTATTAACTTAAAACTGCTATTTCTTAAATTCTAACCATTTGTACTAATTCAGTACTCTAGCACTAGGAAAAAAAGTCTAATATCACTATCACCATATCAGTTGTGTTTATCATTAACTTGAAGTAACTTATCATATGTTTCTCTGTCCCCAACATCTTTTGTTATCTAGTCAAGCATTAATGAATCAATCAAACAAATACATTTATTAATTTTCTGCTATGTACCCATCACTATACTATGCAATGGAAAAATAATTATCAAGGGTAAAACAGTGCTCAGTTGCAAGGTACTTTCATTCTTAAGGAAAATATGTGTGTGTGAATTTTTCAGAACAAATATAAGAAAAAAAGAATACAAATAAAAACAACATAGTTAAATATAAGAATGTAACAGAGTGAACTGTTAGTTGGAGAGATAAGAGAGGACTTCATTTAGGTGGTAGTTCATAGAAACTACCACAGTTCATAGTTCATAGAAAGAAAGAGAGAGCTTCAAAAATGTAGTGACGAGGGAGAGAATTTCGAGCATAAAAAGTACCCAACACGAGGCAGGGAAATAGGAGTGACAAATGTCTGTCATATACGAGGAACGTATATGGAGTCTATTGACTTGGTAAGAGCAATGGTTCGAACTATGGTTAAGGAAAATTACTAAGGGAGCTTTTCGGTAAATAGCCCCTATTAGGGAAGACTTGACACAAGCAAATTAATTAGGAAATTTCTGAGGGAAAGAGAATGAGTTGTGTTTTGGTTATATTGTATTTTAGATGTTGGTAGGAGATCCAGTTATAAAAGTCCAAAAGCAATTGATGTTATATGACAGTATTCTGCTGTTTCTCTAGTTAGAAGTGCTTCGGATGCTGATTTCTTAAGTACAAGTTATAATCAATATAACATTGCTTCTTCATACATTTCATTATTTGGATGGCTCAATTATAACCCAATATGTGAATTTTAGATATTAGATTGGTCTTTAAGACTATTTTAGTATTATTATTAACTGTTGAGATAATAATAGTTACACTTCACGTTATAGAGTACTTCCTAATTATTTTTTGTTTTCCTAATTCAACCAAGATTTATTAAGCAGTGAATATCAGTTAGATACTGTTCGAAGTATTAGGGACTCCTTCTAATTAGTCTATGAATATTGCTAATTCATTGAAATAGAGAACCTCTAGCAAAGAAATTCCTCTTCTAATGCAGATTTGCAATTCTTTTTTTTTTCTAATTTATTTATTTATCTTTTAACATTCATTTTCACAAAATTTTGGGTTACAAATTTTCTCCCCTTTTATCCCCTCCCCCCCAAACACGAAGCATCCTAATTACCCCTATGACCAATCTGCTCTCTCTTCTATCATCCCTCTCTGCCCTTGTCTCCATCTTCTCTTTTGTCCTGTAGGGCCAGATAGCTTTCTATACCCCTTTACCTGTATTTCTTATTTCCTAGTGGCAAGAACATTACTCGACAGTTGATCCTAACACTTTGAGTTCCAACTTCTTTGCCTCCCTCCCTCTCCACCCCTTCCCTTTGGAAGGCAAGAAATTCAATATAGGCCAAATCTGTGTAGTTTTGCAAATGACTTCCATAATAGTTGTGTTGTATAGGACTAACTATATTTCCCTCCATCCTATCCTGTCCCCCATTACTTCTATTCTCTTTTGATCATATACCTCCCCATGAGTATCGACCTCGAATTGCCTCTCCTCCCCATGCCCTCCCTTCTATCATCCCCCCCACCCTGCTTGTTCCCTTATCCCCCACTTTCCTGTATTGTGAGATAGGTTTTCCTACCCAAATGAGTGTGCATTTTATTCTTTCTTTTAGTGGAATGTGATGAGAACAGACTTCATGTTTTTCTCTCACCTCCCCTCATTATCCCTCCACTAATGAATCTTTTGCTTACCTCTTTTATAAGAGATAATTTGCTCCATTCAATTTCTCCCTTTCTTCTCCCAATATATTTCTCTCACTGCTTGATTTCATTTTTTTTTAAGATATGATCCCATCCTCTTCAATTCACTCTGTGCACTCTGTCTCTATGTATGTGTGCATGTGTGCATGTGTGTGTGTGTACTCCCACCCAGTACTCAGATACTGAAATGTTTCAAGAGTTACAAATATTGTCTTCTGTGTAGGAATGTAAAGAGTTCAGCTTTCGTAAGTCCCTTATGACTTCTCTTTGCTGTTCACCTTTTCATGGTTCTCTTCATTTTTGTGTGTGAACGTCAGATTTTCTTTTCAGCTCTGGTCTTTTCATCAAGAATACTTGAAAATCCTCTATTTCATTGAAAGACCAATTTTTCCCCTGAAGTATTATACTCAGTTTTGCTGGGTAGGTAATTCTTGGTTTTAGTCCTAGTTCCTTTGACTTCTTGAATATCCTATTTCATGCCCTTCAATCCCTTAATGTAGAGGCTGCTAGATCTTGTGTTATCCTGATTGTATTTCCACAATACTTGAATTATTTCTTTCTAGCTGCTTGCAATATTTTCTCCTTGACCTGGGAACTCTGGAATTTGGCCACAATGTTCCTAGGAGTTTCTCTTTTTGGATCTCTTTCAGGCGGTGTTCTGTGGATTCCTTGAATATTTATTTTGCCCTCTGGTTCTAGAATCTCAGGGCAGTTTTCCTTGATAATTTCATGAAAGATGATGTCTAGGCTCTTCTTTTGATCATGGCTTTCAGATAGTACCAAAACTTTTAAATTGTCTCTCCTGAATCTATTTTCCAGGTCAGTTGTTTTTCCAATGAGATATTTCACGTTGTCTTCCATTTTTCCCTTCTTTTGGTTTTGTATTGTGATATCATGCTTTCTCACAAAGTCCTTAGCCTCCATCTGTACCATTCTAGTTTTGAAAGAACTATTTTCTTCAGTGAGCTTTTGAATCTCCTTTTCCATTTGGCTAATTCTGCTTTTGAAAGCATTCTTCTCCTCATTGGCTTTTTGAACCTCTTTTGCCAATTGAGTTAGGCTAGTTTTCAAGGTGTTAATTTCTTCAACATTTTTTTGGGTCTCCTTAAGCAGGGAGCTGATCTGCTTTTCATGCTTTTCTTTCATCTCTCTCATTTCTCTTCCCAGTTTTTCCTCCACCTCTCTAACTTGATTTTCAAAATTCGTTTTGAGCTCTTCCATGGACTGAGCCCATTGGGTGGGCTGGGACACAGAAGCCTTGATTTCTGTGTCTTTGCCTGATGGTAAGCATTGTTCTTCCTCATCAGAAAGGAAGGGAGGAAATGCCTGTTCTCCAAGAAAGTAGCCTTCTATATTCTTATTTCTTTTCCTTTTTCTGGGCATTTTCCCAGCCAGTGAGTTGACCTCTGAATATTCTCCTCACACCCACCTCGCCTCCTGATCCTCCCAGCCAGCGTTTGGGGTCTGATATTCAAATGCTGCTTCCAGCCTTAGGGCTTTTGGGGGGGGCAGTGCTGCTATTCAGTGTGAGATTAAGATCAGGTGGTCAGCTTGCCTTTGCCTCAGGCCAGCTGAGGCGATATCCTGAGACCAGACCACACCTCCCACACACCTATCAAGCTAACTCCAGGGTTGATCTGGGAAACAACAACAACAACAACAACAACAACAAAAAAGCCTGCTTTTAGCCTAGACAAACATCAACTCAACTTAAAAGATCTGTATCTTCTGACTGAAAGAACCAAAAGCTACAACACTCAGCCAACATCATGAATCGGAAAAAGCAGACGAAAAGTGAAAAAACCATAGGATCTTTCTATGGGGATAAGGACCAAAACACAAACACCAAAGAGGTCAGAGCTGAGACTGTACTTCCATCTGAAACCTCAGATGGGACTATGAATTTCTCGCAAGCACAACTAGATTACCTGGAACGTCTGAAGAAGGATATAAAATAAAAACTGGCCAATGATTTTAAAACCATAAAAAAAGAATTCACTGATGAGAACATCAATCTGAAAAAGAAAATTGAAGAAATGGAAAAGGAAGTTCAAAAATTAACTGGAGAGAATAATTCCCTAAAAGGAAGAGTTAATCAAACGGAAAAGGAAACTCAAAACCTAATAGGGAAAATTGATCAGATGGAAAAGGAAACCCAAAACCTAACTGGGAAAATTGGTCGAATGGAAAAAGAAGTACAAAAATTAAATGGAGAAAATAGCTCCTTAAAGGGAAAAATTGGCCAGATGGAAAAGGAGATGCGAAAGCTAACTGAAGAAAACAATACGATCAAGATTAGAATTGGGCAAGTAGAAACTAATGACTCAATGAGGCAACAAGAGTCAGTCAAACAAAATCTAAAGAATGAAAAGATGGAAGAAAATCTAAAATATTTAATTGGAAAAACAACTGACCTGGAAAATACATCCAGGAGAGAAAATCTAAGAATTATTGGCCTGCCAGAAACCCATGATGAAGAAAAGAGTCTGGACAATATCTTCCAGGAAATCATCAAGGAAAACTGCCCAGAAGTACTAGACTCAGAGGGCAAAACAGTCATCGAAAGAATCCACCGTTCCCCACCGGAAAGGGATCCCAAACTCAAAACCCCAAGAAATATAGTTGCCAAATTCCAGAGCTATCAAGTGAAGGAGAAAATACTACAAGCAGCCAGAAAGAAACAATTTAAATATCAAGGTCACACAGTCAGGATCACACAGGACCTTGCAGCTTCTACATTAAAAGATCGAAAGAATTGGAACCCAATATTCCGTAAGGCAAAGGAGTTGGGACTCCAACCGAGGATCAACTACCCAGCAAAGTTCAGCATAACATTTCAGGCAAGGAGAAAGTCATTCAACGAAATAAGGGATTTCCAGAGCTTCCTGACCAAAACACCAGAACTCAATAGACAATTTGATCTTCAAATGCAGGTCTCCAGAGAATCATAAAAAGGTAAACAGAGGGGAAAAAACAAAAACAAAAACTTGCAACTCAATTAGGGCAATCTGTTTACCTCCCTGTAAGGGAAGATGCTACCTGTTAATCTTGAGAACTGTGCAGCTATTATGATAAAAGGGATATATGTAGAGGGAACGGGCATAAAGTAAATGATGTCATGGCAAAAATATGATTTAAGTATGAGAAGGGAATGTAATAGGAGGTGTGGAAAGGGGGAAGCAGAAAATGGCAAATTATATCACAGGAAGAAGTACAAAACCATAGTAGAGGGAAGGAGGGGAGGGAGATGAGCATTGTTTGAGAGGTACTCTCATCTGATTTGTTCAAAGGAGGGAACAATAACCTTAAGCAGATAATCCTAACTAGCTCTATAGGTAGTAGGAGGGGAAGGGGGAAGAAAGGGGAGGGTGGCTAAAAGGGAGGAAAGAAACAATAAGAGTAAAGGGGACTAAAAGGGAGGGGGGCTAAAAGAAGGAGGGGAAGGCTGCAGGAGGAGGAGGAGAAAAGTGAATACTATTGAGGAGGGGAAGGGATACGGGAGAGTTAAAAGCACAAATGGTGGGAAAGAGGTTGGAGGGAAATACACAGATTGTAATCATAACTGTGAATGTGAATGGGATGAACTCTCCCATAAAACGGAGACGGATAGCAGAATGGATTAAAAGCCATAATCCAACAATATGCTGCTTACAAGAAACACATTTGAAACGGGGGGATACACATAGGATAAAGGTCAAAGGATGGAGCAGAATATATTGTGCTTCAGCTCATGTAAGAAAGGCAGGAGTAGCAATCCTAATCTCAGACAAAGCAAAAGCAGAAATAGATCTAATCAAAAGGGATAAGGATGGAAACTATATCCTACTAAAAGGCACCATAGACAATGAAGCAATATCATTACTAAACATGTATGCTCCAAGTGGTATAGCATCCAGATTCTTAGAGGAGAGGTTGGGGGAGTTGAAGGAAGAAATTGATAGCAAAACTATACTAGTGGGGGACCTCAACCTCCCCCTCTCTGAACTAGATAAATCCAACCTTAAAATAAACAAGAAAGAGGTTAAGGAGGTAAATAAAACTCTGGATAAGGTAGATATGATAGATCTTTGGAGAAAATTAAATGGGAATAGAAAGGAATATACCTTTTTCTCAGCGGTACATGGAACATTTACAAAAATTGACCATGTACTAGGACATAAAAATCTCACAATCCAGTGCAGAAAGGTAGAGATAATCAATGCATCCTTTTCAGATCATAATGCATTAAAAATTACATGTAATAAAAGGCCATGGAAAGAGAAACCAAAAATCAATTGGAAACTAAATAATCTAATTCTAAAGAAGGATTGGGTTAAAGAAGAAATCATAGAAACAATCAACAACTTCATTCAAGAGAATGACAATAGTGAGACAACGTACCAAAACTTATGGGACACTGCAAAAGCAGTTATTAGGGGAAGTTTTATATCTCTGAATGCTTATATAAATAAAATAGAGAAAGAGGAGATCAATGACTTAGGCTTGCAGTTGAAAAAGCTAGAAAAAGAACAAATTGAAAATCCCCAAGTAAATACCAAATTAGAAATACTGAAAACCAAAGGAGAGATTAATAAAATTGAAATAAAGAAAACTATTGAATTAATAAATAAAACCAATAGTTGGTTTTATGAAAAAACTAATAAAATTGATAAACCTTTGGTTAATCTGATCAAAAAAAAGAAAGAAGAAAACCAAATTACTAACATTAAAAATGAAAGGGGTGAACTCACCTCCAATGAGGAGGAAATTAAAACAATAATTAGAAACTACTTTGCCCAACTTTATGCCCACAAATTCGACAATCTAAACGAGATGGATGAATATTTTAAAAAATACAAATTGCCCAGATTAACAGAAGAGGAAGTTGAATACTTAAACAACCCCATCTCAGAAAAAGAAATTGAACAAGCCATCAATGAACTCCCTAGGAAAAAATCTCCAGGGCCAGATGGATTCACAAGTGAATTCTATCAAACATTTAAAGAACAGTTAATTCCAATACTACATACACTATTCTTGAAAATTGGGGAAGAAGGAGTCCTCCCAAATTCTTTCTATGATACAAATATGGTTTTGATACCCAAACCAGGAAGAGACAAAACAGAGAAAGAAAATTATAGACCAATTTCCCTAATGAATATAGATGCAAAAATTTTAAATAAGATTTTAGCAAAACGAATACAGCATCTTATCACGAGATTAATACATTATGATCAGGTAGGATTCATACCAGGACTACAGGGCTGGTTCAATATTAGGAAAACTATTAGCATTATCGATCACATCAACAACAAAGCTAACAAAAACCACATGATTATCTCAATAGATGCAGAAAAAGCTTTTGACAAAATACAACATCCATTCCTACTAAAAACATTGGAGAACGTAGGAATAAAGGGAACTTTCCATAAAATAATAAGCAGTATCTATCTAAAACCTTCAGCAAGCATTATATGCAATGGGGATAAGCTAGATGCATTCCCAATAAGATCAGGGGTGAAACAAGGATGTCCATTATCACCACTATTATTCAATATGGTACTAGAAATGTTAGCTGTAGCAATTAGACAAGATAAAGATATTCAAGGAATTAGAATAGCCAAAGAAGAAACTAAGTTATCACTCTTTGCAGATGATATGATGATTTACCTAGAGAATCCCAGAGATTCAAGTAAAAAATTACTTGAATTAATAAACAACTTTGGCAAAGTTGCAGGGTACAAAATAAACCCACACAAATCCTCTGCATTCCTATATATTAGCAACAAAGTTCAACACCAAGAGATAGAAAGAGAAATCCCATTTAAAGTTAGGGTAGACAGTATAAAATACTTAGGAGTCTACCTGCCAAAACAAACCCAGGGACTATATGAACACAAATACAAGACACTTTTTGCACAAATAAAGTCAGATTTAAGTAAGTTGAAAAACATTAGTTGCTCATGGGTAGGCCGTGCTAATATAATAAAAATGACAATTCTACCCAAATTAATATACTTATTTAGTGCCATACTAATTAAACTATCAGACAATTACTTTCTAGAGCTGGATAAAATAATATCAAAATTCATTTGGAAAAACAAAAGGTCCAGAATATCAAAGGGACTAATGAAAAGAAATGCTTGGGAAGGTGGCCTAGCGCTACCAGACCTCAAACTGTACTATAAAGCAGCAATTATCAAAACCACTTGGTATTGGCTAAGAAATAGAGAGGTAGACAAGTGGAATAGACTTGGCACTCAAGATGCAGTAGGCAAGGAATATAGCAACCTTCTGTTTGATAAACCCAAGGACCCCAGCTTCTGGGATAAGAACTCATTGTTTGACAAAAATTGCTGGGAAAACTGGATAACAGTGTGGCGGACATTAGGCATAGCCCGATACCTGACACCGTACACAAGAATAAAGTCCAAATGGGTACATGATTTAGGTATAAAGATTGATACCATGAATAAACTGGAGAAGCAAGGAATAGTGTATTTATCAGATCTATGGAGAAGGGAAGAATTCTTTACTAAAGGAGAGATAGAATGCATTATGAAATGCAAAATGGATAACTTTGAGTACATTAAACTGAGAAGTTTTTGCACAACCAAACCCAATGCAACCAAAATCCGGAGGGATGTAGTAAATTGGGAAAAAATTTTTACAGCTAAGCTCGGGGATAAAGGCCTCATTTCTAGAATATATAGAGAACTGACCCAAATGTATAATCATACAAGTCATTCCCCAATTGATAAATGGTCAAAGGATATGAACAGGCAATTTTCAGAGGAAGAAATTAAAGCTATCTAAAATCATATGAAAAAATGCTCTAAATCACTATTGGTTAGAGAGATGCAAATCAAAACAACTCTGAGGTACCACATCACACCTATAAGATTGGCAAACATGACAGAACAAGAAAATGATAAATGCTGGAGAGGATGTGGGAGAGTTGGAACACTAATTCATTGTTGGTGGAGCTGTGAGCGCATCCAACCATTCTGGAGAGCAATTTGGAACTATGCCCAAAGGGCTACAAAAATGTGCATACCCTTTGACCCAGCAATATCGCTACTAGGACTATATCCCCAAGAGATCATAAAAATGGGAAAGGGTCCCACATGTACAAAAATATTTATAGCAGCACTCTATGTAGTTGCCAAAAACTGGAAGTCAAGGGGATGTCCATCAATTGGGGAATGGCTGAATAAATTATGGTATATGAATGTAATGGAGTACTATTGTGCCATAAGAAATGATGAACAAGAAGACTTCAGAGAGGCCTGGAAGGACTTATATGACCTGATGCTGAGTGAAAGGAGCAGAACCAGGAGAACTTTATGCAAAGCAACAACCACAGTGTGTGAGAGTTTTTTCTGGTAGACTTAGATTTGTGTAATAACACAAGAACTTCTGAAAAAAAAAAAAATCCCAATGGTGGACCTCAAGGCAAAATGCCTTCCACACTAAGAGAGAGAAATATGGAAGTCACTCACATAATGTAGCAGATCATGTTTGTGTATGTGTATCTGTTTGTGTATCATGTTCTGATTTGTTATACGGATTCTTTCATTTATCTTAGTCTGACTACATAGCATGACTATAGTGAAAATATACTCAATAGGAAAGTATATGTAGAATCTATACAGAATTGTATGCAGTTGTGGGGAGGGAGGGAGGTAGTGGGGGGTGGGTGGGGAGGGATAAAATCGCAATTGTATGGCAGTGATTGTTAAACATTAAAAAAATAAAAAAATTAATAAAAAAAAAAAAAAGATCAGGTGGTCAGGTCGGAGCAGGGCTGCCTCTCAGGCTCAGTTCCCTCAGGGGGTTTATGCACAGACCTTCCACAATGGATCCAGGCTCCCGCCCGCTTGGGGAGCCCCTGTCTGCAGCCACCTGTCAGCTTCTACCTCCCTGGGGGGCCTGAATTATGGGGGCACCCCACTGCCCTCTTGACCTGCCAAAGAGACTCTCTCACTGACCCCTGTCACCTGTGGGTGGAGGGACTTGTGGGGCTGCTGGAGATCCCGTCCCTGAAGCCTGCTCGGATCTGTATCTCTCGGTGCCGTGACCGCGGCCGCAGCAGGTCTGGGCTGGGCTCCGCGTCTGCAGCACAACGGACCTTTTGTGAGAGGTTTGCAGGTCCCTCTGTGGGTGGAGGGACTCGCGTGGCTGCTCAAGATCCCGTCCCTGAAGCCCGCTCGGATCTTTTCCTCTCGGTGCTGCGGTGGCAGGGCTGCACTCAGCTCCCAGTCCCGGTGCCCAGTTCGCAGCGCGAAGGACCCCCGCGAGAGGTTTGCAGGTCTCTCTGGAACAGAAATCTCCCTCGCTCCAATATTCCGTGGCCTCTGGGTGCAGAATTCGCTGTGAGTTACTTCCCTGCAGCCGTTCTATGAGTTGTGGGTTTGTAGCTATGTGTATGTGCGTCTTTCTACTCCGCCATCTTGGCTCCGCCTCCCCAGATTTGCAATTCTTTATAGAATATAGTGGAGCACCAAATGATTAAATTAGTTTCCAAGTGTTCCAAGGGATGTTTTGAGGATGAAATGTAATAATAAAGTAAAGCACTTTTGACATAATTAAGCATTATATACTAGCCATTATTATGATTAACAATAATGTTGCCTTATTCATGTAAATGCATTAATGAGATAAGAAAACGCAAAGTATACAAAAGTATTTCCTTAATAGTATTTTTTTTTTCAAATTACATGCAACAATGGTCAGCATTCAGTTTGGCAAAATTTTGACTTCCATTTTTCTCTCTCTCCCTCCTACCCTTCCTCGCTTCCTGAGACAGTAAGTGATCTCCTGTATAATCATGATAAACATATTTCCACATTTATTAAAAAGTAATTTTAATGGTAATGGAACCCTAAAAACTTGAAAAGGGAATGAATTATAAATAGTGGGAACTTACTGTGAGTTGCAGATGAGACAAAGGCTGGTATATAAAGGGAACAATTTTCAGGCTACTTTGAACAGAAAAGAAAGTTCATGATGAGCAGCACAAGTCTGTTTCTTTACAATATTTTTAAAATAATCATTGCAAATACTTTTATCTTCTTTTTGCAGGGAAATGGAAGCTGACACTTAGAGTAGCTTAGTGATTTACTTTCAAACACCCCATCAAAAAGTGGTGGAACAACCCCAACTGAATCCTGGAAACTTCAGAGTATGCTTTTGTTCCTTGATTATGCAAAGCATTCTACTGTAACATGCTGCTTATTTAGTTTTAATACAACGGTCCTAAAATGGTATGTATTAGCAAAAGTTTGCCAGTTTTCATATTGATACAAAAGTATTTTATTTCCCGCATCATATTATTGGCTACTTTGAGAACAAATGTACTTTCTTTTGTTTGTTGAGCTTAATTTTCATGTTTTTTTTTTATTAATAAAACAGACTCCATTTTTAATGTATCGTGAAAAGAATGCTGAATTCAAAGTATAGTGTTAATATTTAAAATTTTCTTTTGGAGAACGATTTGTGTATATTCTCAATGATACATTTTGGAATTTGTATAATAACATTAGCAGAATGCATGGAAAGAATTATTCGTCTTTCCTTTAGCACTGAAACACTAATGAACTTTTTACCACCATCTTGGAAAACATACATCAACCAAGCAATACATGGCATTCTGAGACACAATTGGAAGAGAATGCCAAATTTAAATTGTATTTGATTATTTACTCCTCATTTGGATTATTGTATGTTGTAATTAAATGCTTGTTCTTTTCTTACTCATTTTAATAATATTTGAATTTATTTACATCTAAATATGCATACAAAGGTGTATGTATTGATGGCTTTATTCATGTTTTTGCATTCGTGTATGTATTGTGTGTACATATGTGTATGTAGGTAGGTATGTATATATGATATATTTAAGTATGCAGAAGTATTTGGACTCATTTCTCCACTGTTTATTTTTTTAAACAAAGGCATTCTCAATGGAAGTGAAAAAAAGAAAATCAAAATCCTTAAGTTTTTGTGTTGTTTGGGGAAGGCTTTCCCATCATGAGATGTTTTTGCTGTTAGAAACTTTGATAAATGCATTGTAACCATAGAGATGATTTCTGTTACAGCAAGAGTAGCTAAAATTGATTAAATTAATGTGTTTGGTACGATTTCTTCATAACATGCATCATTTTAATTTATTACTCCACAGTCCAGTTTAAATTACTAATATCAACAGTGATGGAAGAAAATGAATATTTAATAAAACACCCTTTGTGCCATAGTAGGAAATCAATATACTCGGATGGGATATAATATATGATAAACTTTTAAGGCTACTTTGATGTTCTGGATACCCTGAGGGTTAAAGAACTTATAAATAAAGGATTGAAGAAAGTGAAACAATTCAACAAGGTACAAAACCCATCTAATTCTGAAAATATAATGTATTCATATACTGAGATTTATTCCTCTGTTTAACTTTGGTGAAAAGAAATCAGTTTTGGTGTCATGTACAGTCTTGGCACTGAAAAAAATTATCATCGATAAACTAATTTGTTATATTAATATCGTCCATGAGACAAGAGAATTATTAGTGCATAAAGGTTAATTGACATTATCTTTCTTATTCTGCGTGGCTCAGAAGGCACTGACGTTGTTTAAATAGATATATTTTTCAGAAATCAATTTATTGAAGCTCAAATTCTTAATTAGGGCCAATATTGTAGCTATCAAGTTAATTTTCAGGTATAATAAATAAAAGTGTAACAGGGATAGGTCACAAGCACGTTGTCATTTGGCTATTCAGAACATAATAATTCCAATATTAGCAGTGAAAATTTCAAAGGAGACAGTCAAAAGAATGGAAAGAGAACAAACTTCACAATTACACAATTTATTTTTTAATTACCATCAAACAAATACATGCACACATATGTATATATGTGTGCAAATTTATGTCTATAACATACAGCTATCAGTACATAATATTACTTTTAAGGCACTGCAGAAGGAATACTGAATTCAAGATACAGTATTAATATTAAAATGTCAAGTTGGAAATAATTTCAGTCTTTTTGTTCTTTGTCTTTTGGTTTGTTTGCCTTTTAGTCATGTATAATATCATGACTTTGTTGAGGTTTTCTTGAAGTAGTTTGTGATTTATTTCTCCAATTTGTTTTACAGATGAGGAAACTAAGGCAAATAGCATTAAGTTAATGCCCAGGGTCAAACAGTTAGTAAGTGTCTGAAGCCAAATGCATCTTCCTGTCTCAAGTCCCAGTACTTAATCCACTGTGTTGCCTAGCTGCCCCATCTGGAGATACAATTAACTAACTAAATATATATGCATACAGACACACACATATATACATGTATGCACATGTATATATGCATATGTATGCATGTAAATATATACACGCATATGTATATGTACACATATATACATATATGCAAGTGCATAAATGTATGTAAGTGTGTTTGCATATATACATATGTGTGTATATACACACACATATGTATCTTTCCATAGATAGATAATTTCTTTTAAATACCCAAAGAATTCAATCATGGCAAGCTGTGCATTGCATTTACCACACAATCAATATTTAATGTGACGTCTACTGAGCCTCCTTTCTAACAAATGGAAGCAAAATATTGTGGATATGTTTCTGTCATATTCTGTGTCTTAATTTTCACTTTCTGAAGAAAATTTTAATGCACTTTATTAGCTAGCCAGCAATGATTTTACTCTACCTTCTTTAACACTATTTTTAAATTTAAAATTGTATCTTTATTTCTCCTGCAGCATTATGAATTCATGGAAAGAAATCTGGGCTCAGGATCTGGCAATACAGAGCACATGTCATGATGTAATTAAATGATGGCCAACACAACTGATTAATATGTTGGGTATTTCACTGCAAATTATAAAGTACAAAACCAATTTCTTTTTCTCTCTATGATACAATCAATAGCTTAATGGGACTCCTAACTGAGCTAACTAGTAATCCACTTTGTCAGGGATAGATGGTAGAAAAGCATGTTAAAATACAGGTGTAATAGCCAGGTGTCACAGATACAGGGCCAAAGTAAGAAAAGAGATCTATCCAACGGGAAATATGAAGAAGACTAGAAAGAGATGACCTTTCAACACCACCAACTAATATTACCTAATCATAATCAGTGTCTCATTTCCAGATTCCACAAACCTTGAAAATGTTCACATCACAATCTCAAAGGAAAGAGGAATAACATATTATGAATGAAGGGCGTTCACTGGTTTTTGATGTATTAGTTATGGAGTATTTCATCCATTTACCAATTCTCATAATTCCTGGAACCTTCCCTCACTAATCACCATGTATTTAACTACTTTGCAAGAACAAAGTAAGGACATTCTAGCCAGGATAATAATTCAGGGAATTATTTGTGGTTCAAAACCACTATGGTACACATAAAACTTGGTATTAACCTTGAAATGTGAGCCAATTCAGCTATGGTGATATCATTTATTCTTCTAGCCACCCAGTAAAAGTGATGCAGTTCATACTAAAATCTTGTGAAATGCAAAGGGAGGCAAAATGATAGGGGTTGGCCCTAATATTTACTGCTGTGATGATTGGTTTAACACAGCAGTTTGTTATTCCGTGTTGTGGTATGAAAGTTAGTCAGATAACAATCATTTATTAAGCATATTCTCTATGGTAAGCACTGTAGTATTAGGGATAAAAAGAGAAAGTATGAAATAGTCTCTCCAATCAAAGTGAATATAATAAAGCAAGTACATTTAGAAATATATACAAAAATAAATTCAAAGTATTTAGCTAATTACGAGGTACTTAGAGAAGGATTATACTCAAAGTTATTGAGAACACGTTTCATTCAGAAGATGGTACTTTGCATGAGTCTTGAAGGACATAATAATGCCTTAGACCAATGCCTGACATTGTACACAAGAATAAAGTCCAAATGATTATACGATTGAGTTATAATGACTGACATTATAAACAAACTAGGGTAGCAAGGAATAGTGTATTTGTCAGATTTGTGGAAAATGGAGAAATTTAAGACCAAACACGAGATAGAGAACATAATGAATTGCAAAAATGATAAATTTGGTTACTTTAAATAAAAGTTGTTTTTTTTTTTTTCCCAAACACACCCAATAAAACCAAGATTAGGAGGGAAGCAGAAAACTGGGAAAGAATTTTTGCAACTAGTGTCTGTGATAAGGGCCTCATTTATAAAATATATAGAGAACTGAGTTAAATGAACAAGAGTACAAGTCATCCTCCAACTGATAAATAGTCAAAGGATATGACCAGACAATTTTCCTGGGGAAGAAGTTAAAGTTGTCTATAGTCATATGAAAATACGCTCTAAATCACAATTGATGAGGGAGATGCATATCAAAAGAACTCTGAGGTACCACATGACACCCATCAGATTGGTTAACACGACAAATCAGGAGAAGATGTGGGAGATTTGGAAGATTAATTCATTGTTGGTGGAGCTGTTAGTTGATCCAACCATTCTGGAAAGAAACTTGGAACTATCCCTACAGGGCTACAAAATGTGCATACCCTTTGAACAAGCAATATCACTTCTAGGACTGTATCCCAAAGAAATCATAAAAATGGGAAAAGGTCCTACATGTACCAAAATATGTATAGAAGCTCTCTGTGTTGGCAAAAAAAAACATGGAAATCAAGGAGATGTCCATCAGTTGGGGAATGGTTGAACAAGCTGTGGTGTATGAATGTAACAGAACACTTTTGTGCTATAAGAAATGATGATTGGGAAGACTTCAGAGAGGCCTGGAAAGACTTCTATGAACTGATGCTGAATGAAAGGAGCAGAACCAGGAGAACTATTTACACGGCAACCAGAGTGTGAGAGGAACTTTTCTGGTAGACTTAGTCCTTCACAGCAATTCAAGGACCTAAAAAATTCCCAATGCACTCTTGAAGCAAAATGCTGTCCAGAGAAAGTATTATGGAATTGGATCTCAGAATGAAGCAGACCATTTTCTGTTATGTTTTGTTTTGTTGTATAGATTCTCTTATTCATTTTGATTCTTCTGTGCAACATGACTAAGGTGAAAAATGTATTTAACAGGAATGCATTGTAGAACCTATATAAGATTGCACACTCTCTCGAGAGCAAGGGGAAAGGGAGAGGAAGGAGAGGGAGGGAGGGGAAAAATCTAAGATGTATGGAAGTGATTGTAGAAAACTGAAAAGAAATAAAATGATTTTAAAAAGAAATAATTGTGCTTTAAACTAGAGGTGAGGAAGAAGAGTTTTTCAAACTTTTGGCATAGCTACAACAAAGATATAGAATTAAGACATAGAATATTATTTGTTTGAGGGACAAAATGTTAGTTTGCTTAAACTATAGTTTACAGGAAGGAGAGTAAAACTAATGAGGCTAGAAAAATAGACTGGGTTTGTGTTGTAAAGAAATGTAAATGTCAGAGAGAGGCGTTCATATTTTATTCTTAAATCCCTAAAGAGGCACTAGAATTTGGTGTTTCAAGAAGACAAATGGTTATATCTAGGCTTAAGAAAAATCACCTTAGCAACGCGTCAGAAAAAGGATTTCAATAGGGAAAGTCTGGTGGGAAAAAAAAAAACTCATTATAAGGAGAAATACATTTAATAGCATCAGAAAATCAATACAATTCTCAAGGTAAATGCTACATTAGGCATTATAAAAATTATTAAGATGGATGAACTATGAGTATGCAAGAAAAGTGGATTAAAGTTATTAATAATTTGGAATGCCAAGCATTCCACATGGGATAATTCAAAATAGCTGATATCAAACAAAATTCAAGAATGAATATATTCTTTCAATTTGTTTGATCAAACATATAAAAATATGTAAGAACTGCACAAACAAGAGTATTTCTATATTCTCCATATGGGGAAAATAAAGGAAATGAGAATATAGAAGTTAAATACTATCATGATACAAACAGCTTGGAAAAAAAAAAAAGAAAAGACCAGCAGGAAAAGAAATTGACAACAGAAAATCACAGCAGTGTTATATCTTTATGCATATTACATAATGACAGCAACTGGACAGAGAGACAGAAGTAACATGAAAGAATGCAATTCAGAATAAATAGTTATATAACAATTTTTAAAATTTTCTTTCTTTTTAGTTTGAGACACTTCCTTTTATAAGATTTCCATTTCTAATTTTTTCTCTCCTACCTTACTTCCTTCACCACAAGAGGACCTCTAATCTCATATAGGTTACATATGTACAATCATATTGAACATATTTCCACATTAGTAACATTGGAAAGGAAAAATCAAAGCAAAGGGGGGAAACATAAGGAGGACAAAAAAGAGAGAAAATAGTATGCTTCCATATGTATTTAGACTTCATTACTCTTTCTTTAGATGTGTATAACATTTGCCATCATGAGTCTTTTGGAACTGTCTTAGATCATTGGATTAATGAGAGGAGCTAAGTGTATCAAAGTTTGTCATCCCTCAGTGTTGCTGTTACTGTATACAATTTTCTGGTTCTGCTTACTTCATTCAGAATCAGTTCTTAAGAGTCTTTGTGGGCTTGTTTTTGTTTTTGTTTTTGTTTTGTTTTGTTTCTGAAATCTGCCTGATCACCATTTCTTATGGAGCAATAGTATTCCATTATGTTCATATATCACAGTTTGTTCAGCCATTCCCCAATTGATGGGTGTCTCCTCAATTTCGGATTCCTTGCCAGCTTTAAAAGAGCTACTAGAAATATTTTTGTACATGTGGGTCCTATTCTCATTTTTTTATCTCTTCGGGATACCAATTTGTAAGTGATATTGCTGGATCAAAGATTCTGCACAATATTAGAGCCCTTTGGGCATAGCACCAAATAGTTTTCCAGTGTTCCAGTTTTCTAAGATCTTCAGCATTTATCATTTTCCTATTGTCATGTTAGCCAATGTGATAGGTGTGAAGTGGTACGTGAGAGTTGTTTTATTTTTCATTTCTGTAACCAATAGTCCTTCAGAAAAATTTTAATATGAATATAAATAGTTTTAATTTCTTCATCGGAACACTGCCTGTTCATATCCTTTGACCAATTACCCATTGAGGAATGCCGTGTATTCTTATAAATTTGACTCAATTCTCTATATATTTTAGAAATGAAGTCTTTATCAGAGACACTGGCTGTAAAATTTCTTTTCCAGTTTTCAGCTTCTCTTCTAATCTTAGTTGTTTTGGCTTGTGCAAATCAAAATCATCTGTTTCCCATTTTATTATGTTGTCAATCTCTTGTTTAGTCATATATTCTTCCATTCTCTATTCCCCATAGATCTGAGAGATAAACTATTAATTGCTCTCTTAATTTTCTTATAGTTTCACCCATCACATCTAAACTGTGTACTTATTTTTACCTTATCTTAGTATACAGTCAAAGATGTGCTCCATGACTGCTTTCTGCCATATTGTTTTCCAGTTTTCCCAGCAGTAAAAACTTCTGTCAAAAAATGAGTTTTTAGCCCAAATGCTGTAGTCACTGTATTTATTGAACAGGAGATTACTATAGTCATTGACTACTGTGTCTTCTGAACCTAATGTATTCCAATGAGACACCACTCTATCTCTGGGCCAATACCAAGTAGTTTTGATGATTGCTGCTTTATAATACAGTTTTGTGTCTAATATAACAAGGACAACGTTCTTTGAATTTCATTTCATCAATTTCGCTGATTTTCTAGACTTTTTGTTCTTCCATATGAATTTAATTATTTTTTCTAACTATAAAATACTTTTAGTACATTGATTGGTAGGACAGTAAATACATAAATTAACTTAGGTAGCAAAGTCATTAAAAATAAAAATATCAGGTCAGGATGAGCAACATATATTTTAAAAAATATATAGATGTGACTTTATTTGTGTTAAAGGTGTTCTATAATTTCGTTCATATTCTTAATTGATTTGTCTTGGCAGGTTGACTCCCAAACATTTTATAATGTATACCATTACTTAAATTTCTCTGTACATTTCTTTTTACTGGTCTTTGTTAGTAATATGTAAAAATGTTGATGAGGTATGTGGCCTTATTTTATATCTTTCAATTTTGCTGAAGTTGTATAAATAATTTCTTAATACCTTCAGTCAATCAAAAGCAAAAATCAAAATATTGTGGTGAAAAATCTAACGGATAAATGGTAATAGGGTACTCCAAAACTATTCTCAGGTGAAGAACTTCAAACTACTAACAACCTCAAGAGTTTTCCAAATCATTAATATTAAGACGAATGCATGTGAAAATAGAAATGATATTTTATCCACACAGAACAAGAGTTTTACAAACAAGGGAAATAACAGTTGCTTAATAAATGCTTTTATACTGGAAAAAAAATACCATAAATGGGAAACAATATCAAAAGATGATAGTCAATTCTAGAAGAGATGTGGAAAGTTAGGGACACTAACACATTTTTGATGAATTAGTATAACTTTGCTGGAAAGTAATTTTGTAAACATATCGTCAAAAATGGCTACTACCATTGACCCAAGCATTTCACTGCTCAGTCTATACTACAGTGAAGCCACCGATACATCCACACCCTGCCAAAATAAAGAAAGAATTATTGCAAAATTGCAAATAAAACTTTTATTTTATTTTTTGAGGTGAAGAAATCAAGAGGAATGAAATATTAAATATAATTCCAAATTATTTTGATTTTTATCAATTTGCTAATTTTCTCTCTTATTTTTCCTCTGCATTTTTTCATTAAGAAGGAAAACTTTGTTATAATGAATGCTGGAGAGAAAGGGGACAGAAAAGAAAGAGCATGAGGGAGAGAGACACAAACACAGGAGAAAAATGGATGGAGACAGAAAAGTGTGTGTGCATTTCTCTGAGAAAAACAGAGAGACACAGATAGAGAAAGAAAAAGAGAAAGAAAGAAAGTGTTAGAAGTAGAGAGAGAAGGGGGTAGATATAGGTGACGAAACCAAATTATATCAATAAAAATCTATTTTTTAAAGTTATGATGCTTCATGGAGTCAAACTACTATAAAGAACAATATCTGAACAAAAACATCTTTATGTGTCAAATCTAAAACTGACAAAATACAAGAAAGTTGATATATAAATACAAATACAAATGCATATTTAATCTGTTCCTGTTTGTCACTATCTCTCTGCCTTTCTTTTTCTCTCTCTTTTTTTCCCTTTCCTCTTTTTCCGTCTCTGTCTCTATTCATCGGTCTCTCTTTTTCTCTCTCTGACCCTTCCTCTCCCTTTCTCTCCCTTCTCCCTTCAGGATATTAAACAGATTTCTTTCCAATGCATATCCCATTGTTTTAACAAAACATCTCAACAGTAGCTCTCTATTCATAGTGCATGAATTATAAAAACGCTGCTATTGTGATTATTGTCTGTGTCACTGATATCACATACCATTCCTTACATAATGAAAGATGGCAAATTGCCAGTTGCATGACCTGTGAAATAAAATATGAGTTACCATCTCATTTCCTGTCAGACTCTTGAATAGTAGGATATATAGACTGTCATTTAAAGAAAGGGGCTTATGGAACTGCTCTTTAGTTGATTGACATCTCCCTATTTGAAAAATCTCATCTTGAATTTGAACATTTGGTTGCATGTATTCATTCATTCATTCATTTATCGATCTGTTAATTTTGTTAATTTTAAATGCTCGAGTACTAAATGTAAACCTTATGGAGAAATAGAAAGCCACACAGAGAAGCATCATTATAGTACACATTTAATTTGACCCAGTTACTGAACTATATCGCATAATTGATATATGTCTATTAATGTAAAGTTGTACAATGAGTTGATTACAAGGCAGAAGGTTGAAAAACAAAGATAATTCTTAGTTTTTCATGTGTAAGGAAAGGGAGATCTTTCTTTATGAATTAGAAGGGAAAGAATAGGCTTATTTTCTAAACTTTATCACTATTGATTATTGGCAAGATTTCTTTGAAAATATTCTTTTAGTGTTTGCCTATATGAAAGTCAGGACCTCAAACTTAAACCTTGAAAAGGGAGGAGTGATGTGAAATTTTCAACAGGAAAAAATAAAGAAGGAAGCTGAAAGTTGAAATAAAATCAGTTGACCTTCAAGAGGTTGAGTGTTACTGAAATTAAAGCAAAATGTCTTCACAATATTATTAGCCCAACAATATATTTTCCCTCCTTTCCTCAAAAATTAAAACAAATGAATGAATGAACACTTATTTTGTAAAATTCATAATCCTAAGGGGAAATAATATTTATTTAAAAAGGATTGTTAAACTTTTGGCATTTTTTTTTGTAAATGGGGTAATATCAATTTAGCATAATATAAAAATAACACTTTAAGTTACTTTGAACTCTCAAAATTAATTTGTTCTTTTTCCAGCTTTTTCAGCTGGATGCCCAATTCATTGATCTCCTCTTTCTCTGTTCTATTCATGTTGGTGTTCAATGATACGAAACTTCCCCAAAAACTACGTTTGCAGGATCTCATAAGTATTAGTAAGTTGTCTCATTATTGCCATTCTCTTGAATGAAGTTATTAATTGTTTCTATGATTTATTGTTTAACCCAATCATTCTTTAGGATTAGATTGTTTAGTTTCCATTTAGTTTTTGGTTTTTATTTCCATGGTTTTTAATTACGTATTATTTTTATTACATTATGATATGAGAAGGATGCATTGACTATCTCTACCTTTCTGCACTGAATTGTGAGGTTTACATGCCCTAGCACATGGTCAATTTTTGTATACGTGCCATGTACCACGGGGAAAAGGGTATATTTCTTTCTATCCTCATTCGTTTTCTCCAGAGATCTATCATATCTACCTTATCCAGAGTTCTGTTCACTTTCTTCACTTCTTTCTTGTTTATTTTGAGGTTAGATTTATCAAGTTCATAAAGGGGGAGTTTAGGATCCCCCACTAATATAATTTTCATGTCTATTTCTTCCTGTAACTCCCTTAACTTCTCCTCTAAGAATGTGGAAGGTATATCACTTGGTTCATGTGTTTTTAGTAATGATATGGCTTCATTGTATATGCTGCCTTTCAGCAGGTCATCGTTTCCTTCCTTTTCTATTTTGATTAGAACAATTTATGTTTTTGCTTTGTCTGAGATTAGAATTGATATCCCTGCTATGGTATTTCCTTTTCTGGTTTGCTTCCTGCTCAAGATGATTGCTTTTTTCAAGTGGCTCTCTGCTTCTGAGTGTCAGGGGGTTCTGTTTCATGGTTCTTGTTCTTAGAACTTGAGGCTTTATGTATTGTGTCTTCTGGCTCTTTCAGCTGGAAGCTAGAATGCTACAGCTTACCAGGTGCTGAGCTGGTTGGTATGCCAAAGCAGAAGCCAGGTGAAGTATTTCTGAATTTCCCCAGAGTTATCCTGGAGCTTGCTGTGTGAGGTATGGGGAAGGGGTGGTTGAGTTGCAGGATGTCTCCTGTCCTGAGCTACAGCACAGGCAGGCTCAGTATTTGGTGAACTCCCATCAGCACTAGTGTTATCATGATGTCCTTAGCTGTGACAAGGTGCTTCTGGGGTTCTGGTGTTGGCACTTATGAACTCCCCACTCTGGGGGACTCAGGATCTCCATGAGGTGCAACTATCTGACACAGTACCAGTACTGCACTGGTCCGCTTCAGCCACAGCAAGAGGAATCCCCTCCACCTTGACAATTTTCCTGACCTCCCAAGATAACCCAGTTTACCCCTTGACTGATCCCCCTATTCCAGGATTTTTCCTGTGAAAATATTCTCTGAGTTTTTTCAAGGTCAACAAGGGGAGAGAGAAAAGCACTTATGTATCATTCCACCTTCTTCGCTCCCAGAAGTTCAGTTAGGTGACTTATAGACTTTTAATCTGTGGGCTAATAACCTCAGAAGTGGCTGTTGCTGTTACCTGAAGTTCTGTGCTTCTCTATCACTCACTTCCACTGGACTCCTGTTCTGGGTTGATGTGTTTGAGAGTCAGCTCCACTCCTTCTCCTTTAAACCACCTCGTACTTCCTGCTCACCTTTGTTGTGGTGGGACTGGGCTGGAACAGTCTGACTGCTCTGAGCTCTTCCAGTTCTGTGCAGCAGATTTTTCCTATTCACCTTCCAGGCTGGCTTGGTCTCGAAATCTGTCTCTTCATGGATTCTGCCCCTCTAAAATTTGTTCAGATTGTCTTTTAGAGATATCTGAAGTACTTTTTCTTAGAGTTTAGGTGAGTAGATGCTCTCAGTCTACCATCTTGGCTTCCCCTGATAACAAATATGACACTTGATTGAATTTGAAAATAATTGCTTCTGAAGGAATACGGGAAAATAAGTATAACCAAAACAATAATAATAATAATAATAATAATAATAATAAATATATGTTTATAATTTATGAATATATTTGCCTATATCAATATACAAATCCTGTATTTTATATTATCTACTTACTATACCGTAGTTTTTAAATTTAAATTGTGTTGCTGCTGTTATTCTGTTGCTAAAGTCTCGAATTATTTCCACACTGTTCTTCTATTCTTATCACGCATATTCCTTTTCCACTGCTAAGCTTCTAATTCTAGGGAATATTTCTACCTACTGGTGTTAGCTGATAATGATTAAATCCAGAGTTGTATACATTTAAATGGGACTACTTAAAGACTGAAAATGACATTGTATATAATAGGGATAAGGTAATAGAATTAATTTTTGTTTCCTTTGAAATTCTACCTCTGTTTATTTTTTGCTACAATACTAATTTATGTTAAGGCTCTTTCTAAAAGTCCCTTCTATACCCAAATTCATTTATGAAAAAAATACATGTGTGTGTATATATATAAATGTGCATTTGTATGGAAAATAATATTTGTGTATACATACATATTCACCCACTCTATACATATATGTATATATATATATGTATATTCATACATACGTATATATACACACATATACCTATAAATAACTCACCTATTCTCTTTAGAGGCTTTCATCATAAACTTCATATAAAAGTGGACTCTTCCAGTAATTTAAAAAGTCCTTCAGATCACAAATTTGCATGAGACAGAACAACTCTGCCATCTAAACAATCACACATTAGAATAACGTATTCATTACATTTAAAGATCACAGATTGTTGTAATGTTTTTAGAACAGAAAGATCTTCCCCACCTATTATTAATAAGCTTACCTTTGATCACATGGAGCCTGGGTCACATGGAGCTCAGACTGGAAGGGGTTTGCCCAAGGAGAGAGAGAGAGAGAGAGAGAGAGAAACAAGTACTTGAGAGTGAGAGCAGGCAAAGCAGAGAGAGAAAAGCAAGTGAAGGACAGTAATTTAACCAAGGAGCAGAGAGAGACACAAGCTGGGGTGGGCAGAGCTTGGAATTTGTCTAGGGGAGTTGTTTTTGTGGGGAGGCCTAATAGAAAGGTTGAAGATGTTGCTGCTCCCAAATCAGTGATAAGTACCCTGTTAAATTTTACATCCTAGTATTCTAATGATGGCCCAAAAATATTTTGTTTCCATCTTTAAAGAAGGGAGTTTATTATATTTTGTGAATTTACCCTGGAAATACTCATGCATATTCATATCGACTGCTATGGATATCACATTGGTGTTACGTTTGTGAGTTCAGAGAATCTATTTTTGTTTGTTTGTTTATTTATTTATTTTTATTTTGCAACATTCATTTCCACAAAATTTTGAGTTCTAAATTTTCTTCCCTTCTCTCCCTTCCCCTACCCCAAAACGCTGTGCATTCTGATTATCCCTTCCCCCAATCTGTACTCCTTTCTATCACACCTCTCCCTTCCCTTGTCCCCATCTTTTCTCGTCTTGTAGGGTAAGATAGATTTCTGTACCCCATCACCTGTATTTATTATTTACCAGTCATATTCAAAAACAATTCTCAACATTCATTCCTAAAACTTTGAGTTACAACTTCCCTCCCCTCGTCCCTCCCTACCCATTTCCACTGAGAAGGAAAACAATTGAATATAGGCTATATATGTGGAGTTTTGCAAAAGAGTTCCATAGTAGTCATATTATGTAAGATTAACTTTATTTCCCTCCTTCCTATTCTGACTCCCATTTATTCTGTTCTCCTTTGATCTTGTCCTTCCCCAAAAGTGTTTCCTTTAATTACTCCTTCCCATTTGCCCCACCTTCTATCCTCTCCCTGAACCCACTCATCCCTTTCTCCCCTACTTTCCTGTAGTGTAAGATAGATTTTCATATCAAATTGAGCGTGCATGTTATTCCCTCCTTAAGCCTAATATGATAAGAGTAAGCTTCACTGTTTCCCTCTCACCTACCTCCAGTCCCCTCCATTGAAAAAGCTTTTCTTTGGCTCCCTTATGAGAGATAATTTGCCTAATTCCATTTCTCCCTTTCTCCTCCCAGTATATTCCTCTCTCATCCCTTAGTTTTACTTTTTACATATCACCCCTTTCTATTTAACGCACCCTGTGCCCTCTGTCTATACATATGTGTGCATGTATGTGTGTGTGCCTGTGTGTGTGTAATCTCTCCAAATAATCAAATACTGAGAAAAGTTTCAAGAGTTACAAATATATCTTTCTATGTAGGAATGTAAACAGTTCAACTTTAGTAAGTTCCTCATGATTTCTGTTTCCTGTTTACCTTTTCATGGTTCTCTTGATTCTTTTGTTTCAACGTCAAGTTTTCTATTCAGTTCGTCTT
Source organism: Notamacropus eugenii (assembly GCF_028372415.1). Taxonomy (NCBI): domain Eukaryota; kingdom Metazoa; phylum Chordata; class Mammalia; order Diprotodontia; family Macropodidae; genus Notamacropus; species Notamacropus eugenii. The sequence goes on from NC_092875.1 coordinate 386,087,791, forward strand.
TTCATCATGAATACTTGAAAGCCCTCTATTTCACTGAATGACCATTTTTCTCCCTGAAATATTACACTCAATGTTGCTACATAGGTGTTCTTGGTTTTAATCCTAATTCCTTTGACTTCTGCAATATCATATTCCTCGTCCTTTGATCCCTTAATGCAGAAGCTGATAGATCTTGTGTTATCATGGTTGTATTTCAAAATAGTCGAATTGTTTCTTTTTCGTGGCTTGCATCACTTTCTCTTTGAACTAGAAACTAAGGAACTTGACTGCAATATTCCTAAGAGTTTCTCTTTTCGAATGTATTTCAGTGGGGGATCAGTGGATTCTTTCAATATTTATTTTATCTTCTGGTTCCAGAATATCAGAGCAGTTTTCCTTGATAATTACATGAAATATAATTTCTAAGTTATTTTTCTGATCATGGATTTCAGGTAGTTCCAAAATTTTTAAATTGTCTCTCCTGGATTTGTGTTCCACATTGGTTCTTTATGCAATGAAATAGTTCACATCATCTTCTATTTTTTGATTCTTTTGTTTTTGTTTTGTAATTTCTTGGTTTCTTATAAAGTCATTAGCTTCCATCTTCTCTATTCTAATTTTTAAATACCTGTTTCCTTCAGTGAGATTTTGAATCTCATTTTCCATTTGGGTAATTCTGTCATTAAAACTATTCTCCTCAGTGACTTTTTGGGTCTCTTTTGTCCATTGATATAGGCTATTTTTCAAGGTATTATTTTCTTCAGCAGTTTTGTGGTCTCCTTTAGCAAGCTGTTGACTCGCTTTTCATGAGTTTCTTGCATTGCTCTCATTTTTCTTCTCAGTTTTTCCTCCACTGCTCTTACTTAATTTTCAGAATTATTTTGAGCTCTTCCATGATCTGAGCCCATTGCATATTTATTTTGGAATTTTTGGAAGTAGAAGCCTTGGCTTTTAGATCTTCTTCAGATGGCATGCATTGTTCATCCTTTTCCTGAAAGGATGGAAGAATATACCTGTTCACCAAGTAAGTAACCATAAACAGTCTCAATTTTTTTCCCCTTTTATGGCATTTTCCCAGCTGGATATTTGACTTTTAAGTCGTTTGTCAAGGGGAGATTATACTCTGGGGACCTGTAAATTCTCAGTTACTTAGTGGTAGCACAATCAAGGGACAGGAGTTACTTTTCTCCTGGACTGCACTCTGCTCTGAGAGCAACTGCAAGCTCTCTTTTCTGCCCAGGATCTGTAAGTTGAATTCCCTCTCCCGAGCCTCCACCAGCTCCACCATGCCAGCCAGTGCTTCTCCTCACAGTTGGGCTGCCACTCAGGGCTGAGATCCAGATCAGCAGCTAAATTTCCCCAAGGTCTTTAGGCCAGGGTTCCAACAACACAAACTGCCACTGCCTGGGGCTGGGGCTAGACAGCTTCTTTTCCTTCTCACCCACGTGAAAGATCTTGCTCACTAATCTTTTAAGCTTTCTTTGGCGTTTGTGTGTTTATGAAACTGGGATTCTCAGCTGCTTCCTGGAATTTTGCGCCCCCAGGCTGCTGTCGTCCTGTCTCTCCTGAGCGTCCAAACCCGGGCTGCACTGTGTTCTATGCCTGGTGCAATATACCTTTCCTGTTGGCATTCCAGGCTTCCTTGGGCTGAAAATGTCTTTCACTCTGTCGTTTTGTGACTTCTACTGTGCTAGAATTTGTTCAGAGTCATTTTTTATACATATGCTATGGGCAGAAGCTTCTACAGGACAGTACTTTTACTCCACCATCTTGGCTCTATCCCTGAGTTCAGATATTCAAGTCAAAAGGCAAACTATGTGTCTTCTTATTTATTGTATACTCACTTTAGAGAGACAAACGTGACTGAATCAATATATCTGTAATGATTTATTTTTACCATTCACTTTTTCTGTTTTAATAGGTAGTATATATTCTTTATATATATAAAGGTATAAAATAATGATTATCTATAGTCCAAATCAATGGTACAATATATAGTCTTAAACATAATTTTCATGAAAGAAGCCTTATTCATTGAATGAATGAGGCAATATATGAATTAGGTTGTTGTTAATTTTGTTTTTGCTTCTGTTATCAGAGAGGACATCGAAAATTTTCTCCCACAAACTTTATTACCTCTCAATTCAACAGAAAAGCTCTTTACAATTTTCTAGACTTCTATTCAATTGACTGTTCAGAGCACAGTGCAGCCTCATGAGTTGAGTGGAAGGAATCTGTTGAAAAATCATCTTCTTATTCGTTATCTGTTTATGAGTATGTCACAATAAATTAATGAATCACAATTAAATAGGAGAATAAGTCTAAAATTTAAGCAAAAGAAAAAAAAAACAACACTACACCAAAAAGGTTTCCTAAGCCTTAATTTTAAAAAATCTCTTATGATAAAATATTTTCCCTCTAACTTACTAATACCCAGTCAGCATCACTTCTAACAAATACTTATTCTTAGATCATCTAAAATAGGATATTGAAGAGGAAAAAAACAGTATTACTGAACAATTTATCAAAATGTGTGGAAACCTGTGCAATGTACATAAAACAGTCTCCCATCTTCATAATCATAGGGTAGTGGAATGTTTTCATTAGCCTTATTCCAAATCATATTTATTCTTCAATTTTTTGCAACATTTTCTTTTAGTATTTGTGTTATTGTATGTCTGTGTCTTTCTTTTGATATTGTTGTAATCTTACAATGTTGTTTTTTGCCTCTACTTAACTCTCCATCTATTTAGAGAGATATTTTTATTTTTCTCTGTATACTGCACTTTCATTATTTCTTTTACTTCAGTAGTATTTTTGCATTCATATTTTGAATGCAATTTGTGTCATTCACTAACTGGCAGGCGTTGACTTTGTTTACAATTCTTTATGGTTATACAATGTGCTACTATAAATAGGTGTACATGGGGCAATTTCTTCTTTTCAATGATTTCCTTTGGATATAAACCTCCCAATGATACTTTAGGTCAAAGTGTATGAATATTTTAGCCATTTTAATTTTATAATAATTTCTATTCCTAATCTATTGTAAAATGATTGTTCTCATTGAGAACTCTTTCAATAATGAACACATATGCCTATGTACCGAGAATCTCTCCAGTACTGACTACTGCCATTTTGATCATATTTGACATTTTAGAATATGAGAGGGTAAAATAGGATTGCTTTGATTTGTATTTCTCTTATTAATCCTAAACTTTAGCATTCTGTCTATGTTTTTATTACTTTACAATTATGTTGAGAATTATTTGTTAACATTGTCTGGCCATTTACAATTTAACAAATGTTTTTGTTATTAGTCTTTTGTTACAGTCCATAAGTCATAAAAGACTCTTCTATCCTAACATCACTTGAATTTGAGTGACATATACACACATACAAGCGTTACTGTTGATGCTTTATTGGTTTATTTCCTGTTATGAATACCGAACAAAAGACCTTTAAAAGATTGGAAAGGTACCTTTTTGCACATGCAGAGCAACAGAGATTACCTCTCCACTAAAATGGACCTTCAAGAAAACCTTTGCATTTCTCGTTTCCAGGTTGGGACGTGTTTAGGGTTGTACTTACAATGACTGTTTTGGTGTATCTACAAGATTTTGTAATTAACCAGTATACTTCCTTGAATTTATGAAGATTATTTTTTGTTTTTCCTCTTTGGAAATGTAAGTAAAAATTCAAAATACTTGAAAAGCAGAGTGGTCTGGTGTTAAATTAACCTTAGGTATATGATAAAATTGCTAGCCATCAATGTATCATCTAAACATTTAGACAATTAACAGGCTACCATGTTTCTCAGCAGTATCATTATCCCTTTTTCAGTCGATTCCAGTTAATTAAAGTATGTTATTTTTTCTAGGGTGTAAGTCTGGTCTTAAACTGCAGAGCTGTTATATATAGTTCACATTTAGTTTTATAGTTTTCTCCATGACAGGTAGAGTTATATGTGAGATTTTGAATTAATTCCTCCAATAAACTTTTTCTGAATCAAATATATATATATATATATATATATATATATATATATATATATATATATATATATATATATATATATATATATATATATGTCACTTCGGCAGTACCTATACTGCCATTTGAATAATAGAAAATCTTAGTCTAGTTTCTATGAAATAATGATATGAAAATTTATGAAAACATTTCATAGTTTAATTAAAAGAGATCCTAACCATTGAAACTAAACATCACTTTCCCCCCCCACAGAAATGAAAGAATAGATCCATTCACTGGAGCCATCCAGCAAATTTATTCAAAGAACATTTGCAGGAGTTACAGAATACGTGCGCCAAAACTTTGTAATACCTTTAGAGACCTTGTACAAAAAAACACTGAAAATGCGGTAAGAATGGAGAAAAAAAATTAGAGTCAAAATACATTATGCCTGAAATCTGAGATAAAGGGAAGAGAAAGGAAAGGAAAAAAAAATTAAAAATCTTGGAACTTCAACTTGTGTTGATTAGACAATGACAAAGGGGTAAGAGTGGAGAGAGAGAAAGAGACAGAAAGATGAAGAAAGTTGAGGAAACCACATAGGTGAGAAATGACATCATTAACTTGCCCTCTAAATTACTACCACCAGGAATATATTAGAGCCTCTGTGGGAACAGAAAAATAGCTATACACGGAGACCAGTAGTGCCTACGCTAGTGAGCTACCACCTAGTGACATCTGATATTGGCTAGAAAATCAAAGTAAGAGGGATACATAGCACTGATTTCTTGACCAAAATATCAGAAAACTATTGTTTTAGGCCTGCTTATTAATTTTCACATGTCTTTTTCAACTAAAAGATTATGTTGTGTTCAATAAATATCCCATACGAGTTTTCAGAGCTACAGTCTTTCTCTGTGCCATGCTTCTGCATGGGTGCCTTTCTGTCCTTCATTTCTATTCCCTGTTTTTGGCTGTTGGTTCAAATCCCTTTTATCTTGTATGTTGCATTCTCCCATTAAAATTTTTCCTCCTGGATAGCAAGGACTCTCATACTTTATGCTGCAATTCAGTCTCCAGGACTTAGCAAAGTGCCTGGCACATAGTATGTCCTTAATAGATATTTTTGGCTTCTCTGTTGCCCGCCTATTAACTAGATTTTTTATAATCTGCTCCTGGCATCTACCATCTTTTCAAGGATTTGGAGTGTGAAACTATATGCTCAGTAAATGAATCTATGGCAGGACTTTAACTGTGTTTATAGAAGTAAGAGTTGGAAGATACTTTTGAGATGGTGCACCATTCTCATACTGCAGATGAAGAAACCAAGGCCGTAATAGTTGAAATGACTTGTTCGAGGTCACAAAGAATTAACTGATAGAGAAGGGATTTGAGCCCAACTTGTCTGACTTAGAATCTAATACTTATTCCACTGCATATAGCTCTTCAATATTCAATATTTGCAAATGACTAAAGTCTGGGAAAATAGTCCAAAATCAGAATTTAAAAACAAAGAAATAGAATTTATGGGATAAGAAGGCAGGGGCTACCTTTCTTCTACTTGAAAGATCATATAGTCTAAGAGAAGAAATTGGTGATGTATGTCAGGGATCACAGTGAGATAATGTTAATTCTTAATTCCTTTTGTGTACCCATACTATTTCTCTGTCTGTTGTGCCTCCAGCTTTGCACAAGTGTCATTTTTAAATCCTGTTCATTCTTTTTTACTTGTAGCTGACTTAATAAGGAAAGTAATGAATCGCTGATCACAAAATTCCAAGGCAGGATGAGAGAATGTTTACATAAAGCATTATGAAATGTATGGCTCCTTTCAAGAGCGGGAGAGAAAGAAAAAAAGAAACAAAAGGCTTTTCTCAGCAGATTTGTGGAACAACTAAATCATGATCTGCAAACATGACAATATTAACAGCAGTACTATCTATTATTCTTTGTTGATGTACAAATTCTCCCCCACTGTCTTGCCAGAATCTTCATAAGATAAAATATGTGTTACTTTTGACTCGGAAACTAGGTGATCTTCTGGCTAGGAGTCAATCAATTTCATCCTTCTGTCATATTTATTTCTGCTGAATTGATATAGATTTAATTTTCAGAATATAATTATGTAGTCAAAAGGTAGTACTGCAGATTTTAACTTGGGAAAAACCTCAGTGCTCATCCAAATCAACCACCTCTTTCCTTATATAAGGAATCTAAAAGTAAGAAAGAAGTGAGTTGACTAAAGTCATACAGAATTAAGGTGCAGAGCTCAGTTTTGAGACCACATTCTTATACCCTAATTCATGACTATGTCCAGCAGACTGATTTCTTAAATATTCCTAGCATGTACTAACTTCACATTTTATTAATGTTTGAGGTATGAAGAAAGAGATGAAAGAAACAGAAATATTAAATTGACTTCTTGTTGAAAATAAATTTTTTTACCGTTCATTCCTCAAATGATAAATCGTCAAAGACATAAACAGGTAGTGTTCAGATGAAGAAATTGAAGTTATCTATCACCATGTGAAAAAATTCTCTAAATCACTATTGATTAGCGAAATGAAAATTAAAACAACTCTGAGATACAATATTACATCTATCAGATTAGCTAACATGAAAAAATAGGAAAATAATAGATACTGGAAGTGTGTGAAAAGAAGAACACTAATGCATTGTTGGGGGAGTTGTGACCTGATGAAATCATTCTGGAGAACAAATTGAAATTATGCCCGAATGGCTATAATACTGTAAACACCCTTTAATCCAGTAATGCCACTTCCAGGTTTGTATCATAATAAGATCATAAAAAAGAAGAAAAAAACACATTTATTGATGGCAAAGGATTGGAGAATGAAGGAATATCTACCCATTGGGGAATGGCTGAACAAGTTGTGGTATATGAATGTAATGGAATTCTATTGTGGGCATAAGAAATGATGAGCAGGTGGATTTCAGGGAAAAAAAAAACTGGAAAGACTTACATGAACTGATGCTGAATGAAGTTAGTAGAATTAGGAGAACATTGTACACAATAACAGCAACATTGTGTAGTGACCAGGTTTGATTGACTTAGGTCTTATCAGTAACACGTGATTTAAGATAAACCCAAAAGACTTGTGAGGGAAAATGCTATCCATATGCAGAGAACTATGGAGTCTAAATGCAGACTGAAGAATACTCTTTTCTGTTTTTATGTGTTTTCCTTTTTTGCTTTTTTGTTATATTCTTTCCCAAAGTGACAAATGTGGAAATATTTTTAATATGATTGTAGATGCATAGTTTATATCAGATTGCATGCTTGATAGGGGAGTGAAGAGAGGAGAGGAAGAGGAAAAAATGAAATTCAGGTTCTTATAAAAGTGAATATTAAAAATTATCTTTGTATGTAATTTGAAAAAATAGTATGTGAAGAAAAAAGAAAATAAATTCTTTAGAACTGACAAAAATGTTTAGAGAAATATATTTCTTAATCATATATGAATTGAACTATAATAATGAGGTAAATGCATATATATAATTTATTATAAATGTATATGATATTTATATGTCTCTTTACTATTATATTTTAGTATTATGTTACAGTATCTGAACTTTTAAACTGACACTTGACTTCAGGGAAACTACTTCAAGTCCTTAATAATATGATTTTGCTGCTAATGAGAGTTTTTGTGGTTTTGGGAAAAGGGGGAAAATTATCTATTGAGTTCATCAGAGGAAAATACGAAGGGCAACTTAGAGTCCAAACTGTAAGCATGATATGTCCCACAGGTTAGTTGAATAACATAGAAGCAACATGGTATGGTAGAGAGACAATGTTGTATAACACAAAAATCATAATATAAAAGTCAAAAGTTATATTCGAACATTTCGAATCAATCATTGGAGAGATGTGACCTTAAGTATTATTTAAGTTCTCTTGGCCTCATTTGTCTTAATATTAACTGGGCCTTTATTCAACTTAATGTCAGAATTCAGTAACTTCTGAATCACGAACTTTCCTTAGTTTTTTTTTTTATTTGTAATATGTTTTTAATCACATCAAAATTCCCTTTTTTCCCTCACATCTCAACCTGCAGGACTGAAAATTAAAGAGAAACAGTCAAGTAAAACAAATTCCTACACTGTTAAAAAGAATTACAAAACATTTATGTGTGCACACACATGTATATTTTCCTTCCTCTCCTCTGTCCAGTTCAGAGGAGATATTAAGTTCACCTAGGTGTGTTAAGTTCACCTGACCCTTTCCAACTTTTTTAAAGAGACTTCAGCTTGAGAATCATGACTATGAGAGATCATTTTCTCTGACAACCTTTTCCCTCCATTCCCTGGTATATTCTTCATCTTTTCCATTTCTTCTCTTCTTTTCAGATAATAAAAAAATATGCAAAGCACTCCAGGTCTTCTGTTAAATTAGACTTCATCTACGACTCTGATGATAATAAAATTCAGAGAGAATATATGTATCATTTCTCCTTATTAGAAATTAAGTGTTTTATCCTTGTTTTGTCCTCCACCATTGCTTATTAAATTTTACCTTTATTTTATTTCTTTTAGTTCCTTGGTTTGAATTTCAAAGTTTTAGACAACTATTGTTTTTTGATGTTTTGTTTTTGTTTTTGTTTTTGTCTTTTTATCAGGAGTACTTGAAAGTCCTGTTTCAATAACCATTTGTTCCTCATAGAATTACACTCAATTTTTCCGGATAAGTTATTGTTAGCTAGAATATTTTATATACTTACTCCTCTGAAAATTTGCATTCCAAATACTCTGCACCTTCATTATACTGGCTCCCAAATCATGTTTGATTCATACTATGGATTCTTGATACAAATACTTTCCTTCTAGGTGTTTGCTGTAGTTTTTCTTTCAGTGGGAAGTTCTTGATTTTTCTAAAATGTTCCTGGGAGATTTTGTTTTATGGTTTCTTTCAGAGGATGGCTGGTGGTTTATTTCTATTTCTCTTTATTTCTGTGTATTGTCCTCTGGTTCTAAGAGATTTGAACATTTTCCTTATAATGTTTCTCATCACTTGCTATCTAGATGTGTTTACTAGTTTGTTTTAGACAATAGCCCTCATTATTCTAATCATTTATTTTTTTCTTTCTCTTTGCCCTATTTTCTGAGTAAATTGTTTTTGCTTTTATATACCTTCTGTTCTATTTTATTTTTTCTTGTTGTTTGTTTTAATATATCTTGTCCTCTCAAGTATTCTTTAGGTCTTATTATGACCATCCTCATTTTTAGGAAGTTTACTGGTTAACCCAGGATTTGCTACAAGCTATTAATTTATTTTTCAGTGCTTTATTCCACAGTAGTTTCTTTTCTAATTCCCTCTCTAATGATGTCATTACATTTTTAAAAATTAACTTTTTTTTGTAGCTCTTGCTTCATATATTCCAGAGTTAGTTTGAATTAGTCCTTTGAAATGGTCCCTGACCTTTTGTTTTGCTTTGAGATTTTCCTTGTAGATGTTATGGAACCATTCTTTTCTTCTGGATCTGTGTGGAAAATATTTGTCAGAATAATAGCTGTACAACATGAGATGCTATTGTTCTGAAATTCTTCCAAATTAATTTCTAAATTTAGACTTTATGTTAGGACCGATGTCTATTTTTTCTGGAGGGAAAATTTTCTGGTCTGCTCCTCATGTTTCTTTATTAGGGGTAATTATTACTGGTTTATTCTAGATTTTTGTGGAAACATTAGAGGGTGGAATTTCCAAGATTTCAGTGCTGACGAAGTGTTCTGATCCTGGGCAAAATCTGATCACTTACCTTCTGCTCTAAGTTTTTGAAACATCTGATCTAGTTTTGGGTCTAAATGACAGTAGACTTTCTGAATTTTGTTCATAAAAGCCATTTTAACTTCTGCTAGTTGAAAATGAAGAAATTATACAAAGTAGTGTTAACTTTTCTAAGAGTATTTTTCTTTGCTCTATGCTTTCTTGCTTTTATTATAATCATTTAAAATATTTATATTCAAAGAGCACATAAGTCATAATTAATATATTTGTTGGTTTCAACTTGAAGAATTCAAACTCAGTTTCTTATTTTTGTTTATTTCAACTGTCCCTTTGTCAGTTAATGGATGAAATAAAGGACAAATGTTTACTTGCTTGGTTTCTGAAAGAACACTAAAATATGCCTATTTTTGGAAATCCCAAAAGTTTGGTGAGTCATATTAGCTACTATGTTTAAGAAGGGTTTAAAATGATGATACTTTGCTTTGAAGTATTATCATACCAATCAGAGTAACTAACAAGGCCTCCCTAATTATTTTTCTGAAAGCAGAATAAAATTCTAAATGTTCTCTTCATTTTTCGTACTTTTTGGCTGATCAGTAACTTTATGCAATAGAAAGTCAAAAGTGCCATTTGTCTATGAGTGACATGTGAATAGTTGATGTTTGTAAGGAAAATAGATTGGTGTAATAGAAAGACAACTGGAAATCAGGAGACCCAACTTTTAGTTTTTCCTTTGCTGGTAATGGGTTGTTTAGTTTCCAACAAAATAGATAAACTTTTTATACCTCAGTTTTGTCGTCTTATCTTTTTTAGTTTTCATTTGGAAGAACATTTAGGGAGTTCCCTTCAGGAATTAATAGGAAAACAATTGTGGTAGAATTGCTATCCGCATTGCAAATATCAGTTGTATATCCCACCTATTGGCAATCCCTCCATTTAACTAGTATCAAATATGTTGCCATCCATTCCTGTTCACCATTAATACCTATTACTACTCCTCCATCTGTCACCTGTAGATACTATTCTACTTGGTACTTCCAAAACCTCAGTCACTAATCTTCAGAACAAGCAAGTGTATTTAGTTATTTTTATTTTATTTTACCTTCTCTAATGAATCAACCTTCTTATTAACTTCCTATCTCTTTCTCTTTCCTACTGTTAAAAGGGATACAATAAATCATCTGCCTAAAAACTATATATTTTACACATTTAATTTTTCCACCTTGCCTTCTTAATATAATTAAAATAATTTAAAATCACAATGAAATGTTATATTTTTGAAAGTCTGTGATCTGTATTATAAATGATCTCCAGAAATGTTAATTCAGTCCTAAAAGTAACTTAAGAAAGTTATTTTTCCTGAAAATGAGAATTGAGAGTAAATTAAACAGTTTAAAAATCTTTTCCTCATAGATGAAAGTTTCTTTTATAGTGCAAATACCTCTTAATTAAAAATCTACATTTGATAATCACATTACTGGGAAGTTGTTCTTACTAATAATAGCCTGAGGGTAAATAACAGTAATGGTAAAATGTACATCTTCTTGAGAAATTACAAAATGCCTTGTAAAGTAGTTCTGAACAAAAAGAAGGTGGCAATGCTTCTCATTTGTCCTTTAAATGGAAGTAGTATCTCACTTTCTTTATTCCTAAAAGTAGCTAGGTTGCATCAAACCAAACACACCCAAAAGGTGACCAATGACTCTTTGATTTCTTACTTCAAAGCTGCTGAAGGAAATTAGTCGAATCTGTTTATTCTACTTTTCTCTTGCCAATAAATAGGCACAATTGGAGATGTGTGTGTTCTGCAACCTCACTGATGGAAAAGAGTGAAATGTAGTAGTGTTAAAGACAACCAAAAAGAGCATGTCTTCTTAACACGCTGTCTTTTACTCCTTAGACTGTTTCAACTAGAGAAACTGATTTTTTTAAACTTTCCCTAACACTTTGAGGAACAGAGTCAAGGGCAAAAGCAAGAATCTGTGGACTTGGAGACAAAAGACAAGTTAAATAAGAATATGAGAAGTACCAGGAGTTTATCATAACTTAGCATATTTAGTGAGAATCTGTAAGCTTTTGAAATTCAATCTACCTAATATTCTCGAAGATTGAATATTGTAGAAAGCACCAATCTGTCTCCCTCCAACCTAAGGAAAATGAATTGACTTGTAGAAGAAATTTTCATCATACTTAAGAGAGAATGAAGGAGTCAGAAACAAAGAGGAATATATAAGAATATAACATTCTAAATATCTGAATATTTTGGACCCTAAAGACTGATTTTTGGGAGGATCTAGATTCCTTCATATTCTTAAAAATTATTGTGCACTTGAAATCTGTTTTGTTTTTGTGTGCTTTAATTATGAATATGTACTATATTAGAAATTGAAGCATCTTATTATGTTGAAAATAATTTTGATCTCGTGACATCTCTGATAAGGGCCTTTGGAGTCTTCCAAAGGTTCCCAGACCACCTTTTGGTTACTGCTGTAGACAAATTATGAAGACGTAGGAAGAGGAGGAGGAGGAGGAGGAAAATTTTCATCTAGGTATTTTGGCACTCGAAAGATGCAGATGAAACCAAAGAATATGATAATGATAAAATATCAACAGCAAACTTTGTTTCACATGAGTAAACGATTAAAGGTCAATTCATTTATTTTGCTTTTCCTAGATAAATAATTTTCAAATGTCTCATTTGCACACTACTAACAATTCTAAATAATGACTCGTTAGGAGTCCTTCTTTGCTAGTTAGTTTGTCGAGTCACTGTTTCTCTTTCTGAAGAAGGAAGCAGTTTATACAAATACAACTCTATTTGTAATAAAAAAAATATGTCGGGTTGGATGATGCATTCCATATTGATGCCACTTTAACGCCAATTGAGTGTTATTCTAAAACACTTACGAGTTGAACTTTTTATGCCATAAAGGGAATAATGAAAATAAAATGCTCTGTGAATAGTTATTTGAAATCCACAGTTGAGGTATAAAAGTTACGTATTGAACTTTAAATTGCTTACTGCTCAGCTTCCAGCATGTGTTAGTATGCTGCAGGTTAGCAACTTTATCATCACACATCCAGCTAATGAGATTGCAAGAACATTGTGCTCCTCCATCATCTTCTTATCAGTGGCAGCCAGTCCATTAAAAACTGTAACCCTGAGAAGTGAACTCCAGGCTTAAACTTCTGCGTTCTTGAAATGGTCTACCCTTGGCTGCTTATAGATAAGATGGATGCAGTATTTTGTGACAGTTCAAGACACACTCCCTTCAGGAACTGTTTTGAAATCAGCAACAGACCTATTATCTACCTTTAAAAATATTTTTACTCTTTTTTGAAAAAGAGAGCTACCTAGTAAATCTTGTTATGCATAATGCTATTCTCATGGACACAGGTTTAATATGCCCTTTATATAATACTATATAAGACTTGAGGGTCTTGTTTGCTACATATTTGTGGCATATCTCAAGGAAATTTGAAAGGCAGATGACCTAAGTTTGTATAATGAGGCTACTGAGAGGGCTAATGTGAGTTCTGAGGACAGAAAGAACAGAAGGAAGATGATGCTACCGTGTACCTCTAGCCAGATACTTTTCCAACCAGTGAAGCATATTCTTAGTTGATAGTACTCTTAGAATGCTGGAGTACTCAAGAAAGTCTTCTTCTTCTTAATATACATTAATTTAAGTGATTATAGCCCCAGTGTGATATTCACAGCACCTACAGTGGCCAGGAATATCCCTGAACAAATTCTAAATTATGAAATACAACAGACTCTCCACATGAAAGACAAAACCAAACATTTATTCTGAAACCAGAAAGTGAAATCCATCATAGCAACAAAAATCTATACATATTAACAATGCAGATAGTAACACCAATCCCAAATCTTCCCCCTAATAGGATTCCCACAAACCACCTCCATGAAGTAAATCACATGCAGCCTCCCTAAAAAAAATCACAAGCAAGTTCTTCCACTCATGCTAGCCAGCTGCCTGCTTGCCTGCATCCTTCCTATCTCTGACTAGATTCTGACTAATTTCGTCTCAGCTCTTCTCTAGCTCCACCTCTTCCTGTTCCACCCATTCAGTAAACTTCTCCCACCACAGACTCCATGTGACTCAGAATCATGTGACTCAGACTTCCATGTAACTCAGGCAGGTCACATGGGCCTATTAATAAATGGGAAAGATATTCTCACTTTAATTACTATTATATTGGTGAAAGAGTAACATACTTGAAATGTACAACATTTCACTTGGATCAGCACCTGTCAAGTCATTCCATGAGTGGTTTAAGGCCTTGGTATAGTGATCAGTAGTCCATATAGTGGACCCAATGGATTTTTATGAAGTAAGAGAGGGAAAGGAGATAATACGATTACATTAAGGAGTGCTGTGTTGCATAATTATAGGTTTAAGAATTGTAATAATTTTGTTACTGGTGGTTCCTCTTGGCTATACCCTCACCATCCCTCATCACTACAACACTTTATAGAATTATGTATGGTCAGTATTAAAAGACACTGAATGTTTCTGTAATGTTAATAACAATAACATACATTCAATTAGTACATTGAAGTTTGATCAATATTGTACATAAAACTTTAAAAATATTGTGTCATGTGTATTATTATCATCATTCTGTGCATAAAGGCACTCAAAGAAGTTGAATGATTTATCTCTGATAAACAGATAATGTGTTTAATGGACTGGATGAAAGTTGAGGGTATTGATTCCAAATGCAATATTTTTTTTTCCACTAGTGGTTAGGATTTGGTAAAGGATCGCATTACTCTTGCCTGTATGTAACTTTGCAGTAATCTTGTCTTGCCTACATGGAAAAAGTATAGGGGGCTTTGTGTGTGTGTTTGGCCACATACACACATAGATATTGATACACACATAAATACATATGTATACATACATGCATGTATACACAGATGCACACAGACATATATACATATGCAGAGATTAAGAATACCCACACAATATAAACAAGAGTACATAGACATATATGCCAATATAAACAAGTGTACATAGACATATATGCCAGTATACATACGTGTATATGCATAGAAATGCATATGTGTACTCACACACATACATAGATGCACACATATGCATATATATGTTATTATTATTGTTATTGTTCACTCAGTTCAGGTGTTCTGATTCTCCATGACCCCATCTGAGAATTTGAGGTTTCCTTGGAAAAAATACTAGAATGATTTGTCATTTTCTTCTTCACCTCATTTTACAAATGAGTAACAAAGCCAAACAGGGTTAAATGACTTGTCCAGGGTCACATAACTGGTAAGTGTCTGAAGCCAGATTTGGACTAAGGAAGATGAGTTTTCTTGATTCTCAATCTCCCTCTCTCCCTCTCTCTCTCTCTCTGACACACACACACACACACACACACACACACACACGTACACATACATGTATTGTGAACGCAGTAACACATATATACTCCCATGTATAATGTGTTACATTGATTTATTTCAGAAGATAATTGATATTTGCCTTATTTAATTGATCCTTTACTATGGAAACTGACAAAGCAGTGAGGTGATGTAGTTTACAAAACATGGTACCTAGAGTCAGGAATATCTGAGTGCAAAGCTGAGCTGAGACACTACTAGTTGTGTGACCCTGGGCAAGTCACTTAACCTGTTTCTATGTCAGTTTCCTAAGTTGGAAAAGTGGATCACATCTAACTCCCAGGGGTGCTGTGATAATCAGAGGAGACAGTAATTATAAAGATACTAACGGTTCTTGGCACAAAGTAGGAGCTTAATAAGTGTTTGCTTCATTCTTTCATTACAAACTTTCCTTTGAAATACTTTTCTTTTTTCTAAATATTACTGATTTGGTTCATTAACATTTTTGATGAATTTTTATGGCTTCATTTAACTTCTAAAATAATACCTAGTATTTATAAAACACTTAAAATATTTCAAAAAACTTTATACGTGGCACTCATTTCATCTTCAGATCAGTGCTGGCAGGGAAATGTTAATATTGTTTCCATTTTATGTATGAAGGAATTGAGTTTGAGAGATGATAAGTAACTTGCCCAGGGTAGCACAGCTAAGATCTGTCATTCAAATTGAGATCTTCATTACAAATCCTGAAATCTCTCCAATAGGCCAAAGCAATTAAGCAAACTTCTGACATGTTGCATGTTTCATTGATGGAGGATTTGTGGAAAGAAGTAGATGAAAGTATCAAAAATGAGAATATATAGAGAATATTGTAGGTCTTTATTGAGGGAGGAAGTGCCACTATTAGTGAATTCACAGATTCATCCAAAAATCAAAATGATTTTACAACTTTTGAAATTCTAAGTGATAGCATGTTGTGTACGTGTTAACTTTGGTATATCATTTTCTCCTAAGAGGCTTGAAATTATAATTATAATATTTATGTTTTGTATGGTATATATGTACATTTATATATAAACTATATTAATTAAACTAGTATATATTATATATACACATTTTCAAAGTTTACATCAAACAAATTATTAGAAATTACTTGTGATGTTTTAGTACAACCAAGATCACTGTGATTGCTCTTGATCATTTATTCTAAGCGATTAAAAAATGCTACATATATAAAACACAAGTTTCCCTTTCCTTCTCGACATGGAACTCTTTAGTTCTGTACATGTAGAAGCTAACCCAAATATTGAATAGATGAATGGGAAATGAACAAGCAAAATCTATAGGTTTTCTAAGAAGCATCATACTGTGCCCCAAACATTTCTCAAAATGTGTTATGAATGTGCCCATTCATATGTTTTGCATTTGTGAGTGTTTGTGTGTAGTAATCAACTCGATTCTACTTACAGACCTCCTTGTCTTCCTTTAAATTCCAACTAAAATCTTTTCTTTTACAGAAGCCTGTCATATTCCTTCTTACTTCTAGTTCCTTCCCTCTCTTAATTGCTTCCTATGTGTCCTATATGTATATATATATACGCACACACATATATATATACACGTATATATATATGTGTGTGTGTATTTATATACACATTAGTACACACACATATATACATATACATATATACATACATATATACATATATATACATATACATACGTGCTTATACTTATGCACGTGTATATTTTGGCTCTTTTTGCATTCCCCAACCCAAATAGCATAGTGCCAATCATATAGTAGATGATTAATGACTTGATAAGATTGATAATAATATACACATAATATATAAAATCCTTTTGGCTTGTTCTTCCATTTATCATGAGAGAATCAACGTGTCTTCCCTTCAAAAACTTATCCTTAATCAACTAAAATTATTTGAAGATCTATAGTATTCTTGATAATTTTTCTTTTGTTTACTATTTCATAACATTATCTGCAAGGCAAAACAGAGGAAGAAGAAACAAACTGACCAAATAAAGCTTATGGATTGATCCATTCTATTCAATTTAACTAACACTTGTCAAAGGACTACTATGTTCAAGAGACTAATATAAATATACATAAGAAGCAAATTGCACTAGTTTTGTCTATGAAAAGAATTAATGAATGCAAAAATGCCTACATCTTCCTCAGAAAATGTTCTTTTATGTCATGAAGACATTAGAACTATGTCGACCTGAAGACTTCTGTCTTTTGAGTACTTATTATTGGAATAGAGACAGGTTATGAAGAAGCCACCATAGAGTAGGGATGATTACTGTTTCTTTTCTTCCTTTTTATATTAAAAATATTTTTGTAATAGTTTGGGATACTATTTCGTATACGGTCAAAATATCAAAGTATACATTGGTCAGGAGTTGTGATTCATTTATGTAGAAATATAATATGTCTGCATGCGATTAGTTTCCACTTGCTTCCACATTAGACTATACTTTAAGAAGTATTTGCTCTTCAAAAAGCCTTTTCTGTCTTATTAAAGGCTTATTAAAACCTTTATCCTTTTAAAAACAAAAGACTTTATTCCTGTGTGTAAGCTAACTTGAGCCGCTAAAGGTTTAAATTTAATTCCAAAAAAGAACTTGTTTTATATTTGTTCTACTTGCAGTAAAAAATAAAAATTGTCCTGTAACACAAGTATAATCTTATAATAAAGATTAGAATCTTCCTTACACATTTGCTACACATTTCATATCAATTATGAATGTCAGTCATTACAAAGAATGGGTACAGACTAAAAAACGAGAATGAAAGGCAAAGACAAAATATTTTAAATTATTAAAAGGTATCTTGAACTTTGAAAAATAGGGATATTTTACTATTTTCTACACTTCTCCACCCATTACCTATTATATTAACTATCCAAATATAAAGTTCATTACAAAGAAAAAATAATTATAAATTTAAATATTTATTGCTATGTCTTGTTAGAGTCCGCTTAGTGAAGTTAATAGAGATCTGGTATCTGAGCCAGCAAAATTGGAATTCACACTCTGTCTCCTACATGTATTTGCTACAGGACACTTGACAATGTACTTAATCCTCCAATATGCTAGTGAATGACTTCAAAATCAAATAGAAAATTGGGACAAAGAACAATACATAGATAATTATGCTGTTCAATTGGTAAGATATTAATTTGAAAGCTTACATATTGACATTACCTATGTTCCATTGTATTTTTTATTAATTTTGCAAAATATTTTGAAATTGTATTTTTATTTGGTTCAGGCTGTACATATTCTCAGCTCCAATAACTGGGTATAATGATAGGTTGCATGTTTGAGAAGTCTGCCATAGGCAATACTATGAGACAAGAAAGTCACAGATAAGGTGCACAGGTTTCATTGTAGAGTTTCCTAAAAAGTTATTTCCTTGTAACAATGAAATGAAGGGTATAGTTCGTATCTACTATCTGTTGAGTAGTTTAACAATGTTAATGTAGGATGGACACAAATAGTATATTATAAAAATTTTGCTTATAGAAGACTGAAATGTGAGTTGCTTTTGCATATTTTTATATTTCATAGTATTAACAGAAGAATACATTCAGCATCATAAGATAACTCTGGGCTGTTATTTGACACATGGATTATTTATCCCCATTAATAGACTTTTTGAGAGATATATACTTGGGACATTCTCTTAAGTGAGTCTTCTTTTCCCACTCCCAAGAAAGTTAACAAGTTGACCAGGCTCTATCAATTATATTCCCTCTATATACCAGTGAATAGTGTTCCTTCTTAATTAATATCCTATCCTGATGACTTACATACTCTTAAATGACACCTGTATCCTATAGTCTATGCCGCAAGGTCATGCAATCTAGCAGCTTCTACTAAGTTGAAAAGGTTTGGAACTTCAAAATGTTATTGTTATTGAAAGTCATCTAATACCACCCTAGCTAAGTGCATCATGACACTAAAAGTTTTGTACATAATAACTCACCACGTTGTCAGTGACTAAGGCAGGGATTTCAATCTAGACTATCGATGGAAGCACCCAAATGTGTGAAAACTCAGCTATTTTAAATTTTGAAGTACAAAATAAAGAGCATTACTATCCCCAGTATGGCATAGTGGATAGAAAAGTGTTTTTACAACCAGAATCGCTTGGGTTCAAATTCTATTGTTAATAAATAATGGCTTTGTAACTCTACTTAAATTAGAGAACAGATTAGTCCTTGATGCATTGCTCCAGGACAATAAGCTATAAAATACATGGCAACTTAGACTGGCATAGATGGTTCCTAACTGGGAAATGCCTGTACTATTTAAATTTTGGGGCCAGTTCTTCTCTTTTCCTATGTTTACTCAACAAAATTGAGGGAGTTCTATGATCTTCCTGGCTTCCTGTCAGTATTGAAATGTGCTTATCCTATATCTCATGATATTTAGGTTTATATTTCATATAAATCATCACCACTACCTCGTACAGTGCCTAGCAGATCTAGTTGAGACATTGCGCTTTTTCTTCTTCTTGTTTGTTTGATAATTTTCCTCATTGTTTACTAAAGTGCTTCTACTGAATGTATATAGACAATAGTTTTACAATGCTTCAGTTGTCCCTTCTATGTTCATGTATCATCAAAGTAATGAGATTCTGTCTTGAACTGGGTCAGCATATTTTGGCCTTGATAGCTCAAACATACAATTTCTGGAGCCCTAATTCTGAACATCTTTTAGTCCACATTGTAGGCTCTTTTTATTCCAAAAACTGTTGTGGTATTTTTTTATTTTATCACCACTCAAAACTTTGATGTAACAAACTAATTAATATGGTAATATTATTAGTGGAAATATCAGATGGAAAATTAATTAGTCAAACTAAAAGACTCATATTTAATGAGAAATTTTATGGACCAGAAAAGAAAACGATAAAATGAAAGCTTCAGCTATTACGATTAAAATACTTGTCATCTCCCAGTTTTTCAAGAAAATAAATTAAATACATTTGCAGCAAAATCTATGTCTTACTGAACTAAGTTCCTGAGGCATCTCATTGCTATTACCTATTTACCTTGTGGATATCCGGTTGCATCCTTGGGGTTTGTCCATCATCCATAATAAAATAAATTTGGAGAGAATGATATCCCATGGTTCATTCCAACTATATATCCTTTAATTCTGCTTCTTAAAATTGACCTAAGTGACATTGACCTAACGGTTATCCTTTACAAATTTTTAAAGCTTACTTATTCTATGATTTCTGACTTTAAAGCATTATATTTCTGCACCTTCCTGGATCGTTTTCCACCTTGATTCCCTGGATTAAAAGATTTGTTGCACCTAAATCATGCTACCAACTGGTTAACTGGATAACTAATACTAGAAAGCACAGTTTCCCTTCTTACCTCTATCTGCAACATATTTCAGATGATTAGGGTACTTTCTGCAAATTTCAAATAAATTCAGAAATAATACACTAAAAGAAAGTTTCTAGGACTATAGGTGAAAGAAGAATACCCTTCCCAAATTGGGTGGTGTCCCAACTTCCCAGCTAATCATTATTTATTGCTTTTTTCTTGTTTTAAATTAAAATGTATATTAATCAATTTTTAGTTTTCAACATTAATTTCCACAAAATTTTAAGTTCCAAATTGTCTCCCCATCTCTCTCCTCCCCCACCCCATGACGTCTTACATTCTGATTACCCCTTTCCCTCTATCACAGTTTTCCTTTCCCTTCCTTTATTCACATCTTCTTTCTTTTCTTGCAGGGCAAGATTAATTTCTATATCACATTACCTGTGTTACTTATTTCCCAGTTGTATAATTCTAATTGCTCCCTTCTCCCATTTGGCCACCCTTCCGTCGTTGCCCCCACACCCTCTTAATCCCCTTCTCCCCTACTTTCCTATAGAGTAAGATAGGTTTTCATACCAAACTGAGTGTGCATATTATTCCTTCCCTACATACATACATACATACATACATGCATACACACATATGTGTGTGTACATGTGTGTATAATCCTTCCAATTACCCAGATACTGAGAAAAGTTTCAAGACTTACAAATATCCTTCCATGGAGGAATGTGAACAGTTCAACTTTAGAAAGTCCTTTATGATTTCTCCTTCCATTTACCTTTTCATGCTTCCGTGGATTCTTATGTTTGAAAGTCAGATTTTCTTTTCAGGCCTCATCTTTTCATCAAGAATTCATCAAAGTTCCCTATTTCATTGAGTGACCATGTTTTCCCCTGAAGTATTATATTCAGTTTGGCTGAGTAGGTGATTCTTGGTTTTAATCGCAGTTCCTTTGACTTCTGGAATATCATATTCCAAGCCCTTCGATTCCTTAATGGAGAAGTTGCCAGATCCTCTGTTATCCTACTTGTATTTCCACAATACTCAAACTGTCCCTTTCTGGATGCTTGTAATATTTTCTCCTTAACTTGGGGACTGTGGAATTTGATGACAATATTCCTAGGAGTTTCTCTTTTTGCATCTCTTTTAGGGGGTGATCAGTGGATTTGTTCAATATATTTTTTGCCCTCTGGTTCTAGAATATCAGCGCACTTTTCCTTGATAATTTCATGAAAGAAAATACCTAGTCTCTTTTTTTGATCATGGCTTTCAGGTAGTCCCATAATTTTTAAATTGTTTCTCCTGGATTGTTTTTCCAGGTCAGTTTTTTTTTCCAATGAGAATTTTTTACATTGCCTTCCACTTTTTCATTCTTTTTGTTTTCTTTTGTAATTTCTTGGTTTCTTATAAAGTCATTAGCTTCCATTTCTTTCATTCTAATTTTAAAGAACTATTTTCTTCAGTGTGATTTTGAACCTCGTATTCCATTTCACTAATTCTGCTTTTTAAAGCATTCTTCTCTTTATTGGCTTTTTCGACCTCTTTTGCCAGTTGAGGTAGCCTATTTTCAAAAGTGTTATGTTCTTCCACATTTTTGAGGGGCTCCTTTAGCAAGCTGTTGACTGGCTTTTCATGAGTTATTTGAATAGCTCTCATTTCTCTTGCCAATTTTTTTCTACCTCTCTTACTTGATTTTCAAAACACTTTTTGAGCTCTTCCCTGATCTAAGCCCATTGCATATTTATATTGAATGTTTGGGAAGCAGAAGCCTTGACTTTTATGTCTTCCCCTGATGAAAAGCATCATTCTTCCTTAACCTAAAAGATTCAAGACAAGATCTGTTTACCAAGAAAGTAGCCTCTATTCTTTTGTTTTTTTTTTTTCCCTTTTTTAGGTCATTTTCCCAACCAGTTACTTGACTTTTGGGTCCTTTGTCAAGCATAGGCTATACTCTGAGGACCTGTAAGTTCTCAGTTCCTCCAACATGGCATAATCAAGGGAGAGGAGTTTACTCCTCAGGTGCCTCCATTTGTGCCATTCTCCAGAACTGTGCTCGGGGCTAAAATTCAGATTTGCTGCTTAACTCCCCCAGGACCTTTAAGCTGAGCGCTCAGCTCCAACAATGCAAGCTGGGTGGCTACTGCCACACAGCACTGCTGCCCACTGCTGTTGCTGCTGCTACTGCTGCTGCCACCTGAGGCCTGGCCTAGAGGAGGACCCTGCTCCCTTGTCACCGAGGTCAGAAAGCCTTCTCACTTACCTATGAAGTTTTGTTTGGCACCTGTGTGTTAAGGGATCTGCAAACCACCGGCACTGCCAAGGATTCAATCCCCAAGGCCTGCTTTGATCCTGCTCCTCCTGATGTTGCTTGGCCAAGGCTGCATTGGGCTCCATTCCACATCTTATGCTACAGAACTTTCCTGTCGGCCTTCCAGGTCACCCTGAGCTGCAAATCTTCTCAACTCCATTGTTCTATGGCTTCTGCTGCTCTAGAATTTGTTGAGAGTCATTCTTTACAGATATTTTATGGGCTGTGGGGGAAGAGCTAGGGTATGTGCATTTTTATACTCCACTGTCTTGGCTCTGCTCCACTATATTAATTTATTTTGATCCTCATGATCAATCTAAATCGCTTCGTACTCTACACTGGAACAGTATTCTTGAAGACCATATTCATTCTAAGTCAGTTTGCAAATCTCTTGGTCATTAGTTATAGCAGGTTTACCAATGATTTTTCCACTTAATCACTGGGTATCAAAATTTCTTTTGATCTCCTCTGCAATGAATACAGAGAGATAAACCTATTTCGAACATTTTAAAATTATAGAATATATCTGTTTAATA
The DNA here is from genome assembly GCF_028372415.1 of Notamacropus eugenii. NCBI lineage: Eukaryota > Metazoa > Chordata > Mammalia > Diprotodontia > Macropodidae > Notamacropus > Notamacropus eugenii. Next base: position 386,111,093 of record NC_092875.1, read on the forward strand.
TATAAAGTTGTTGATATTAATCCAAACCTTTTCATTATAGACAGAAATATTTAAGAACCTATGCATCTACTACTACTTTACCAAGACCAGATATCTGGCATCTATTTCTTATAGGAAATTCTTGTAGGTACTCACAGCATAACATTGGGCTTACAGTTGAACTTGTAGAATACATGCAGTGAAAAGCTTACTTTTCTCATGATGTGAGGTAAACTGCACATTATGGTGTTTAGGCTATTTCATAATAACATAAATTTCATGAAGCCAATCAATGTTGTCTTTCTAAATAATAACAGAACTTTAAACAACCAGTATTACAGTGTTGACATCTTATAGAATCAAATGAATCCTATAGTACCAATTAAAAAATACAGTCAGAGTTATCCTAGCCAAGTTTAATCATTTCCTCAAGATGTACGTATATGGTCTTTTATGTAGGTCAAGAGTACTTTAGACACTACCCCTAAAATTTAGACTAGAAACCTGAAATCACAGAGCTTTCCCTGAACTTCTTTGTGTAAGTCAATCATTTAATAAAGTAAGCATCTAAGTTCTTACTATGTGTCAGGAGCTAAATTGGCACTTAGTATACAAAGAAAATTAAAGCAATTCTTGACCTCAAGGAGAACAAAGTAAAGCAATTCTTGCCTTCAAGGAGTTTACATTCTTATATTTAAGATAATTTGTGCATATGGGTGTGTACAAAGCACGTATAAGAAATGGGAGACAAAAGTAAGAACAGTGTAAATTTGGAAGAGAAGCCACTCATAAATGCAGGAACAAGGAAAGATCTCATACATACGTGTTTAAGATGCTTGAAGTGAGTCTTAGTGTTTGCAGAGATAACATTCCAGGCATTTAGGAAATAGAGTCCAAATTTGCAAAGATGGGAGAGGAAAAAGAAAGTCACTGATTGCCCAAAACTTAGAAGCCATTGAAGACAGCAGTGTATAAGCTGGTTGTAAAAATTGGTTGAGGCAAAGAAATGAAGAGCTTTAAATAGCAAAATGAGGAATTCAGATTTGATTCTAGAGGCAATAAAAAACGAACAACATTTATCAGGGAAGTGGGTGACATAGTTAGACCTGGGTTTTAAGGAAGAAACTTGGCAATTATTTACAAGATAAATTGTATTTGGGTGATGGCAATTGTGTAAGAAATGAGTTTGATTTGAGGTACTTGAGGCAGAGGAACCAATAAAGAGGTTACATCAATAAGGCAGATGATAAGGGCCAGAACTAGGACGGTGAATAAATGAGGAAAAGACGTCTGTGACAGTGTAGTTGAGATAATTAGTAGGATAAGAGTAAGGAATTAAGGACGATATTGAGGAGACAAACCTAGTTGACTGGATAGCTCAAGGTGCCCACAAGTGCAATAGAGATGTTCAAAAAAGGAGAATATATAGAGAAATACTGTGAATTTAATTGTAAACATATTGTATTTCAGATACCTCTAAAAAATGAAGTTCAAAATGTTAGTATATAATGGAACTCAGGAGAGAGATACGGCTGGATACATAGATTTAGGAAAATTTTGAATAGAGATAATAGTTGATATATATGATAAATGATAAATTTTGGATACAAAATAATTTACAGGATGAGATTTAGATGATGAAACTTCAAAGGAGAAATAGAAGTAACCAAATATGTTGAAGGAAAATCAGGATAGGAAGTGGGAAGGAGAAAACAAGCATTTATTGCCTACTTAGGCATGGATTAAATAAGCTAAGTAGTCTCAGCCCATATCGAGAAAACTTATACTGCTTTAAATGTTTCAAGCATACCTCTTGGAAAGGTTCAGGTGCTAGGTTAGAGAACAGCTGTATATTCAGATAACTATTTAATTACATCTTGCTGTAGAAAATAGATTTCATTAAGCAATATTTTATTACTTTAAAATAAATAATGTAACCAAGTTATATAGATACACTAGCCTATTACTTTATTAAAATGTTTTAAATAAAAAATACTTAACTGAATTTTAAAATTGAGTATGTATGAATTACATTAATACATATATATTTACTGAGTTGTTGTGATGTAGCAGAGTAAATTTTTTTTCTTCAAAATATATCATTCAGTAGGGAGTTATTTCACTTTTTCTGTGAAAGTTTAGTAACTCTAAGTTTCGTTTAGAAGGACATAGGTTTGTAAAATATTAAAGAAGAAAACATAGCACAGAATACCTCATATGCTTTTCCAACATGATTTTGAGAACTGATGCCTTAAATATTCAATTTGAAATGTTAAACTGAAATATTCAGTTATTAAATAATATCAGGTCATAAACTGATATGTTTTAAAAGCAAAGTACATACTGTTTCAAATGAGAATACCTCATTTACTATTTGAAATAAAAAATAACAAAAATTAAGGGAAATTCAAATAATAATTTTTAAAAGACTTTTTAACTAACTTAGTCTTCTGAACCACTCTCTCACTTATAGAATCATTACATAACCTTAAAAGAAATAATTATTTTTAGAGCATATCTGATATATCTGCATGTGGAATTAAATGGCGGCCACCTAGTCCAAACTCTGTCACCTGTTTTAGTTACAGATCTGTCAGTATATTTATCCTCTTGTCATCTAATAATTCTCAGAGAAATAGTTCTCTCTACTTCCCTATAAAAGCTAATTCTGTTTTTAAAATTCTTCTGATCCCTCTATCTGGTTACTTATCTCTTTCTCTTTTTAAAAATTATGTAGGATTTAATTTGTTTTCAGTTTTCAACATTCAAGAATTTTAATTCTAAGTTTTGTTCCCATCTCTTCCTAACCCCTGCCCCAGGACAGTGAGCACCCCATCCACCCCTTCATCCAGAATGTCCTCTGTTTTACAATCCCCATCTCACATCCTCCTCCATTCTATTTTTCTGTAGGACCAAAAAGATTTCTATACCCCATTGTGTGTACATCTTTTTTCCAGTTGCCTACAAAAACAATTTTTAACATCCATTCTTAAAGCTTTGAACTGGCCAAATGGAAAAGGAGGTCCAAAAGCTCACTAAAAAAAATTCCTTAAATATTATAATGAAGCAAATGGAAGCTAATGCCTTAAGGAGAAATCAGGAAACAACAAAACAAAATAGAAAGAATAAAAAAAAAGAATAGAAGACACTGTGAAATATCTCATTGGAAAAAGAATTGACATGGAAAATAGATCCAGTAGAGATATTTTTAAAATTATTGGTACACTTGAGAAGCATGATCAACAAAAGAGCCTATGCATCATCTATCAAGAAATTTTCAAGGAAAACTACTCTAATATTCTAGAAACAGTAGGGAAAATAGAAATTGAAAGAATCCACCCATCACATCATGAAAGAGATACCAAAAAGAAAAATCTTTGGAATCTTGCAGCCAAATTCATGAGTTCCTAGGTCAATGAAAAATATTGCAAGCAGGCAGAAAAAAAAAATCAAGTATTATGGAGCTATATTCAGGGTAACACAAGATTTAGCAGCTTCTCCATTAAGGTGTTAGAGTGCTTTGAACATGACATTCCAGAAGTCAGAGAAGCAAGGACTAAAAAAAAATGAAGAATCAACTTATCCTTCAAAACTGAGTGTAGTGCTACAGGGAAAAATGAATATTCAACGAGGTAGGGAATTTTTAAGCATTTTTGACCAAAAGACCAGAGGTATATACAATAATTGGCTTCTAGATACAGTACTCAAGAGAAGCATGAAAAGAGAAACAAGAAAGAAAAATAATCAGGGACTTAGTAAAGTTGAACAATTTACATTCCTACATGAAATATGACATTTTTAATTCATGAGATGTTTCTCAGTATTAGGGTTGTTGGAGGGAATACACACACATGTATACTTATACATATGCGAATATGAGTATGTATGCATATATATGCACACATATATGCTTGTATGAATGTATATGTTTATACATATACACATACACATACATATATCTGTGGATACATACACACATAGACATAAGGTCGACGGTGAGTTGAATATGAGGAGTACTCTTTAAAAAATAAAATTAAAGAGGGAGAAAATAATGTACTGGGTGTAGGAAGAAGGAAGGTATAATTGTGTAAATTATCTCACATAAAAGAGGCAAGAAGAAGCTTTTACAATTAAGGAGAAGCAGGCAGAAGGAGTGAGAGGGAATGAATGAACCTTATTCTCAGCAGATTTGGATTAAAGAGGGATATCACACACAATGAATAGGTTATGGAAATCTATTTTACCCTACAGAAAAGTAGGTGCGAAGGGGAAAAGGGGGGTTGGATGATAAAAGGGAAGGCAGTTTGAGAGACAGCATAATCAGAAGCAAAACTTTTTGAGAAAGGATAGGGTTAAGTGAGAGAATACAATAAACTGGGGTGGGATAGGATGGAGAGAAATTCAGTTAGTGTTTCAAAATATGACTGTTATGGAAGTATTGCATGACTGTGTATCTATAACATATATGAAATTATTTGCCTTCTCAATCATAGTGGGTGAAGAAGGAGGAAAGGAGAGAAATTGGAATTCAAACTTTGAAGAAAGAGTGCTAAATTGTTTTTACATGTATCTAGGATATAAGATATACTAGTAATGGGTTATAAAAATATATCTTCCTCTATAAGAAAATAGAAGGACAAGGGAATCCTAAAAGTTTCTGATGATAGAAGTGAAGGAAGAATGGAGGAAGGGGTAATCAGAATGTATGTCATCTTTGGGTGGGGGAAGGAGAGAGATGCAGAAAAAAATTTAAACTCAAAATCTTGCGTCAGTGAATGTTTAAAACAAAAATAGTTGTTTTTTTTACATCAAGTAAGAGAACTAAAGATTGGGAAGAAAAATAAGAGTGATGTAGCAAAATCTTGAAAAAAGAGCTAACAGTTGCGTAAAAGACACACACAAAAATACTAAAGAAAACAACAGCTTTTTTTTTAAAAAGTATATTCCAAATCAGAAAAGAAGTACAAAAATCCAATGGAGAGGAAAACCTTGAAAGACAAAGTTGTCCAAATTAAAAAAAAATATGTACAAAATTCAACTGAAGAAAAGAACTCCTTAAAAATAGAATTACTTAAATGGAAAGAACAGAAGAAAAGCTTCCTGAAGAAAACAATTCCTTAAAAATCTGAAATGGCCAATGGAAGCTAATCACTTTAAAGGATATCAAGAAGAAATAAAACAAAACCAAATAATGAAAAAGACAATAGAAGAGAATTAGAAATACCTCATTGGGGAAAAAAAAAAAAACAAAAAACTACTGTCCTAGAAAATAGAGCCAGGAGCAGTAGTTTAAAAATTTTTCACCAACCTGACATACATGATAATTTTTTAGAAAGCAACCTAGGTCTCATCTTTCAAGAAATTTTCAACAGAAACTGCTCTAATATTCAAGAACCAGAAAATAAATTTTAAATTGGAAGAACCAACTGATCATGCCCTGCATAAGGTTCCCAAAATTAAAATTACCAAGAATATTGTAACCAAATTCCAAAACTCCCAGGTGACGGAGAAACTATTGTAAGCAAGCAAAAACAAGTAATTCAAATATCGTGAAGCCACAACGAGAATAACACACAACTTAGCAGTTTCTACATTAAACAATTGGAAACTTTATAATACGATATTCTGGAGGACAAGAGAGTAAAGGTTATAAGCAAGAATCAACTACTCATAAAATTGAATAAAATCTTTCACTGGAAAAATAGTCATTCAATGAAAAAGAGGACTTCTAAGCATTCCTGCTGAAAATATCAGAACTGAAAAGAAAAGTTTGCTTTCAAAAACAACACTCAAGAGAACCATGAAAGGATAAACAGGAAAGAGAAATAATAAGTGATTTAATATTCTTAAAACCCTTTAGATACCTACATGGGAAAATAATACTTTTAACTTTTAAAATCTCTCTTATAATTAAGGTAGTTTGAAGGGGAAAGGCAGGGCCAGTGCATGAACCTTACTTTCTCCAGAATTAGTTCAAAGAGGGAATAACATGCACACTAAGTTGGGTATAGAAACCTATCTTACAAAACAGAAAAGCTAAAGATAAAGGGAGAAGAGAAGTGTGGAGGTGATAGAATGGAGAGCCGATTGGGAAAGGTAAAAGTCAGAAGCAAAACACTTTTGAGAATGGACAGGAAGAAAGGAGGGAGGGTAAGATAAATGGGCAGAAGCAGAGGGAAATACATAGTAATCATTACAGTGAAAAACGATTTTTACAGCAATTTTCTCTGATAAAGATGTCATTTCTCAAATATATAGAAAAGTTAGCAAAATCTATACAAATATGTGCCTTTTCTTATGTGATAAACAGTTAAAGGATTGGAAAAGACAGTTTTCAGACAAAATAATCTAAGCTATCTATAATCGTAGGAAAAATTGTTCTAAATCACCATTGATTAGAGAAATGTAACTCAAAACACATCTGAGATAACACCTTCCTCATATCAATTTGTCTAAAGTGACAGAAAAGTCAAATTACAAATGTTGGAAGGGATGTGGGAAAACTGAGCCACTAATGCTCTGTTGGTGAAGTTGTATGCTGATTCAGCCTTTTCAGAGAGCAATATGGAATTATGTCCAAAGAGCTATAAAACCACGCACACCATTTGGCCAAGAAATACCAATACTACTTCTGTATCCCAAAAGGATAAAAAAAATAATACACAAAGGCAAAGGGCTTATATGTACAGAACTATTTATGCCTGTTTTTATTTTTAGTAGTGGCAAAGAATTGGAATTCAAGTCCATCAACTGGGAAATGGCTAAACAAATCGTTGTATAAGATTTTAATGGAGTACCAGTGTAATAACATGCAGGATGCTTTCAAAAACAAAACCTGGGAAGACTTACTGAAAGTATGTAGTGTTAAATGAGACAAACCAGAAAATTATATACAGTAGCAGCAAAATTCCATGATGATCTATGAAAAACTTAGATTTTCTCAGCAGTAGAATGATCCAAGACAACTCTGAAGCACTTATGATAAAATATGCTTTTCAATCTCCAGAGAAAAATCTGGTGGAAACTGAATATAGATCAAATATACTTTTCCTTTTCTTTACTTGTCTCTTTTTTTGTTTTTATTCACAGCATGACCTACGTAGAAATGTGTTTTGCATGACTACACAAGTATAATCTATCTCAAATTGCTTGCCCTCTCAGTGAGGGGGTGAAGAGATTTTAGAAGTGAAATTGTGTTTTTTATTTAAACTGATTGTTCATATTGTTTTACATGTAACCCGGGAAAAATAAAACCTTAAAATAAAGGAAAAAATGAAACAATACTTTCTATCTTGGAACACAAAAACATGCAAAGAATATTGCTTTCTCCACTATCCTGATTTTTCTTTCTTTTGCAGCAAATGATTGATAGAATGTAGAACTAGGCACTCTAGAATGAGGAGGAAAATCTAGGAAGTCTTCATGTCTAGGATATACATGCATTCTACCATTCACTATGACTTAAATCAGTTAAGGGCTATTATGACAGTTCAGGAAGGTGATAATAAACTAGAATGTTGACAATAGAGATGGAATGCAGTGAAAGAGGTGAGAGACATTTTATAGGAATAATCAGTTGAGTCTGGCAAGTCATTAAAAACATCCATCAAGGAAGAAGGAGGGATCAAAGATCTTAGCAATGTTTCCAGACAGAATGCTTGATAGAACATTAATTCTATAACACTAAGATGTATCTTTTTCAGTGTTTCTGTGAAAAGAACAAAAAGTTTCAGAAGACAAAAGCAGATCTAGAAAGTGATTAAGTATTTATGAAGCCAGAACAATAAGATTTCTAGACTAATGCTTCTTCATAGTAGCAGGAACATTAACACTCTCATCAGCAGTATAACTAGTACCAATAGTTGCTATATTAGTTAAAATTAGTAATAGTAGTAAAATTAGTAGTAATAATATTAGTAGTAGCATTTGCAAACACTCAACCAAACAATATTTAAGCACGAACTGTCAGGCATTGTTCTAAATACTGGGTAAACAAAACTGGGAAAAGGCTTTCACTGTCCTCAAGACCTTTGCAACCTAATGAGGGTAATAGCATAAAAACAAATATATACAAACAAGCTGTGGACTACATAAACAACAAATAGTTAATGGAGGAAGGCACTAGAATTAGGAGGGGTTGGGAAGGGCTTCTTGTACAAGTTCTTCGTCCTCTTCCCTCTCCTTCTTCTCTACACTCTTTGGCCAATAATTGGTCCCAGTAAGATGGAAGAATAGAAGGAGGGACCTGCCTGACCTTTCATTCAAAACCCTTCAAAATATTTATAAAATGACTTTTAAAAATTCTAGAGCATCAGGAGCCACAAAGTGACAAGTGAAACAGATTTCCAGCCCAAGACAATCTGTAAGGCCAGCAGGAAGGGTCAATTGAACCAAGCTCAGAATGGAGTGCAGCCCAGCATGGGCCATGCTCACACAGATGGGAATGGAGCAGTCCTTAGAGTGCTGAATCACTGGCAGTTGTAGCAGTTTCTAGACTTTTGAACCCACAAATGCTAAAGACAGATTCAAAGTCAATAGAACAGCATTTTCACCTGCATGAGAGAGGAGCATGTTCCAGCAACAGCACAAACCCCAGTCCCACTGACATAGTGGGGACTGCTTCTGGATATCTTGCCTTACAGAAGGTGGGAGAATTGAGTGGTTGATCTGAGTCTCAGCCCATGGAAGTTGTCCTATGGTGCTGCAGAGCTGGTGGTAGCTGTGGAGAGGGAATCCTACTCGGAGTTACAGGGCAGAAAATGAATGGTTGTATTTGCTCTCAAACCACAGTACAGGCCAGGAGACAAATAAGCACGTCTCCTTTCATCATATTCATTTGGAACAACGTAGAATTTGCAAGTCCTTGGAGAAATCTCTGAAAGTGGATGCACAAAGTCCATGAAGCTTGGGACAGTGTGCCCTGCACTTAACAAGTTGCTCAGAGGTCAAGTAATTGACTGGGAAAGTGACCAAAAGGGGAAAAATAAGACTATAGAAATTTACTTTCTTGGTGAAAAAGTATTTTCTTATGAAGAGGAAGATCAAATATGAGGAAGACAAAAAGGTCAAGCCTCCTATATCTAAAGTCTCCAAGAAAAATATTAAATGGTCTCAGGTCATTGAGGAGCTTGGAAAGGATTGTGAAAATCAAGTAACAGAAGTAGAGGAAAAATTGGGAAGACAAATTAGAGTGATGCAAGAAAGTCATGAAAAACTAATTAACAGCTTGTTAAAGGAGACTTTCAAATACAAAAATCGAGAGAAATATGAAAAGGTAAACAGGAAACAGAAGCTTATGGGATTCATGAAATTTGAACTGTTTATATTCCTACATGGAAAAATGATATTTGCAACTCATGAGACCTTTTTCAGTATTAGGGTAGTTAGTGGGAATATGCACACACACACACACAAACACACACACATAAACACACAAAGATTTATATATATATGTATATATATATATACACACACATACACACTCATGTATATGTATATATGTATATATCATATGTGCGGGGGTATGTGTATGTGTGTAAGTACATATACAGGTGTGTATGGATGTATGCATGTACATATATATTAGAGAGAGAGAGAGAGAGAGAGAGAGAGAGAGAGAGACAAAGGGCACAAAGTGAGCTGAATTTGGAGGAAGGATACCTGAAAAATAAAATTAAGTGTTGAGAGGAATGTACTGTAAGAAAGAGAAAGGGAAGTGTAGAATGTAGTAAATCATCTCGCATAAAAGAGATCACAAAGAACTTTTACAATGGAGATGAAGAGAGAGATGAGAGGGAATAAATGAAATTTATGCTAATTAGATTTCACTTAAGGTGGGAATAAGACACATTTAATTGAGTATGGAAATATATCTTATTCTGCAGAAAGGCAGGGGAAAAGGGGATAGGAGAAGGAGGATAATAAAAGGGAAGGCAGATTATGGGAATGGGTAATCAAAAGCAAACACTTTTGTGGGGGAACAGGTGAGGGGAGAGAATGGAATAAATGGAAGGCAAGACAGGATATAGGGAGATTCAGTTAGTCTTTCACAACATGACTGCTATGCAAGTGTTTTGAATGGCTACACAAGTAAGACCTATATCAAATCCCTTGGTTTCTAAATGAAGGTGGGTTGGGAGGGAAGAAGGGAGAATTTTAAAAGGTTTATAAATGAACATTAAAATTGCTTCTTCAGGCAACTGGAAATAAGATATTTAGGCAATGAGGGGCAGAAATTATTTTGAACCTACAGAAAAATAGAGGAGAGAGGGATGTCAGAAGGGGGGGTTAGAGAAGGGAGGGCAGATTGGGAAAAGGAGTGGTTGGGGTGCATACTGTCCTGGTATCAGGGGAGGGCTAAAATGAGGAGAAAATTTTGAATTCAAAATCTTAAAGAAGTGAATGTTGAAAACTGAAAATAAATAAATTATATTTAAAGGAAAGAAAAATAATAGCTTCCAGCCCAAGTCTCACTTACTCATCATTTGGATTTTGATAGCTCAGAATGAGTGTAAATAGCAATTTCTTTTCTGTTTTAGATAGAGATTCCAAGTATCTCCCCTCATAGACTGTTTGTTAAAGGTGAACTAGACCATCGTTTGTCTCAATTATTACTTACTATCAAATTACTGAAAGGGACTTGTCTAAGACAAACTGAGACCTGGGAAAGACCTTAACTTTAAAAGACCATGGTCTTCCACAGCAACCCAGGACATTGACAACAGTCTTCACCATTGTCGTGCTAGTGGACTGTTTTGATTCTGGAGGAGAGGGCAAGGCTGATGACTTTGCAAAACTTTCTGTCACTTAAATCCAATTTATTTGCAAGTTGAGTTATCCATCTCTTGATGTCGTTGGTCCTCTTCCAGAAATAATAACAGCTCCAAAGGTCTGAGAGTTATAGGAGGATGAGAGCAAGGACTGAAGGAGAAAAGTGTGTTCCGTTTTTTTTTTTTTAATTTTGTTTTGTTTTGTCTTATGTTCCAGGATGAGGAAGACATGGGTATGGTTGTAGGCATCTCAGGGAGGAAATTTTATCCTTAAAAACATGCAGTAACAAAATAGAAAAAGAAAAGACTACTGATTAAAGCTAGACAAAATCATACTATTATTCTAATTGAGTACACTGCAAATTTATATTACACAGCTTCAACTGGATGCTCTATCTTACTGGTTGTAACAGAGAGCACAAGAAATATGAAAGGCACTCTGCAATTATTTAACTGGTTAAAATACATTTGTCAATACTTAGGACAGCCACATATTTCACATGTCCTTTGAACAAATAAACATTTGGCATGTACACAACAGTGCTTCTAGGAGGACACCTTTCATTACGGTGTGCCTTATCTAGGGATATGTAATACAAACTCTGATTCCTGAATCCATGGAGACTTCACAAGCATAATTAACTCTTGCTCACTTAAGAACACCTAATAAAAAAGAAAGAAGTAAAGATGAGCTGCCAAGTTCACAGCCATGCACTGGCTTTGTCGGAGGTAGAGGTACTTTGCAACAGCTCTCCCTCTGCATTTCTGCTTACAGACTTCCCTGGGTACCCTTAAGGCACAATGAAAATCACACCTTCATGAAGACATTCCCAACTGCTCTTTTTTATAGTGGTAGAATTTCTTAATTTCTTTAATTTATTTTCTGTGTTCTACAATCACTACCATATAACTTAAGAAAATTTTCCCCTTCCTACCCTTTACGGTCACCCTCCCTCCCCGAGATGGCATACAGTTTTATATAGGTTCTATACATACATTTCTATTAAATGCATTTTCACTACACTCATGCTCTATAGAAGAATTAAAATAAATGGGAGAAATCATATAACAAACCAAAATATTATACAAAAGAAAATGATCTGCTACATTCATTAATAGAATTCCATAGTTCTTTCTGTGACTGTGGAAAGCATTTTGCCTTAAAAGATTATTGGGAATTTTTTTCAGTCCGTGCATTGCAAAGTTCCAAGTCTACCAGAAAAAAACTGTCTCACACTGTGGTCATTGCTATGCACTAAGTTCTCCTGGTTCTACGCCTTTCACTAAGAATCATATCACGTGAGGGGGCGGAGCCAAGATGACCCAGTAGAAAGACGCACATACACATAGCTCCGAACCCACAGCCTATAGAACATCTGTAAAAAAGAACTCCCGGCGAATTCTGGAGGAGCAGAGGCTACAGAATGGTGGAGCGGAGCAGATTTCTGTTCCAGAGAGCCCTGCAAACCTCTTGCAAAAGGTCCATCACGCTGCGGAAGTGGAGCTGAGCCCAGCCCTGCCGTGGCCACGCTGGCTTCAGGGACGGAATCTCTAGTGGCCACACAGGTCCCTTCACCCACAGGTGATGGGGGTCGGTGAGAGTGTCTCTTTGGCAGGTCGAGAGGAGAGTGGGGTGCCCCCTTAACTCAGGGCCCCTAGGGAGGCAGCAGCAGAGGAGGGAACAGACCAGGGCTCCGCAAGCAGGCAGGGGCCCATATCCATTGTTGAAGGTCTCTGCATAAACCCACAGAGCGAACTGAACCCGGGAGGCGGCCCTCCCCCTACCTGGGCACCTAAACTTGATCTCACACTTAATAGCAGCCCTGGACCCGCCCAAAGCCCTGAGGCTGGGAAGAAGCATTTGAATCTCAGAACCCAAGCTCTGGCTGGGAGGATCTGGAGGTCTAGTGGGTGTGAAGAGAATATTCAGAAGTCAAGTCACTGGCTGGGAAAATGCCCAGAAAAGGGAAAAGAAATAAGACTATAGAAGGTTACTTTCTTGGTGAACAGGCATTTCCTCCCTTCGTTTCTGATGAGGAGGAACAATGCTTACCATCAGGGAAAGACACAGAAGTCAAGGCTTCTGTATCCCAGCTCACTCAATGGGCTCAGGCCATGGAAGAGCTCAAAAAGGATTTTGAAAATCAAGTTAGAGACGTGGAGGAAAAGTTGGGAAGAGAAATGAGAGACATGCAGGTAAAGCATGAACAGCAGGTCAGCATCCTGCTAAAGGAGACCACAAAAAATGCTGAAGAAAATAGACATCATGTTTTATGAAATTATCAAGGAAAACTGCCCTGAGATTCTAGAACCAGGGGGCAAAATAAATATTGAAAGAATCCACCAATCACCTCCTGAAAGAGATCCAAAAAGAGACACTCCTAGGAACATTGTGTCCAAATTCCAGAGTTCCCTGGTCAAGGAGAAAATATTGCAAGCAGCCAGAAAGAAACAATTCAAGTATTGTGGAAATACAATCAAGATAACACAAGATCTAGCAGCTTCTACATTAAGGGATCGAAGGGCGTGGAATAGGATATTCCAGAAGTCAAAGGAACTAGGACTAAAACCAAGAATCACCTACCCAGCAAAACTGAGTATAATACTTCAGGGGAAAATTGGTCTTTCAATGAAATAGAGGACTTTCAAGCATTCTTGATGAAAAGACCAGAGCTGAAAAGAAAATTTGACTTTCAGACACAAGAATGAAGAGAAGCATGAAAAGGTGAACAGAAAAAAGTCATAACGGACTCACTAAAGTTGAACTGTTTACATTCCTACATGGAAAGGCAATATTTGTAACTCTTGAAACTTTTCAATGTCTGGGTATTGGGTGGGATTACACACACACACACACACACACATGCACACACTCACGCACACACATAGACACAAAGTGCACAGATTGAATTGAAGAGGATGGGATCATATCTTAAAAAAATGAAATCGAGCAGTGAGAGAGAAATATATTGTGAGGAGAAAGGGAGAAATGGAATGGGGCAAATTATCTCTCATAAAATAGGCAAGCAAAAGATTTATTAGTGGAGGGATAAAGAGGGGAGGTGAGAGAAAAACATGAAGTTTACTCTCGTCACATTCCACTAAAGGAAGGAATAAAATGAACACTCATTTTGGTATGAAAACCTATCTTACAATACAGGAAAGTGGGGGATAAGGGGATAAGCAGGGTGGGGGGGATGATGGAAGGGAGGGTATGGGAAGGAGGGAGAAATTTGAGGTCGACACTCATGGGGAGGGACAGGATCAAAAGAGAGAATAGAAGTAATGGGGGACAGGATAGGATGGAGGGAAATATAGTTAGACTTATGCAACACGACTATTATGGAAGTCATTTGCAAAACTACACAGATTTGGACTATATTGAATTGCTTGCCTTCCAAAGGGAAGGGGTGGGGAGGGAGGGAGGTAAAGAAGTTGGAACTCAAAGTTTTAGGAACAACTGCCGAGTACTGTTCTTGCTACTAGGAAATAAGAAATACAGGTAAAGGGGTGTAGAAAGTTGTCTGGCCCTACAAGACAAAAGACAAGATGGAGAGAAGGGCAGAGAGGGATGATAGAAGAGAGAGAAGATTGGTGATAGGGACAATTAGAATGCTCGGTGTTTTGGGAGGGGGAGGGGACAAAAGGGGAGAAAATTTGGAGCCCAAAATTTTGTTAAAATGAATGTTATAAGTTAAATAAACAAAAAAAAGAATCATATCTTGTAAGTCTTTCCAAGCCTCTCTGAAGTCTTCCTCTTCACCATTTCTTACAGTTCAATAGAATTCCATTACGTTCATACACTATAATTCATTCAGATGTTCCCCAATTTATGAGTATCCCATTGATTTCCAGGTTCTGGTCACTATAAAGAGTCCTGCTGTAAATATTGTGTGCATGTGGGACCTTTTCCCATTTTTATGATCTCTTGTGGATATAGTCCTAGAAGCTATATTATTGAATCAAAGGCTATGCATATTTTTGTAACCCTTTGGGTATAGCACCAAATTGGTCTCCAGAATGACTGGATCAGCTCACAGCTCCACCAACAACTAAGTACTGTAGAAACTCTCTCATATGCTCTCCAACATTTATCATCTTCCTGTTCTGTCATGTTTGGTAATCGAATTGGTGAGATGTGCTACCTCAGAATTGTTTTGATTTGCATCTATCCAATAAATAGTGATTTAGAGTACTTTTTCATATGACTATACATCTATGTTTATCTATCTATCATCTATCTGTCTATCTATCTATCTATCTATCTATCTATCTATCTATCTATCTATCTATCTATCTATCTATCTATCTATCTATCTGTCTGTCTGTCTGTCTGTCTGTCTATCTGTCTATCTATCTATGTATCTATCTATCTATCTATCTATCTATCTATCTATCTGTCTATCTATCTATCTATCTATACATATCTATCTATCTATCTGTCTAAGTATCTATCTATCCATATATATGTGTGTGTGTGTGTGTGTGTGTGTGTGTGTGTATATGTGTGTGTGTGTGTGTGTCTTTAGTTTCTTCCTCTGAAAACTGCCTGTTCATATCCTTTGACCACTTCTCAACTGCGGAATGACTTGTATTTTTGTACATTGGACTCAGTTCTCTTCATATTTTAGAAATGAGGCCTTTCTCACAGACGCTAACTGTAAAAACACTTTCCAAGTTTTCTGCATCCCTCCAAATCTTGGTTCCATTGGGTTTGTTTGTGCAAAAACATTTAAGTTTAATATAATCAATATTTATATCTTGTACTTCATAATGCTTTCTATCTCTTCTTTAGTCAAAAATTCTTTCCTTCTCCGCAAATCTGAAAAATACATTATTCCTTACTGGTTCAATTTGTCCATAGTATCAATATTTCTTTTTATTTTATTTTATTTTATTTTATTTTTTATTATTATTTTTTAATATTTAACAATCACTGCCATACAATTGAGATTTTATCCCCCCCACACCTACCCCCCACTACCCCCTCCCTCCCCACGACTGCATACAATTCTGTATAGGTTCTACATATACTTTCCTACTGAGTATATTTTCACTATAGTCATGCTATGTAGACTGACTAAAATAAATGAAAGAAATCATATAACAAATCAAAACATGATACACAAACACACACACATACACAAATATGATCTGCTACATTTTGTGAATGACTTCCATATTTCTTTCTCTGAGTGTGGAAGGCATTTTGCCTTGAGAACCACCTTTGGGATTTTTTTTTTAATAAGAAGTTTTTCCGTTATTACAAAATTCCAAGTCTACCATAAAAAACTCTCGCACACTGTGGTCGTTGCTGTGCACAAAGTTCTCCTGGTTCTGCTCCTTTCACTCAGCATCAGGTCATATAAGTCCTTCCAGGCCTCTCTGAAGTCTTCTTGCTCATCATTTCTTATGGCACAAAAGTATTCCATTACATTCATATACCATAATTTATTCAGCCATTCCCCAATTGATGGACACCCCCTTGACTTCCAGTTTTTGGCAACTACATAGAGTGCTGCTATAAATATTTTTGTGCATGTGGGACACTTTCCCATTTTTATGATCTCTTGGGGATATAGTCCTAGTAGTGATATTGCTGGGTCAAAGGGTATGCACATTTTTGTAGCCCTTTGGGCATAGTTCCAAATTGCTCTCCAGAATGGTTGGATGCGCTCGCAGCTCCACCAACAATGAATTAGTGTTCCAACTCTCCCACATCCTCTCCAGCATTGATCATTTTCTTGTTCTGTCATGTTTGCCAATCTTATAGGTGTGATGTGGTACCTCAGAGTTGTTTCGATTTGCATCTCTCTAATCAACAGTGATTTAGAGCATTTTTTCATATGATTATAGATATCTTTAATTTCTTCCTCTGAAAATTGCCTGTTCATATCCTTTGATCATTTATCAATTGGGGAATGACTTGTGTGATTATACATATGAGTCAGTTCTCTATATATTCTAGAAGTGAGGCCTTTATCTCTGAGCTTAGCTGTAAAAATTCTTTCCCAATTTACTACATCCCTCCGGATTTTGGTTGCATTGGGTTTGGTTGTGCAAAAACTTCTCAGTTTAATGTAATCAAAGTTATCCATTTTGCATTTCATAATGCTTTCTATCTCTCCTTTAGTAAAGAATTCTTCCCTTCTCCATAGATCTGATAAATACACTATTCCTTGCTTCTCCAGTTTATTCATGGTATCAATCTTTACACCTAAATCATGTACCCATTTGGACTTTATTCTTGTGTACGGTGTCAGGTGTGGGTCTATGCCTAATTTCTGCCACACTGTTATCCAGTTTTCCCAGCAATTTTTGTCAAACAATGAGTTCTTATCCCAGAAGCTGGGGTCCTTGGGTTTATAAAACAGAAGGTTCCTATATTCCTTGCCTACTGCATCCTGAGTGCCAAGTCTATTCCACTTGTCTACCTCTCTGTTTCTTATCCAATACCAAGTGGTTTTGATAATTGCTGCTTTATAGTACAGTTTGAGGTCTGGTAGTGCTAGGCCACCTTTCCAAGTATTTCTTTTCATTAGTCCCTTTGATATTCTGGACCTTTTGTTTTTCCAAATGAATTTTGATATTATTTTATGCAGTTCTAGAAAATAATTGTCTGATACTTTAATTGGTATGGCACTAAATAAGTATATTAATTTAGGTAGAATTGTCATTTTTATTATATTAGCACGGCCTACCCATGAGCAACTAATGTTTTTCCACTTACTTAAATCTGACTTTATTTGTGCAAAAAGTGTCTTGTAATTGTGTTCATATAATCCCTGGGTTTGTTTTGGCAGGTAGACTCCTAAGTATTTTATACTGTCTACCCTAGCTTTAAGTGGGATTTCTCTTTCTATCTCTTGCTGTTGTACTTTGTTGCTAATATATAGGAACGCAGACGGTTTGTGTGGGTTTATTTTGCAACCTGCAAATTTGCCAAAGTTGTTTATTAATTCAAGTAATGTTTTACTTGAATCTCTGAGATTCTCTAGGTAAATCATCATATCATCTGCAAAGAGTGATAACTTAGTTTCTTCTTTGGCTATTCTTATTCCTTGAATATCTTTATCTTGTCTAATTGCTACAGCTAACATGTCTAGTATCATATTGAATAATAGTGGTGATAATGGACAACCTTGTTTCACCCCCGATCTTACTGGGAATGCATCTAGCTTATCCCCATTGCATATAATGCTTGCTGAAGGCTTTAGGCAGATACTGCTTATCATTTTATGGAAAGTTCCCTTTATTCCTATTTTCTCCAGTGTTTTTAGTAGGAATGGGTGTTGTATTTTGTCAAAAGCTTTTTCTGCATCTATTGAGATAATCATGTGGTTTTTGTTAGCTTTGTTGTTGATGTGATCGATAATGCTAATAGTTTTCCTAATATTGAACCAGCCCTGTAGTCCTGGTATGAATCCTACCTGATCATAATGTATTAATCTCGTGATAAGATGCTGTATGCGTTTTGCTAAAATCTTATTTAAAATTTTTGCATCTATATTCATTAGGGAAATTGGTCTATACTTTTCTTTCTCTGTTTTGTCTCTTCCTGGTTTGGGTATCAAAACCATATTTGTATCATAGAAAGAATTTGGGAGGACTCCTTCTTCCCCAATTTTCAAAAATAGTCTATGTAGTATTGGAATAAACTGTTCTTTAAATGTTTGATAGAAGTCACTTGTGAATCCATCTGGCCCTGTAGATTTTTTCCTAGGGAGTTCATTGATGGCTTGTTCAATTTCTTTTTCTGAGATGGGGTTGTTTAAGTATTCAACTTCCTCTTCTGTTAATCTGGGCAATTTGTATTTTTTAAAATATTCATCCATCTCATTTAGATTATGGAATTTGTGAGCATAAAGTTGGGCAAAGTAGTTTCTAATTATTGTTTTAATTTCCTCCTCATTGGAGGTGAGTTCACCCCTTTCATTTTTAATATTGTTAATTTGATTGTCTTCTTTGTTTTTTTTAATCAGATTGACCAAAGGTTTATCAATTTTATTAGTTTTTTCATAAAACCAACTATTGGTTTTATTTATTAATTCAATAGTTTTCTTTATTTCAATTTTATTAATCTCTCCTTTGGTTTTCAGTATTTCTAATTTGGTATTTACTTGGGGATTTTCAATTTGTTCTTTTTCTAGCTTTTTCAACTGGAAGCCTAAGTCATTGATCTCTTCTTTCTCTATTTTATTTATGTAAGCATTCAAAGATATAAAACTTCCCCTAATAACTGCTTTTGCAGTATCCCATAAGTTTTGGTATGTTGTCTCACTATTGTCATTCTCTTGAATGAAATTGTTGATTGTTTCTATGATTTCTTCTTTAACCCAACCCTTCTTTAGAATTAGATTATTTAGTTTCCAATTGATTTTTGGTTTCTCTTTCCATGGCTTTTGATTACATGTAATTTTTAATGCATTATGATGTGAAAAGGATGCATTGATTATCTCTACCTTTTGGCACTGGATTGTGAGATTTTTATGTCCTAGTACATGGTCAATTTTTGTAAATGTTCCATGTACCACTGAGAAAAAGGTATATTCCTTTCAATTCCCATTTAATTTTCTCCAAAGATCTATCATATCTACCTTATCCAGAGTTTTATTTATCTCCTTAACCTCTTTCTTGTTTATTTTGAGTTTAGATTTATCGAGTTCAGAGAGGGGGAGGTTGAGGTCCCCCACTAGTATAGTTTTGCTATCAATTTCTTCCTTCAACTCCACCAACCTCTCCTCTAATAATTTGGATGCTATACCACTTGGAGCATACATGTTTAGTAATGATATTGCTTCGTTGTCTATGGTGCCTTTTAGCAGGATATAGTTTCCATCCTTATCCCTTTTGATTAGATCTATTTCTGCTTTTGCTTTGTCTGAGATTAGGATTGCTACTCCTGCCTTTGTTATATGAGCTGAAGCACAATATATTCTTCTCCATCCTTTGACCTTTATCCTATGTGTATCCCCCCGTTTTAAATGTGTTTCTTGTAAGCAGCATATTATTGGATTCTGGCTTTTAATCCATTCTGCTATCCATCTCCATTTTATGGGAGAATTCATTCCATTCACATTCATAGTTATGATTACAATCTGTGTATTTCCCTCCATCCTCTTTCCCACCATTTGTGCTTTTAGCTCTCCCGTCTCGCTTCCCCTCCGCAATAGTACTCACTTTTCTCCCCCTCCTTCTGCAGCCTTCCTCTCCTTCTTTTAGCCCCCCTCCCTTTTACTCCCCTTTACTCTTATTGCTTCTTTCCTCCCTTTTAGCCACCCTCCCCTTTCTTCCCCCTTCCCCTCCTACTACCTCTAGAGCTAGTTAGGATTATCTACTTAAGAGTATTGTTCCCTCCTTTAAACAAATCAGATGAGAGTACCTCTCAAACAATGCTCATCTCCCTCCCCTCCTTTCCTCTACTATAGTTTTGTACTTCTTCCTGTGATATAATTTGCCATTTTCTGCTTCCCCCTTTTCACACCTCCTGTTACAATCCCTTCTCATACTTAAATCATATTTTTGACATGACATTCTTTACTTTATACCCGTTCCCTATATATATATATATATATATATATATATATATATATATATATATATATATATATATACATATATATATATATATATATATATATATATATATATATATATATATATATATATATATATATATATATATATATATCCCTTTTATCGTAATAGCTGCACAGTTCTGAAGATTAACAGGTATCATCTTCCCTTATAGGGAGGCAAACAGTTTGCCCTAACTGAGTAGCAAGTTTTTGTTTTTGTTTTTTCCCCCCTGTTTACCTTTTTATGATTCTCTGGAGACCTGCATTTGAAGATCAAATTGTCTATTGAGTTCTGGTGTTTTGGTCAGGAAGCTCTGGAAATCCCTTATTTCGTTGAATGACTTTCTCCTTGCCTGAAATGTTATGCTGAACTTTGCTGGGTAGTTGATCCTTGGTTGAAGTCCCAACTCCTTTGCCTTGTGGAATATTGGGTTCCAATTCTTTCGATCTTTTAATGTAGAAGCTGCAAGGTCCTGTGTGATCCTGACTGTATGTCCTTGATATTTGAATTGTTTCTTTCTGGCTGCTTGTAGTGTTTTCTCCTTCACTTGATAGCTCTGGAATTTGGCAACGATATTTCTTGGGGTTTTGAGTTTGGGATCCCTTTCGGGAGGGGAACGGTGGATTCTTTCGATGACTATTTTGCCCTCTGAGTCTAGTACTTCTGGGCAGTTTTCCTTGATGATTTCCTGGAAGATGTTGTCCAGACTCTTTTCTTCATCGTGGGTTTCTGGCAGGCCAATAATTCTTAAATTTTCTCTCCTGGATCTATTTTCCAGGTCAGTTGCTTTTCCAATTAAATATTTTACATTTTGTTCTATCTTTTCATTCTTTACATTTTGTTTGACTGATTCTTGTTGCCTCATTGAGTCATTAGTTTCTACTTGCCCAATTCTAATCTTCATCGTATTGTTTTCTTCAGTTAACTTTTGCATCTCCTTTTCCATCTGACCAATTTTTCCCTTTAAGGAGCTATTTTCTCCATTTTATTTTTGTACTTCTTTTTCCATTCGACCAATTTTCCCAGTTAGGTTTTGTGTTTCCTTTTCCGTTTGATTAACTCTTCCTTTTAGGGAATTATTCTCTCCAGTTAATTTTTGAACTTCTTTTTCCATTTGTTCAATTTTCCTTTTCAGAGTGATCTCATCAGTGAATTCTTTTTTTTATAATTTTAAAATCGTTGGCCAGTTTTTCTTTTATTTCCTTCTTCAGCTGTTCCAGGTAATCTAGTTGTGCTTGTGAGAAATTCATAGTCCCTTCTGAGGTTTCAGATGGAAGTACAGTCTCAGCTCTGACCTCTTTGGTGTTTGTGTTTTGGTCCTTATCCCCATAGAAAGATTCTATGGTTTTTTCACTTTTCATCTGCTTTTTCCGATTCATGATGTTGGCTGAGTGTTGTAGCTTCTGGTTCTTTCAGTCAGAAGGTACAGATCTTTAAGTTGAGCTGATGTGTGTCGAGGCTAAAAGCAGGTTTTTGTTGTTTGTTTCGCAGATCAACCCTGGGGTTAGCTTGTTAGGTGTGTGGGAGGGGTGGTCTGGTCTCAGGAGATCTCCTCAGCTGACCTGAGGCAAACGGAAGGTCAAGGGATGGTGATCCCAGCTTCCCTATTGTCTTCCCTTTTCCCCTGGAGAGCTGAGGCACGCCTAGATGCTAATGCATGTTCCCACCTGTCCTGGGGCTCCTCTCCCTGCGCTGAGGCTTGCCTGGGTCTCAGTGCGAATTTTCTCTGTCCTGGGTCCTCTGTCCTTCCAGCTCGCCT
This sequence comes from Notamacropus eugenii, assembly GCF_028372415.1. NCBI lineage: Eukaryota > Metazoa > Chordata > Mammalia > Diprotodontia > Macropodidae > Notamacropus > Notamacropus eugenii. The sequence continues at coordinate 386,133,179 of NC_092875.1, forward strand.
CCGCCACAGTAGGAAGAATCCCCCTTTGCTATTTTCCTAGCCTCTGGTGTTATGAGACTATTTGCCCCTTCTGCTGTTCCCGCTGATCCAGGATCTATCTAGGGAAATATTTTATGGTTCTTTCACGGTCATCAGGGGAGAGGAGAGAGCATTTACTGATCACTTTGCCATCCTGGCTCCCGGAAGTTCAAGTAGGTGACTTACCGAAGTTTAGTCTTCAGGCTGAAGGTTTCAAGGGCTGCTGCACTGATATCTGGTGCTCAGTGGCTCTCACCGGCTCGGTTTGGCTTGTCTCCTGCTCCGCTGGTTTCACCCGCCACTCTTGGGCTTCTCAGGTCCCTTCCACCCTGCTGTGCTGACAGTGCTGCGCTGTGCGCTGGGGGCTTACCCCCGTGGAACCGATCCTTCCCGTGGACCTTCCAGTCTAACCTGGGCTCCGAATCTGTCAAAGTCTGTCACCCACTGGATTCCACACGTCCAAAGTTTGGTCAGATTCTCCTTTCAGAGATATCCAGAGGAGTTTGTACAGGAGCTTAGGTGAGTCATTGCTTTCACTCCGCCATCTTGGCTCCGCCCCCCATAGTATCAATATTTCTACCTAGATTGTGTACCCATATGGACTTTATTATTGTGTACATTGTTAAGCATTTTCTATGCCTAGTTTCCACGACACTGTAATGCAGTTTTCTCAGCAATTTTTGTCGAACAATGAGTACTTATCCCAGAAGCTGGGGTCCTTGGATTTATGAAACAGTAGATTATTATCTTTATTGACTAAAGTGTCTTGAGCACCTAACTTATTGCAATTATCTATCCTTTTGTTTCTTAGCCAATATGAAGTGATTTTGATAGTTGCTGCTTTATAATACAATTTGAGATCTGGTACAGTTATGCCCCTTTTGCGAGCATTTATTTTCATTAGTCCCCCTGATATTCTGGAACTTTTGTTCTTCCAGATAAATTTTTATATTATTTTTCTAGCTCTCGAAAACAATTATCTAAGAGTTTTATTTGTATAGCACTAGAAAGACACACATTGCAGGCTCTCCCCACACAGTCCATAAAATACCTGTAGAGAGGGACTTACAACAAATTCTGGAGCAGCAGAAGTGGAAAACAACAGAGTGGAGGAGATTTCCAGCCCAGGATGACCTGAAAGTCCCACGGGAAACATCTGTTGCACTTGGCGTGGAGCTGAGCTTGGAGCTCTGCCCAGCCTTGGCCCCGTGGTGCTGCACAACTCTGGGAGGAGGATATCTCAGGGGGAGTAATCCCCAGTCACAACAGCACTGGGTTCGCAGATCCCTCATCCCACAGGAGCCAAAGGTCAGTAACGGGTTTTTTTCAGCTGGCCAGGAAGGGAGAAGGACCTTCCCATAGCTCCAGCCTCAGGCAGTGGCCCACAGAAGCCACACTGGGCAGGCTGCAACAGTTCTCACAGCAGCCCCATACAGCCAGCCAGCATCCATTGTTGGATCGTAAAAACCCCTGAGTGCACTGAGGAGCTGAATATTACCTCAGCCCTATGCAGACGCCCTGAGGGAGCTGGTCTTTTTCTCGCACTGAATGGCTGCCCTGCCCCCATAGCTTATCTGAATATGAGCCCCCAGTGCTGGCTTAGAGAAACTGGAGGCCAGGTGGCTCTGGAGAGAAAACTGCTAAGACTCTGGGCACAAAAATCTCTTCCTGCTCCCTGAGCAGTGTACACTCCTGATTGTGCCATCTAGAAGGAATTGAGATATTGCAGATCACCAGAGTACACCCTACTCTTGACAAAGGACTCAAAAGTCAAGTAACTGGTTGGTAAAAATGCCCAAAAAAGGGAAAAAAATAAGACTATAGAAGGTTACTTTTATGGTGAACAGATATCTTCTCCCGTCCTTTCAGATGAGGAACAGCAATGATTACCATCAGGGAAAGACATAAAAGTCAAGGCTTCTGTATCCCAGACACCCAAAATAAATATTCATTGGTCTCAGGCCATGGAAGAGCTCAAAAAGGATTTTTAAAATCAAGTAAGAGAGGTGGAAGAAAAATTGGGAAGAGACATGAGAGAGATGCAAGAAAAGCATGAAAAGTGGGTCAACACCTTGCTAAAGGAGTCCCCAAAAATATGCTGAAGAAAATAGCACCTTTAAAAATAAGCTAACTCCATTGGCAAAAGAGGTCTAAAGAGCCAATGAGGAGAAGAATGTGTTAAAAAGCAGAATTAATCAAATGGAAAAGGAGGTTCAAATGCTCACTGAAGAAAACAGTTTCTTAAAAATTAAAATGGAACAGATGGAGGCTAATGACATTATGAGAAACCAAGAAATCACAAAACATAACCAAAAGAATGAAAAAATGGAAGATAATGTGAAATATCTCATTGGAAAAACAACTGACCTGGAAAATAGATCTAGGAGAGACAGTTTAAAAATTATGGGACTACCTGAAAGCCATGATCAAAAAAAGAGCCTAGACATCATCTTTCATAATATTGCCAAGGAAAACTACTTGAATATTCTAGAACCAGGTGGCAAAATAGATATTGAAAGTATTCACTGATCACCTCCTGAAAGTGATCCGAAAAAAGAAACTCCTAGGAACATTGTGGCCAAATTCCAGAGTTCCTAGGTCAAGGAGAAAATATTGCAAGCAGCTAGAAAGAAACAATTCAAGTATTGTGGAAATACAATCAGGATAACACAAGATCCAGCAGCTTCTATATTAAGAGATCGAATGGCGTGGAATATGATATTCCAGAAGTCAAAGCAACTAGGACTAAAACCAAGAATCACCTGCCAGCAAAACTGAGTATAATGCTTCAGGAGAAAAAAAAAATGGTCTTTCAAAGAAATAGAGGGCTTTCAAGCATTCTTGATGAAAAGACCAGTGTTTAAAGGAAAATTTTACTTTCATACACAAGAATTAAGAGAAGCATGAAAAAGCAAACACCAAAGAGAAATCATTAAGGGACTCACTAAAGTTGAACTGTTTATGTTCCTATAAGGAAAGAAAATATTTTTAACTCTTGAAACTTTTTTCAGTATCTGGGAGTTGGTGGGATTACACACACACACACACACACACACACACACACACACACAGAAACTAAGAGAGAGACAGAGAGCACAGGGTGAATTGAGTAGGATGGTATCATATCTTAAAAAATGAAATTAAGGGATGAGAGAGAAACATATTGGGAGAATAAAGGGAGAAGTGGAATGGGGCAAATTATCTCTCATAAAAAAAGCAAGTAAAAGACTTTTTAGTGGAGGAGAAAAAGCAGGGAGGTGAGAGAAAAACATGAAGTTTACTCTCATCACATTCGACTAAGGGAAGGCACAAAATGCATGCTCATTTTGGTATGAAAACCTATCTTACAATACAGGAAAGTCGGGGAGAAGGGGATAAGCAGGGTGGGGGGATGATGGAAGGGAGGGAAATGGGAGGAGTGAGCTATTAAAAGTCAACACTTTTGGGGAGGGACAGCTTCAAAAGAGAGAGCAGAAGAAATGGGGGGCAGGACAGGATGGAGGGAAATATAGTTAGTCTTACACAATACGGCTATTATGGAAGTTATTTGCAAAACTACACAGATCTGGCCTATATTGAATTGCTTGCCTTCTCAAAGGGGATGGGTGTTTAGGGAGGGAGGAAGAGAAGTTGGAACTCAAAGTTTTAGGAACAGCTGTTGAGTATTGTTCTTGCATACAATCAGTAAATGAGAAATACACATAGTGGGGTATAGAAAGTTATCTTGCCCTTCAGGACAGAAGAGAAAGTGGAGATAAGGGAAGGGAGGGATGTTAGAAGGCAGGGCAGATTGGTGATAGGGGTAATTGGAATGCTCGGCTTTTTCGGGTGGGGTGAGGGGAGAAATGGGGAGAATATTTAAAACCTAATACTTTGTGGAAATGAATGTTGAAATCTTAGATAAATAAATTTAAATTTAAAAAAATAATGCAAATAAAATTTAAATTTAAAGTAAATTACATATCCCCCATTCCAACCCAAGAGCTAATTGCCAGTGCATCACTATTTCTATGTGAATGGAAATAAGTTAAACCTATAAACACGGAATTAGAAGTGACAAGATTTGGAAACTGGATAAGGGGGTAAATGGGTGACAGTAAGAACTCCAGTAAACGGATATACTGTGCTAGAGTTCATGAGTGTCGTTGTATAAGAAGTAGATATGAAAGTAATCTACGAGGGAAAATATTTGGTATTGTCTTAGTGTTAAAAGTATCTAATAAAAGTTGATGTCTCAGGAGATATAAACAAATAAATAAATAGATTGATTGATTGATTGATTTAGGTAGAATTGTCATTTTGATTATATTGGCTCGGTCTACAAACGAGAAACTGATGTTTTTTGCACTTATTGATATCTGACTTTATTTGCATGGAAACTGTCTTGTGATTGTGTTCATATAGTCCAAGGCTGTGGTTTGGCAGGTAAACTCCCAAATATTTTATAGTTTCTTCCCTAGCTTTAAATGGTATTTCTCTGTCTATCTCTATTGTTGGACTTTCTTACTAACAAATAGAAATGTAGAAGATTTGTGCAGGTTTATTTTGTAACCTGCATCTTTGCAAAAGTTGTTTATTATTTCAAGTAGATTTTTACGCGAATCTGTGGGATTCCCTAAGTATATCATCATATCATCTGCATAGTATGATAAGTGACTTTCTTCTGTGCCTATGCTAATTCCTTCACTTTCTTGATCTTCTCTGATTCCTACAGCTAAAATTTCTAGTATCATATGGAATAACAGTGGTGATTATGGAAATACTTGTTTCACCCCAGATCTTCTTGGAAATGCATCTACTTTCATTCTACTGCTTATAATTCTTCCTGAAGGTTTTAGGTAGATATCACTTATTACTTATTTAGAAAGTTCCTTTTATTCCTGTGCTCTCCAGTGTTTTTAACAGGAATGGGTGTTGTATTTTGTCAAAAGCTTTTTCTGAATGTATTGAGGTAATCATGTGGTTTCTATTAGTTTTGTTGTTGATATGATCAATAATGCTTATAGATTTTCTAGTACTGAACCAGCCCTTCATTACTGGTATGAATCCTACCTGATCATAACGTATTATTTTCATGATAAGTTGATGTACGCTTTTTGGTAAAATCTTATTTAAAAATTTTTGCTACTATATTCATTATATAAATTGTTCCATAATTTCCTTTCTCTGTTTTGTCTCTTCCTGGTTAAGTATCAAAATCATATTCGTATCGGAAAAAAAAATTGGGAGGATTCCTTCCCCAATTTTCCCCAATATTCTATATAATATTGGAATTAGCTGTTCTTTAAATGATTAATAGAATTCACTTGTAAAGCCCCCCAACCCTGGAGATTTTTTTTCCTAGGGAGTTCATTAATGGCTTGTTCAATTTCTTTTTCTGAGATGGGGTTGATTAAGTATTCAAATTCCACTTCTGTTAATCTGAGCTATTTATATTTTTTGAAAATACTCATCCATGTCAATTTGATTGTGGAATTTATGGACACAAAGTTAGACAAAGTAATTTCTAACTATTGTTTCAATTTCTTCCTCTTTGGAGGTGAGTTCCCCCCTTTCATTTTTGATATTGGTAATTTCGTTTTCTTCTCTCTTACTGTTAAATCAAATTGACCACAGGTTTATCAATTTCATTAGTTTTTCTTCATAAAATCAACTATTACTTTTATTTATTAGGTCAATAGTTTTGTTAATTTCAATTTTATTGATTTCTCATTTGGTTTTCACTATTTCTAATTTGGTATTTACTGGGGAATTTTCAATTTGTTCATTTTGTATATTTTTCACCTGCATGCCCAAGTTGTTGGTCTCTTCTTTCTCTATTTTTCTTATGTCGGCATTCAAGGAAATAAAACTTCCCCTAAGAACTGCTTTTGCAGTATCCTGTAAGATTCAGTAGGTTGTCTCATTATTATCACTCTCTTGAATGAAGTTGTTGGTTGTTTCTAAGATTTTTTTGTTTTACCTACTCCTTATTTAGGATAAGATTATTTAGTTTCCAATTACTTTTTGGGTTATGTTTTCATGGCCTTTTATTACATAAAATTTTTATTGCATTATGATCTGAGAAGCATGCATTGACTATCTCTTCTTTTCTGCACTGGATCGTGATGTTTTTATGCCTTAAGAACACAGACAATTTTTTTATATGTGCTATATGCCACTAAGAGAAATGTATATACCTTTCTATCACCATTCATTCTTCTCCAGAGATCTATCATATCTACCTTATTCAGAGTTTTATTTACTTCCTTTACTTCTTTTTTTGTTTATTTTAAGGTCAGATTTATCAATTTCTGAGAGGGGAAGTTGAGGTCTTCCTCTGGTAGAATTTTGCTATCTATTTCTTCTTCTAACTCCCTTAACTTCTCTAATAATTTGGATGCTATACTACTTGGAGCATACATGTTTCGTAACGATATTGCTTCATTGCATATGGTGCCTTTTGGTACGGTGTAGTTTTATTTCGTGTCTCTTTTGATTAGATCTATTTCTGCTTGTGCTTCTTCTGCGATTAGCATTTCTACCACTGCTTTACTTACATCAAATGAAGCACAATATATTTGACTCCAAACTTTTAACTTAATCACCTGTGTATCCCCCCGTTTCAAATGTTTTATGTGTAAAAAATCATATTGTTAGATTTTGGCTTTTAATCCGTTCTGCTGTCTGTCTCCATTTTATGGGAGAGTTCATTCCATTCACATTCACTGTTATGATTACAGTCTGTGACTTTCCCTCTGCCCTCTTTCCCACCGTTTGTGCTTTTAGTTGTCCAGTCTCCCTTCCCCTCCTCAATAGACATTTCACTTTTGATCACAACCTCCAGCAGTCTTCACTTACTTCTTTCAGCCCCCCTCTCTTTAACTCTCATTTACCCCTACTACTTCTCCCCTCCCTTTTTGCTTCCCCTCCTCTTTCTTCCCCCTTCCCCTCCTCCTGTCTATAGAGTTAGATTTATATACTTTATTAAGTTTTTGTTCCCTCCTTGAACTAAATCAAATGACAGTATCTCTCAAACAATGCTCATCTCCTTCCTCTGTTTCCCTCTACTATAACTTTGTACTTCTTCCTGTGATGTAATTTATCACTTTCTGCTTCCTCTTTTTCACATCTCCTGTCACAATCCCTTTGCATACTTGAATCACATTTTTATCATCACAACATTTACCTCATACTGCTCCCTCTATCGATGTAGATTCCTTTTAGATTTCATAATAGATGTACAATTCTCAAGATTGCCAACCATCATCTTCCCTTATAGGTCGGGAAAGAGTTTGCCCAAACTGAGTAATAAGTTTTCCTTTTCCCCTGTTTGCCTTTTTATTCGTCTCTTGAGACCTGCGTTTGAAGATTGAATTTTCTTTTCTTTTATTCTTTTTATTTATTAATTTTATTTATTTTCAGTGTTCTATAATCACTACCATATCACTCAGATTGTTATCCTCTCCCTCCCCCAACTTCATCCCTCCTTCCTCAAGAGGGCATACAATTTTCTATAGGTTCTACACATAAACTCTTATTAAATAAATTTTCATCAGTGTCGTGCTCTGCAGAAGAATGAAAATGAATGGGAGAAATCATATAACAAACCAAAACGTAACACAAAAAGAAAAAAATTATCTGCTACGTTGTGTGATCGAATTCAATAGTTCTTTCTCTGAATGTGGAAAACATTTTGCCTTAAAATCATTGGGATTTTTTTTAAGTCCTTGCATTGCTTTGAAATTCCAAGTCTAGCAGAAAATACTCTCACAGACTGTGGTCGATGCTGTGTACAAATTTCTCCTGGTTCTGCTCCTTTCACTCAGCATCAGATCATATAAGTCTTTCCACCCTTCTGTGAAGTCTTCCTGTTCGTCATTTCTTATAGTGCAATAGTATTCCATTACATTCACATACCATAATTTATTCAACCATTCCCCAATTGATGGGCATTCCCTTGATTTCCAGGTTTTAGCCACCACAAAGAGTGCTGATATAAATACATTTGTAAATGTGGGACCCTTTCCCATTTCTATGATCTCTTGGGTATACAGTCCTAGAAGTGATACTGCTGGGTCAAACGATATGTATAGTTTGGAAGCCCTTTGTGCATAGTTCCAAGTTGCCTTCCAGAATAGATAGATCAGCTCACGTCTCCATCAACAATGATTTAGCATTCCAACTCTCGCACATTCTCTCCAACATTTATTATCTTCCTGTTCTGTCATCTTTGCCAATCTAATAGGTGTGATGTGGTATGTAAGTGTTGTTTTCATTTGCATCTCTCTAATCAATAGTGATTTAGAGCATTTTATCATAGCACTGAATATATGTTTATTTTCTTCTTCTTAGAGCTGCCTGTTCATATCGTTTTATCATTTATCAATTGGATAATGATTTGCATTTTTGTATATTTGACTCAGTTCTCTATATATTCTATAAATGAGGCCTTTATCAAAGATACTAGCTGCAAAAAATCTTTCCCAGTTTTCTGCATCCGTCCGAATCTTGGTTGCATTGAGAATGTCTGTGCAAAAACTTTTCAGTTTAATTTAATCAAACTTATCCATGTTGTACTCCAAAAAGCTTTCTATTTCTTTTTTAGTCAAAAATTCTTTCCTTCTCCATAGATCTGATAAATACACTATTCCTTGGTCCGCCAATTTGTCCACAGTATCAATCTTTATACCTGGATCGTGTACCCATTTCAACTTCATTTTTGTATGCGGTGTCAGATATTGGTCTATGCCTAATTTATGCCACGCTTTTATCCAGTTTTCCCAGGAATTTTGTTGAATAGTGAGCTCTTATCCCAGAAGCTGGGTTCCTTGGGTTTATCAAATAGAAGATTGCTATATTCATTGCCTACTGTTTCTTGAGTACCTAGTCTATTACCCTTGTCTACTCTTCTGTTTCTTAAACAATAACAAGTGTTTTTGATAATTGGTGCTTCATAACACACTTTGAGATCTGGTAGAGTTAGGCTACCTTCCTTAGTATTTATTTTCATTAGTCCCCTTGATATTCTGGAACACTTGTTCTTCCAGATTAATTTTGATATCATTTTTCCAGCTTTAGAAAATAATTATCTGATAGTTTAATTGGTATGACACTCAATAATAAATTAATTTGGGCAGAATTGTCAATTTTATTGTATTGGCTCAGCCTACAAATGAGAAACTGAAGTTTTTCCAGTTGCTTAGATCTGACTTTATTCTTGTGAAAACTGTCGTGTAATTGGGATCATATAGTCCAGGGCTTTGTTTTGGCAGGTAAATTGAGAAATATTTTATAGGATCCATCCTAGCTTTAAGTGGTATTTCTTTTCCATCTCTTGCTCTTGTGCTTTGGTACTAATATGTAGAAATGCAGAAAATTTCTACAGGTTTATTTATTAACCAGCAACTTTGCCAAAGTTGTTTATTATTTCAAATAGTTTTTCACTTGAATCTCTGGGATTCTCTAAGTATATCATCATATCATCTGCAAAGAGTGATAACTTAGTTTCTGCTTTGCTTGTTCTAATTCCTTCAATTTCTTAATATTCTCTATTTGCTACAGGAAATATTTCCAGTGTTATATTGAATAAGAGTGGTTATAATGGACATGTTGTTTCACCCCTGATCTTATTGGAAATGCATCTAGTTTAACGCCATCGCATATAATGCTTGCTTAGTGTTTAAGGTAGTTACTGCATATTATTTTATGGAAAATTTCCTTTATTCTTATGCTCTCCAGCGTTTTTAATAGGAATAGGTGTTGTAACTCGTCGAAAGATTTTTCTTCATCTCTTGAGATAATCATGTGGTTTCTGTTAGTTTTGTTGTTGATATGATCGATATTAATAATAGTTTTCTTAATTGTGAGCCATGTCAGCCATCGTAATATGAATAATACCATATAATAATGTATTATTTTCGTGATAAGTTACTGCATTTTTTGGGTAATATTGTATTTAAAATTTTTGCATATATATCCTTTAGAGAAATTCGTCTATAATTTTCTTTATCTCTTTTGACTCTTTCTAGCTTAGGTATCAAAACCGTATTTGTATAATAAAAAAGAATTCACGTTAAGTCTTTCCTCTTCAATTTTCCCAAATATTCTATATAATATTGGAATTAACCGTTCTTTAAATGTTTCCTAGAATTCACTTTTAAATCCATCTATCCCTGGAGATCTTTTCCTAGGGAGTTCATTGATGGCTTGTTCAATTTGTTTTTCTGAGACGGGGTTGTTTAATTATTCAACTTCATCTTCTGTTAATATAGAAATTTTATCTTTATTAAAATACTCACCCATCTTTTTTGATAATCTAATTTATGGGCATAAATTTGGACAAAGTTATTTCTAATTATTGTATTAATTTCCTTCTCCTTGGAGATGAGTTCATCCCTTTCATTTTTGATATTGGTTAATTCTATTTCTTCTTTCTTTTTTTTAAAATAAAATTCACCAAACTTTATGAATTTTATTAGTTTGATTATAAAAACCAACTACTAGTTTTATTTATTAGTTCAGTAGTTTTATTAATTTCAATTTTATTAATCCGTCCTTTGGTTTTCAGTATATCTAATTTGATATTTACTTGAGTACTTTCAATTTGTTCTTTTTCTAGCTTTTTCAGCTGCACTGATTTCCTCTTTCTCTACTTTATTCGTTTAGCCATTGAAAGATGTAAAACTTCCCCTAAAAACTGCTTTTGCCATATCTCATAAGGTTTGGTAGGTTGTCTAATTGTTGTCATTCTCTTGAAAGAAGTTGTTGACGGTTTCCATGATTTGCTGTTTAACACACTCCTTCTTTAGGATGAGGCTATTCAGTTTCCAAATAATTTTTGGTCTATCTTTTCATGGCCTTTTATTCATATGATTTTTTTTTTATATTGTGATCTGGTAAGGATGCATTGACTATCCCTGCCTTTCTCCACTGGGTTTTGAGGTTTTTACGCCCTTGAACATAGTCAGTTTTTTTTTTTATATCTGCCATGTATTACTGAGAAAAAGCTATATTTCTTTCTATCCCCATTCAATTTTCTCCAGATATCTATCATATATACCTTATTCAGCGTTTTATTCACCTCCTTAACTTCTTTCTTGTTTATTTTAAGGGTAGATTTATCAAGTTCTGAGAAGGGGAGGTTGATGTCACCCACCAGTATAATTTTGCTGTCTATTTCTTCCTGAAACTTCCCCAACTTCTCTTCTAAGAATTTGGATTCTATACCACTTGTAGCATACATGTTTAGTAATGACATTGCTTCATTGTCTGTGGTTCTGTTTAGCAGGCTATAGTTTCCTTCCTCATCTCTTTTTATTAGATATATTTCTCCTTTTGCTTTGTCTGAGATTAGGATTGCTCCTCCTGCTTTTCTCACATCAGTTGAAATGCAATATATTCTGCTCCAGCATTTTACCTTTACCTCGTGTGTATGCCCCCATTTCAAAGGTGTTTCTTGCAACAATATGTTGTTTGATTATCGTTTTCAATCCATTCTGCCATCCATCTCCATTTTATGTTTTTACATTTTTTATTTACCTTTTAACATTCATTTTCACAAAATTTTGGGTTCCAAACTTTCTCCCCATTTCTCCCCTCCCTCCACCCCAAAATGCTGAGCATTCTAATTGCCCCTATCACAGATCTGCCCTCTCATCTCCATTTTATGTGAGAGTTCATTCCAGTCACAATCACTGTTACAATTACAATCTGTGTCTTTCCCTCCATCTTCTTTCCCACCATTTTGCTTTTACTTCTCCTGTCTTCCTTCCCCTCCTCACCTGAGTTTTCACGTTTGACCATCACCTCTGCAGGCTTCCCTTCCTTCTTTCAGCCCCTTTCACTCCCCTTTAGCCTTACTACTATTCCCTGCATTTTAGCTTCTTCTCCCTTTTCTTCTCCCTTCCCCTCCTCCTGCCTGTAGAGCTAGTTAGATTTATATACTTAATTAACTTTATTGTTCCCTCCTTGAATCTAATCAGATGAAAGTATCACTGAAACAATTCTCATCACACTCCCCTGTTTCTCTCTACTATAATATAATTTTGTATCTCTTCCTGTGATGTAATTTGTCATTTTTTGCTTCCTCCTTTTCACATCTCCCCTTACAATCCCTTTACATGCTTGAATCACATTGTTATCATCATGTCATTTATTTTATACCCGATCCCTCTATCTACGTATATTCCTTTTATATTTCCTAATAGATATGCAATTCTCAGCATTATCAAGTATCATCTTCCCTTACAGGGAGGTACAGAGTTTTTCCAAACTGAGTAACAAGTTTTTCTTTGCCCTTTTTATGCCTCACTTGAGACCTTCATTTGAAGATTTCATTTTATAGTGAGTTCTGGCCTTTTAGTCAAGAAGGTCTGGAAATCCCTAATTTAGGTGAATGCCCATCTCTTTGCCTGAAGTGTTATGCTTAACTTTGCTGGTAATTGATCCTTGGTTGTAGTCCCTGCTGCTTTGCCTCACTGAATATCACATTTCTGTTCCCTCAGTCTTTTAATGTAGAAGCTTCATGGTCATATGTGAGCCTGACTGTTGCTCCTTGATATTTGATCGATTTCTTTCTGGCTGCCTGCAGTATTTTCTCCTTTACTTGAAAGTTCTGGAATTTGATAACAATATTTCTCGGTGGTTTTAGCTCACCTTTCAAGTGGTGAATGGCGGATTCTTTAGATGCCTATTTTGCCCTCTGTATCTAGCACTTCTGGGCAGTTTGTCCTGATGATTTCTTGGAAGATATTGTCCAGACTCCTTTCTTCATTGTGGCTTTCTGGTAGGCCAATAATTCTTCAATTTTCTTTCCTGGATCTATTTTTCAGGTCAATTGTTTTCCAATTAGTTATTTTACATTTTCTTCTATCTTTTCATTCTTTAGCCTTTTTTTGATGGAATTTTGATTTCTCATAGATTCATTAGTTCCTACTTATCCAATTTTAATTTTTATCAAATTGTTTTCTTCAGTTAACTTTTGCATCTCCTTTTCAATCTGTCCAATTATTCCTCTCAGTGCATTATTTTCTCCCGTTAGTTTTTGTTCTTCCTTTTCCATTTGTCCAATTTCCCCAGTTAAGTTTCTTTTTCCTTTTTCATTTGTCCAATTTTCTTAATTGAAGTCTTTTTTCGTATTTTTAAATCATTGGCCAGTTTTTCTTCCATTTCCTTCTTCAGCTGCTCCAGGAGAGCTTTTTATGCATGGGAGCAATTCATAGTCCCTTCTGATGTTTCAGATGGGAGTATGATTTCAATACTGACCTCTTTATTATTGATGTTTTGAGCCTTGTCCCCATAGAGCGATTTTATGGTCTTTTCTTTCCTTCTTTGCTTCTTTCTCATGATAGTGAGGCTGTGTGTGTTGTGGACTCTAGTTCTTTCAGCTAGATGCAGGAGAACCTGGTTTTGAGCTTCTGGTCACTTAAGGAAAGGGCAGCTGCCTTTTTTCTCCTTGTTTTGTCTTTTGCTGGATTAGTCCTCAGGCTGTCTTGTTAAGTGTGGGGGAGAGGTGGTCTAGTCACAGGAAATCTCCTCAGGTGAACTAGAGCAAACGCAAGTTCAGCCCTTGGTGATCCTGGATGCTGTATTGTCTTCTCATTTTCCCTGGATTGCCAAGGCACACCTGAGTCCTAGTGGGATACTCACCCCCTGGAGCTCTGGCTGTGTGGGACAGCTCCATTCCTCTGCCACAGTAAGAGGAATATTCTTTACTGATTTCCCTAGCCCGAGGTGTTACAAGACTGTTTACCATTTCTGTTGATCGCACTGAGCCAGGATTTTTCTGGGGAAATATTTTAGGATTCTTTAAAGGTCAACTAGGGTAGGTAGAGAGATAATTTACTGATCTCTCCACAATTTTGTCTCCTGAAAGTTCAAGTAGGTAAGTTACAGGCATTTAATATGTGGGCTGAAAGTCTCAAGAGCAGCTGTGGCTGATACCTTGCACTCAGCTTCTGTTGCTCACACGATTCGGCTGGTCTCCTGTCCTGGGCTGCCACTTAGCTGTTCTGCCATGGTGCTGTTGCCTCTAGCTACCTCAGACTTTCTTACTCGGCTGTGCCACAGCAGGACATACTATGCTGTATGCTGTGGGCTCTTCTACCCCGTGGAACAGATCCTTCCCTTTGAACTTCCAGTCTGTCCTAGTCTGTAAATCTGCCACGTGTACCTCCTATTGGATTATGTACCTCCAAAATTTGGTCAAATTCTCTTTTTAGACATATCTGAAGGAGTTTGCCTAAGAGCTTAGGTGAGTATTGCTCTCACTTCGCCATCTTGACTATGCTTCCCCAACTGCTCTTTTTTGTCATGCCTTACCTCTCTTATTTCATATTTATTTTATGTGTAACTTGTTTGTACATTTGTGTATCCTTTCCAATTCTCCCGCATTTTACTGGGAACTCCTTACTGTCAGGAACTTTTCACCTCTTTTTGTATCATCAGTGTTTGGCAGAATTCATGACATACAGTAGGTACATAGTAAATGTTGGTTTAATTAAATAACTTGCAATATAAGTACAATACTCTTTTTGCCTCCATTTTCAATTATAAGTACAGAATATTCATGGAAATTTTCACTACCAGAAAACAAAGAGTTTATGAGTTTAGTTTATAAGTTCGATTTTAGGTCAGCAGTCAATCAGAGACACTTTCATTCATCACAGGCTTATGTAATACTTGTGTCTGCCCTGTAGTACTCACACATAATATACTCATATGTATTAGACTCCTTTACTACATTGTGGAGAGAGATGGACAGATCTAGATCTATCTATATCTATAGATGTAAGTAGCATATATTACCTGACTAATCTCAATGCTCTTTATAATAATCACAGAGATGTTTGTATTTTAGAAAATATGTTAAGCAAAGTATTATACACACACACACATATATGTATGTATTATATGTCAAATTGAGTGAATCAGATTCCTTTACTTAAAAACAATATTGGAATAAAGGTAGGAGGCAAATATTTAAAATGCAACTCAGTTGAATAAACTAGGTACTGATTGAAGTACCTAATATTATATACTTGAATGGAAAATAGAAATTCAAAGACTAGTTTGATTAATAATAAGAATCTATATCCGGTTTCACTATGTTTTACCTAAAATCACCCATATCATTCTAACGAGATTTTGGCCATCCCATGTCCTTTGAAATAAACAGACTTTAACCAGTTTAACAATTTCATAGAGGCTTTGATTTTTCTGTTAATATCAATTATAATAAATTATGATGGTGAGATTTTAAATTGTGAGAGTTATTTAATATTTGAATATTTGACTCATTCATTATACCACTTTCCAAACTGGATTTTAACCTGTCAGTATAATACCCTTAGGAACTTGAGGCACATATAATAAATGAAAAGAAAATAATAAGTATTCATCTACTAAGATTCTGTGATGCTCCAACATTCATATCTTCTTGTCAGATATTGAGAACGTTACTTAATCAAAGTGGATTTCAGAATTCAAGGAGATAAGTTTATATTACTAATTGATAATTTCACATTTTTTTACTTGGCTTTTTAGTTTAGATACTGAAAAGGTATATGAAATATCAGATCAGACGCATCAATATTATGAATATTCAAATTGATTAATCAAGCTGAATAAGTCCTCTATAATCTATGCTTAATGCAAAAAAACAACAATTAAACAAAGAAGTCACAGCAACAAAAATCCCTAAGATGTGTACAATGGATATCCTTGTATATGCAATATGTGGACACCATAAGTATTGATAAGCTTTGCTTAGCTATGCTATAGCTTGGCACTTATGGTTTATTAGAATATAAAACTAATTTGGAATCAAAAAACCTGAATTCTTTTTTGTAATCCCACCGCAACACCATTCACCTCATAAAGGAAGTTTTTGATTATTGATTGATTAATTCATTTAATTTGATTCTTGCCATTATCACTTAGTATTTGTGTGGTATTGAACAAGTCACAAAATTCTTGAAACTGTTTCTTCTATTTTAAAAATTAAAACTTCGACATACTTCTTTAAAATAGAGGGCAGAAATTTTAGACATTTCTTCAGATACAACTGAAGAGAGGATGATCATATATTGATTGCATACACTTAGAAGGTTTCAGCTTGGAATTACAAGGAACTGAGGTCTAGAAGATCAACATTGTGAAAGGGAGTTTGGGTCAATGAAGGCGTTTGGTAAATACCATCACAACGACCTACTATCCTCCCTGCCCCCACAAAAGTTAAGCATAATTTCACTGATGATTCTTTATGAGCCTATCCTAGCAAAACTCAGAATATCCTGCACAGTAGTAATTATGAAGCTTACAGATGTGTAATGTACTAATGGAGAGAGGAGCTCAAATGATCATCATATTCCAGATATATTATAAGAGACAAATAATAAAAACCCTGGAATATACATGCTATTATTGTTCCTAATTAATAGATGAAGAAACTCAGTCAGACAGAAATTAAATCATTTTTTCCCAAGGTCAAGTAAATATGAAGTTTAGAGGCCAAGATTTAAACTTAGACCCTCCTAATATTCTATCAATTGCATCACCTACCTAACTCAAGTACACACAATATCCCTTCTTCAATGTGTAGTAGATTCAATACACTCTAAACATTCATTTAGTATCTGCTACATTCAGGACACTGGTTGAGGCAAAGAAATCACACACCAGTAAACGCTACAAGACTGGGCATAAAGGAGGACTTCTCTACCTCTTATGCCATGAATATATTTTAAAAAAATATTCCTTATTTTTTTCATGATATCAGTAGGACCTAAGCCCGGGTTGAAGAGGTTGGCCTGTGGATTGGATTCAAATGCAAGAACAAGCAGTGTGTCCTCTCTCATTGGTTACTTTTTTGAGACATGAGATAAGCTATCATTTACTTGTGACGTCTTGGGGCCTGGTATGAGTACAGGAAAAAAGACTCAACTCCACATCCTCTATTTGTCATGTCTTACTTTCCACAACCTAACTTTAGCCTACTTTGCCAGGTTAACTACACTTTATTTTCCCTTGCTCATTTTTTTTGATATATATTTTTTTTTTATTTTTGGTTTTCAGGGTTCATTTCCACAAGATTTTGAGTTCCAAATTTTCTCCCCATCTCTCCTCTCCCCCATCTCAATGCACCATGCTTTCTGATTATCCCTTTCCCCAGTCTGCCCTCCCTTCTATTACACCCTTCCATTTCGTTATCTCCATCTTCTCTATTTCCTTGTAGGGCAACATAGATTTCTATACCTCATTGCCTGTATATCTTATTTCCCAGTTGCATGTAAAAACAATTTTTAACATTTAAAGACTTTGAGTTCCAACTTCTCTCCCTTCCTACCTCCCCACTCATCCCCACTGAGAAGGCAAGCAATTATATATAGATTATACATATGTAGGTATCAAAAGATTTCCATACGTCATGTTGTGAAAGATTATATTTCTCCATCCTATCCTGCCCTCTATTTATTCTAGTCTCTCTTTTGACCTTGTCCCTCCCCCAAATTTATTATTTCTAATTACTCTTCCCTCCCGTTTGCCCTCCGTGTTATCATCCCCCACACCCCACTTATCCCTATCTCCTCTACTTTCCTGTATTGTAAGAAAAATTTTTGTAGTAAATTGAGTGTCCATATTATTCCCTCCTTAAGCGAAATGTGATGAGAGTAAGCTTCAGTTTTTCCCTCTCATCTCTCCACTTTTCCCTTCCATTGAAAAAACTTTTCCACACCTCTTTTATGAGATACAATTTGCTGCATTCCACTTCTCCCTTTCTCCACTCAATATATTCCTTTCTTAGCCCTTAATTTTATTTTTTTAGGTATCATCCCTTCACAATCAACACACCCTCTGCCCTCTGTCTATATGTATATAATCCCTCCAACTACTTAAATACTGAGAAGAGTCTCTAAAGTTACCAATATAATCTTTCTATGTAGGAATGTAAACAGTTCAACTTCAGTAAGTGCCTTATGAATTCTCTTTCCTGTCTACCTTTTCAGGCTTCTCTTGATTCTTATGTTTAAAAATCAAATTTTCTGTTCAACGCTGTTCTTTTCCTCAAGAATGTTTGAAAGTCCTCTATTTCATTGAGTGACCATTTTTCCCCTGAAGTATTATACTCAGTTTTGCTGGGTAGGTATTGCTTGGTTTTAATCCTAGTTCCTTTGACTTCTGGAATGACATATTACAAGCCCTTCAATTCTTTAATGTAGAAGCTACTATATCTGTGTTATCCTGATTGTATTTTCACAATACTCAAATCGTTTCTTTCTGGCTGTTTGAAACATTTTCTCCTTGACCTTGGAACTCTGGAATTTGGCTGCAATATCTCTAGCAGGTTTTCTTTTCAGATTTCTTTCAGGAGGTGATTGGTGGATTTTTTCAATATGTATTTTACCCTCTGGTTTTAGAATATCAGGATCATGCTCCTTGATAATTTCATATAAGATGATTTCTAGGTTCTTTTTTTGATCATGACTTTCAAGTAGTCCCACAATTTTTAAATTGTCTCTCCTGAATCTATTTTCCAGGTCAGTTGTTTTCACAATGAGATATTTCACATTGTCTGCTATTTTTTAATTCCTTTTGTTTTGCTTTATAATTGCTTGATTTTTCATAAATTCATTAGCTTCCTTCTACTCCATTCTAATCTTTAAGGAATTATTTTCTTCAGTGAGCTTTTGGATCTCTTTTTCCATCTGGACAATTCTGCTTTTTAGGGTATTCTTCTCCTCATTGGCTTTTCTGTATCTCTTTTTGCCATTCGGGTTAGTATATTTTAAACTGTTTTAAACTTTAGTTTAAATTTTTAAGCTTCAGTATTTTTGGGTGCCCTTTAGCAAACAGTTTACTAGTTTTTCATGATTTTTTGGAATCACTTTCATTTCTTTTCCTAATTTTTGCTCTACTTCTCTTAATTTTCAAAATCCTTTTTGAGCTCTTCCATGGCTTGAGACCAGTTTATATTTTTCTTGGAGGCTTTGGATGGAGGAACTTTGACTTTGTTTTCTTCTGTTTGCATGCTTTGGTCTTCCTTGTCACCAAAGTAAGATGCTATGATCTGATTCTTTTTTCAATTTTTGCTCATTCCCCCAGCCATTAACTTGACTTTTGAGCTTTTTGCCAAGGTAGTTCTCTGCTTCCAGTGGGGGTGGGGGATATATTATCAGCTGCTCTATCCCCCCACCATCTTTGGGTCTAGAGTTCCAGAAACAGTGGCTATAGCTGCCTCTAATGCTTCTGTGACTGCTGGGGGATTACTCCACCTTTCTCTACTTCCCTGGGGTTGTGGCTAGACCACTCCAATCTCCTGCACTGGTCCCACAGGCTTTTCCCACTGACCTTCCAATGTATCCTCAGCATTTTGGGGTCATGAAGTCTGGAAACCACCACAGATGTGAGAGATTCAGTCTCCCTAATACCTGCTCAATTCTCCTCTGTGCTCTTGTGGCCCACAGTGGACTGTGCTCTGCTGCCAGCATGGCATGATAGACACTTCCTGGCAAATTTCTAGGCTGTTGTGGGCTGGAGATTTGCTTCACTCTGTCGTTCTGTGGGTTCTGCAGCTCCAAAATTTTTAGAGTCATTTTTTACAGGTATTTGGCTGGGCTTGGTGGAAGCACTCTTGAAGGTTCATGCTGTTACTCTCCCATCTGGACTCCACACCCTCCCTTGCTCATTTCAATCAAACTGTCTTACTTAGTGCTCATTCCATCTCCCATCTCCATTTTCCTTGCCTTTATGTATGTTCTCTTATGTCTGGAATACACTACTTACCTTTGCAGCTTAGAATCCCTAATTGTCTTCAAATTTCCGTTCGTATTACCTCATAAAAGAATCTAATTCTTATCTTTCCCTTTGCTAGTATGACGCTGATAGAAATTCCTTTCAATATGTGTTACATAAGAGTTGATATTCTTAGAGGATGGAGAACAAGACTCACAACCTGGAAGGCACTGACTTAAAAAAATACCTCTTACATATATTGGTTGAGTGGCCCTGGGTAATTGATTTACTTAATATGTAAATGTTCTAGACCAGCGTGGGGAAACTGGCACCTCAAAGCCACATGCAGCCTTCTAGGTTTTTGGGTGCAGCCTTTTGAATGATTTCAATTTATACAAAACAAATACTTTTATTGAGAGGATTTGTTCTATGAAGTTTGGATTCAGTCAAATGGCAGAATTTGAGGAAATAACAGGTCCTGTGTGGCCTTGATGCTGCAGGTTTTCCACCCTTGTTTTAGATGCTGTTTATAAGTTGCAGAGAAAATGAAGGTATCTGTTGCTAGAAATAGATGCTGAGAATTTTCACTACCATTGAAATCATAAGTTGCTTATGCTTATCTCTACTTATATAATTTCTCCCCTTCTCCTCCTAATATGTACAATGTGATATGTATATATGTATGTATGTGCATGTGTGTATTTATATGAGCATAGTTCTGTATATATGTGTATAAATTTATTATCATTTTCCCTTGTCATTTTACCCGGATATAAACTTAACTCCTTGAGGTCACATACTTGTTCACTTTTTCTGGGCCTAGCCAATACTCAAAAAAGTTTCTGATAAATTTCAAGAATTTAATAAATGCTTTTTGAATGAGTGAACTTACCTTTGAAAATGAAGAAACAAAAACAAAACAGAAAAATATTGTACTGTGTGTCAGTAACATTGAATCCAGTCCACACTCTTACACTAAATTGCTGTTTTGTTTTCTTCTTTTGTAATATGAGAGGGTTGAACAAGTCATTCTTTAAGAAAAATAATTCAATTAATTATTTTTTTCAAATTACCTGCAAAATTTTAGCATTTTTTTTCAATTTTGTGTTCCAAATTCTCTCCCTCCTTCCTTACAATCCGTCCCCACATGTTGAGAAGACAATTAGGTATTAATTATGCATGCGAAATCATTCGAAACATTTCGATATTAGCCACTGAACAAGGCGTTGTTCAAATCCTCTTCCAATTCTAACAATTTTTATGCATAAGATTTATATGATTTATTTGATATTGTATAACTTTAATTTTACTTTCTACTATTTAAGGATTCTTTTGTCTCACTGAAAAGTTAGGAAGCTGAACAAGACATTTCCTCCTTTGCTGGTTTCTAGGAGTACCCTTCGAGGGCTGGAAAGGACTTCACAATGCTGCCAGCTAGGGCTCCTATTCTGGTGTACCTATCCAATATCAGTTTCTAGGTATACTTAGTATCTCACTTTTATCATTGCGTGTCCCAGTGATTTATCTCTACTATTATTTACCAAATTGAAATCAAATAACTTTCTAAAACAGAAAGTGAATTTTACAGTTAAAGTACTCATAAGAGTGAATCACAGCTCTTGGAAGCCCCTTTGGTATAGTTGTTAAACTGTTGTTTTCAGTTCAAGTGTATTTTCCTGCTGGGCTCTATGTTAAGCTCCAAATCCGTATCCAATCTATTCTTTGAAGTTTTAATGCATATATTTTCTTCAGATAGGGTGACCAGTGAGATTTCTAGGCAGATATTCTTTTTTTGCTGTCTTTCAAAGAAGTATACCCGGTGTGCAGTTAATTAAATAATTTGGCACTTTTTGAAAACTTTGGGAAACACTTGGTCTTATACTGCATGCTGAGAGCCTCTGCTATGTCTCTTTTATTTCTTTTTTTTAGTAAATTATTTTATTTGTTTGACAATCACTTCCATATAACTTAGATGTTTTTTGCCTCATTCCCCTCATTCCCCCCTTCCTCCCCACTCCCTCCCTGAGATGGAGTACAATCTTATATAGGTTCTACACGTACATTCCTATTAAATACATGTTGCGTAGAAGAATTAAATGAGTGCAAGAAACCATAAAAGAACAAAACATAATAAAAATAAAATTGCCAGGCTTAGAGGCCTGAGGGCTACCCGAGTCTTCTTACCTCACCTCCGGAGGTCTTCGGTTGGCCAAACCGGATGCTCGTATGAGAGAAAGGACGTTCCAGAGTCGAACAAGGGTTGAGCTTTATTTCAGGGTCTAGTTACAAGTGCAGGGAATTCTTCCTTAAGAGGGAGCGAAGAATCTCCCAAGGAGGCAAAGATCTTACAATAAGAGATTGGAAGTAGAAGTATAAGCGGGGAGAGAGGGGGAGGGGAGAGAGGAGAGAGGAGAGAGGAAAAGCGGAGCCTTGTTGTCCTCACCGCTCCGCGCCCCTCCGCCCAAGAGAGCTTTCAGGCTTTCCTGATCCTACCTAAACTCTCCAGCAGCATAGTTTGCAACTGAATACCGTGCTGTTAGATAACAATAGTGTGCCCAGATCCGGGACTATCTCGAGGGCGGGGAGAGCTCTCTCCCATCACGTTTCTCACGGGAAGAGGCAGAAATACACGAGATAGCTCGGTTCACCTCGATTCCCAGCCGTTTCCTGGGGGGTCTCGTGAGAACTCTAAGATTTAGAAGTTCCCACCTTTACCCGCCCGAGACTGTCCACATGGAATTGAGCTTCCAACCCTAGCATAAAATGGTAAGCTTCTATCTGTGATCCAGCTCCATATTTCTTCCTCTGAATGTGGAAGGCCTTTTGCCTCAAGACTCCACTGGAAATTTTTTAAGTCCTTGCATTGCAATGAATACTAAGTCTATCAAAAAAAACTTCACACATTGTGGTTGTTGCTGTGTACAATATTTTCCTATCTGATCTTTTCACCCAGCATCAATTATATAAGTCTTTCTAGGCCTCTCTGAAGTATTCCTGTTCATCGTTTCCCATAGCACACAACACAATTCCATTATATTCATAAACCATAACTTATTCAGTCATTCCTCAACTGAAGGGCATCCTCTCTATTTCCAGTTTTTGGCCACCACAAAGGGAGCTGCTATAAATACTTTTGCAAATGTGAGACTCTTCCCAATTTCTATGATCTCTTTGGGATAGAGTCCCAGGAGAAGGGTGTGCACATGGTTGTGGCACTTTGAGCATAGTTTCAAATTGCTCTCCAGAATGGTTAGATCAGCTCACAGTTCCACCAACAATGAATTAGTCTTCCAACTCTCCCACATATACCTCGAAATTTGTCACCTTCTTTTTTGTCATGTTAGCCAATCTCATAGGTGTAATGTGGTAACTCAAGGATGTTTTGACTTGCATCTCTATAATCAATAGTGAATTACAGCATTTTTTCTCATGACAACAGAGAGCTTCCAATATCTTCCTCTGAAAACTCCCTGTTCATATCATTTGACCATTTATCAGTTGGAGAATGACTTGTATTCTTGTACATTTGACTCAATTCTCTACATATTTTAGAAAGGAAGTTTTCTTCACAGACACTACTCCCAAAAATTCTTTCAAATTTTTTTGGCTTCCATCCTAACCTTGGTTGCATTGGATTTGTCTGTGCAAAAACATTTCAATTTAATGTAATCAAAATTATCCATTTAGTACTTCCTTACATTCTCTTTTGTTAGGTAAAAAATTTATCCATTCTCCATAAATTTGACAAATACATTTTTCCTTGCTCATCTAACTTGTTTATAGCATCAATCTTTATATCTAGATCATGTATGCATTTGGAATTTATTCTTATATGTTGTGTCAGGTATTGGTCTACGACCAGTTTCTGCCACATTATTATCCAATTTTCCCATCAATTTTTGTCAATGAATTTTTATCCCAGAAGCCAGGGTCCATAGGTTTATCAAACAGTAGATTGCTATTGTCATTGACTACTGTGTCTTGAGTAGATAACTTATTTCATTGGTCTACCCGTCTATTTCTTAGCCCATAATAAGTGATTTTGATGAATGCTGCTTTACAATAAAATTTGAGATCTAGTAGGACTAGACCACCTTCCCCTAGCATTTTTTTCATGAGTTTCCTTGATTATCTGGACCTTTTGTTCTTCCAGATGAATTTTGATATTATTGTTTCTAATACTAGAAAATAATTATCTGGTAGTTTGACCAGTATGACACTGAATAAGTAAATTAATTTAAGTAGAATTCACATTATTATTATAATAGCTTGGCCTATCCATGAGCAACAGATGTTTCTCCACTTATTTATGTCTGACTTTATTTGTGCAAAAAGTGTTTTGTAATTGTGTTCCTATAATCACTGGGTTTATTTTGACAGGTAGACTCCCAGATATTTCATAATATCTCCTGTAGACATAAGTGGGATTTCTCTTTCTGTCTCTTGCTGTTGGGCTTTGATATCAATATATTGAAATTAATCTGGGTTTATTTTGTAACCTGAAACTTTGCCAAAGTTGCTTATTATTTCAAGAAGTTTTTCACTTCATTCTCTGCGATTATCTAAGTATATCTTCATATCATATGCAAAGAGTGATGTACGGGTTTAGGGCCCGTTCCCTCAGACCAATAGGTCTTACTCTGACCGGCAGTGCCCGTTAGTCTTGGCGGAGCGAACTGTGAACAATGAATGGAGCGGGAGATGAGACGGTGAATAACTCCGTTTATTCCAGCTAGCTCATGCACTTTTATGGCCTTAGTTACGTAAGCAGCTCGAGCAAATTTTATGCCAGTTTAAGCAAGTTTTTACTCCTACTTTCCAGGAAGTATCTGGTAGTAAACAGGGGCAGAACCATTCCTCCTAGCGCCATTTTGTCCATGCCTTACCAATCTCTCCTCAGTTTACCTGAGCCGTGACTAGTGTACACCCTCCAAGAGGGCTGAGGGTTGGCAATTCCCTTACAGAGTGATAACTTAGTTTCTTCTTTGCCTATTCTAATTCTTTCAATTTCTTTTTTTTCTCTAATTGCTCCAGCTAGCATTTCTAATACCATATAGAATAACAGTAGTGAAAATAAATACCCTTGTTTCACCCTTGATGTTATTGGAAATGCATCCAGCTTACCCCCATTGCTTGTAATGCTTGCTGATGGTTTTAGGTAGATTCTGCTTATGATTTTATTAAAAGTTCCATTTATTCCAATTCTCTCCAGTGTTTTCAATAGGAATGAGTGTTGCATGGTGTTAAAAGTTTTTTCTGCATGTATTGAGATAATCGTGGGGTTTCTGTTGATTTTCTTTTTGCTACAATCAATAATGGTAATAGTTTTCCTAATATTGAAACAGTCCTGCATTACTAGTACACATCCTACCTGATCATAATGTATTATTCTCGTGATAAGCTGCTGTATTATTTTGGCTAATATCTTATTTAAAATTTTTGTATCCTTATTCATTACAGATAGTGGTCTATAATCTTTTTTCTCTGTTTGGGCTCTTCCTGCTTCAGATATCAGAACCATATTTGTATCATAAAAAGACTTTGGTAGGACTCCTTCTTCTCCAATGTTCCCAAAGAGTCTGCATTGTTTTGGAATTGGCTGTTCTTTAAATGTTTGATACAATTCACTTGCAAATCTATCCGGCCCTGTCAATTTTTTTTTCCAAGGGAGATCATTGATGACATGTTCAATTTCTTTTACTGACATGGGGTTATTTGAAGTACTCAACTTACTCTTCTGTTAATCTGGCAATTCATATATTTTTTTTTTAAATAATAATCAATCTCATTTAGATTGTCGATTTTATGGGCATACATATGGGCAAGATAATTTCTAATTATTGCTTTAATTCTCACCTCATTGGAAGTTAGTTCACCCTTTTCACTTTTGATACTGTTAATTTTATTTTCATCTATCTTTTTTTAATCCAATTTACCAAATGTTCATCTATTTTACTGGTTGTTTTATAAAACAAACTCCTAGTTTTATTTGTTAGTTCAATAGTTTAATTTATTTCAATTTTATCAATATCTCATTTGGTTTTCATTATTTCTAATTTGGTATTTGCTTGGGGGTTTTCAATTTGTTCTTTTTCTAACCTTTTCAACTGCATGTCCAATTCATTTGTTGTTGGGGTTGGAAGCTCAATTCCGTGTGGACAGTCTTGGGTGGGTAAAGGTGGGAACTTCTAAATCTTAGAGCTCTCACGAGACCACCCCAGGAAACGGCTGGGAATCGAGGTGAACCGAGCTATCTCGTGTATTTCCGCCTCTTCCCGTGAGAAACGTGATGGGAGAGAGATCTCCCCGCCCTCGAGATTGTCCTGGATTGGAGCACACCTAGTTACCTAACAGCACGGTATTTAGATGCAAACTATGCTGCTGGAGAGTTAAGTAGGATCAGGGAAGCCTGAAAGCTCTCTTAGCACGTGAGGAGCCAGAGGACACAAGGCTCCGCTTTTCCTCTTCTCCTTCTCTCCCTTCCCCCTCTCTCCCTGCTTGTACTTCTACTTCCAATCTCTTATTGTAAGATCTTTGCCTCCTTGGGAGATTCTTCTATCCCTCCTAAGGAAGAATCCCCTGAACTTGTAACTAGACCCTGAAATAAAGCTCAACCCTTGTTCGACTCTGGAACGTCCTTTCTCTCATACGAGCATCCGGTTTGGCCAACCGAAGACCTCCGGAGGTGAGGTAAGAAGACTCGGGTAGCCCACAGGCCTCTAGGCCTGGCAATTTGTCTCATCCTCCTAGATTTTATTCATGTAGGAATTCAAAGACATAAAACTTCCCTGAGGAGCCACTTTTGCAGTATCCCCTCAAATTTGTAGGCTGTCTCATTATTGTCATTCTCTTCAGCGAAGTTGTTGATTGTTTCTATAATTTGTTGTTCAACCAAGTCATTCTTTATGGTTAGATTGTTTAGTTTGCAATTAGTTTTTAGTTTATATTTCCCAGGCCTTTAATTACATACAATTTCTATTGCATTATGATCAGAGAAGGATGCATTGATTATTTCCAACTTTCTTCACTGTATTGTGGGGTTTTTTTTAGCCTAGTACCTAGTGAATTTTTGTATCTGTGCCATATACCTCTGAGGAATAGGCATATTCCTTTCTATCCCTATTCAATTTACTCCAGAGATCGGTCATGTGTACTTTATCCACAGTTATATTCACCACCTTAACTTCCATCTTGTTTATTTTCAGGTTAGATTTATCAAGGTTAGAGAGTGTGAGGTTGAGGTCGCCCACTAGTATAGATTTGCAGTCTACTTTTTTCCTGTAACTCCCTTGACTTCTCCTCTAAGAAACTGGTTACTTTACTACTTGGACCATATATGTTTAGCAATGAAATTGCTTCGTGTGTCTATGGAGCATTTTAGCAGGATATACCTTCCTTCTTCATCTCTTTTGATAATGTCTATTTCTGCTATTGCTTTGTCTGAGATTAGGATTGCTACCCCTGCATTTTTTTTTTACCTCAGATGAAGCATAATATTTTTTGCTCCAATCTTTTACCTTTACTCTTTGTGTATGCCCCTATTTCAAAGGTGTTTCTTGTAAATAACGTGTTGTTGTATTATGTTTTTTAATCCATTCCTCTATCCATTTGTTTTTCTTTCCCTTTTTGCCTTCCCTCCTTTTTCTTTTCCCCTTCCCCTCCTACTGCCTATAGAACTAATTGTATTTCTCTTCTTAACTGAGTTTGTTTACCCTCCTTGAATCCAATCAGAAGAAAGTGCTTCTCAAACTATGCTCATCTCCCTCCCCTCTTTCCCTCTACTCTCATACATTTTTGTGCCTCCTCTTGTGATGAATTTACCTTTTCATATCTCGCATTGTAATTCCTTCACACTCTTAAATCACATTTTTATCATGACATCATTTACTTTATAAGACTCTCTCTATCTATGTATATCCCTTTTACATATTAGATAGATAGATAGATAGACAGACAGACAGTCAGACAGACAGACAGACAGACAGACAGACAGACAGACAGACAGACAGACAGATAGATAGATAGATAGATAGATAGATAGATAGATAGATAGATAGATAGATAGATAGATAGATAGATAGATAGATAGATGGATGGATGGATGGATGGATAAATAGATATCTGAAGATTTACAAGTATCATCTTACCATATAAGAAGGTATACTGTTTGCCCATATTGAATGACAAGTTCCCCCCCTCGCCCCATTTACCTCTTTCTGCCTCTTTTGAGACCTGCGTTTGAAGACTGAATTTTCTTTTGAGGTCTGGCCTTTTCATCAGGAAGGTCTGGAAATCACTTATTTCATTGAATGTCCATCTCCTTCCTGAAGTATTGTGCTCAACTTTGCTGGGTAACTGATCCTTGGTTGTAGCCCCAGCTCTTTGCCTTATGGAAGAACATATTCCAAATTCTCAAATCTTTTAATATAGAAACTGTAAGGTATTGTGTGATCCTTACAGAAGCTCCTCAATATTTGAATTGTTTCTTTCTGGCTGCCTCCAGTATTTTCTCCTTCTCTTGATAACTCCAGAATTCGGCAACGATATTCCTTGGTGTTTTTAGTTTGTGATCCCTTTCAGGAGGTGAATGGTGGATTCTTTTGATGACTACTTTCCCATCTGAATCTAGAACTTTTAGGCAATTTTCCTTGATAATTTCTTGGGAGATATTGTCCAGGATCTTTTTTTCATCATGGCTTTCTGGTATACCAATAATCCTTAGATTTTTCTCTCCTGTATCTGTTTTCCAGGTCAGTTGTTTTTCCAATTATATATCTCACTTTTTTTCTATCTTTGCATTCTTTAGATCCTGTTTGGCTAATTCTTGATGTCTCATAGAATCATTGGCCTCTACTTGCCTCATTCTATTTTTTGCCAATTTGTTTTGTTCAGTTAACTTTTGCTTCTTCTTTTTCTTCTGTCAAATGTTTCTTTTAAAGGAGTTATTTTCTCCAGTTAGGCTTTGTGCTTCCTTTTTCTTTTCTCCAATTGTTCTTTTAAATTCTTCTGAGATTTCTTTTTTCATATTTTAAAAATCATTGGTCAGTTTTTCTTCTTTTTCTCTAATTTGGCTATTCACATCCTTCCTGAATTCTTCCAAGAATGCTGTTTGTCCTTCAGAGCAGTTCATATTCCCTTCTGAAGTTTCAGGTCAGTGTACAGTCTCAGTGTTGACGTGTTTGATAATCTTATTTTGGCCATTGTACCCATAGAAAGATTCTATTATCTTTTCTTTTCTACTTTGATTTTTTTTCATGTTGATCACCCTTTTCCTGACTTTTAAAATAGACCTCTGCCTCTGCAGCACAGGGAGCTCGGTCTCACAGTTCTTGTGCCTAATACTTCAGGCATTGTGTGCTGTATCCTCTGGTTCTTTCAGCTAGAAGATAAAATGCAGCAACTGACCTGGTGCTGAGCTGGCTGGTGTTTGAAAGCAGAGACTCAGTGAAGTCTTTTTGGTTTTCTCCAGAGTTATGGGAGAAGGGTGTTCTGACCACAGGAGGTCTCCTCTGCTAAGTGAGAGCATAGGCAAGCTTTTCATTTGCTGACCCCATTGTTATTGGTGTCTTCCCAATTCCCCTGGTGTACTAAGGCATGTCTGGATTCCTTGTGTTGGTGGCTGCGGGCTTCTACCCCTGAGGCTCAGGATTTTCTTCGGTTTGCTGGGGTGGGGCCATCTGGGACAGCTCTGATCCTGCACTGGACCCCTTCTGTCACAGCAAGAAGGACACTCTTAAGCGATTTTGCTAGGCTCTCAAGCAAAGAGACTGTTTACCCCTTCCGCTGCTCCCATTGTTTCAGGATTTATCCTGGGGAGATATTCTGTGGGTTCTTCCAGGTAAACAAGGGGAGGGAGGTAGCAATTACTAATCACTCTGCCATCTTGGCTCCCGGAAGACCCTCTATGTCTGTTTTCCAAAACAAACTTGAGAAGCTTCTGAAACTGACTGCACTTTTTAGTTATTATGGTCCTTAATGTTGACTTCTAAATTGGTGTGACAGTTTTGTGATGTGGCCTGATGACCATTTCACAATGAATCAAAATGAAACATTTTCCCTGTGACCTCTCCTGATGTATGAAGTCTTGAAATCTAAATATTGGCTGAGAGTGGATATCCTTTTTTAATTGGAATCATGGAGCTGGAAAGAACATTCATTTCTTATGATTCAACCCTCTAACTTCATACTTGAAGAAACTGAATTTCAAAAATGATGTAACACTTATGGTTGCATCAGAGGGAAATGGTATTTCTTAGTCTAGAATCCAGTTACTCTGACTCTTCTAGTACATCATCTCTCTTTGTTATTTTAGGATTCCTCTATATTTTGCATATTTTGCATCTAAAACTTGATATGTCTAAAATGGAATTCATCATCTTCTCTCAGGCTCCCTCTCCCTCCCACAACCAAACCCTCTATTTCTAGTTAGAGCACCTTCAGTCTCATAATCACACAGGTTTATAACTTTAGAATCATCCTTGCTTGTTTTATCTTCCCCAAAATTTATGTTCAATTATTGAATCAATTCCTTTTTTGAATCTACCTGTACAAACACATTTACATTTTCTGATCCATCCTCTCATTTTTCTCCATTTGGATAATGATCAGTTTATTTCAGGGCTCCATCATATCTTCCTTGGATTATTGTCTTAACTTCTTCTATTGTCTCTCGCTTTCTAGTCTCCTCTTCCTACTTAGTCAGCCTTTAATGGAAACTTCTATTTTATGTTCCTGCATAAAATTTTGAAGTGCTTTACAGTTCTGAGGATAAAATGTGAAGGACTCAATTTCACATTCAAGGCAAACCTTCTTCCATGAACAGCAAACCCTTTCCTATATTCATAGCTTGGAATATCCCTTCCAGTTCCAGCTCCAATTCTATCATCACACTGAACCTCCTTTAATCTTTCTAGTCACCACTATTTTCTTTTTTAGTAATCTACACTATTTTACTACCTTGAATTGATTTAATTACAACAGGAATTTGAATTACCCAAACAACTTTTTGCTGAAAATGGAGAATTCAGTCACATTAAATCAGGAAGAAGGACTTCCACATTTCCTGATCCTCTTTTTATAGTTTAAATTTTTCTTCCTGTTACTTGTTTGGATAATGAATAGAATAGATTATCTATGTAATAAACCCAATTGAAGCAATTATGAATCACCAGTGGTTTTGTAAATAAGGAACTTTTACATGAGCTTCTTTAAACATCTGGTGTGTCTTACACATAGAAGACTTCTACCATGTGCTACTTAGAGTCTAGTGGTATGGGATTACTGAAGGTCAATTATAATATAATGGTAACTGGATTCAGAGTTAAGAGATCTGGGTTCAAATTTTGATTCCAATGTACATTACTTGTGTGTTCTTCTTAAGATGGATGATCTCTCTGAATTTTAGTTCCCATAAGTATAAAAAGAAAAAAAAAGTAATGTTATCTAGTTCATAGTAGTGAGTATACAATTAAATCATTTACAAAAATTGTTTTTGTAACTATACCTTATCATACAAATGTAATTCATTTATATAATCATGTTTCATCAAGTCAAGCCCTAGTGTTTAAAAAACTATCTTTTTTAGAAGTTAAATTCTAGGAAGTTCTACCAAGATAGAAAAGTATTAGTAACTTCCCCAGTAATGGACTATACATATATATATATATGTGTGTGTGTGTGTGTGTGTGTGTGTGTGTGTGTGTGCGCGCACACATTACATATATATAGATGATGTGGATATATACGTGTTTTCGTATGTGTCAATCCTTAGGATTAGTTAAATTAAATTTGAAGATTATTCCTGGATGATGAATTGCTTTCAAAATATCCTATAAAGTCCTTACCATTTAATGTACAGTGGTGTTACTTTTATTAAAGTAACACCTTAGGAGAAATACAGCCCTAAACAATTAAAGAAGCATTAATTACATAGAGAGAAATGAAAAAGTTAGAACAAGCAGATCAATTTTTTATTGATTTATTACTGTGTCAGGAAACTCAACATATTTTGGAGTTCAGAAAAAATATCAAAATTCTTATTAAAGAACAAAAGGTCATGATTCTCATGAATAATAATGAAAAAAAAAAGAAGGGAGTTGGTAGTCTACCAGCAACATATCTCAAAAGGTACCACAAAGCACTATCTATTAAATGATTTGTCAATGGGTAAGAGAAAAATAAGGAGACAGATGGACATAAAGAGAAAGACACACACATACACACACACACACACACACACACACAAATAAGAGAAACAGGGACCAAGAGACCCATATAGTGAGACAGATTGACAGAAAGGGGCAGATCAATCAAGCAGTATAATAAATTAGGTTCATAGGTACAAACAAAGACACTAGTGTAGTTTTTTTATAAATATAATAGGGAGCTACTCCCTATTTGCCAAAATCAACTCTGAAAACTGTATAACACATTGGTAGAAATTAGATTTACATCAATATGTCATACAAACACCTACACGGGCTCCAAATATATATCAATTACATACTATATATAAAAGCCATCATTACTAATTACTTCCTGATCAAAGAAGTAATTAGAATAGACCACTACATAAGTCAAAAAGAGTATCACTCAAAATAAAATGGGAAACTTAGATTATATAAGTTAAAAACTTTTAGCCTTAATATAATGTGGTAAATATAATGTGGCTAAGCGAGGAATAAGTAATAAGAAAAATATATTTGAAGTAGTTGTTTTGTATTTTTGTTTTTAATAATGGCATCATATACAATATCTAGAAAGGACTTATAATTTATAAGTCCAGGCACCCTTCTCAAATATACAAATAATAAAAGGATATGAACTGTCAGTATTCAAAAGGAAAAAATCAAATATATATACAATCCTATGGGAAAAAATAAACAAAAGGAAATGAGAGAACATTAATTTTTTTTAAAAAAATGGTTTTTCTAAAAAAAGAAAAGAACAGAAAAGAACATACACCCTTATTATTATTATTAGTGATACACACCTTAAATGAGGCTATATAGTAGGAAATTGTTTTGCCCCATAATATCTCCTTTTCTAAATTCTCTCTTAGTGATTTCATCATCTAATATGCATTTAATTTTGTTTTCTAGTGGTCTCTCTGATGAGCTTCATTCCCATATTGCCAACTGCTTGAACAATTTGTATTCTTTGATCTGTACTTTTCTCAAAAGGGATATGTTCAAAATCATACACTTTTTTTTTTTACATCCATCCCTCTTCTGAATATCTATTTCATTTAAAGGATATCAACATTGTTTAGTCACTCAGATTATAATTTCCATGCCAACTTAAATTCATTACTCTTCCCAAACCCATATATTAATTTTGTTTTCACTCTCTTACTTATTTTTTCCCCTCCCTATGTCTCCATTCTACCTCTCTGATCATTCAACTACAGTGCTAATTTAGGTCTATATCACCTTCACCTGGGATATTACAATAACCTGCTAATTAGTCTCCATGACTTACAACTCTCCTTTCTCTGATCCATCCTCCATCTCCTCAAGGTGTTTTTATTTGTTTGTTTAGCTTTGATTTTAGGTCCTAAAATTGAAGTCTAAACATACCACTCCTCTACTCAACTATTTGCTGGTTCCTTATTAAGTTAAATATCAAAAACAAACTCTGTTGTTTGGCATTTAATATGCTTTTCAAGGCGGCCTCATTCTAGCTTGCTGGATTGTTGTTCATTACTCCTCCTCATACGTTCCATGTTCCATCCAACATGACTTTCTTGAGTTTCCTCAAGCACAAGGCTCTATTTTATATGCCTTTCTCACTGTATTTCTTCAAAGGTCAGAAGAAGGACTAGATTGCAACAATCACTTGAATCCTTTCCTGATCCCTTCAGTTCACAGAGGCCCTCTCAAGAAAAAGAAAGGACTTAATTTAAATATCTTCTTTATGAGGGTAATAGTCAATAGCAAATTAGTTTCAGAATGTGGAAGACCTAATTTCAAGTGAAACTCTGGATATAGAAAATCTATGACACTCTGGGACAGTCACATACAATAACCTTTCAGTGTTCCAGGTAACTCTCTTTATGTGATCCCAGGCAAACCATATAACTTTTCAGGTTCTCAAGATGTTTTCCAGACTGCAGAGTTAGTGCCAATTTATACTAATAAGGGGTGTTCATAGGACAAGGGAATCATGGGAATTTTCTCAAATGGAAATCTTTTGGATAAATATAAAAGCACACATTGTTTTCCTAAGAGAAAGCAAACTCCATGAAAGTAGGCAATGTTTCATTTCTAGGCTTTTTCCCCTATCACAGTTTTTTGTGCACAGTACTTGTTTAATAAAATCTTTTGTGATTAATATGCTATGGACTTGACACCCTTCCCATTTGTGGTTACTCATCTGTGTATATTGTCCAAATTATTAACATCCTACCTCAACTGTTATGCTTAGAACTGACCACTGTACAGATAGTTGATGGCCAGTGTTGGACACATCAGATTATTACATCCTGATTCCTGTTAACGAAAAATGTTTAATCTAGACTCCATAACCATTTAAAATGTATTTTCAGAACTATATTTCAAATATTTTGTTTGCTTTGTAATCTTATGAATTTTATTTTATGCATTTAAAAGCATTGTTATAATATTCATATGAAGAGTAGACCCTCATAGGCTTGTTCAGATTGCCAAATGGGGCTAGAACACAAAGAAAAGGTTAATAACTCCTGTTGTAAATTATATCTCTCAATGCACCAGAAGAACATCTTAGATTTCTCTTGTGCTATATCCCATTATTGACTCATATTATGCTTGTAGTCCACTAAAACTTTCAAAGATTTTCTTTCACACTGCAGTACAAACATTCCTTCCTCACCTCATATATTTGAATATGATTTAACTCAACTCTAAGATATTTGTCCGATTTCAATTTGATTATGATAGATTATATCCAATTATTTACTTTCTCAAGATCTTTTTGGATGATGACTGTCATCTCATATCTAATCTATCTCTTATATTTTTATTCTATGTACAACTGTGAAAAGAGCAAAATTTATGCCTTCATAGAAATCATTTGGGCAGCTAAGTGATATAGTAGGTAGAGTGCTAGGACTGAAGTGAGGTAGACTCATCTTCCTGAGTTCAAATCTGGCCTCACTAGCTGTGTGACCATTAGCAAATCACTTAACCTTGCTTGCTTGAGATCACACAGCTAGTGTCTGAGGTGAGATTTAAACACAGGTCTTCCTAATTCCAGGTCCCATGCTGCACTGTCTAGGTGCTTCTTAAGTATTTGTTTAACAGTTGCCTCTCCCAGTAGAAAGTGAGTTGATTAAGGTCAAGCACTGTCTTGCCTTTCTTTCAATCCTCAACCCTTTCTACAATTCCCGGCATATAGTACGTCCTTAATAATTGTTTACTGATTGATATAACTACATGGAAAATTGTTCCAGATAATTACAAAGAGAAAGTCATATCCAAACATCTTTCAGATCAGGAAAGATGACAATCCATCGAAAAGATCACTTTTCCCATTGTGCTATGAGAAGAAAAGTATATTTCATATACTATTTGTGTAAATGTAGCTTATTTCAATTATTCTGGAAAGAAATCTGGAATCTTGCTAAAGAAGAAACTAAATTTTTATACCCTTTCATCTAATGATCTTATTACTAGTTATATGCCCCACAGAAATCAAAGGCATAACATTTCCATACACACATAAATGTGTGAGTATACACATATATATGCATATGTATGTATTTTGTGTGTATGTATGCATACACATGCATATATAAACACATTCATATCTGAGTCTTTCCTGTCTATCTCTATTTCTCTCTCTGTGTATCCCATCTCCCTCCCTCACTTCCTCCTTTCTTTCTTCCCTCTCTGTCAATTGCCCACTGACTCTACCAAAAATATAACTTTGTGACTATTCAGACCAAACACCCCTCCTTGGTCATCATTCATGTATATGTTTTGACTTCCCCTTAGATTGTAAGCAGAGACTTTCTCACTTTTGTATTTGCATTCCTGGTAATTAGTGCAGTGCCTGTAAAATAGTAAGCTCTTTTCATTCATTCATACTATCAGTCATTTATATTTACATACAATATCTGTCATGGCGGCAGCAGTCAAGAATAGGATGACAAATCACATTATTTTTTGGTGAAAATCTTTAATCACAATTGTGGTTCTTATATTTCCTACACCATGTTGAAACTTGTGATCAAGAATTTTAATCAAAGTTATTAAAAAGGTTAACAATGTAAGTGAAACATGAGAACTGTGGACAAGTTGCTGTATTTGATGACAATTAACACTAATAAATGTATTTGAAAGAGTATTATAGAGTATAATTGTACCCTTGCTTCTAGTCTTTTCTCAGCTTGAACCTACCAATTGATTCTTATTCTTATTGCTCTAAGTCTGTTTTACCTCATACCACTATTCAATTTTCCTAGCAGTTTTATTATATAATAAGTCTTTTTCGTAATTGCCGTGATCTTTGTGTTTAAAAGATTTCAGTTGTTCATTTCTTTCAGTGATGTTCAACTTATCTTGACCCCATATGAGGTTTTCTTGACAAAAATACTGAAGTAGTTTACCATTTCCTTCTCTAGCTCATGTTACAGAACAGGAAACTGAAGAAAGGAGGGCAAAATCACTTGCTCAGGTTCACAGTTGATAAATGTCTGAGGTTAGATTTCAACCAAGGGAGATGAGTCTTCCTGACCTCAAGATCAGTGCTCTATCTACTGTACCACCTAGCTTCTGTGTTCAGAGAATATTAAATCATTAAATACATTTGATACTATAAGATTCATGCTTACTTTGATTCATTCATCCCTCTCTCTAGCTTTTAACTACTACCAAATTGTTTCAAAATATTCAGTTTGTAGTATACTTTGTAATGTGAATTCGATGCTCTCTTTGTTATACTTTATTTTATGGGAGGCATAAGGGCTAGAAATGCAAATCTGAGTCACCATAATCAACATAATCATTTAACCTATGTGAAATTTTAGACTACATGATCTCTTCATTCATTTGTTCTTCCTTTAAATTCCTACACTCAAGATGTTTTCTAAATCCTTCATTTATCACTTATAATACTATCAGATATGAAATGAAATGCTGTAGTTGTTTAATACATCTGTTTATTTGACCAGGAATAAAACTGTAACTGGAAAACATAAGTGATTTTCCAAAGAATACAGAAGTACTTTTGGCCAGGTGAAGATTCCCAATAAAAATCTGTTTGAACCTACTTGATGCCAGGGATTTGTTAATTTTTTTCACATGTACTAATCTTTAGTATTTCCTCCTTCAAGAACTATTTCAGGGTGGAGCGAAGATGGTGGAGTGAGAGCAACTACTCACCTAAGCATTTAGACAAAATCCTTCAGATACCTCTAGAAAGAGAATCTGACCAAATTTTGGAGGGGCACAATCCAATAGGCGACAGACTGTAGCGGTTTGACAGTCCAAGACCGACTGGAAGGTCGACTGGAAGGATCTGTTCCATGGGAGTGGAGGAGCATACAGCGCACAGTGCAGCCTTTCCCCTCAGCAGCAGGGGCGAGTTTCCAGGGTGGTCTGAGGCAGCGGCAGCACAATGGAATCTCGGGCATAACAGCTTAAGGTGGGAGTCCAGCGAAACCAAGCAAGTGAGATCTGCAGAGCCCCATCTGCAGCAACTGCTTCTGAGACTATCAGCCCACAGATTAAATGTCTGTAAATCACCTACTTGAACTTCTGGGACCCAAAATGACAGAATAATCAGTAAATGCTCTCTCCCCCTCCACTTGCTGACATTGAAAGAGCCACAAAATATTTCTCCAGAAAAATCTGGGAACAATGTGATCAGCAGAAGGAGCTAACAGTCTCATGGCTTGTGAGGCTAGGAAAATAGCTAAGGAGTATTCCTTTTCCTGTGGCAGAGTACCATTGCTGTCCCAGGCAGCAGCACCTCAACGAACCAGGAGCAGAACCCGAAATCCAGGGTGTTAGAGCCTCGCAACCATCAACACCAGGACCCCAGGCACTCCTCAGCACTCCGGGGCAAACAGGAAGACACTAGGGCAGCCAAGATCAATAAATGCTGTGCTTGCTTTTGCTCTAGCCTAGTTGAGATCTCCTTTGACCAGACCACATGTCCCCCACACATAAAAAGCATGCTCCAGGGTTAATCCAGGGAAACCCA
Organism: Notamacropus eugenii; assembly: GCF_028372415.1. NCBI lineage: Eukaryota > Metazoa > Chordata > Mammalia > Diprotodontia > Macropodidae > Notamacropus > Notamacropus eugenii. The sequence continues at coordinate 386,171,096 of NC_092875.1, forward strand.
AAAAGAAAGAATTCACCCGGCCTCTGCTTTCTACCACCAGTTAGGTCAGCACCAGACTTTTTTTTTTTTTACAATGTTCTTTAATTTATTATTTTTAAAATTTATTTTCAATGTTTCACAATCACTACCAAGCAACCTAGATTTTTTTCTTTCTCTCCCGAACGTCCACCTACTCCTCCCTCCCTGAGACGGTATGCAATTTTATATAGGTTCTACACCTATATTCCTATTAAATGCATTTTCACCATAGTCATGTTGTTTAGAAGAATTAAAATGAATGGGAGAAATCATATAACAAATCCAAACGTAATGCCAAAGAAAATGATCTTCTACATTCTGGAACTGAATTCCATACTTCTTTATCTAGATGTGGAAGGCATTTTGCCTTAAAAGATCATTGGGAATTTTTTAAGTCCTTGCATTGCAATGAAGTTCTAAGTCTAACAGAAAAAATCCTCGCAAACTGTGGTTGTTGCTGTGTACAAAGTTCTCCCGGTTCTGCTCCTTTCACTCAGCATCAGATCATATAAATCTTTCCAGGCCTCTCTGAAGTCTTCCTGTTCATCAATTCTTACAGCACAATAGTATTCCATTACATTTATATACCATAATTTATTCGGCCATTCCCTAACTAATGGGCATCCCTTTTATTTCCAGCTTTTGGTCACTACAAAGAGTGCTGCTATAAATATTTTTGTACATGTGGGACCTTTTCTATTTTTATGATCGCTTGGGGATATTATCCTAGAAGCAATATTTCTGGGTCAGGAAGAGCTATAAATTAAATAAGGTCTTCTGGTTCCAAATCTAGTGTAGAAAATTTATGGAATCAAAATATGGAGTGAGGAAAATGTCATAAATCCATTCTTTTTACATTGCATGAAAATATCAAAAAAAAAAATCCCATAACAAACAACCAGTCTTCTTTTGGATTCTTGCTTAATTGGCAAACATTTTCATAATCTTCAACACGAAAACAGTCTGGTGTGTTTGAAGCATATTATAATATAATTATAGGAATTTGTTGATATATGTTTGCATATATTTATGGGAGGCAAAATGCAGTACTATATGCACTAAGCCCTAACCTACAGTGCTTTAATATAAGAAGGAACAAAATAACTCTGCATCTTGCACTGATTTAAGAAAACTTCGTTCTCAAACAGACATGCTTGCTAATTGATTCTAACACCTCTTAAAGGATTAAGACGTTCTTTACATTTAGGCTTCATATCGCAGATATTTTTTTTCTGTTCTGCATTATACAACCCTTTAGATAGTAAGAATAATTGTATCACAAGTAACATTTATAGGCTGAGTTCTCTCTCCCTCGTACACAGTTTGCTTGACCACACCACATAAGTAATTCAATTTATTGTTCCTAAAAGGTGTCTGTCACATGTAATTTCCCATTTGCACGTTAAGTGTGAGAAAGTCAAAGTGTCCAACTATGCAACTGAATTAGAATCATGACCATCCTGCAACAAAGTTAGTGCAGAACATAATACGCTATGTGTGAACTGTTTATCTTTGTACTTTCTATTGTGATCACATCGTTACCCTAATTCTTTTTTTAGTATTAATTTTATTTTTTTCAGTGTTCTACAGTCACTATTATATAACTTAGATTATTTTTCCACTCCTTCTTCCCTCTTCTCCCTCTCACTCCCAGAGATGGCATAAAATTTTATATAAGTTCTATACATATATTCATAGTAAATACATTTTCACTATAGTCATATTGTGTAGAAGAATTAAAACTAATTGGAGAAATCGCATAGCAACTCAAAACGTAAAACAAAAGAAAATGATCTATTACACGCTCGTTTTGAATTCCAAAGTTCTTTCTCTGGATCTGGAAGGCATTTTGCCTTAAAAGATCATTGAGAATTTTTTTAAGTCCTTGCATTTCAATGAAGTTCCAAGTCTACCAGAAAAAAAAAAAAAAAAAAAACTCTCACACATTGTGGTCGTTGCACAAAGTTCTCCTGTTCTGATCCTTTTGCTCAGCATCTGATCATAAAAGTCCTTTCAGACCTCTCTGAAGTCTTCCTGTTCATTATTTCGTATAGCGCAGTAGTACTCCATTGCATTCATATACCATAATTTATTCAGTCACTCCCCAATTGATGGACCCCTTGATTTCCAGTTTTGGGCCACCACAAAGAGCTGTTATAAATATTTTTGTACATGTTGGGCCATTTCCCATTTTTATGATCTCTTCAGGATACAGTACTAAAAGAGATGTTACTATGTCAAAGGGTATGCACATTTTTGTTCCCTTTGGGCATCGTTCCAAATTGTTCTCCAGACTGGTTGGATCAGTTCACAGCTCCACCAACAATGAATTAGAGTTCCAACTCTCTCACATCTTCCCCAAAATTTATCATCTAAGTCTTCTGTCATGTTAGTCAATCTGAGATGTGTTATCTCAGAGTTGTTTTGATTTCCATCTCTCAAATCAATAGTGATTTAGAACATTTTTTACATGATTATACATGTCTTTCTTTTCTTCCTCTGAAAGCTGCCTATTCATATCCTGTGACAATTTATTAATTGGAGAATGACTTGTATTCCTCCACATTTGACTCCGTTCTCTATATATTTTAGAAATGAAGCCTTTACCACAGACACTAGTTGGAAAAATGCTTTACTAGTTTTCTGCTTCCCTCCAAATCATGGCTGCATTGGATTTGGTTGTGCAAAACCTTTTCAGATTAATATAATCAAAATGATCTATTTTGCACTTCTTGATTCTTCCTATCTCTATTTTAGCCAAAAATTCTTCTCTTAACCATAAATCTGATAAATACACGAATCATTGCTCCACTAATATGTTTAAAATTTCAATCTTTATACGTAGATTATGTACCCATTTGGACTTTATTCTTCTGTACGGTGTCAGGCTCTGGTCTATGCCTAATTTTTGCCACACTTTTATCCAGTTTTGTGAGCAATTTTTGTCAAACAGTGAGTTCTTATCCCAGAAGCTGGTGCCCTAGGGTTTATCAAACAATAGATTGCTATATTCATGGACTACTATGTCTTGAGTACCTAGGTTATTTCACTTGCCCACCCTTCTGTTTCTTAGCCAGTACCAAGTGGTTTTGATAATAGCTGCTTTATAATACAATTTGATATCTGGTAAACCTAGGTCACCTTCCTTAGAATTTCTTTTAATTAATTTGCTTGCTATTCTGTACCTTTTGTTCTTCCAGATAGATTTTGATATTATTTTTTCCAACTCTAGAAAATAATTATCAGATAGTTTGACTGATATGACACTAAATAACTAAATCATTTTAGGTTGAATTGTCATTATTATATTGTCTCAGCCTACCCACGAACAACTGATATTTTTTTCACCTTCTTAAATCTGACTTTATTTGTGTGAAGAGTGTCTTGTAATTGTCTTCATATAGTCCCGGACTTTGTTTTGGCAGGTTAAATACCAAATATTTTATAGGGTCCACCTTAGCTTTAAATGGGATTTCCCTTTCTATCTCTTGCTGTTGTGCTTTGTTATTAAGATATAGAAATGCAGAAGATTTGCACAGGTTTATTTTGTAACCCTCAACTTTGCCAAAGTAGTTTTTTTTTTTAATTTCAAATAGTTTTTTACTTGAATCTCTGGTGTTCTTTACGTATATCATCATATCGTCTTCAAAGACTGATAACTTAGATTCTTCTTTACCTATTCTAATTCCTTCAATTTCTTTTTCTTCTCTAATTGCTACAGCTAATATTTGTAATACCATATTGAAAAATAGTGATGATAATGGACATCCTTGTTTGACCCGTGATCTTGTTGGAAATGCATCAGACTTGTCTCCATGGCTTATACTGGTTGCTGAGGGTTTTAGATAGATACTACTTATTATTTTATGGAAAGTTCCCTTTATTCCAATGCTCTCCAGTGTTTTTAATAGGAATGAGTGTTGTATTTTTTCTGCATCAATTGAGACAATCATATGGTTTCTGTTAGGTTTTTTGTTGATATGATCAATAATGCTAATAGTTTTCCTAGTATTGAACCAGACCTGCATTCTTGGTGTGAATCCTACCTGATAATAATATATTATTCTGGTGATAAATTGCTGTATTCTTGGTGCTAAAATCTTATTTAAAATTTTAGCATCTATATTCATTAGAGAAATTGGTCTATTATTTTTTCTCCATTTTATCTCTCTTAGTTTAGGTGTCAAAACCATATTTGTATTATAAAAAGAATTTGGGAGGATACCTTCTTCCCTGATTTTCCCAAATAATCGATATAGTATTGGTATTAACTGTTCTTTAAATGTTTGATAGAATTCACTTTTAAATCCATCCAACCTGGGAGATTTTTTCCTATGGAGTGCATTGATGGCTTGTTCAATTTCTTTTTCTGAGATGGGGTTGTTTAAGTATTCCACTTCCTCTTCTGTTAATGTGAACAATTTATATATTTTTTAAATAAACCTCCATATCATTTAGATTGTCGAATTTATGGGCATAAAGTTGGGCAAAGCAATTTCTCATTATTGTTTTAATTTCCTCTGCTTCCTCTGCTTCCTCTGCTTTCCTCTGGTTGAGTTCATCCCTTTCATTTTTTTTTGATATTGGTAATTTCGTTTTCTTCTTTTTTCGAATTAAATTGACCAAAGTTTTATCAATTTTATCATTTTTTTCATAAAACAACTCTTACTTTTATTTATTAGTTCAATGGTTTTCTTATTTTCAATTTTATTAATCTCTCCTTTGATTTTCAGTATTTTTAATTTGGTATTTACTTGGGGAATTTAAATGTGTTCTTTTTCAATCTTTTCAGCTGCATGCCCGATTCATAGATCTTTCTCCATTTTATTCATGTAGACATTCAAAGACATAAAGATTCCCCTAAGAATTGCTTTTCCAGTATCCCATAAGATTTGGTAGGCTGTCGCATTGAATGTCCTCTTGAATGAAGTTGTTGATTGTTTCTATGATTTGTTGTTTAACCTACTCTTTCTTTAGGACTAGATTATTTAGTTTCCAATTAATTTTTGATCTATGTTTCCATGACCTTTTATTACATATGATTTTTATTGCATTATGATCTGAGAGGGATGCATTGACTATCTCTGCCTTCTGCACTGGATTGCGAGGTATTTATGCCCTAGTACATAGTCAGTTTTTGTATATGTGCCACGTACCATTGAGAAAGAGGTATATTACTTTCTATCCCCATTCAATTTTCTCCAGAGATCTATCATATCTACCTTATCCAGAGTTTTATTCACGTCCTTAACTTCTTCTTTGTTTGTTTTAATGTTAGATTTATCAAGTTCAGAGGGGGGAGATTGAGGTCCCCCACTAGTATATTTTTGCTGTATGTTTCTTCCTGTAACTCCTTTAATTTCTTCTCTAAGAATTTGGATTCCATACCACATGGAACATATATGTTTAGTAATGATGTTCTTTCATTTTCTATGGTGCTTTTTAGCAGCATACAATCTCCTTCCTTATCTGTTTTGATTAGAGCTATTTTTGTTTTTGCTTTGTCTGAGATTAGGATTGCACCAGGGTTTAAGCTTCTGTTTGAATGAATTGGAGGTCACAATACACAAAGCGTCATCATCATGAGTAATAAGCAAAGGAGGAAGGAAAAGACCATAGAATCTTTCTATGGGACAAGGACCAAAACATAAATACCAAAGAGGTCAGTACTGAGACTGTACTCCAATGTGAAATTTCAGAAGTGATTAGGACCTGGTTGCAAGCACAAAGAGCCCTCTTCGAAGAGCTGAAGAAGGAAATAGAGAAAACACTGGAAAATGATTTTAAAAGTATGACGAAATAATTTATTGAAGAGAACAGCCCTTCAATAAATAAAAATTGGAAAAACGAAAAACGGAGTACAAATCTAACTAGGAAGCTTTACAGTACAGGAAAAGAGGGAAGGGAGATGAGCCACAACTCTGAGATACCACATCACACCTCTCAGATTGTTTAACATGAGAAAACTGGAAGATGATAAATGTTGAGGAAGAAGTGGGAGAGTTGGAACACTAATTCATTGGTGTTGGAGCTGTGAGCTGATTCAACCATTCTGGACACTAATTTGGAACTATCCCCAAAGTCCTACAAAAGTGTGCATACCATTTGACCTAGCAATAACCCTTCTCGGACAGTGTCACCAAGAGATCAAAAAAATGGGAAAGGGTCCCACATGTATTGAACTAGTGAAAAAAACTAAGAGTTGGTTTTATGAAAAAAAAACTATAAAATTGATAAAACTTTGGTCAATTTGATTAAAAAAGAAAAAAAAATTACCAATATCAAAAATGAAAAGGATGAACTTATCTCCAATCCTGGGGAAACTAGAGCAGTAATTAGAAATTACTTTGCCTAACTTTATGCCCACAAATCCGACAATCTAAATGACATAGACGTTTATTTTAAAAAAAAATAAATTTCTCAGCTTAACATAAGAGGACTTTGAATACTTAAATAACCCTATCTCAGAAAAAATAAATTGTACAAGCCATCAATAAACTCCACAGGAAAAATTCTCCAGCGCCAGATGAATTCACATGTGAATTCTATCAAACATTTAACGAACAGTTATGTCCAATAGTATATAGACTACTTGGGAAAATTGAGGAAGATGGAGTCCTCCACAATTCTTTTTATGATACATATATGGTTTTGTTATCTAAACCAGGAAAGCTAAAACAGAGATAGAAAATTATTGATGAATTTCTCTAAGGAGTACAGAGGCAAAAATTTTAAATAAGATTTTATCAAAAAGAATGAAGCAAATTTTCAAGAGAATAATATATTATGATCAGGTATGATTTATACAAGGAATGCAGAGCTGTTTCCTTATTGGGAAAACTCTTAGTATTATTGATCATATCATCAACAAAACTAGCAGAAATCACATATTATCTCAATAGATGCAGGAAAAGCTTTTGAAAATATATGACATTCATTCATATTAAAAACACTACAGAGCATAGGAATGAATGGAACTTTCCATAAAATAATGAGTATCTACCTAAAACCTTCAGCAAGCATTATATGCAACGAGGATGAGTCAGATGCATTTTTGATAAGGTAAGATATGTAGCAAGGATGTCCATTATTACCACTCTTCTTCAGTATGGTACTAAAAATGTTAGCTGCTGCAATAACAGAAGAAAAATAAATCGAAAAAACTAAACTTTCAGTAGGGCCTTCCATTTCCTGAAGAGTTGCAGTAAAGGAGCAGAGGGAAATTTCTCGTCCAACTTTGTTAGAAAACAGAAAGGCCCAAGGCCCACTGTTTTGCTAACAGGGAGCTGGTATGTGTTGCTGCCATCATGGACCCTATCGCTTTCCTGTGTTCCCCAGACTCAGTGATGAGCTGTAGGGGACTACTCCAGATGGAAATTTCCAATTTTTCTCTAATCAAAATCTCTAGAACTCAAGATAATGAGTTTTTCCGTCCCCTAACAGTAAGTGAAAAGTATATTGGAAGGGCCTTATACTCCCCCACCACCACCTTGTACTTCTGGGTAGTTTCATTTTCTGTTTAATTAACAGGTTTACATTTCTTCTAAAAATATAAACCTCAGAAACTAGAGAGAACACAAAATCATAGCTGGTTTGGGTGAAGAGGAATTGAACTCTTCCCTCCTTGCCTTTGTCTGAGGTATGCTTCCCCATTCTCCATTCCTGCTCCTCAGAACACTTTACCTGTTGAATTACTCTTAAAGGAAAGCCCCGACTCCTGCTTAGAGCTGGTAGGAATGAAAAACCCTGGGGTAGGAGGGAAAAAGGGTTTTTAGAACTAGAAAAAAGAGAAAAGTTTTTAAAGCTAGAACAAGTCTGAGTCTGGCATCTTCCCACCCTCTCACTTTGAGTCCTCAGGGAAGAGCGTAAGCTGAGTTGGGCTGATGGGTGCCAAGATGGCACTTACCACACCTTGCTCATCCGATTCTGTTTGCATAAGGGGTGGCCTTGGAAAGGGCAAGTTGCATCTCGGGCTGAGAAACGAAAACTCAAGTGACAGAGTCACTTGGAAACAACCAAACAATCAAAAAAGTATGAAAATCAAACAGAAGCAAAAAAAGGACCTAACTCCTGTTCAAACTCCACTTCACCCAGGTGGGCCACTGGGTAGCTGACCTAAAAAAAGTCTCTTAGCCTCATTATAGTCTGAATGATCAGATTTACTATGATATAAACCAGAACTGGCAAGGGCAATTGAGTGGAGATAGAGGAAGGTGGAAATGGTACCTCAGGGATCTCAATAGGTATCATTTTCCTTTCATAGGTGAGGAAAATTCTCTCCACTTATCTCACCAACTAATTTTGAGAGCTTGGATAACACCTGAAACGTGAAGACTTTAAAGGGACACAGGCAAAGGATTCTGGGTAGGAACTACTTTTTCCTCAAATCAGTTTGAGGGAGTATGTTCTGGTCTCCCTTTTTCTTTTCTGCATTTAAACCAAAGTCAACTGATCGGTAAGCCTATAGGTCATCCTTTTAGCAAAGGAGCCAAATACCCCTTAATCCTTCCTTCAGGAAAACTTTCCCCTTATGCATTATAACCATACCAGTAGACCTGACTACCTCATAATATGTCCCGTTTAAAAAGAAAAAAAAAAAACAATCAGCAAGGCACAATATAACTATTCTGTTGGACCCCATTTTGGGGTTGTAGTTATTGCAATATCACTACTTAGCATTAGGTCAAAGAAAACTACAATATTAACACTATCTATCATTCCATTTGCATTGGTGTCGCCTCTTGACCTCCTCCTCCTCTGCCTCAGCCCACTGCCATCAACACTCACAGCCCCAGCTTTCTGTCACGTCCATGCTGTCAAACTTGACGTTGTCTGTGTTCTTCTCACTGAACAGGGGCCCATGGTGCCTCATCGTGAGCTCAGTGGCCACCTTCACAAAGACTTCTTCCACATTGGTGAAGTCCTTGGCAGATGTCTTGATGACACAGAGGATCTCATAACGCTCAGCCAGGAGCTGGGCTTCAGTCAGCTGAACCTCTTGAAGGCCACGTAGGTTTAACTTGTTTCTAATCAGCAACTGGACTATGTTGGCACCCGCATATTTTCTGACATCCTCAATCCAGTGTGTCACCAAGAGGAATGAACTCTTTTTGGTGATGTCATAGGCAATGATAGCTCCATTGGCGCTAATAACTCTGAGTGATGGTACAGAAATGCTCCTGGCCAAAAGTGTTCCACATCTGCACCTTGTCCTGCTTTCCCTAAATCTCCATGGTCTTCATGGTGAAATCCACACCTAAGGTGCTGCCCTGACCCTCCAAGAAACCTCCCATCTTGAAGCGCTGCACCATGCAAGTCTCATGCACACTCCCATCCCCCACTAGAATCAGCTTGAACAGGAAATTGTACTCCTTGTCCAATTCCCCTGAGCCCAGAAAAGCTTTTTCTTTTCTTTAGACTCAAATTGCTAAAACAATAAAAAATGAGCTCATCCTATCACCAAGTGAAAAATAATTTTTAAAAAATCTATCCTTCTTGTAAAATTTAGTTCCATTCTTCTGGGCACTGTAGTGTCTTAAAAATAGATTTGTGAACCCCTGAGGAGCAGCATTGTAACTGTCTCTGGATGTCCTCACAAATTTACTGGTGTCATTGGAAGCTGAACAGAAATGGCTAGCTCATCAGGAATTTTCATATACACAGTTTTCTGCTTAGCCTTTATCCCTGTGTCCCAGTCCTCTGTCCTCATGTTTGTCCCACTCTGGGCTGTCAACCTTGGCCTTCCCATCACTGCCTCCCACTTCTTACCAGGCATCTGATGTTGGCCTCATTAAAACTAGATGACTTTGAAACCTAGCCTCCCTGACTCTTATTCCTTCAGGACCCTACTTAGAGGAACTATTTTTTAACTTTTAGTCTATGAGGTTAATGGAAAATAAGAGAAGGTTGTATCTACTATATCTCCAGGCCTTATCTCTTCAGTACCCAGTGAATCTGGACACATTCTCAGGGGCCTTTTAGAGTCAGAGTGCCCTACTTTTGTTACCTCTATGTAGAATTTTTGAGGCACAAAAAATAACTCATCAACTTACCACTAACTCTCTTCCCTCTAATAATATAGGCTGCTATATGTTCTCAAATCTTTTCTTTGGATTTCAGGATTAGAATTCTCCCCAGGAATTCATCCTTGAAGGAGGTAGATTCTGTGATATGCTCCTACACTCCCTTCTAGGCTAGACCCTGGGGATGGGGGGATTCAAGCCAGGTTGAATGCAAGTTGGAAGACTGAGCAACTGCCAGCCTTCAGAAAGGGAACTCTGCCAAGCTGAGGTCTATTCCCCTTCTGATCTCATAGAAGGCAGGTACACACAGAAAAAGGTAGTGATGATCCCAGAGAGGTAGTTGGCTGAAGTTGTCTAGGAAGGAGGGGAGGGGGTCTTTTTTCCTCCCAAACTTTCCCCTCGCTTGTCCCCAAACTCCAGACACTCTCACAAAGCTGCCAACAAGAAGTGCAGAGCCCTAAGATATCTCAACTTTCCCAAAATATATACTGCCAAAATCTTGGATTCTGCTAAATCATTAACTCTCAGGGTCTCTGAGGATGGTGATGGATTAACTAAGCTATTTGCCTCTTCATGATGTGGAGGAGGGGGACGAGGAAGTACCTAGAAGTATTTTTTCTTTCTTGGTCTGCATCAGGAAAACTTCTGTGTGCCCCCAATAAAAGCTACCTGGTTTCTATTGCACATAAGTCTTGTCCCCCGTACAGAATCAAGGAGCTAGACTCCTTAATCCCTCAAGCAACATCTGTTTGGAAGAGAGCTGCTCTACCCCCAGATCCCTCTTAAAAGATCCTGTGAGTCTCCACATCCTTGGTTGTTGCTACCACTCATTTGAAGGTGTAAAACTTCCTGCATTTTGGCAAAAGTAATCACCCAAAATGGATATTTGGAAGCCAGACCTTTCTCTGCTCCCTGGGTTATTGTGCTTTGCATTCAATAAGGTGCTGTAAAATTCTGAACACAATCATTTCCTAGGACTAAAATGGGACCAGTGGTATCCCCTACCCACCTCAGCACCAAAAGATTGCTATTTCCCTAACCTGGGGCTAGCACTGATACTCAGATCATCATCCACAGTAGAATTCCCCTTTGTGAGGATACACGATGAATTTTTATCAGCCCACACCACAGATGCAGAACCATAACTTGCTTTCTTATTTCATTGGTTTCTCAGCCTCCCAATTTTTCCTTTTCAACCGGGCTGCCAAGTTAGAATTTACCGTGTAGTTAGTTGCATTCGGGCTAAAGAGAAGACTTTGGTTAAAAATATATGCCTTAGCTAAATGACAGTGGTAGGGGTGTTCCTGGTCATCTGGGACGGTGGAGAATGAGGTTTATGATTGTCTTGTAAAAGAAGGGGAACTCCTGCTATTTGGTGGCTTTGATACAGGAAAATTTCAGATTTCTTTATACTGTTTCTTTAGTTTTATCCAGTTCCCTTCCTCTGTTTCCTTTGACATTGTGTCTGGAATTTCCCAGGCAGAGTAGAAGTTAATGCTAGTTTTTAACTCTCCCTCCCCCCAAAAAGCCCCAGTTTCTCCTACGTCAATGGCACCTCAATTTTAGAAAACGAATTCCCCTTGTCTCTGACCACTTTCTTGCTTTCCAAATATAGTCAAATGTTAATCTTTCAACTTCTCTCAATATTTCCTCCATTTCTTTTGGCTCCTTGTATCCCTTCCCTACTACAGACTTTTTGATCACCTCAAGCCTGGATTACAATAAGCACCTCTTAATTAGGCCTCTGCTTCCCTTCTCTTTCCCCCAGGACACATCCTATATGTCACCAGACATAGCTTGCTCCAGTCCATCTCTGATATCATTCCCCTTAATATCCCCCATACATTTGATGTTACCCGCTGAGTAAATCCCAAATTCAACCTGGTGTTCAAGGCCTTCCATTATTTTTCCAGGCTTTTCTTACTGCTCTTTTTCCAGCACTGTTCCTTTACTGACATTATTCAACTCTGCCTGAAAGTTCCCTTGCCTCCCACTGAGGTCTATCACTCACTATCTCCATCCATCAAAATCTTACCATTCTAGAAGGCCTTGCCTGATTAAATGTTACCTCTTTCCCCAGTTAAGTCCTCCCCATGCTCCTTTTACTTAGGGGCACGGCATTTTGAAATTTAGTTTGTGGTAGAGGTCTTGCATGGATAGCTATTCTCTCTTTGAGGATTCCATCTAATTTAACTTTGCCCTGTGGTCTACCACATGGCCACACATCAGAAGGTTCTAAGTGACTATTAAATGAATGCAATATACAGAACTAAAAGGATTTGCAAAAATCTCATTCCACTTGAGCCTTGGGGAGAGCAAGACCTATTTCCTTCTATCAGCCCAGTGTTTGCCCATTAGAGACTGTTGGGTAACTGCTTAAGTGAACCAAACCACCTTAAATGCCCTTCCCTTCCACACCTCGCCCACCCATAGTGAGGACAACCTGGTCTAACCTCTTCTTTGGTTATAAATCACAAAAGAGCAAGGGGAGGGGCTATTAGGGCAAAGTGAAGCCAGCTTTGCCAGCCCGGGAGGTTTGCGAAATGGACACTGGTTTGTGATGGAATTTCATCTCCCACCAGCTCTGACAAGCTGGACTAGTTTGAGTTTTAAGTTTTAGTTAGCATAACCCAGGGAAATGTGGAATGATCATAACTTTGTCTGGCCTGAGATTTAGTGGATTAGCTTCCCTGTCTCCCAGGTGTCTGAACTGTCTAATCTTGGCTCTCTGTTGATTATAGATATCTTTAATTTCTTCCACTGAAAATTCTCTGTTCATATCCTTTGACCATTTATCAATTGGGGAATGACTTGTATTGTTGTATATTTGACCCAGTTCTCTATATATTCTAGAAATGAGGCCTTTATCTCTGAGATTAGCTGTAAAAATTCTTATACTACATCCCTCTGAATTTTGGTTGCATTGGGTTTGGTTGTGCAAAAACGTTTCAGTTAAATGTAATCAAAATTATCCATCTTGCACTTCATAATGTTTTCTATCTCTTCTTTAGTGAAAAATTCTTCCCTTCTCCATAAATCTGATAAATGCACTATTCCTTGCTCCTCTAGTTTGTCAGTCTTTACACCTAGACTGTGTACCCATTTGGATTTTATTCTTGTGTACGGTGTCAGGCATGGTTCTATGCCTAGTATCCACCACACTTGTTATCCATTATTCCCAGCAATTTTTGTTGAACAATGAGTTTTTATCCCAGAAGATGGGGTTCTTGGGTTTATCAAACAGGAGATTGCTGTATTCATTGCCTACTGTGTCTTGAGTACCTAGCAGATTCCACTTGTCTACCCTTATAATAATTAGCCAGTACCAAGTGGTTGTGATAATTGCTCCTTTATAATACAGTTTGAGATCTGGTAGCCATAGGCCACCTACCATAGCATTTCTTTTCAGTAGCCCCTTTGAAATTTTGGACCTTTTGATCTTCCAGATGAATTTTGATACTATTTCATCCAGTTTTAGAAAATAATTATCTGATAATTTAACTGATGTTACACTAAATAAGTAAATTAATTTAAGTAAAATTTTCATTTTTGTTATATTGGCTCAGCCTACCCATGACCAACTGATGTTTTTCAACTTAACTTAGATCTGAATTTATTTGTGCAAAAAGTGTCTTGGAATTGTGTTCATATAATCCCTGGGTTTCTTTTGACAGGTAAAATCCCAAATATTTTATATTGTCTACCCTTGCTTCAAATGGGATTTCTCTTTCTATCTTTTGCTGTTGAATTTTGTTACTAATATAAAGGAACACAGGACATTTGTGCTGGTTTCTTTTATAACCTGAAACTTTGCCAAAGTTGATTGTTATTTCAAGTAGTTTTTTTACTTGAATCTCTGGGATTCTCTTAGTATATCATAATATCATCTGCAAAGAATGATAACTTAGTTTCTTCTTTGCCTATTCTTATTCCTTCCATTTCTTTATCTTGTCTAATTGCTACAATAACATTTCTAGTACCATACTGAATAATAGTGGTGATGATGGACATTCTTGTTTCACCCCTGATCTTATTGGAAATGCATCTAGCTTATCTTCATTGTATATAATGCTTGCTGAAGGTTTTAGTTAGATACTGTTTATTATTTTATGGAAAATTCCCTTTATGCCTATGTTCTCCAGCGTCTTTAATAGGAATGGGTGTTGTATTTTTTCAAGCTTTTTCTGTATCTATTGAGATAATCATGTAGTTTTTATTAGTTTTGTTGTTGATATGATCGATAATGCTAATGGTTTTGCTAATATTGAACCAGCCCTGCATTCCTGGTATGAATCCTACCTGATCATAAATGTGTTATTCTCATGATAAGATTCTGCATTCTTTTTCCTAAGATCTTGTTTAAGATTTTTGCATCTATATTCATTAGAGTAATTGGTCTATAATTTTGTTTCTGTTTTATCTCTTCCTGGTTTTGGTATCAAAACTATATCTGTACCATAAAAAGAATTTGGGAGGACTCCTTCCCCAATTTTCAAAAATAATCTATATAGTATTGGAATTAACTGCTCTTTAAATGTTTGATAGAATTTACTTGTAAATTCATCTGGCCCAGGAGATTTTTTCCTAGTGACTTCATTGATGTCTTGTTCAATTTCTTTTTTCTGAGATGGGGTTGTTTAAGTATTCAATCTGGGCGATTTGTATTTTTCTCTTCTGTCAATCTGGGCAATTTGTATTTTTTAAAATACTCATCCATCTCGTTTAGATTGTCGAATTTATGGGAATAAAACTGGGCAAAGTAATTTCTAATGATTATTTTAATTTCCTCCTCATTGGAGGTGAGTTCACCCCTTTCATTTTTGGTATTAGAAATTTGATTTTCTTCTTTCTTTTTTAAATCAAATTGACCAAATCTTTATCAATTTTACTAACTTTTTTCATAACACCACACCAACCATTTGCTTTTATTTATTAGTTCAATAGTTTTCTTCATTTCAATTTTATTAATCTCTCCTTTGGTTTTCAGTATTTCTCATTTAGTATTTCTTCGGGAATTTTCAACTTGTTCTTTCTCTAGCTTTTTCAGCTGCATGCCCAAGTCATTGATCTTCTCTTTTACTATTTATTTATATTCAAAGATATAAAACTTCCCCTAAGAACTGCTTTTGCAGTATCCCATAAGATTAGTGAGGTGGTCTCTTTTTTGTCATTCTCTTGAACGAAGTTGTTGATGGTTTGTGTGATTTCTTGTTTAACCCACTCCTTCTTTAGGGTTAAATTATTTAGTTTCCAATTGATTTTTGGTTTATCTTTCCAGTATTTTATTACACACAATTTTTATTTCATTATGATCTGAGAAGGATGCATTGAGTATCTCTGCCTTTCTGCACTGGAATGTGAGGTTTTTATGTCCTAGTACATGGACAGATTTTGTATGTGTGACATGTACCGCTGAGAGAAAGGTATATTCCTACCCATTCCCATTCAGTTTTCTCCAGAGATTTATCATATCTAGGTTATCCAGAGTTTTGTTTACCTCCTTAACTTTTTTTCTTGCTTATTTTGAGGTTAGATTTATCAAGTTCAGAGAGGGGGAGGTTATGGTCCCCCACTAGCATAGTTTTGCTGTCTATTTCTTCCTTCAACTCCCCCAAGTTCTCCTCTAAGAATTTGGAAGCTATACCACTTGCAGCATACATGTTTAGTAATGATATTGCTTCATTGTCTATGGTGCCTTTTAGCAGGATATATTTTCCTTCCTTTTCTCTATTGATTAGATCTATTTCTGCTTTTGCTTTGTCTGAGATTATGATTGCTATCCCTGCTTTTCTTACATCAGCTGAAATACAACATATTCTGCTCCAACCTTTAGCCTTCACTCTGTGTGTATCCCCGCACTTCAAATGTGTTTCTTGTAATCAACATATTGTTGTATTATGGCTTTTAATCCATTCTGCTATCCGTCTCCGTTTTATGAGAGAATTCATTCCATTCATATTCACACTTATTATAATCTGTGTATTTCTCTCCATCCTCTTTCCCACCATTACTGCTTTTAGATCTCCCGTCTCCCTTCCCCACCTCAGTAGTTTTCACTTTTTCACCAACACCTCCTGCAGCCTTCCCTTCCTTCTTTTACCCCTCTCCCTTTTACACTCTTTTACCCTTACTACTTCTTCCCTCCCTTTTAGCTTCCCTTCCCCTTTCTTCCCCCTTCCCCTCCTACTGCCTATAGAGCTAGTTTGAATTATATGCTTGATTAAGTTTATTGTTCCCTCCTTGAACCAAATCAAATGAGAGTACCTCACAAACAATGCTCATCTCTCTCCCCTCTTTCCCTCTAGTATAATTTTGTACTTCTTCCTGTGATATAATTTACCATTTTTTACTTTCTCCAATTCATACCTCTTGTTACATTCCCTTCGCTTGCTTAAATCACATTTTTATCATCCCGTCATTTGCTTTATATCCATTCCCGCTATGTATATCCCTTTTATATTTCATAATAGATGTACAATTCTCATGATTAACAGGTAAAATCTTCCCTTATAGAAAGGTAAACAGTTTACCCAAATTGAGTAGCCAGTTTTTTTCTCCTTATTTATCCTTTTATACCTCTCTTCAGACCTGCATTTGAAGATGGAATTTTCTATTAAGTTGTGGCATTTTGTCAGGAAGGTCTGGAAATCCCATACTTCACTGAATTACCATCTCCTTGCTTGAAATATTATGCTTGCCTTTGCTGGGTAGTTGATCCTTCGTTGTAGTCCCAGCTCCTTTGCCTGATGGAATATTGGATTCCAATTCCTTCAGTCTTTTAATGTAGAAGCTGCAAGGTCCTGTGTGATCCTGACTGTAGTTCCTCTATATTTGAATGATTTGTTTCTGGCTGCCTGTTGGATTTTCTCCTTCACTTGATAGTTCTGGAATTTCGCAACAATATTTTTTGGAGTTTTACCTTGTGATGCCTTTCAGGAGGTGAACAGGGGATTCTTTCAATGACTCTTTTGCCCTCTGGATCTGGCACTTCTGTGTAGCTTTCCTGGATGATTTTCTGGAAGATATAGTCCAGACTCTTTTTTTTTATCGTGGATTTCTGCCAGGCCAATAATTCTTAAATTTTCTCTTCTGAAACTATTTTCCAGGTCAGTTCTTTCTCCTAATAGATATTTTGCAATTTCATCTATCTTTTCTTTCTTTACTCTTTGTTTGATTGATTCTTACTGTCTCATAGAGTCATTAGTTTCTACTTGTCCAATTCTAATTTTTATGAAATTGTTGTCTTCAGTGAACTTTTGCATCCCCTTTTCCATCTGTCCAATTTTTCTTTTTAAGGAGTTATTTTCTCCAGTTAATTTTTGTGCTTCCTTTTCCATTTGTTCAATTTTCCTTTTTAAAGAGATATTCTCATTGGTGAATTCTTTTTTTCACAGTTTTAAACTCGTTGGACCGTTTTTCTTCTATTTCTTTCTTCAATTGTACCAGGAGACCTGTTTGTGCATGTGAGCAGTTCATACTCCCTTTTGAAGTTTCAGATGGAAGTGCAGTCTCACTCCTGACCTCTTAGGTATTTGTGTTTTGGTCTTTGTCCCTAGAGAAAGATTCTATGATTTTTTTTTTGCCCTTGTTTTGCTTTTTCCTATTCGTCATGATAATTCTACATTGCGGCTTCTGGTCTTTTATTTAGAGGCTTCAGAACTTGATTTGAGCTGATTGTTGGGGAAAAAAAAAACTAAGGGGAAGTGTCTTTTTATCTTTTTGTTTTGTGTTTCCCTGATTTACCCTGGGTATAGTTTGTTAATCATGGGAGAGAAGTATTCTTGTAAAATGAGACAGCCTTAGCCAAGCTGAGGCAAAGGCAAGCTCAGGGCTTGGTGATCCCAGCTGCCATGTTTTCTTCCTGCTTCCCCTGGAGTTCTGAGGCATGCTTGGATTCTAGTGAGAATTTCCGCCCCTTCTGGGTCTCCTCTCCTAGGGCTGAGGCTTGCCTGCATAATAGTGCGAGTCTCCACCTACCCTGGAGCTCGTCTCCTAGTGCTGAGGCTCACCTGGGCCCTAGTATGAGTGTCCTCTCCTCCTAGGACTCCTCTCCTAGCGCTGAGGCACAACTGGGTCTTTGTGCGAGTTTCCACCTCCCTGGGACCCCTCTCCTTCTTGTTCACCTCTTCCACAGTAGGAGGAATCTCCCTTAGATATTTCCTAGCCTCAGGTGTTATGAGACTATTTGCCCCCTCTGCTGTTCTCACTGATCCAGGATTTTTCTGGGGAAATATTTTATGGTTCTTTAGAGGTCATCAAGGAGGGAAAAGAGAGCATTTACTGATCACTCCACCATCATGGCCCCTGGAACTTCAAGTAGGTGACTTGCACATGTTTAATCTGCGGGCTGAAGTCTCAGGAGCTGCTGCAGCTTATATCTGTGGCTCAGTTGCTGTCACTGTCTAGGCTCTGTTGATCTCTTGCCCTGAGATGCTGCTCCATCTTTCTGCCTGTTGCTGTCTCAGGTCTCCCCAGAGCCCTCTCACTCCACAGGGCTGGACATGCTGCACTTTGCACTGTGGGCTCACCCTATGGAACAGACCCTTCAAATCAACCTTCCAGTCTTTCCTGGGCTGTGAATCTGCCACAGTTGGTCTCCTATTGGATTTTGAACCTCCAAAATTTGGTCAGATTCTCTTTTTAGAGGTATCTTAAGAAGTTTGTCTAAGAGCTTAGGTGAGTTGTTGCTCTCACTCTGCCATCTTTGCTCTGCCCTTGTTATGATGCATTTAAAATAAAAACTGGAATCAGATTTGGGAATTCTCTACTCTGAAAAAGTATGGATGTGGAATCATTCCAACACTGTGTAGGGATTTTTGTTGTAATTTTTCATTTTTGTGAAACTGCCATCCCCTAAAAAAGATCTGCCTCAAATCTGGGGAAGAGAATATGTCCCACCACTCCCATAGTAGTCTATCTGTTGGTTACTCGAGGGAAGAAAGTTGATATCCAGCAGGGCTATTGGATTGCCAATGTAAGTAGGAGGTAAGAAAGCTCTTAATTCATATTGAATTCAATTATTCCATTTCTAAAATTACTTCAGAGATAAAGGTGTTGGGTGGCCACCTTTGGGGTCCTCTTTTCTTTCTCTTTTGTCACTTTCTCTGTATGCTGTAGCTCCTCAGTTACTTTTTGCCTCAGGAGAACATGGGGAACTATTCTCTTTTTTTCATTTGACCTAACCAGATAAGGTCAAGGCAATTTGGAATGTGAGGCCTTGAGAGTTAACTTTGTATACTTTAGTCATGTTTTGAAATTTTGCCTTTCTTCTATTAATGGATTTATAAAGTTTATTAATAAAAAAATGTTTCCTTTTAAAAATAACAAAAGAAAAAGAAATTGAAGGAATCAGAATAGGAAAAGAAGAAATTAAGTTATCACTCCTTGCAGATGATATGATGATATGCACAGAGAATCCCAGAGGCTCAAGTAAAAAAAAAACTACTAGAAATAAGAAACAGCTTTGGCAAAGTTGCAGGTTAGAAAATAAACCTGCACAAATCTTCTGCATTTCTATGTATTACTAAAAGCCCAACTGAATCCCAACAGCAAATGATAGAAGGAGAAATCCCATTTAACTCTAGAGTAAATGTTATAAAATATATGGGAGTCTACCTGGCAAAACAAAGCCAGGGACTATATGAACACAAAAGCAAAATAGTTTTCACACAAATAAAGTCTGATCTAACTAAGTGGAAAAACATCAGTTTCTCAGGGGTAGGACAAGTCAATATAATAAAAATGACAACTCCAACTAAATTAATTTACGTATTCATTACCATACCAATTTAACTGTCAGATAATTATTTCTATAGCTGTAAAATAATATCAAAATTCATCTGGAAGAAAATAGGTCCAGTTGGCCTAGCCCTACCAGATCCTAAATTGTATTATAAAGCAGCACCTATCACAACCACTTGATACTGGCTAAGAAACAGGAAGGCAGACCAGTGGAATAGCCTAGGTCCTCAAGACGCAGTAGTCAAGGAATATAGCAACCTACTGTTTGATATACCAAAAGACCACAGCTTCTGGGATAAGAACTCACTGTTTGACAAGAATTGTGTGAAAACTGGATAACAGCTTGGCAGACATGAGGCATAGATCAATGCCTGACACCATACATAAGAATAAGTTCCAAATGGGTACAGGATCTAAGTATAAAGATTGATATTATAAATAAATTAGTGGAGCAAGGAATAGTGTGTTTATCAGATTTATAGAGAAGGGAAGAATTTTTACTAAAAAAGAGAACAGAAAAGCACTATGAAGTACAAAATGGATAATTTTAATTACTTTAAATAGAAAAGTTTTTGAACAACCAGACTCAATGCAACCAAGATTAGGAGGGAAACAGAAACCTGGGAAAGAATTTTTACAACTGGTGTCTGTGACAAAAGCCTCATTTCTAAAATACAGAGAGAAGTGAGCCAAATGTACAAGAATACAAGTCATTCTCCTACAGATAAGTGGTCAAAGGGTATGAATAGGTAATTTTCAGAGGAAGAAATTAAAGATATCTATAGTCATATAAAAAAATCCTCCAAATCATGATTGATTAGAGATGCAAATCAAAACACCACTGAGATACCACATCAGACCTATCAGAATGACTAACATGACAAAGCAGGAAAATCATAAATGTTGGAGAAGATGTTGGAGAGTTGGAATATTAGCTCTTTTTTGGCAGAGCTGTGAGCTAATCCAACCATTCTGGGGAGCAATTTGGAACTCTGCCCAAAGAGCTACAAAAATGTGCATAGCTTTTGAACCAGCAATGTTGCTTCTAAGACTGTAGCCCCAAGAGATCATAAAATGGGAAAGGACCCTACGTATGCAAAAATATCTATAGCAGCACTCATGGTGGTGGTCAAAAACTGGAAATCAAAGGGATGTCCATCAACTGGGGAATGGGTGAGCAAATTGTGGTATATGAACGTAATGGAATACTGTTTAGCTATAAGATATTATTAACAGGAATACTTCAGAGAGGACTGGAATGGCTTATATGATCTGAAGCTGAGAAAAAGGATCTGAACCAGGGGAAATTTGTACACAACAGCAACCACAGTGTGTGAGGATTTTTCTGGTAGACTTAGAAATTCATTGCAATGCAAGAACTTAAAAATTCCCAAAGGTCTTTTAAGGCAAATACCTTCCACATACAGATAAAGAACCATGGAATTCAATCACAAAATACAGCTGATCATTTTCTTTTGTGTTAAGTTTTGGTTTGCTTATGATTTCTCCCATTCTTTTTCATTCTTCTATGCAACATGACTAAAGTGAAAATGTGGTTAATAGGAATATATGTGTTGAAGCTGTATAAAATGTTATGCCTTCTCAGGGAAAGAGGGGAGAGAGCGGGGGGAAGGATGAGGATTGAGGGAAAAATAATTTAAGTTATATGAAAGTGGTTGTAGAATACTGAAAAAAAAGAAAAAGGAAAAAGGAAACCAAAATAACGGCTAACTGAAAATCCTTTAGTAATCCCAAGTGAATGTGAATGGGATAAACTCTCCCATAAAATGGAGACAGATATCAAAATGGATTAAAAACTATAATCCAACCATATGTTGTTTGCAAGAAACACTTTTGAAATGGGGAGATACAAATAGGGTTACAGCAAAAGTTTAGAACCTAATATATTGTGCTTCAGCTGATGTAAAAAAGCAAGAGTATCAATTATAATTTCATTAAAATCAAAAACAAAAATAGATCTAGTAAGAAGAGATAAGGAAGGAAACTACATCATCCTACAAGGTACCACAGACAACAAAGCAATTTCATTACTAACCGTATATGCTCCAAGTAGTAAAGCATCTAAATTCTTAGAGGAGAACTTAAGGGAGTTACAGGAAGAAATACACAGCAAAACCATTCTAGTGGGTGACCTCAACTTCCCCCTTCCTGAATTTAATAAATCTAACATCAAAATAAACAGGAAAGAAGTTCATGACATAGACAGAATTCTCTATGAGGTAGATATGATAGATTTCTGGAGAAAATTGAATGGGGAGAGAAAGGAATATACCTTTTTCTCAATGGTACATGGCATATATACAAAAATTGACCATGTACTATGCCTTAAAAGCCTCAGAATCCAGACTTCAGAATCCAGAACGCAAAAGAGACAAGATAGTCAATGCATTCTTCCCAGATCATAAAGCCATAAAACTTATATGTAATCAATGACTATGGAAGCATAAACCAAAAACTAATTGGAAGCTAAGCCATCTAATCCTAAAGAATGTGTGGGTTAAACAAAAAATTATGGAAACAATCAACAACTTCATTCAAGGGAATGACAATAATGAGAAAATGTGTCATATTTTTTTTAGTGTTTTTATTATATTATAATGCAAAAGCATTTCTGAGAATAAGTTTTATATCTTTGAGTGCCTACATTAATAAATACAGAAAGAGGAGATCAACGAACTGGAAATGCAGCTGAAAAAGCTAGAGAAAGAACAAATTGCAGGTTAGACCAGGAAGAACAGAGTACGTGCAGTGCAGTCCAGGAAGCATGGAGGACATGCACTGAAGCCCAGATAGCACACAGCACATGCAGGGTGGCCCAGGAAGGGTGGAGTGAAGCCCGACGTGGCAGAGACAGAACACTGAATAGACTTCAGGGAGTCACTGACAGTAGCAGTTCCCAGATTGCACAAGCCACAAAGGGCCCAAACAGCTTTGAAGGTTATCGGGAGGGCTCAGTCACCCAGGAGAGTGGAGATCTATCTGGACCCTGGCAGCAACCACTGAAGCTTCAGCTTCTGTTACTGGAGCCCTCTTCCTAGACTCCTTAGGGGAATTGAGCAGAGGTGATCTGAATCTCAATCCTGAGTGGCAGCCCTGGGAGACCTCTGCCTAAAGCACCTGGGAGAATTAAGCAGCTCATCAAATCTCAGTCCTGAGCTCGGACGTTATAAAAACCTCAAAAGTTATGTAACTGCCTGGGAAAATGCCCCCAAAAGGAGAAAAGTGTAAGACAATAGAAGGTTACACTCTTGTTGAGCAGATATTTTCTTCCATTTTTTCTGATGAAGATGAACAATTTAGGTCTTCAGATGAAGATTTAAAAGTGAAGGTTTCTGCATGCAAAATGTCCAAAATAAAAATGCAGTGGTGTCAAGTCATGGAGGAGCTCAAAAAGGATTTTGAAAATCAAGTAAGAGAGGCAGAGGAAAAATTGGGAAGAGAAATGAGAGCAATGCCAGAACACCACGAAAAGCCAATCAACAGCTTCCTAAAGGAGACCCAAAATAATACTGAAGAAATAAACACCTTAAAAATAAACTAACACAAATGGAAAAAGAGGCTCAAAAAGACAATGTGAAGAAGAATGCTTTAAAGAGCAGAATTAGATTAATGGAAAAGTAGGTTCAAAATCTCACTTAAAAACATAGTTCTTTAAAAATTAGAATTAAGCAGATGAAAGCTAATGACTTTATCAGAAACAAAGAAACTGCAAAACAAAACCCAAAGAAGGAAAATATAGAAGATAATGCGCAACATCTCATTGGAAAAACAACTGACCTGGAAAATAAATCCAGGAGAGAAAATTAAAAAATTATGGGACTACGTGAAAGCCATGATAAGAAAAAGAGCTTAGACATCATCTTTCACTAAATTATCAAGGAAAACTGCCCTGATATTGTAGAAGAAGAGTGTACAACAAATATTGAAAGAACTTACCTATCACCTCCTGAAAGGGATCGGAAAAGAGAATCTCCTGGGAATATTGTAACCATATTCCAGAGTTCCTAGGAAAAGGAAAAAATATTGCAAGCAGCAAGAAAGAAACTGTTGGGGGTGTAAGCTCAGTTCCATGTGGACAGTCTCGGGCAGGTAAAAGTGAGGACTTCTAAACCTTAGAGTTCTCATGAGGCCCCCCAGGGAATAGCTGGGAACTGAGGAGTCAGACACAGGCTATCTCGTGCATCTCCGCTTCTTCTCCGTGAGATACGTGCTGGGGAGAGCATCCCACCCTTGAGATTGGCCCGGGGTCTGAACTCACCTGTTGTTTACTAGCTAAAGGCTGAGAGCACGCCCGGTATTCACGTGCAAACTATGTGGTGGGAGAGCTTAAGTAGGGTCCGGAAAGCCTGAAGGAGCTCTTTGCGCTGAAGGGCCCTTAGAGGGCAGAGGGTCCCTCCCCTCTCCCGCTTCCATTCTCTTGCTGTAAGATCTTTGCCTCCTTGGGAAGAGGAGGATTCCTCTCTCCTGAGGAAGAATTCACCCTGCACATGTAACCAAGACCCTGAATAAAGCGTAACCCTTGTTCGACTCTGGAAAGTCTCTTCTCTTATACGTTTATCTGGTTTGGCCAGCCGAAGACCTGCGACAGGTAAGGAAAGACTCGGGTAGCCCTTCGGCCTCTAGGCAGGACAAGAAACAATTTTAATATTGTGGAAATACAATCAGGATAACACAAGATCTGGCAGTTTCCAGGCCATGAAATGTAATATTCTACAAGTCAAAGGAACTAGGATTAAAACCGAAAATCACCTACCCAGCAAAAACTGAGTATATTACCTCAGGGGAAAATTGGTCATTCAGTGATATAGGGGACTTTCCATCATTCTTGATGAAAAGACCAGAACTGAAAAGGAAATTTAACTTTCAAAGACGAGAATTGAGAGAAGCATGAAAAGGTAAACAGGACAGAGAAGTCATAAAGCACTTTCTAAAACTGAACTGTTTACATTCTTACATGGAAAGTTAATATTTGTAACTCTTGAGACTTTTTTCACTATTTGGGTAAGTTGGAGGGATTACACACACACACACTTGTCCAAATATATATATATATATATATATATATATATATATATATATATATATATATATATATATATATATATATATATATATATATATATATATATATATATACATATATATATATATACATGTATATATATGTATATATATATATATGTATATTCATATTTATACCAACAGATGAAGATCACAGGGTGAGTTGAATAAACAGGGATGACACCTAAAAAAAATAACATTAAATTGTGATGGAGGAATATATTGGAAGGAGAAAGGGATAAATGGAATGAGGCAAATTATCATTCATAAAATATGCAAAAATAAGCATATTCAATTCAATCACAAAATGTAGCAGATCATTTTCTTTTTTATTACGTTTTGTTTTATGATATCTCCCATTCGTTTTAATTATTCTATGCTACATGACTAAGGTGAAAATATATTTAATAGGAATGTGTATGTAGAACCTTTAGAAAACTGTTTGGTCTCTCTGGGAGGAAGTGGGAAGGGAGGGGGAAAGGAAGACAAGGAGGGGGAAAATCTAAGTTATATGGAAGCTGTTGTAGAACATGGAAAATAAATAAAATAATTAAAAAATAAAATTAATTATATCAAGGAATAATATCATGCAAAATTGGGCAAGAGAAAGAAAATGGCAGAGATTTAGTAGAAGGAGAAGAGATTAAAAAAATGAGGTAAGGATAACCCCCAAAAATTCTATACAAGAATAATTCATCTACAATCACTCATGTTTCTTTACTAATCTACAGTCAGACATCCTAGGGAAAGCACTCAAGTGGGCCTTAGAAAGCATTGACAACATTAAGACTAATACAGATGATGGAATGACAATTGACCTATTTGCAATTCTAGCATATATTTCTGTGAAACTTCTCCCTTGAAAATGCCAACAAGGGAGGTAAAGTCAAGATGGCAGAGTAATTATATGCACTTTTAGAGCTCAATCCCCAAGCCCAGTCAAATACTGTAAAATGGCTCTAAAGAAATTCTGGAGCTGCTGAACCCACAGAACAACGGGATGAAGCAAATCTCAAGCCCAAGGGAGACTGAAATGTATGCAAGAAGAGTCTATTGAACCATTCTGGGGGCAGAGTGCAGTCCAAGACAGGCAGCACTGGCACAGCCATGACATGAGCAGTCCTTGGAGAGACTGTCTCGCACCTGTGACAGTTTCCAGACTTCAGGACATCAAAACATGGAGGAAAAATTGAAAGGTCAGGGGAAAAAGAAGGTGGGACAAGTGTGGGAGAATGGAGTGGTCTGGCCCCAGGGTCAGGGCAGTAGAGGGGCAAGGTGGAACCTGCAGCAACCACAGCAACAGCAGGGGCAGAGACTGCGACTGCCTCTGGAGCTCTTGTTATGTAGATTGTGTGGGAATTCAGTGTCTGACAGTACATGCCTCCAGTCCCCCTGGAAGAAGAGATATACCTTGACAAAGAACTCACAAATCAAGTGATTGACTGCGAAAATGAGCAAAATCAGAAAGAAAAATCAGACTATGGAATCTTACTTTGTTAACAAGAAAGTCCAAAAAATGCAAAGAGAAGACAACAAAGTCAAAGCTGCTCTGTCCAAAGTCTCTAAAAGTGTATGAATTGGTCTCAGGCCATGGAAGAGCTCAAAAAAGATTTTGAAAATCAGGTAAGAGAAGTAGAGCAAGAACTGGGAAGAGAAATGAGAGTGATGCAAGAAAATTATGAAAAGGAGTCAACTCTTTGCTAAAGGAGACCCCATAAAATACTAAAGAAAAAAACCACTCCAAAAATAGAAAAATCGAAATGACAAAAGAGATCCAAAAAGCCAATGAAAAGAAGAATACCTTAAAAAGGAGAATTGGCCAAATGGAAAAGGAGGGACAAAAGGTCACTGAAGAAAAATAATTCCTCAAAGATTAGAATGGAACAGATGGAAGCTAATGACTTTGTGAAAAATCATGAAGCTAAACAGAAAAGCAAAGAAATGAAAAAAAAAATAGCAGACAATGTGAAATATCTCATTGTTAGAACAACTGACCTGGAAAATTGATCAAGGAGAGATAATTTAAAAATTATTGGACTACCTGAAAACCACGATCAAAAAAGAACCTAGATATAATCTTTCAAGAAATTTTCAAGGAAACTTGCTCTGAAACTCTTGAACCGGAGGGCAAATAAATACTGGAAAAATACATCCATCTCCTCCTGAAAGAAATTCCAAAAGGAACACTCCTTAGGAATACGGTATCCAAATTCCAGAGCTCCCTAGTTAAGGAGAAAATATTGTAAGCAGCTAGAAAGAAACAATTTGAGTATTCTGGAAATATAATCAGGATAACACAAGATCTAGCAGCTTCTATATTAAGGGATCACAGGGTTTGGAATATGATATTCTTGAAATCAAAGGAACTAGGATTAAAACCAAGAATAACCTATTCAGCAAAACTTAGTATAGTACTTTGCGGGGGAGGGAATGGTAATTCAACGAAACAGACGACTTTTAAGCTTTCTTGATGAAAAGACCAGAGCCTAATAGAAAATATGATTTTCAGACGCAAGAATCAAAAGAGGCATGAAAAGGTAAACAGGACCAGAAATCATAAAGGACTTATTAATGTTGACTGTTTACATTCCTACAAGGAAACACAATATTTATATCTTTTGAGACTTTTCTCAGTACTTTGGTGGGTACATATAGACAGCGCACAGGATTAATTGAATAGGAAAGGATGATATCTAAAAAAATAAAATTTAGGAATGAGAGAGGAATATATTGGGAGGAGAAAGGGAAAAACAGAATGCCACAAATTATCTTTCACAGAAAAGAGGAAAGGAAAACGTTTTTTGCATAGGAAAGGAAGAGAGGGGATGTACGAGGAAAAAAGTGAACCTTACTTTCATCATATTTGGCTTAAGGAGGGAATAATATGCATACTCAATTTCCTATGAAAATCTATGTTACACTACAGGAAAGTAGGGAACAATGGGATAAGTGGGGTGGGTGGATGGCAAATGGGAGGAAGGTGTACTTAGAAGTAAATACTTATGAGGAGAGATAAGGTCAAAATAGAGAAGAGTATAAATGGGGAGCAGGATAGATGGAGGGAAATATAGTTAGTCTTTCATGTCATAATTTATATGGAAGTATTTTGCATAACTACACATGTATAACATATATCGAATTGCTTGCCTTCAAAGTGGGGATGGGCGGGGAGGGAGGAAGGGAGAGAAGTTGGAACTCAAAGTTTTAAAAAAGAATGTTTTTTTAAATTATTTTATTTATTTTCATTGTTCAACAAGCACTTCTATATATCTTATATTTTTTTCCACTCCTTATCCCTTATTCCTCACTCCCTCCCAACTCCTTCGCTGAGACACCATAACTCCTTGGACAGTCTGATTCTTATTAAATGCGTGTGGCATAGAAGAATTAAAACGAATGGGGAAAAGTATAAAACAAAACATAACATAATACAAAAGAAAATGATCTATTTCTTTCTGTGACCCAATTTCATAGTTCTTTCTCTGAATGTGCAAGGTGTATTGCCTCAAGAGTCCACTGGAAATTTTTAAAGTCCATTCATATCAAAGAGGTAATAAGTCTACCAGAAAAGCTCCTTGCACACTATGGTTGTTGTTATGTACAAAGTTCTCCTGCTCCTGCTCCTTTCCCTCAGCATCAGTCCATGTAAGACTTTTCAGGCTTCTCTGAAATCTTCGTGTTCATCAATTCCCATAGTACAACAGTATTCCATTACATTCGTATAGCACAACGAAAATTTTCCCAGTTTTCTTCTTCCCTCCTAATCTTGCTTGCATTGGGTTTGGTTGTGCATAAACTTTTCAATTTAATGAAATCAAAATTATCCATCTTTCTCTTCATAATGCTCTCCATCTCTTCTTGGGTCATAAATTTCTCCATTCCCCATAAATCTGACAAAGGCACTATTCTTTTCTTCTCCAAATTCTTGACAGCATCAATGTTTATACGTAGACCATGTATCCATTTGGACTTCATTCTTGTCTACAGTGTCAACCATTGGTCTATGCCAAGTTTCTGCCACACTGTTATCCATTTTTTCCCAGCAATTTTTTTCAAATAGTGAGCAATTGTCATAGAATCTGGGATCCTTGGGTTTCTCAAACAGTAGATTGTTACGTTCATTAACTACTGTGTCTTGAGTAACTATCCTCTTCCACTGGTATTTCCCTCTGTTTCTTAGTCAGTACCAAGTGGTTTTGACAATTGCTTCTTTATGGTACAATTTGAGACCTGGTAGGGCTAGGCCAACTTCCCTAGCATTTATTTTCATTAGTTCCCCTGATATTCTGGACCGTTTGTTCATCCAGATGAATTGTATTGTTTTTTTGTTTGGCTCTTCAAAATAATTATCTCTTAGTTTGATTGGTATGGCACTGAACAAATAAAGTCATTTAGGAGGAATTGTCACTTTTATTTTATTAGATTTGTCTGTCCACGAGCAACTGATGTTTCTCTACTTACTTTGACCTGACTTTATATATGCCAATATTGTTAGTAATTGCGTTCTTATAGTCCCTGGGTTTGTTTTGGCAGGTGGACTCCCAGATATTTCATAGTGTCTACCGTAGCGTTAAATGGGATTTCTCTTTCTATCTCTTGCTGTTGGAATTTGTAAGT
This sequence comes from Notamacropus eugenii, assembly GCF_028372415.1. Classification (NCBI taxonomy): domain Eukaryota; kingdom Metazoa; phylum Chordata; class Mammalia; order Diprotodontia; family Macropodidae; genus Notamacropus; species Notamacropus eugenii. Next base: position 386,200,576 of record NC_092875.1, read on the forward strand.
AATATACAGAAATTCAGATAATCTATGGGCATTTTTTTTTGTAACCTGCAAATTTGCTTTAATTGTTTATTATTTCAAAAAGTTTTTTTTTTTTACTTGGTTCTCTGGGATCCTGTATCATATCATCTGCAAGGAATGAAAATTTAGTTTCTTCTTTGCCTAGTCTAACTCCTTTAATTTTTTCCTCTCATCGCTACAGTTAGCATTTCTAATACCATATTGAATAACAGTAGTGACGATGGACATCCTTGTTTCAACCCTGATATTTTGGAAATGCATCTAGCTTCTTCCCACTTCATATACTGCTTGCTGTGGGTTTTAGGTACATACTGGTTATTTTATTGAACTTTCTCTTCACTCCTATGCTTTCCACTGTTTTCAATAGGAATGGATGTTGTATTTTTTCAAAAGGTTTTTTCTCCATCTATGAAGATAATCATGCTGTATCTCTTAGCTTGGTTGTTGATATATTCAATAATGTTAATAGTTTTTCTGATATTAAACCAATCCTGCATTCCTGGTATAAATCTTATCCGATAGTAATATAATCCTCATGCTATTTTGTTATCTTATTTAAAATTTTTGCATTTATATTCATTATAGAAACTGGTCTATAGTTTTCTTTCTCTGTTTTAGCTCATCTTGGTTAAGGTATCAGAACCATATTTGTAAAATGAAAAGAATTTGGTAGTAGCCCTTCTTCGGGCAATTTTACCAATTATTCTATATACTAATGAAATTGACTCTTCCTTAAATGATTGAGAGAATTCACTTTCAAATCCATCTGGCCTTGGAGATTTTTTCTTAGGGAGTTCATTTATGGCCTGCTCAATTTCCTTTTCTGAGATGAGATTATTTAAGTAATCAATATCCTCTTATGTTAATATGGGTAATTTTTATTTTTAAAATAATAATCTATCACCTTAGGTTCTCGAATTTATGAACATGCAACTGGAGAAAGTAATTTCTAATTATTGTCTTATTTTCCTCCTCATTGTAGGCTAGTTCAGCTTCTCATTTTTGATGTCCTTTACTTGTTTTTTTTTCTTGCTTTTTTAATCAAGTTGAACAAAGTTGTATCAATTTTATCGTTTTTTTCCCCCCATAAAACCAATACTTCATTTTATTTATTAGTACAATAGTTTTCTTAATTTCAATTTTGTTAGTCTCTCCTTTGGTTTTCAGAAATTCTAATTTGCTATTTACTTGTGAATTTTCAATTTGTTGTTTTTCCAGCTTTTTCAGCTGCATTCCCAATTCATTGATCTCTGCTTTCTCTATTTTATTCATGTAGGCATTCAAAGATATAAAACTTTCCCTAATAATTGCTTTTGCAGTATCTCATAAGATTTGGTAGATTGTCTCATTATTTTCATTCTCTTGAAGGGAGTTTTTGATTCTTTCTATAATTAGTTGTTAAACCCACTCGCTCTTCAACATTAGATTGTTTAGTATCGAACTAATTTTTGGTTCATGTGCCATGGCTTTTAAGAAGGTTGCCTTGACTATCTCTGCCTTTCTGCACTAGATAGTGAGGATTTTGTGGTCTAGCTCATGGTCAATTTTTGTATATGTGCCATGTACCACTGAGAAAAAGATATATTACTTTCTATCGACATTCAATTTTCTCTTCAGAGATCTATCATATCTATCCTATCCAGAGTTCTATTCATCACCTTAACTTCTTTTTTTCAGGTTAGATATCTCATGTTCAGAGAGGGATAGACTGAGGTCCCCTACTAGTATAATTTTGCTGTCTATTTCTTCCTTTAACTCCCTTAACTTCTCCTCTAAACATGTGGATGCTATCCCTCATGGAGCATATATGTTTAGTAATGAAATTGCTTTGTTGTCTACGGTGCTTTTTTGTAGGATGCAGTTTCCTTCTTTATCTCTTTTGATTAGATCTATTTCTGCTTTTTCTTTGTATGAGATTAGAATTGCTACCCCTGTCTTTTTACCTCAGCTGAAACACAAAATATTCTGCTCCAACCTTAGACACTTACCCTGTGTGTACGCCCCTGTTTTAAATGTTTTTCTTGTAAACAACATATTTTTGTATTATGATTTTTAATCCATTCTGCTATCCCTCTCCATTTTATAGGAGAGGCCATCCAATTCACACTCACATTTATTATAACTGTCTGTGTCTTTCTTTAAATCCCCTTTCCCTTTGTTTGTATTTTAGTTCTCCCTTCTTCCTTCCCCTCCACAATAGTTTCATATTTTGACCACTGCCTCCCTCACTCTTCCATCACTTTTTTCAGAACCCTTCCCTTTTAATACCCTTTTCCCTTACTACTTCTTCCCTCTATTTTTTGTCTCCCCTCCGTTTTCTTTCCACCTTCTCCTTCTACTGCCTCTAGTGCTAATTGTATTTATCTTCTTAACAGAGTTTGTTGTACTCTCCTTGAATCCAATCAGGAGAGAGTACCTCTCAAACAATGCTCATCTCCCTCCCTTCTTTCCCTCTAGTGTAATATGTTTTTGTGTCACTTCCTATGACGGAATTCATGTTTGTCTGCCTCCTTTTCACTGCTCCAGCAACAAACCCTTTACACCCTTTAAATTAGGTGTTTTATCATCACATTATTTAATTTATACACAATCCCTCTATCTATGTATACCCTTTTTACATTTCATAATTAATATCCAATTCTCCAGATTAACAAGCATCATCTTCACTTATAGACGTGTAAACTGTTTGCCCATAATTTGTAACAAAATTTTCCCCACTGTTTTCCTTTCCATACCTCTCTTGATACCTTTGTTTGAAGAACAAATTTTGTATTGAGATCTCGTCTATCCACCAGGAAGATCTAGAAATCTCTTATTTCATTGAATATCCATCTCTTTGCTAGAGATATTATGTTCAAATTTGCTGGGGAATTAATCCTTGGTTATAGTCCCAGATCCTTTGCCTTATGGAATATCATATTCCAAATCCTTCGCTCTTTTAATGCAGAAGCTGCAAGGTCCTGTGTGATCCTCACAGGAGACCCTTGGTATTTGCATTGTTTCCTTGTGGCTGCCTGCAATATTTTCTCGTTCAATTGATAGCTCTGGAATTTGGCAACAATATTCCTTCGTGTTTTCACTTTGGAGTCCCTTTCAGGAAGTGAAAGGTGGATTCTTTCCACGACTATTTGACTCTCTGACTCCAGGACTTCTGGCCAATGTTCCTTGATTTTTTCTTGAAAGATATTATCCAAGGATCTTTATTTCATCATGCTTTCTGGTAGAGCAATAATTATTAGGTATTCTCTCCTGGATCCATTTTACAGGTGAGTTGTTTTCCAGTTAGATATTTTACATTTTCTTCTCTCTTTTCATTCTTTAGATTCTCTTTGACTAATTCTTTATGTCTCATAGATTCAGGAAATTCTACTACCTTGATTCTATTTTTCATCAAAATGTTTTCTTCAGTTAACTTTTGCATCTCCCTTTCCATCTGTCAAATTTCTCCTTTAAGGAGTTGCTTTCTTCAGGTAGGTTTTGTACTTCTTTTTCTATTTGTCCAATTGCCCTTTAAAATTCTTCTGTGATGTTTTTTTTCTTATTTTTCAAGTCATTGGTCAGTTTTTCTTTTATTTCTCTAATTTGGATTTAAAAAACCTTCCTGAGCTCTTCTGTGAAGGCTCTTTATGCTTCAGATTGGTTCATATTCCCTTCTGAAGTCTCAGACAGGAATACACTCTCAGTGCTGACTTCTTTGGTATTTGCGTTTTGGTCCTTGTCCCCACAGAAAGACTCTATGATCTTTTCTTTTCTGCTATGCCTCTTCCTCATGAAAATAACAGTTTTCCTGGCTTTTAAGATAGACCTCGATGCCTGTGGCACAGAGAGCTCTGTCCCTTGGTTTTTGTGCTAAGAACATGAAGCTTTGTGTGTTGTGACCTCTGGTTCTTTCATAGGAGCTAAAATGCTGCAGCTTACCTTGTGCTGAACTGGTTGGTGTTGGAAAGCAGAGGTCAGGTGAGATCTTTTTGAGTTTCCCCGCAGGTATCCTGGAGCAACTTCACTAAGTGTGGAATAGGGGTGGTCTGGACACAGAAGGTCTCCTCCACCGTGCTATAGCATAAGCAAGCTCAGTGACTGGTGATACTATCTGTGCTAGTGTCTTCTAGATTCCCCTGGGGTGCTGAAACACATCTGGGGTCCTGATATTGGAAGTTGATGGCTTCAGCCCCCTGGAGCTCAGCATCTTCTCTTGGTTTGTTGAGGAAGTGTTGTCTGCGACAGCTCTGACACTGCACTGGTCACCTTTAGCCACAGCAAGAGGTACAGCCCTTTGTGATCTTTATAACCTCAAGAGCTAAGAGTCTGTCTACCTGTTCTGCTGTACCCACTGTTCCAGGGCTTTCCCTGGGGATATATTCTGTGGGCTTGTCCAGGTCAACAAGAGGAGGGAGACATCAATTACTTATCACTCCACCATCTTGGCTCCCAGATCCAGAAAATCCCCCTCAAAAACAAATGTTAAAAATTATTTTTACACACAACTGGGAAATAAGATATGCAAGCAATGATGTGCAGAAATCTATCTCGTCCTCCAAGAAAGAAGAGGGAGGGCAGTAGGAGATGGGAGGCATGTGATTGAAGAGTGGGGCAGATGAAGGAGAAGTGATTATCAGAATGCATGCTCTTTTGCCTGCATGGTGTGAAGAGATGGGGAGAAAATTTGCAATTCAAAATCTTGTGGAAATGAATGTTGAAAACTAAAAATTATTAAATAAAACAGAAAAAGAAAAAAAATAAAATGGCAGATAATTTGGAAAAACACAACTCTGGCCAGTGGATTGGAATAGATCAATCTGAATACAAATTCAAAAAGGCGATGCCAAGTAATATGCAAATTGCTATGCAATTGCAATCATTTTCAACATCAGAAAGATTATGCTTAAGATTCTGCTGCCTAGGCTTCAAGAGTATGTGGACTGAAAATTGTGAGAACAGAAGGCTAGTTTTCAAAGAGACACAGGAACTATAGATCAAATAACCAACTTTACCTGGATTGAGATGAAAGAAACATGGTCAAATTAAAAAAAAAACAAAAAAACAAAACAAAACAAAAACAAAACTACTTCTACTTTATTTGCTACACTAAATCTTCTGACTATGTAGATTACAACAAAATGTGGCAAATCCTCATAAAGACGGGCATATTAGATCATCTTACTTACCTCCGGAGGAATTTGTATGTGGGCCAAGAAGAAAGACTCCAGATCAAACGAGGTAAATCTAATTAGTCTAAGATTGGAAAAAGGAGAGGTTGATGAAACCCCTTCAAAACCCTGTAAAAATGACTTTGAACAAATTTTGGGGTTGCAGAACACACAAAATGATGTAGTGAAGCAAATGTCCAGGTGAATACAGACTGAAAGTTTGACAGGAAGGGGAAATCACATTAAGTTGGGAGAGGAGCACAGTCCAGCATGTGCCATGCCAGCATTGATAGGGCCAGAACAAGTTTCAGAGGACAGAATCACTGGCAGTTGTGATTGTTTCCAGACCTTTTGACTCACAAATGCTGAAGGCAGCTTAAAGAGTCAGTGAATAAATTTCATTGGACATGGATGACAGAGGAGCTTGGGCCTACCCCATTGCTGGAATGCAAAGGTGGTTGCGATAGTGGCAGTGGGGCAGCAGCAGCAGCAGTTCCTGCTTCTAGAGTTCTAGCCCATAGACTATGTGGGTATTGAGCAGTGGATCAGAGGGAGATTGCAGGGATCTCTGCTGGCAATAAGGCAGGATTCTCTTGCTTTGTCTGTGCTTGAATCTAGGTTCCAATCTGCTTGACAGTCTTGGGGCAAGAAGCACCAGTTTTCCAGAACGTATGACTACAGTGGAGAGAGAATTCTTCTCACAGGTCCAAGGCATAAAATAGTGCTTGTCATTGCTCAAAGAGTAGAGCACAGACAAGGAAACTAGTAAACGCCTCTCCTTTGATCACATGGCCATGGAAGAATTGGAAATTTACTGGGATTTAGAAGTATCTCTGAGAACAGATGCACAAAATCCCTGAAGTTTGACACAGGATGCTTTGCACACTGAAAGTCAAGGCCTACCTTAATAAAAAGTTAGAATGTCAAAAAATTTGATTGGGAAAATGAGGAAAAAGCATTAAAAAGCTCAGACTATAGAATTTCACTTTGTTGACAAAGAAGATCAAACCATACAACCAGAAAAAGACAAAAAAGTCAAACTTCCTATAACCAAATACTCCAGGAAAAATATTAAGGAGTCTCAGTCCATAGAAGACCTCACAAAGGATTATGATATTCAAATAAGAGAAGTAGTGGAAAAATTAGGAAGAGAAATGAAAGTGATGCAAGAAAATCAAGTCAACAGTAGACTAAAGGACATCCAAAAATACTGAAGAAATTAAGACCTATTAAAAAGGACTAATCTAAATGGCAAAAGAGTTTGAAAAAGCCAATGAGGGGAAGAATGCCTTCAGAAAAAGAACTGGCCAAATTCAAAACCAGGTACAAAATTTCACTGAAGAAAATAATTCCTAAAAATTAGAAAGGAGGAAATGAAAGATAATGATTTTATGAGAAATCAAGAAGGTATAAAACAACAAAAAGAATGAAAAAAATAGAAGACAACATAAAATGTCTCATTAGAAAAATCACTGACTTGGAAATTAGATCCAGGAGAGAATATTTTGCAATTGTTGGACTTCCTGAAAGTCATGATCACAAAAAGAGCCTAGATATCAATTTTAAGAAATTATCTAGGGACGGGGCCAAGAGGGAGGAGTAGAAGGATGGACCTACTCTAGCTCTCCCCACATAGCCGAGAAAATACATGTAAAAATTACTCTAAAAATACTAGAGCATCATAAGCCACAAAACAACAGAGTGAAAGAGATTTCTAGCCCAAGACAACCTAGAAGGTTGATAGGAAAGGTCTATTGCACTAGACTCAGAGTGGAGCACTGCTCAGCCTTCACTATACAGCATAGTACAGACAGGACCTGAGCAAGCTTCATGGGGGGGGGGGAATCATGAGTAGCAGTTGTGATTCTCATATTTCTCAAACCACAAACATGAAAGAGAGCTTCAAAGGTCAGTAAGAAAGATCTTTCAACTGGGTCAGAGGGGATATTGGGACTGGTCCAAGACCTCACCCAAGGGTGATGACAGCCACTGTGGCAGGGTGCACTTTTGGAGCCCTTGACATAAAGACCATGGGAGAATCAAGCAAATGATCTGGATCTCTGCCCTGAATGACATTCCTTGGGTGATGCGGAGGTCTGGCCTGATGGAGCTGGTGAGGACAGTGGCTTCTACAACCAAAATCTTGAAAAAAAATATGCAGTGGTCTCAGTCGACGAAAGAGCTCAAAAATGATTTTAAAAATTAAGTAAGAGAGATGAAAGAAAAATTGGGAAGAGAAATGAGAGTGATGCTAGAAAATCTTGAAAAGTGAGTGAACATCTTGTTAAAGGAGAAACAAAATATACTGAATAAAATGACACCTTCAAAAAATAGACTAACCCAATTAGCAAAAGAGGTCCAAAAAGATAATGAGGAGAAGAATGTTTTAAAAAGCAGAACTGGCTAAATGAAAATGGGCTTTCAAAAGCTCGCCGAAGAAAATAGTTTCTATAAATTAGAATGAAACAAAAAGATTCTAATGACTATATGAGAAACCAAGAAATTTTAGAACAAAACCAAAAGAATGAAAAATTAGAACACAATATGAAATATCCTGTGGCAAAAACCACTGACCTGAAAAATGCATCTGAGAGAGAGAGATAATTTAAAAATTATTAATCTACCTGAAACCCATGATCAAAAAGAGCCTAGATATCATCTTTCAAGAAATTATCAAGGAAAACTACTCTGACATTCTAGAACCAGAAGGCACAATGGAAAAGGAAAGAACTTACCAATCACCTATTGAAAGAGATTCCAAAACACAAACTCGAAGGAATATTGTAGTCAAATTCCAGAGTTCCTAGTTCAAATATAAAGTATTAAAAGGAGCCAGAAAGAAAATTCCAGTGTTGTGTAAATACAAGCTCCAGACCTTAAGACCGCAGGATAAATGTCTGGAAGTCACCTGCTTGAATGTCTGAGAGTCAAAACGTTGGAGTGATCTATAAATTATCTCTTCACCTCCCCTTGTTGACTTTGAAAGAACTATAAAATACTTCCCCAGAAAAATCCTGGATCAGTGAGATCAGCAGAAGTGGCGAACAGTCTTATAGCATGGGAGGCTAGGAAAATAGCAAAGGAATGTCCCCCATACTGTGGTAAAGGAACAGAGCTGTCTCAGACAACCAGAGATCCAGGAGTGTCGAGTATAGCACTAGGACACAGGTGTGCCTAAGCACTCCAGGGGAAATGGGAAGGAAGCCAGAATCACCAAGCACTGAGTTTGCCTTGGCCCTAGCTCAGCTGAGGAGATCTACTGTGACCAGAGTACCCCTCTCCCAAATTTAACAAGGTAGCTCCAGGGCCAATCTAGGGAAACACAAACAGATTTCACCTGCCTTTTGTTTCTGACACCAGCCAATTCAGCACCAAGTACTTTAGAGTCTAGCTGAGAGAACCAGAGGCCACAACACATAAAGCATCAATATCATGAGCTAGAAGCAAAGGAGGAAAGAAAAAAACATAAAGTCTTTCTATGGGGACAAGGACCAAAACACAAATACCTACCAGTTCAGTATTGAGATGATACTCCAATCTGAAACATCAGAAGGGCCTATGAACTGCTTGCATGCACAGAGAGCACTCCTGGAACAGTTGAAGAAGGAAATAGAGGAAAAAATGACTAACGATTTTAAATGTACCAAAAAAGAATTCACTGAAGAGAACAGTTCTTTAAAAAGGAAAACTGAACAAAGGGAAAAGGAAGCAAAAAACCTAACTGGGAAAATTGGACAAATGGAAAAGGAAGTTAGAAAATTAACTGGAAAAAATAATTCCTTAGAAGGAATACTTGGATAGTTGGAAGAGGAGATGCAAAAGCTAAATGAAGAAAACGATTTGATGAAAATTAGAATTGGACAAGTAGAAGGTAATGACTCTATGACACAACAAGAATGAGTCAAAAAAGAATCTAAAGAATGAAAAGATAGAAGAAAATGTAAAACATCTAATTGGAAAAACAACTGATCTGGAAAATAGATTCAGGAGAGAAAATTTAAGAATTATTGGCCTACCAGAAAGCCATGATGAAAAAAAGAGTCTGGACAATACCTTCCAAGAAATCATCAAGGAAAACTGCCCAGGAGTGCTAGATCTAGAGGGTAAAAATAATCATTGAATGAATCCACCATTCACCTCCTGAAACGGAACCCACACTGAAAACACCAAGAAATATGGTTGCCAAATTCCAGTGCTACCAATTGAAGGAGAAAATATTACAGGCAGCTAGGAATAAAACATTCAAATATTGAGAAGCTAGAGTCAAGATCACACAGGACCTTGCAGCATCTACATTAAAAGACTGAAGGAATTGGAATATGATATTTTGCAAGGCAAAGGAGCTGGGACTGCAACCAAGGAACAATTACCCAGCAAATTTCAGCATAACATTTCAGGCAAGGACATGGACATTCAATGAATTAAGGCACTTCCAGACCTTCCTGATAAAAAGGCAAGAACTCAATAGAAAATTCAATCTTCAAACACAAGTCTCAAGAGAGGCATAAAAACGTAAACAGGGGAAAAGAAAACTTCTTACTCAATTTTAAGGGAAGATGATACTCTTTAATTTTGAGAATTGTATATCTAGTATGAAATAGAAGAGGGATATTAAGAGATAGAGGGAACAGTTATAAAGTGAATCATGTGATGATAATAATGTGATTTAAGTATGAGAAGGGATTGTAGCAGGAGATGTGAAAAGGAGCAAGAAGAAGATAATAAATTACATCACAGGAAGAAGTAAAAAAATTATATTACAATAGAAGGAAAAAGGGGAGGGAGATGACCATTGTTTGAGAGGTACTTCCATCAAATATGGTTAAAGCAGGGAACAATCAACATAAGTATATAAATTTATTTAGCTCTATAGGCAGTAGGAGGGGAAGGAGAAGAGAAAGACGAGGGGAGGTTAAAAGGGAGAGAGGCAGTACTAAGGAAAAAGGGCAGTAAAAGGGAGGGGGACTGGAGAAGGAAGGGAAGACTCTGGGAGGTGGTGGTAAAAAATGAAAACTCCATTGTGGAGGGGACGGGACAAGGGAGAACTAAAAGCATAAATGGTGAGAAATAGGATTGGGGGAGAGACACATATAGTAGTCATAACTGTGAACATGAATGGGAAGAATTTTCCCATAAAAGGGAGACAGGGAGCAGAATGTATTAAAAGCTATAATCCAACAATATATTGTAAACAAGAAACACATTTCAAACAGGGTCATACACACAGGGTCAAAGTAAAAGGTTAGAACAGAATACATTGTGCTTAAGCTGATGTAAGAAAAGCAGGTGGTAGCAATCTTAATCTCAGAAAAAACAAAAGCAAAAATAGGTCTAATCAAAAGATATAAGGAAAAAAAAACACTATACCTTGCTAAAAGGCACCAGAGAAAATCAAGCAATATCATTACTAAACAAATATGGTCCAAGTGGCATGGCATCTCAATTATTAGGGGAGAAGTTAAGGAAGGTACAGGAAGAAATATACAACAAAATTATACTATTGGGGATCTCAGTGTCTCCCTCTTTGAACTTTATCAAGGTAATCTTAAAAAAAAAAACAAGAGAGAAGGTAAGGAGATCAATAAAACTCGGGATAAGGTAGATATGATAGATCTATGAAGAAAACTGAATGGAGATAGAAAGGAATATAAGTTTTTCTAAGCAGTACATGGCACATTACAAAAATTTACTATTTAGTACGGCATAAAAAATCTCAATCCAACCCAGAAAGGCAGAAATGGCCAATATATCCTTCTCAGATTATAACGAAATAAAAATCATATGTAATAAAACGTCATGTAAAATAGACCAAAATTAATTTGAAATTAAATAAGCTATTCCTAAAGAAGGAGCAGGTTAAACAACGAATCATAGAAACAATCAACAATTTCATTGAAGAGAATGACAATAATGCAAAACATACCAAATCTTTTGGGATACTGCAAAAACAGTTCTTAGGAGAAGCTTTATATCTTTAAGTGCTGATATGAATAAAATAGAGAAAGAGGAGATCAATAAATTGGGCATGCACCTGAAAAAGCTTGAAAAACAACAAATTGAAAATTCCCAAGGAAATACCAAATTATATATACTGAAAACCAAAGAATAGATTAATAAAATTTAAATTAAGTAAACCATTGAAGTAATAAATTAAAGTAAGAGTTGGTTTTATGGGCCGGGGGGGAAAGCCAAGATGGTGGAGTACAAAGATACACATATGCTACTTCTGAAGCCACAGCCCACAAAATACCTGTAAAGAAGAACTCCCAACAAATTCTGGAGCAGCAGAAGTCCCAGAGCAATGGAGAAAAGGAGATTTCCAGAGAGTTCCAGAGAGACCTGAAAAACCGCCAAGAAAGGTCCTGTGCACTGGACCTTGAGCAGAGCCCAGCCCTGCCTTGGCCACGCAGCACCAAGAAGAGCAGATCAGAGCAGGCTTCAGGGACAGAATCTCCAGCAGCCACCAAGGTCCCTCCACCCACAGGTGTCAAAGGTCAGTGAGAGGGTCTTTTCAGCTTGCTGAGAGGGGAGCAGGGTGTCTCCATAACTCAGGCCCCCTTGGGAGACAGCAGCAGACAGGGGCTCCCAAAGCAGGCAGGAGTTCGGATCCATTGTTGAAGGTCTCCCCATAAACCCCTTGAGGGAAGTGAGCGCCATGTGGCAGCTCTGCCCTGACCTGAGCACCTGAACTTAATCTCAAACTGAATAGCAGCCCTTCCCCTGCCAAAAGCCCTGAGGCTGGGAAGCAGCATTTGAATCTCAGACCACAAGCACTAGCTGGGTGGATCTGGTGGCGAGGTGGGTGTGGAAAGGAAACTTAGAAGTCAAGTAACTGGCTGGAAAAGTGCCCAGAAAAGGGAAAAAAATAAGACCAGAGAAGGTTATTTTCTTGGTGAACAGATATCTCCTCCCTTCCTTTCTGAAGAGGAAGAACAATGCTTACCCTCAGGGAAAGCCATAGAATTCAAGGCTTCTGTATCCCAAACATCCAAAATAAATATTCAATGGGCTCAGGCCATGGAAGAGCTCAAAAAGGATTTTGAAAATCAAGTTAGAGAGGTGGAGGAAAAACTGGGTAGAGAAATGAGAGGGATGCAAAAAAAGCATGAAAAGCACGTCAACACCTTGCTAAAGGAGACCCAAAAAAAGCTGAAGAAAATAACACTTTGAAGAATAGGCTAACTCAATTGGCAAATGAGGTTCAAAAAGCCAATGAGGAGAAAAACGCTTTAAAAAGCAGAGTTAGCCAAATGGAAAAGGAGGTTCAAAAGCTCACTGAAGAAAATAGTTCTTTCAAAATTAGAATGGAACACATGGAGGCTAATGACTTCTTGAGAAACCAAGAAATCACAAAACAAAACCAAGAGTTGGTTTTATGTAAAAAACAATAAAATTGATAGACCTTTGGACAATTTGGTTAAAAAAAAAAAAGAAAGAAGAAAACTGAACCACCAGTGTCAAAAATGAATGGGGTGAACTATATTCCAATGAGGAGGAAATTAAAACAATATTTACAAAGTCTTTCCCTTAACTTTATGCCCATAAATTCGACAATCTAAATGAGATGGATGATTATTTTTTAAAAAATGACATAAATTACAGAGATTAATAGAGGAGGAAGGTGTATACTTTAACAACCCCATTTCTGAAAAAGAAATTAAACAAGTCATCAGTGAACTCCCTAGCAAAAAATCTTGAGATCTGGATGGATTTACAAGTGAATTCTATCAAACATTTAAAAAAAGGGATAATTCCAATGCTATATACTCTATTTGGGAAAACTGGAGGAGTCCTCCCAAACTCTTTCTATGTTAGAAATATGGTTTTAATACCTAAATCATGGAGAAACGAAACAAAGAAAGAAAATTATAGACCTCTTTCTCTAATGAATATAGATGCTAAAATTTTAAATAGAATTTTAGCAAAAAGATTACAGCAACTTATCACAAAAATAATACATTATGATCAGGTGTGATTCATACCAGGATTAAAGGGCTGGTTCTATATTAGGAAAACTATTTGCATTGTTGATAATATCAACAACAAACTTAAGAGAAACCACATGATTATGTCAATAGATGCAGAAAAACCTTTTTACAAAATACAACCATCATTCTTATTAAAAACACTGGAAAGCATAGGAATAAAGGGAACTTTCCACGAAATAAGCAGTATTTATCTAAAACACTCAGCAAGCATTATATGCAATGGAGACAAGCAAGAGGCATTTCCAGTAAGATCTGCGGTGAAACAAAGATGTCCATTATCACCACCATTATTCAATTTGGTAATGCAAATATTAGCTGTAGCAATTAGAGAAGATAAAGAAACTGAAGGCATTGGAACAGGCAAAGAAGAAACTAAGTTGTCATTCTTTGCAGATGATATGATGATATACTTAGAGAATCTCAGAGATTCAAATAAAAAAATTACTTGAAATAATAAACAACTTTGACAAAGTTTCAGGTTACAAAATAAATCCACACAAATCTACTGCATTTCTGTATATTACTAAAAAAGCCCAAAACAAGAGATAGAAAGAGAAATCCCATTTAAAGCTAGGGTAGACACTACAAAATATTTGTGAATCTACCTGTCAAAACAATCCAGGGATCATACGAACACAATTACAAGATGCTTTTCTCAAAAAAATAAAGTCAGATCTAAATAAGTGGAAAAACGTCAGTTTCTTGTGAGTAGGCTGAGTCAATATAATAAAAATGAAAATTCTACTTAAACTAATTTACTTATCTAGTGCCATACTAATCAAACTATCTGATAATTATTTTCTAGAGCAGGAAAAAATGGCATCAAAATTCATCTGGAAGAACAAAAGTTCCAGAATAGCAAGGGAACTAATTAAAAGAAATGCTAGAGAAAGTGACCCAGGTCTACCAGATCTCAAATTGTTTTATAAAGCAGCAATTATCATGTCACGTGGTACTGGCTAAGAAACAGAAGGGTAGACAAGTGGAATAGGCTAGGTATCCAAGACACAGTAGTCAATGAATATAGCAATCTATTGTTTGATAAACCCAAGGACTCCAGCTTCTATGATATGAACTTACTGTCTGACAAATATTGCCGGGAAACCTGCTCAAAATTATGGAAGAAACTAGGCATAGACTAAAGCCTGACACTATACACAAGAATAAAGTCCAGCTGGGTACATGATCTAGGTATTAAAATTGCTACTATAAACAAAATTAGTGTGGAAGGACTTGTGTATTTATCAGATTTATGGAGAAGGGAATAAATTTTGACTAAACAAGAGACAGAAAACATTATGAAGTGCAAAATGGATAATTTTGATTACATTAAACTGAAAAGTTTTTGCCCAAGTCAATCCAATGTAACCCCGATTAGGAGGGAAACACAACACTGGGAAATAATTTTTGCAACTAGTGTCTGTGATTAAGGCTTTATTTCTAAAATGTGCAGAGAACTGAGTGAAATGGACAAGAATGTATATCATTTCCCAATTGCTAAATGGTCAAAGGTTATAAAGAGGGAGTTTGCAGAGGAAGAAATTAAAGCTATCTATAGTCATACAAAAAAATCCTCTAAATCGCTAGTAATTAGAGAGATGCAAATCAAAACAAATCTAAGGTACCACATCAAACCTATCAGACTGGCTAACATGAAAAAACAGGAAGATGAAAAATGTTGGAGAAGATGTGGGAGAGTTGGATCAGTAATTCATTGGTGGTGAAGGTGTGAGCTGATCCAAACATTCTGGAGAGCAATTTGAAACTAAACTGAAAAGGCTACAAACATTTGGATACACTTTGACCCAGTAATATTGTTTGTAGCCCTGTATCCCAAAGAGATCACAAATGTGGGAAAAGGTCCCAAATATACAAAAATATTTATAGCATCTCTTTTTGTGATTGCCAAGAACTGGAAATTGAGGGGATGCCCATCAATTTGGGAATGACTGAAGAAGTTGTGGTATATGAATGTAATAGAATACTATTGTGCTATAAGAAATAATGAACAGGAAGACTTTATAGAGGCCTGAAATGACTTATATGAACTGATGTTTAGTTAAAGAGCAGTATCTGTAGATCACTGTACACAGCAGCAACCACAGTGTCTGAGAAATTTTTCTCATAGACTAAGCCCTTCCCAGCAATCCAAGGACCTAAAACACACCCAAAAGAGTCTTCTATCAAAATGCCATCCGAATTCAGAGAAATAACTATGGAATTGGAAAGCAGGATGAAGAAGAATATTTTCTCTTGTTTCGTGTTTTGTATTGTTTTTCTCACGGTTTGTTCCATTGGCTTTAATTTTAATGTGAGTAACATGAAAATTTATTTGATATGCATGTATGTGTGGAACCCATTGCATACTGTCTCAGGGAGGGAGTGGGATTAAATCTAAGACTTATGGTAGCCATTGTAGAAAACTCAAAACAAATATAAGAACAAAAGACAGCAGCAGTTGGCAACAGTACTTATATCAGAAGGGAAAGTGGACAAATGGCTCATTGAATAATGGAAACTTCTGGTTTCCAAAAATATTATAAAATAATACTATAATAAGTCTAAGGGAAGTTAATGAGGAGAATGGGGTTCAAAATTTGGAAGAACAGAAAACACTGTGGCAGATGTGTGAATAACTGAAATCCCTTATCACTGCTACATCACTCATTTGTGTGATATTTGTGATTTATTTTCTAAAGTCTTTCTATATTTCCTCATTCTGTCTACACCATCTATTGCATATTATAGTAACAAAAATCACTCCTAGTTTTTCTTATTCATTAGATCTCATTATCCTTGATTTCAGACATCCCCAGAATTTAAGTGCCTAGAACACATTAGGTGTTAATTTTGCTTATTGACTACCTCTTTCAATCTTTTATCTTCACAGAAATTTTCTTAGTCATGATTCATTCTCCCATTTCCTGGATTTTCTCCTGTTCATATATCTTCTTAATATGCAGGGACACACTATATTCTATCAATGCTATTTCTTTTGAATAAGGTAAACCAGAATCCAGTCATGGATTTCATCCTACGATGTCTGCAGTGAGTGTGCTCTATGGCTCATAATTCCTCTCCTTTCATTAGGCACCTTAATTTCTCTTATTTCTTGCCTAAATGTTGAATATTTATTAATAGGAATTTAAGATATATGGTAGCAAAGATAAGACATGAAGTCCACAACAATTCCCAGTGAGGCCTGAGCAAAATAAAATGCAGTTCCTCTGATTTTAATGCATTAATGATAAAAAAGAAACGAGTATATTATTCATGGTCAATGTGCTACCCTTAGGAATTCTGATCTATTTTTGGTAGACTCCACTTCTATTTGACCTTAATATTACAGGTCTTTATTTTTAGTAGCCCTTTGCTTGTATCCTTGTTTCCTATGAATTTCTAGGTAATTGAAATGCTGTATTTTGTCTTCTTTCTTAGTGTCTATGGTATATAACATTTATATGTGTATGACATGGTTGTCTTTATCCCTCTCCATTCTTAGTTTGAACTCCTTTTGGAACAAATTTTCAAGACACCAGGATGAAAAAAAATGTAACTAAACTTTCACCCAAAAACCAGTATATTTTTTAATCTGCTTAGTATACAGAAGAAAAAAATAGCACTAAAAATAAGGGAGATATTTCTGTGGACAATGTGATACAAAGTATATTCCTGAGGCATAGATTAGTATAAGAATACATTTTGGAAAGAGAAACACAACTACTTTGAGATGGACTTATACTTATGAAAGTTTGGAAAACTTGGAAAGAGTCAGAAAAGAAGGGAAAGATGTATCCTCGACTTGTGCCTAGCTCCCAATTTGATGTTGTGGGACCATCCAAGAGAGGCAGAGTTGGTACAACAGTTTTGAAGAGGGAAACTTTCAAAGAGAGAGACTAGTGTTATTCCAGATGTTCTTTTAGAAATAATTCCAGGTGAGAGAATGGCTTTGGAAGCTGCAGTGAAGGCAGTTACTCAACATGTCACTAATTTCTATCTTTTCCATCGAGAGACTTTAGCGACTACATTTACCTTTGGATGAGATCAGATTCTCTCTCTCTGTCTGTCTCTCTCTCTCTCTCTCTCTCTCTCTCTCTCTCTCTCTCTCTCTCTCTCTCTCTCTCTGTGTGTGTGTGTGTGTGTCTACCCCTCTCTCTCCAAAATAAGATCTTATCTCACTCCATCAAAACTCATTCATTTATATATTTATTTTTGGATCTTCCAAACTCTATAACTCCAACATTTTCTTTTTTTTGTTTCTTTTACTTCAATAAACATTTAATTTCTGTCATTTATTTGAGATGAACTTTTATGTAACCACTACTCAGTGAAAAGAGTTAGGCTGGTAAGTATATGATAAGGATTATCTAACTCCTAAAGATTGGAGACCAGGGAAATAATAACAGCTAAATAAGCAACCTGAAATGGCGTCAGATTAATATAATTCTCACATGATAAACCTTTTGATCAAATGGGAGGAACGAAGCATCAACTAGGAATGGCCTTTCTCTAGATTACTTTAGTGTGGAAACCTCAATCTCCTATGAAGAGGAGTAAACTAGAATTTTGATATTATTGTCTATGACTCAGAAACACATATATACGTTTGGATAATTCATATGGAATTATATTTATGTACTTTTGAGTATTTGTATACGTGTTCCTATTGTTCTTATTATCCAATTACATTCATCCTCTATATAGCTGCTAAAGTAAAAATTAGTAAGATTTAAATCGCAGGTCTAACTATTTTACTTTTTGTGCTAAATTGACTTCAGGAGCTTCTAATTGCCTATAGGAGGACAGGAAAATTCTGCTGCGCAGAATTTGAAACCTGTGGCATTTCGAATGTAGCCTATCTTTCCAGGATGATTATGTATCACTCCTCCTCATACACTCTGCATTTTATCAAGAATTCCTGGAGCAAAAGGGAAAGAGGGCTGAAAATATTTTAGAGAGAAATAACATTCTAGAGAGAATATCTAGCAGTGACTACTCAAGTGTGGCAAAGAATTCACAGACATCACATAAAGGAGGAGAGATGTTGGATGATAGCTGGTGAAGATACTGAGATCCAACAAGGGCTGTTTTTTTTTTTTTTTAATGGGAGAGATGGGTGTGATTTAAGAAGGAGACAGAGAAAAGGAGAGTTTGAAAATTAACAAGAAAATGGAAATAATAGATCAAACATGGTAAAGAAGATGGAGTGGTGAGGGATCAAGACTGCATGTAAATAAATTTGCCTTGGAATGGAAAAAGACCATTGATTTTGATGATAAAAAGCAGGAACAGAGGGTGTTGGATGACATTTGAGTGGAGTGACATAAGGAGGATAAAGGAAGAGGGAGATGATGATCTAATGTTTTTTTTAAATAAAATGTTGAACAAAGTTCTTACAAAAGAGGATGCAGGCAGGAAGTGTTTTGTGTGGTTGAATATGATTGAATAAAAAGATTTGGAATATTTAATTTTTAATATAAATAATTAATTAATTAGTAATTGGAAAAAGATTACCTTCCTTTAGTGAGGGCTCAATGAAATAACATAACATAAATCTGTAGTGAGTCTAGATAGCAGGCTTTTCAAATTTTTCACTAACTCTACTCATGAGTCCTGAATAGGAGCTAAGGTAGCAAACACGTGGTGGGAATAATCCAAAAGTGAGGCATGCTCTTTTTCTTCCCCACTTTTAACAATGTTGACTGTTGTTCCCTCTTGAATATGCTCATTTTTCTCTCTCTGAACTTCTATAATTCTGTTTTCTTTTGATTCAGTTACTTTCTGCACAACTTCTTGGTCAACTTGACTGGTTCTAATGCAGCTAAATGTAGTTATTAACCAAGGAATATCCTGATCCTCCCCTACAATCTGCTCTCATGATACCATATTAGTGTACATTTTGACTCTACTCACTGTAATACAATCCTTACGAGAGAAGAGATTTTTTTCTTTCCTGTGTATCATAGTTCCTAGGACATAAGAAAACAATTGATAAAATATTTATGGATTAATATATTAATTTTTTATCATGTTACATAAATCCAACTTGATCATTGAAGATGGAGGGATAATGTATCATTTTTGTATTTTCTTGATCCAATTAAAAATATTTTTTAGAGGCAACAGTAACCAACAGGATAGGGAATATATAAGGGCATTTCGATTAATGGGAATGGTAAGACAAGGGAGGGATCTTTGGAGGGAGGTGGAGGTTAAGTAATTCGAGTAATTATGACAAAAATATTTTTGTCAATTTCATGCTTTTTAACACCACATTATTTTAGAGAAAACATGGCCTACTACATACCTCAATGTGTTCTTTCCCTTATAATATTTTTTGATATCTTTTGCTTAGTGACATGATCGTCTTTTACTAGTTAAGGTAGTCATTAAAGTCAAATTATTGACTAACTTTAAGAACACTGAAAAAATATACTTAAGCAGCAGGAGAGATGACTGGAATAAATAATGGAAAGTGGAACATGAAAATGATGATCTCCATTTCACAGTGAAGGGTGATTGCCCATTCTTTTCATATATACATCTGTATAGATCCATTTCCTCACTACATTTAGAACAATTAAAATGAGAGACAGACATATGAGACTAATTTATTCTGCTCTTATATTTAATAATGGAAAAAATAAAAAGAATGTCAAGAGTTTTGTTTTTCAAGTAAAGTGGTTCCATGTGGAGGAAAATATTCTCAATGTATTATTTGTATGGAGTTAAATCCTTGAACTAAAGAAATTAATTCACAATTCAATGTAAGTTACTGAAAAGACTTTGCAATATCTCCAGAAAGACTAGGAATGTCTTTTTATTCTTTGCTGTCATTGCTGAGTGGCATCCTGTAGGTGATGGCTAATAAAGGAAATGAAATTCCAAACAGTGATCTTGTTTTAATGTTTACTTTTATTATTATTTATTTTTATATTTTGACATTCATTTCCTCAAAATTTTGAGTTCCAATTTTTCTCCCCATCTCTGCCGTTCCCCCACCCCATAACACTTTGCATTCTGATTACCCTTTCCTTAAATGTGCCCTCCCTTTTATCACACTCCACCCTTCCCTTATCCCCCATCATCTCTCTTTTCTTGTAAGGCAAGATAGATTTCTATATCCCATTACCTGTATTTCTTATTTCCCAATAATATGCAATAGCAATTCTCAACATTTGTTTCTAAAATTTTGAATTCCATCTTCTCTCCCTTCTTCTTTCAACACCCATTCCCACTAAGAAGGGAAGCAATTCAGTTCAGGGTATATATTTGTCCTTTTGCAAAAGACTTCCATAATAGTCATGTTGTGTAAGACTAACTATATTTCCCTCCATCCTACTCTCTCCTCCGTTTATTCTCCTCTCATTTGGAATCTCCATTTCCAAAAGTATTTACTTCTAATGACTCCCTTCTCCCATTGGCCCACCTTTCTATCATCCCCCCTGACCCCAATTGCCCCCTTCTTCCCTACTTTCCTGTAGTGTAAGATAGATTTTCATACCAAATTGAGTGAGCAGGTTATTTCCTCCTTAAGCCATATGTGAATAGAGTAAGCTTAACTTTTCCCCTCTCACCTCCTCCCTTTTCTCCACCTTTGGAATAGATTTTTCTTACTTACTAAAAAAATAGATTTTTTTACTTTTATAAATGATAGTTTACCCCATTCCGTTTCTCCCTTTATCCTGCCAATATATTACTCTCTCACCCCTTAATTGTATTTTTATAGATATCATCCCTTCTGATTCAACTCAACCTGCTCTCTCTGTCTATGTGTGTGTGTGTGTGTGTGTATGTGTGTATGTGTGTGTAATCCCTCCACCTACCCAAATACTGAGAAAAGCCTCAAGATTTACAAATAATATCTTTCCATGTAGGAAAGTAAACAGCTTAGCTTTCTGGAGCCAAGATATTGGAGTAGAAAGATGCATATACTCTAGTACTTCCCCCACAGCCCAAAAAATACCTGTAAAAAATGACTCTCAACAAATTCTAGGGCAGCAGAAGCCACAGAACGACAGAGTAAACGAGATTTCCATCTAAAGGTAACCTGGAAGGTCGACAAGAAAGGTCTATCCCAAGGTACGCTGAGCAGAGCAGAGCCCAGACCTGGCCATGCAACATGGGGAGGAACACGACCAGAACAGGCCTCTGGGGCAGAATCCCCAGCAGGGAGGGTCTTAGATCCTTCAACCCACAAACAACAAAGAAAGCTTTAAAGGTCAGTGTGGGAGGGCTTTCCCAGCTAGTCGAGAGGGGAATGGGGTCCACCAGGCACTGGCCCCTGGTGGTGGCAGAGGCTCCAGCAACAGGCTGTGGGCAGCTACGTTACCCATGGAAGCAGCCTAGGTCCACTGGCCAGGAGGCTCAGCTTAAAGCTTCTGGGGGAATTGAGCAGGGGATCTGAACCTGAGACCTTTAGTATCGAGTCGGCCCTCACACAAAGACCTTGTGGGAATTGAGCAGCTGATCTGAATCTTAGGCCTAAGCACTGTCCTGGGGGGGAGAAGGAGCACTAGGACTGGCATCTTGACAAAGGATTCAGAAGTCAAGTAACTGGCTGGGAAAATGCCCAAAAATGTTAAAAAAAAAAAAAAAGCAAGATCAGAGAAGGTTACATTCTTAGTGAACAGGTATCTCCTTTCAACCTTTCAGTTGAGGAAGAACAATACGTACTGTTAGAGGAAGTCAAGGCTTCTGCCTCCAGGACCTCCAAAATGAATATGAAAGGGGCTTAGGCCATAGAAGACCTTGAAAAGCAAGTCAGCATTTTGCTAAAGGAGAACTAAAAAAATGCTGAGGAAAATAAAACCTTTATATATCAGCTAACTCATTTGGAAAAAGAGGTCCAAAAAGCCAATGAGGAGAAGACTTTAAAAAGCAGAATTATCCAAAAGGAAAATGAGTTTCAATAGCTCAATGAACAAACTAGTTCTTTAAAAAGGAGAGTGGAGTTTAAGGAAGCTAATGAATATACAATAACCCAATAAGTTAGAAAACAAACCAAAAGATTAAAAAATAGAAGATAATGTGAAATATCTCATTGGAAAAACAACTCACCTGGAAAATAGATCCAGGAGAGAGAGTTTAAAAATTATGAGCCTACCTGAAATCCATGATCAAAAAAGAGCCTAGACATTATCTTTCATGAAATTATCAAGGAAAACTTCCCTGATATTCTAGAACCAGAGGGCAAAATAAATATTGAAAGAACACACCAATCACCTCCTGAAAGAGACCCAAAGAGAGAAACTCCTAGGAATACTGTGGCCAGATTCGAGAGTTCTCAGGTCAAGGAGAAAATATTGCAAGCAGTTAGAAAGAAACAATTCGAATATTGTGGAAATACAATCAGGATAACACAGAATCTGGCAGCTTCTACATTAAGGCATAGAAGGGCTTGGAATAGGACATTCCAAAAGTCAAAGAAACTGAGATTTAAACCAAGAATCACCTACCCAGTAAAACTGAGTATAAAACTTCAAGTGAAAAAATGGTCGTTAAGTGATACAGAGGAATTGCAAGGATTCATGATGAAAAGAACAGAACTGAATAGAAAATGTGACTTTCAAAAAAAAGCAAGTATCAAGAGAAGCATGAAAAGGTAAACAGGAAAGAGAAACCGCAAAGGAATTTCTAAAGCTGAAGTGTTTATATTCCTACACAGAAAGACAATATTTGTAACTCTTGAGACTTTTCTCAGTATTTGGGTAGGTGAATGAGTTACACACACACACACACACACACACACACACACACACACACACAAAGATGATATAAAAAATAATACTAAATTGAGGGGTGATAGAGGAAAGTATTGGGAGGAGAAAGGGAGAAATGGAATGGGGCAGACAATCACTCACAAAAGGGGCAAGAAAAATATTTTTCAGTGGAAGAGAAAAGCGAGGAGATGAGAGAAAAAGTGAAGCTTACTCTCTTTACATATGACTTAAGGAGGGAACAAAATGCTCCTTCAATTTTGTGTGAAAATCTATCATATACCACAGGAAAGTAGGGAAAAAGGGACAAGTGTGGTGAGGGGTATGATAGAAGGGAGGGCAAATAGGAGAAGGGAGTAACTAGAAGTATGCACTTGTGGGAAGGGACAAGGTCAAATGAGGGCATAGAAAAAAAGGCGGGGACAGGGTAGGATGGAGGGTAATATAGTTAGTCTTACACAGCGTGACTATTATGGAAATCTTTTGCAAAGCTACACATATATAGCCTGTATTGAATTACTTGCCTTCTCAGTGGGAATGGATGGCAAAGGAAGAAGGGAGAGAAGTTGGAATTCAAAATATTAGAAAGAAATGTTGAGAATTGTTATTGTCCAAAACTGGGAAATAAGAAATAGAAGTAATGGGTATAGAAATTTATCTTGCCCTACAAGAAAAGGGAGAAAATGGGGATAAGGGAAGGGTGGTGTGTGATAGAAGGGAGGGCACATTTGAGAGAAGGAATAATCAGAATGCAAGGTGGTGTAGAGTGGAGGAAGGGGAGAGATGGGGAGAAAAATTGGAACTCAAAATTTTGAGGAAATGAATGTCGAAATCTAAAAATAAATAAATAAAACTATTTTAAAAAAGAGTTCAGTTGTATAAATTTCTTTTTGATTTCTCTTTCCTGTTTCCCTTTTCCTGTTTCTCTTGATTCTTGTGTTTGAAAGTCAAATTTTCTCTTCAGTTCTGGTCTTTTCATCAGGAATACTTCAAAGTCCGCTATATCACTGAATAACCATTTTCTGCCCTGAAATATTATACTCGTTTTTGCTGGGGAGGTGATTGTTAGTTTTAATCCCAGTTCCTCTGAATTCTGGAATATCCTATTCCAAGCCCTTCAATCCCTTAAAGAAGAAGCTGTGACATCCTGTGTTATCTTGACTGTTTATCCACAATACTCGAATTGTTTCTTTCTAACTTCTTGTAATATTTTCTCCTTGACCTAGGAACTCTGAAATTTGCTTGACAAATGGACAGTGCAGCTGCTGCCCCCACTACTACTGCTGCTGCTGCTACTGCCACCATCTGGGGCTGTTGCTGGTAGAGGGACACTGCTCCCCTCTTGCCCAATTGGTAAAGCCCTATCATTGATATTTGAAGCTTTCTTTGGTGCTTGCAGGTTAAGGGATGTGAGTCCCTCTGCTGCTGCTGGGAATTCTGCCCCCGACGTTTGTTCCCATCCTGTTTTGCTCAGAGTCGTGTGGCCAGGGCTAGGCTCTGCTCTGTGTCCTGTACAATAGACCTTTCCTGTTTTCCTTCCTGGTTACCTTTGATTGGAAATCTCCTTCACTCTGCATTCTGTGACTTCTGCTGTTCTAGAATTTGTAGAGAGTCATGTTTTATAGGTATTTTATGCGTTGTAGGGGAAGAGCTAGAGTACATGCGTCTTTTTACTTCATCACCTTGTCTCCATCCCTGCTTCCCTAAACAGTGATTTTCAAAGCTACATTCAATTTTGAAAGCTACAAACCTTCAGGATTCTGAATCAATTACACTGATTTTGATTTAAATTATCAAAGGATATAATGGTATATCTCTATTTTAAGGGTACATCACTTTTCTAGAATACACTGAAGATCTTGAACATTTATTCCAAAGCATACTGACAAATTTAAATATTTAACATACCATATACTCTCAAATTAATAAATTACTTTAAAATTATTTGAGCTTATGGAAGGAACAAAGAGCTAGAACTTGCCTAGGAAACTTAGCCAGCATTCATTCTGACCTATTTAAGGCATATGCATTTATATATACATACATGTGTACATACACACATGTATATATACACATATATTTTATGCAATCAGTTATATATGTATGTATAAGTGTGTATAGTGTGTTTGTGTTTGTCTTCTGTTCTATATATGCAAAAAATATTTCTAAAAATATCTCTTTGTGACTTTCTGTCCATAGATGATAGAAAATCCAGTGAGGATCCAAAACAAGGGACTTTGGGACTGAATACCTCTAGTGTCCTTCGCATGTGACAACTTCACAGTAAAGTGATTGTGTTTGTCCTTTGTTTTTCAATAGGACCATGACATCGGAAAAATGATGACATGAGTTACAGGTGACTTGGATTTGAGTGAGCAAAGGCGGTGCAAGGTCACCAGTCTCACTTTCTCCTCCAGAATCATCTGGATACAGTCACCAGGTATTCACCAGAATGACTACAGATGGCCCAGGATGCAATCGGTGAACCTGGCACTTTTAGGATAAGGCCTTTTCAGGTACTCACTTAGAGTGAGGTAATGCAGGTAATGCCCATTCAGGGAATCGGCATTTTGGGCCCTCTTCAGGTCATCCTGGCTTAAAGCAAATATCAATGCTGACTGTTTCTCTTTGCACCAGCAATCCTTAGGGCATTGCCCTCCCAGCTTGCTTTTTTTTTTTTTTCTAATTAAAGGCACCGTTCCTTGACTACTTCTTAAAGTGGCCCTATTCACTGAATAGGCATTACCTTACTCTAAGTGAGTATCTGAAGAGGCTTTAGTATAAAAGGGCCATGATCTCCCATTACATCCTGGGCCATGTCAGTCAACCTGATGAATGTCTGGTCCAGATGGATATGAAGGAAAAAGTGAGACTGTTGACCTTACACAGCCCTCACACACTCAAATCAAAGTCAATTGCAAGTCATGTCATCTTTTCGCTAATGTCATACTCCTCTTCCAAAACAAAGGACAAACACAGTCTGTGAGTAAATTGAGCTGCCTGAACAGGGACCCAGCTAGCTGGTCTTTCAGTTCAACCTCTTCTTCTCCCTCTCCCTTTCCTTCTCATCTCCAAAGGAATGTAAATTTTAGTGGCCAGAAACTGTCCAGTTCACTTGGGGTTTGCTGGAGTTGATTTCCTTTCTTTTGTTTCCATTTTCCTTCTTTCCTTCTCTCTTTCCTTCCTTCTGTATTTCCATCTTCCTTCCTTCCTTCCTTCCTTCTTCCTTCCTTCCTTTCTTCTTTCTTCTCTCACCCTCCCTTCCTCCCTCCCTTCCTCCCTCCCACTTTCCCTCCCTCCCTTCCTCCCTCCCTCCCTCCTCCCTTCCTTCCTTCCTTCCTTCCTTCCTTCCTTCCTTCCTTCCTTCCTTTCTTTCTTTCTTTCTTTCTTTCTTTCTTTCTTTCTTTCTTTCTTTCTTTCTTTCTTTCTTTCCTTTCTTCCTTCTTCCTTCCTTCCTTCCTTCCTTCTTCCTTCCTTTCTTTCTTCTTTCTTTCTTTCTTTCTTTCTTTCTTTCTTTCTTTCTTTCTTTCTTCTTCTTTCTTCTCTTTCTTTCTTTCTTCCCCTTCCTTTCTTTCTTCCTTCCTTCCTTCCTTCCTTCCCTTCCTTCCTTCTTTTCTTTCTTCTTTCTTTCTTTCTTTCTTTCTTTCTTTCTTTCTTTCTTTCTTTCTTTCTCTTCTTTCTTTCCTTCCTTCCTTCCTTCCACTTCCTTCCTTCCTTCCTTCCTTCCTTCCTTCCTTCCTTCCTTCCTTCCTTACTTCTTTCTTTCTTTCTTTCTTTCTTTCTTTCTTTCTTTCTTTCTTTCTTTCTTTCTTTCTTTTTTCTTTCTTTCTTTCTTTCTTTCTTTCTTCTTTCTTTCTTTCTTCTTTAAACCCAGTTCATTCTGAAGTCCATACACTGAACACAATACGTCCCTGTCCAAGCTCCAGTAAAGTATAAAGAAGTCAGAACCACAGAACTGGTAACTAAGAAGAATGAGAAATTATGGTAGAATTCCAATGTAGAAAGTAGGTAGAAAGTAGAAGGTGTAGGTTGCATTTGTATGGCTAACACAGGGATTCAAAAAGTTACACTAATTGCTTATAGAAATATTGCCTCTGAAGTTCCACACTTCCTCCTCTAATAGTAATTTCTCTGACCTTAACCGGAGTTTACCTTCAACATCCTCCTGCAACTCCTCCACTATTCTGCCAAGATTTTAACCCCTTTTCTCTTAGATACTTATGTATATATGTAGATATACATTTATGTATGCCTGTATTATGTGTATGTGTATGTTTATGTATATATGCAACTACATGGCAAAAAGGACAGGGGTCAGGAAGACATGAGTTCAAATCTGGCATCAGGTACTAGCTATATAATCCTTGATATGTCACTTAACCCTGTTTGCCTTAGTTTCTGCTTCTGTAAAATGACAAACCAAGACAGTATTTTGACCACAAAACAAAAAACGGTGGTCATAAAAAGGCACATATTACTGAAACAACTACACAACAGTACCCAAGAGTTGATGCTTCTATAGAATTTTCGAATTGGCATATCAAAATTTATTGATCATTAGATCTCTAATTAGAATGCACTGCTCTTCCCTTCAGATTTATTCATTCCTTCTGGAATTTAGTAGATAATTAACCCTTGTTCATACCATTGTGACAATTAAATCTTAGTCTCCCTGTCTCTTTCTTTGTCCCACTTTGTTTCTGAATATCTCTGTCTCTCTCTCACTCCCCTCTGGAGACAGGACTCCAAAGCTAGTCAGAGAAGTAACTGTCCTCTTACTAAATAGGCAATCCAAAAAGATCAATCCTTAAAAATGCAATTTCTATTTGATGGAAAAAAATTGTATTAATTTTGTCAATATTGGGACTGCAAAGAACAGAGACGATTGAAAAACTTCCCCTCTAAACATTTTGTTATTATCAACATTATACCTTTACCATTGTAGCAATGGTAGAAGAATATTGGTGTAGTTTGTTGGGCTGAATGAGTGTGTGTGTGTGTGTGTGTGTGTGTGTGTGTGTATGTGTGCATACGCTTGACCCGCGTGAGTGCAAATGGGTGCATCTACATATAAATGAAAGAAGTTAAAATATGTATTTTTGCAAGAGGTAAATAACGTATGAGTC